>NC_090351.1:20371658-20971658 GCF_035084215.1 Heptranchias perlo
TGGAGGGAGAGGGAGGAGCAAAGATCGGGGGGGGAGGAGAGAGAGGAGCAAAGATCGAGGGGGGGGAGGAGAGAGAGGAGCAAAGATCGAGGGGGGGAGGAGAGAGAGGAGCAAAGATCGGGGGGGAGGAGAGAGAGGAGCAAAGATCGGGGGGGGAGGAGAGAGAGGAGGGAAGATTGGGGGGGAGGAGGAGAAGATCGGGGGGGGGGAGAGAGAGGAGGGAAGATGGGGGGGGGGGAAGAGGAGGGGAAGATCGGGGGGGGGAGAGAGAGGAGGGAAGATCATGGGGGGGGGGGGAGAGAGAGGAGGGAAGATCGGGGTGGGGAGAGAGAGGAGGGAAGATCGGGGGGTGAAGAGAGAGGAGGGAAGATCGGGGTGGGGGGAGAGAGAGAGAGAGAGAGAGAAGGGAAGATCGGGGGGGGGAAGAGAGAGAGAGAGAGAGAGAGAGAGAGGGGAAGATCAGCGCGGGGGGAGGGAGGGAGGGAGGGAGAGAGAGGAGGGAAGATCGGGGGGGGGGGGGGAAGAGAGAGAGAGAGAGAGAGAGAGGGGGAGAGAGATCGGGGGGGGTGGGAGAGAGAGAGAGGGAGGGAGCGAGGGAGAGAGAGAGGGAGAGAGAGAGAGAGAGAGAGAGGGAGGTTGAAGATCGGGGGGGGGGGGGGGGGGGAGAGGGATAGAGGAGGGAAGATGGGGGGGGGGGCGGGAGAGAGAGAGAGAGAGAGAGAGAGAGAGAGAGAAAGAATCGGGGGGGAGAGAGAGAGAGAGAGAGAGAGAAAATCGGGGGGGGGGGGGAAAGAGAGAGAGAGAGAGAGAGAGAGGGGGAGAGGGAGAGAGAGAGAAGAGAAGATCGGGGGGGAGAGAGAAGAGAAGAGAAAATCAGGGAGGGAGAGAGAGAGAAGAGAAGATCGGGGAGGGGAGAGAGAGAGAGAAAAGAGAAGAGATCGGGGGGGGGGGGAAGAGAGAGAGAGAGAGAGAAGGGAAGATCGGGGGTGGGGAGAGAGATAGAGGAGGAAAGATCGGGGGGGGAGAGAGAGAGAGAGAGAGAGAGAGGAGAGGGAAGATCGGGGGGGGCGAAGAGAGAGAGAGAGAAAAGGCAAGATCGGGGGGAGAGAGAGAGAGAGAGAAAAGGCAAGATCGGGGGGAGAGAGAGAGAGAGAGAGAGAGAGGAGGAAGATCGGGGGGGGGGAGAGAGAGAGAGAGAGAGAGAGAGGGGAGGGAAGATCAGGGGGGGAGAGCGAGAGAGAGAGAGAGAGAGAGGAGGGAGGGGAGGGAAGATCGGGGGGGGAGAGAGAGAGAGAGAGAGAGAGAGGAGGGAAGATCTGGGGGGGAGAGAGAGAGAGAGAGGAGGGAAGATCGGCCGGGCAGAGAGAGAGAGAGGGGAGGGAAGATCGGGGGGGGGGGGAAGAGAGAGAGGAAGAGAAGAGAAGATCGGGGAGGGGGGGAGAGAGAGAGAGAGAGAAGAGAAGAGAAGATCGGGGAGGGGGGAGAGAGAGAGAGAGAGAGGAGAGGGAAGATCGGGGGGGGGGAAGAGAGAGAGAGAGAGAGAGGAGGGAAGATCGGGGGGGGAGAGAGAGGAGGGAAGATCGGGGGGGGAAGAGAGAGAGAGAGAGAAGGGAAGATCGGGTGGGGGGGAGAGAGAGTGAGAGAGAGAGAGGGGAGGAAGATCGGGGGGGGGGAAGAGAGAGAGAGGAGGGAAGATCGGGGGGGGGGGGGGGGGAGAGAGAGAGAGAGAGAGAGGAGGAAGATCGGGGGAGAGAGAGAGAGAGAGAGAGAGAGGAGAGAAGATCGGGGGGGGGGGGGCAGAGAGAGAGAGGAGGGAAGATCCGGCGGGGGGGGGGAGAGAAAGAGAGAGGAGAGGGAAGATCCGGGGCGGAGGGAGGGGGAAAGAGAGAGGAGAGGGAAGATCCGGGGGGGGGGGGAAAGAGAGGAAAGGAAGATCCGGGGGGTGCGGGGAGGGGTGTGGAGAGAGTGAGGAGAGGGAAGATCGGGGGGGGGGGGGGGGGGGGAAGAGAGAGGAGGGAAAATGGGGGGGGGGGGAAAAAGAGAGAGGAGGGAAAATCCGGGGGTGGGGGGGGGGGAGAAAGAGAGAGGAGGGAAGATCGGGGTGGGAGAGAGAGAGAGAGAGAGAGAGAGAGGAGGGAGATCAGGGGGGACAGGGGAAGATCGGGGGAAGATCGGGGAGGGCATCGGGGAGGGCGAAGACTCGTGCATTGGAGAGGGAGACATCGGACATCAGAGCAGGGTGCAAAGGTCGTTTCAATTTGTGTTTTTACTTCCGTCTATGGTTTTTTATTTAATTTATTTAGTTTCTTGTTCCCTGATCTGGCCCTGAATCAGAAGCGGTGGGCAAGCCGCCCAGATAAGTTAAAAATCGTTCTAATCACTCAATCTGTCATCGGTAAAGTGCCTTCAATACCTCACTGAGGTACATTTGGCTCTTTAACAATCATCGGTTTTCGGGTCGCCAGCGTGCACATTAGTGGGTCCCTGGGAAACTCGGAAGTCGGCGGGTTGTAGCCGGCTTCCAAACCCGAACGGTATTTCCACGATTTTCGGAGCCCCTCCCCCGCCCCCAATTGCCCCCTAAAATTGAGCCCTTTGTGTGGGCACCTAATCTTTGGAAGTCTAGTGAAGGGCATTTATTTCCTAGCAAGCTCGTGGGTTGGAAATAGGGTTTCCAACTCACCCCAAATGCCTGAGAGTCTCGCGGAATGGGGCATGGATCTCCTGGACATTGCAGCAAGCAGCCTGAGAGACCTTCGTGTTCAAATTACCAACTGCAGTCGCAGCACCCCCTGCACTGTGATATCACCAGTTGCCTCCCCAGAGAAGCCTCCGGCTCAGTGACATGATCCCCTTCCCCCTCTGCTGCAGAGAGCCGGCACCAACTGGTGCTCTGGGAATAACCAGGAGTCGGAGGTGGGAGGGGAGAGGGGAGATGGAAGGGAGGGAGAGACTGGGGTATCGGTGGTCGGGGGAAGAGAGGAAACATGGGGGGGCGGGGGAAAAAGGAAGAGTGGGGGTCGGGGAATGGGGCTCAGGGGGAAAGAGAGGGAGACGAGGGTATTGGGTATGGAGGGTTCGAGGGATACTAGGGAATGCGAGTTGAGTATGGGAATCTGGGGGAGGGGCTTGGGCAGAATGGAGAGGTGGACTTGGGATCAGGGCTCAAGCAGCAAAGGGTGAGGTGGAAGAGGGAGGGAGAGTGGGGAACAGGGTGGGCATGGGGACCACCATTTTCTGCAGAGCCGAGAACAGCAGCAGCAACAACATGGTGAGCGGGAGTGGCTCAGAGAGAGAGGAACAAACAATAAAGGGGTGAGTGAAACCTGGGGGCTTTATTGTAGGTAAACAGTGAAAGATTGTTTCCACTGGTGGGCGAATGGGGAACAAGGGGACAATGACCAAGGATTCTCACTGGAAGAACCAAGGGGGAAGGGAGAAGCAAGGTTCTTGAACTGAGGGATATTAGACCCTGGGATGCTTCATCGTAAGTGGCTATTCAGGCAGAGACTAGAACATTATTAAAAAGGGAATGGGATAAATACTTCAAAAAGGAGGAATATAGAAGTATCTGGGAGGAATGGGGTTACAGAAGAGAACACCAGCACCAGCACCAGACCTATACAGACCAGAAGGAATCCTGGCTTGTGCTAAATTAGCCAATTTTAACTTGAAAGGTAGCAAGAATGCTAACCTCAGCATTTCTCCCAACTCACGCTTGGAAGGGGGGTAAATGATATCTTCTCCTGGTCACTATCATGTCGCCCTTGCTGGATGTGCACTTTGTGGATCTCAGGTGAGAACATGTTTGGCCCTATAGTTGAATAGCCTACGAATAATCACTGTCTCGGCTCACCTATGACAAATGGCCACTTGGGGAAGGTAGTAGACAGCCAATAACAAACATGGAACAAGTGGCCACCATTAGGAAATCAAGATAATGGGAGAAAATTGGACAAAAAATAAGTTATTTCTTTCTTTTGAAGCCTTAGAACAAAAGGTCACTATGAATGAACAATGATCTGCAAACAATTCTAATTCATCTTTTCAAAGTCTGTCAAGGTTAATGGCCACTGACGCATAATCCATTGTTACTTGTACAAGTTTGAGCAAACTTTGTCCTGGTTCAAATAAAGGTGTGTTTGAGAAAGTTCTTAGAGGCTTTGGTATTTAGTCCATTAATGCAGGTTGCCTGAGCTGCTAAATACTGACAGTTACTGATACAGAAATACAGTGGTTCCTGCTGTAGACAAGCCAAAGCACAAGGTAATAAAGCCCAAAGTTGCATTAACAAAGTTTTATTCCAATGTGATATAGTTTTTAATTCTGAATGTCTCAAAGAACTATTTATCTTGCATATAGGCCCAACCATCTTCAGCTGCTTCATCAATGACCTTCCCTCCATCATGAGGTCAGAAATGGGGATGTTCGCTGATGATTGCACAGTGTTCAGTTCCATTCGCAACCCCTCAGATAATGAAGCAGTCCATGCCCGCATGCAGCAAGACCTGGGCTGATAAGTGGCAAGTAACATTCGCGCCAGACAAGTGCCAGGCAATGACCATCTCCAACAAGAGAGAGTCTAACCACCTCCCTTTGACATTCAACAGCATTACCATCGCCGAATCCCCCACCTTCAACATACTGGGGGTCAACATTGACCAGAAACTTAACTGGACCAGCCATTTAAATACTGTGGCTACAAGAGCAGGTCAGAGGTTGAGTATTCTGCGGCGAGTGACTCACCTCCTGACTCCCCAAAGCCTTTCCACCATCTACAAGGCACAAGTCAGGAGTGTGATGGAATACTCTCCACTTGCCTGGATGAGTGCAGCTCCAACAACACTCAAGAAGCTCGACACCATCCAGGACAAAGAAGCCCGCTTGGTTGGCACCCCATCCACCACCCTAAACATTCACTCCCTTCACCACCGGCGCACTGTGGCTGCAGTGTGTACCATCCACAGGATGCACTGCAGCAACTCGCCAAGGCTTCTTCGACAGCACCTCCCAAACCCGCGACCTCAACCACCTAGAATGACAAGAGCAGCAGGTACATGGAACAACACCACCTGCATGTTTTCCTACAAGTCACACACCATCCCGACTTGGAAATATATCGCAATTCCTTCATCATCGCTGGGTCAAAATCCTGGAACTTCCTTCCTAACAGCACTGTGGGAGAACCTTCACACACGGACTGCAGCAGTTCAAGAAGGCGGCTCATCACCACCTTCTCGAGGGCAATTAGGGATGGGCAATAAATGCTGGCCTTGCCAGCGACGCCCACATCCCATGAACGAATAAAAAAAACTATAAAAATCTTGTATCTGATACACATCCATAGAGGGTTGGTGAAATTTTGGGATGTGGAAATGTTTTTTAGCATTTATGGAGGATACAAAACATTCTCATTTGCTTAAATGTACTAGCAACCAATCAAAAAGAAATAAACCAATGATTTCGCTCTTCTGAGTATATCTCTGACAAAATTTATCCTAACTCCTTTAACCAGCCATTTAACTTCCTCCTCCACCCTAACATATATTCCTGCAAATTAATTTTATAACTTAAAATAGTCGTCTAAATCATACCAGGAATGAGAGGCTTCCGTTTTGAAGAAAGCCTTGAAAAAAATGGGCTTTTTCACAGCAACAGAGATGAAGTAGGAATCTAATAGAGGCTTTAAAAATTATGAAAGGGTTTGAGAGAATAAAGATTGAAAGACTGTTTCCACTGGTTGGCAAATCAGTAGCAAGGAAGCATAGACTAATCACTAGAAGAATAAAGGGGGAAGTGAAAAGATTTTTTTTTACACAAGACTGTTATTAGAACATGGAATGCTTTGCCATAACTGGCTTTTGAGGTAGACACTGTGACAGCATTTGAAAAGGAATTGAATAAATATTTGGAAAGGAGGAATATAAATGGGTACAGAGGAAGGGCAAGGAAATGGGATTAGAGTGTGGAGTTGTAGATGAAGAGCTAATGCTGGCATGAGAAACCATATTGCCTCCTCCTGTGATGTAAGTTTTATGATTATTATAAAGAATTAAATACTTCCAAAAACAAAACTTAACAATAAATCTGTACATCCCATGTTCTAATACCTAAAAAAGATAATTGTCTTCACAGGCCTCCCCTTTCTCACAGCCCTGGACCTTGCTTCATCCTTTTGTCTTACACATTCCAGCATTTGCCTTGTTCTTCATTCCCAATATTTTTTGGCCATTTATGCATGTATGGTCACTGACGCTCAGTGTTCTTGCTGACTCTCAGTGTCCTGCTATGCACCGGATAGGCATCAGTCAGTAACCGAAGGATTCAACATCTTGCAAATATTCATGACGACACCCAAGTTCTCTCTCCACATTCCACCAGGTTCCACAGGCTGAAAAGCTGAGCAGACTTATGGTCTGAGAGCAGTAACTGCAGTCCAGCCAGGCAGAACCTGGTTTACATTGTTTGGCTCCTGTTTGGAACTTTAACTGTCCTGTCTAGGTGAGTGCTCTGTGTATGCCTGCCAAAAGTTATAAATTTCAACATTTAGTCAGCAGGGAGGTGAGAATCTCTGCTTTCTTTAAAAAAAGTCAGGTACCCTCTGAGCGCTTTACAAAGCATATCTGTCCCCACACTGGATTTACACTCCATGTGGTATCAAACTGAAGCAGTGGGTGAGAACCCTCCAGGGAATCTCACTCCACTTCACTCCAGAGTCAGGCTGGGCCCTGACTCCAGATTTATACTGTCAGTTTATCATTGTTGTGAAGCTGAAATCACTGTGCACCAACATTAAACGTGCAGTGTAAATGTATCCTCAGATGCCACACAGCACAGCAGAGCTCAAGTGCTACAGATTCATCTTGGTTATCACCTGCCTCTAAATCATTTACATCAGAATTCTACTGATTCCACAACATGCCAGTTTCTAATGAGACTTTGTTTTTGAGGTTTCTCAATGATCGCAAGCAACTATCTAAAACCTCCCCTTTAAATCCAAAGGAGAAAATGACAAGAGCTGCTCATCATGATGGAATACATATACAGGACAATACAGTTAGTTAATATTTTTCCTATGTCTACAGGCCTCCCCCACCATCACCACCCTACCTCCACACAAAAAAAAGTTAAGGCCTATGCGTTTCCATATCCTCTGACTCACCATGAGCAACACAACAGGAAATTCACTATTTTTGTAATGATATCAGTGTAAAATATGTCAGTTATTTTTGAGTGACTGCAACTACAATTCTGTGGCAATTTTAATTACAATTCCCGACTAGTGCAGGGCACAAACACTTGAATCTGGCTGGTGCAATTAAAGATAGATAATGAAGCATAGAGTTCATGAGTGAAAGTGTGTGTATTACAATAGAAAGGAATTCATATTACCAGAGTTAAATAAAACAGAACTGGTAAAGTATTGCCAAATATTTGCTGCTCTTTTTTCTAAGTACCATATAACTGTAAGATATCAAAAATTGAACTCAAAATGCTAGTAGCATCAATGAGACTAGAAGCAGCAAAGAAATGATAAAAAGCTGGTCTAAAAACTGGTCTTTTAAACCACACTACTGAATTCTGGGAAAACCAATAGGGTTATACTGGAATTCAGAGAAAACTAGCCAAAGAACCACAGATAGATGAGATAAACAGAAAGAAGAGAAAGACTGATTATGCTGTCTGGGTAATATATTTAGGAGTGTCCTTCAGAAGGACTTATTTTCTAGTCAACTAGAACTGTTATCTAATTGTTATCGTAATTTAAGGCCAGGAAAAGGAGTTTTTAAGCATCTAACAAACAATATGGCCTTCATGAACTACTTCAAAATCTGGCCATTACAGTGCCTGACATGTGTCTATCTAAATTGAATGCCACCTTAGGAACACATGAACGGGGTAGGCCATTCAGCCCCTCGAGCCTGTTCCGCCATTCAATGAGATCATGGCTGATCTGTATCCTGACTTCATTTACCCACCTTGGCACCATATCGCTTAATACCCTGGGCTAGCAAAAATCTATTGATCTCAGATTTAAAATTATTAATTGAGCTAGCATCTACTGCTTTTTGTGGGAGAGAATTCCTCACTTCTACCACCCTTTGCGTGAAGAAGTGTTTCCTAACTTCTAAATTCTCTCCTGAATGGTCTGGCTCTGATTTTATGGTTATGTCCCCTTGTCCTAGATTCCCCCACCAGCGGAAAATAGTTTCTCTCCATCAAAATCCTAAAAATCTCAATCAAATCATTAGAATGAATCCATGTAATAGAATGAATAACCTTGGTTGTTCAAATAATGAACAAGCGGTCTTACTTTATGAAGTTAAGTGTATAAAAATTGTACTTTTAAAATCCAAACCAGAAGGTTTTGGAAAGTTTCATAATGTTACAAAAATTGGCTTAAGCAAAGAAAAGTAGAGTGAAAATTGGAAGGCGAAGGACAGCCAAGTGTTTAACCTGACAAACGGAAATTTGTTGCATGTATCGCACTGTTATGAAACAGTTTAAGTCTCTGAGAACAGAGAGATACAAATTAAGAAATGGCAACACATATGTGCAAGGTTATCTTAGGCGAAGGACAGCCAAGTGTTTAACCTGACAAACGGAAATTTGTTGCATGTATCGCACTGTTATGAAACAGTTCAAGTCTCTGAGAACAGAGAGATACAAATTAAGAAATGGCAACATATATGTACAAGGTTATCTTAGCAAACAGAAGAAAAAGTCAGCCCAAGAAAGATGATGACCATGGACACTACTCCCTGCAGGCTTTCAAGAGATGGAGGTGAGCACCCCCAAGAAAGTTAAAAAGCCAATCTATTAGATGGATAAGATTGTATGTTGTTCATGTCACACTACACGTAACCCCACCAGCGAACAAAAGCTATCTGTTTTTAATATAACGGGTCATTTGCTGGCTTTCTCTGCCTTCCGGATGTTTCTGCCTCTCTTTTTTTTGTTTGTTTTTTTTTTGTTGACTGTATATTCGGGGGCTCTGTAGGTAACACCTCTCTGTCTGAACACTGTGATTGCCTTGGCAACGGGCAGTTGCAAAGACTATCTGCAATCACCATGTATTGTTCTGTGATTTATAAATGCGTAGGCTTTGAGGAGTTCCTGACATTTACCTGAGGAAGGAGGAAGCCTCCGAAAGCTTGTAAATTTCAAATAAAATCGTTGGACTATAACTTGGTGTTGTAAAATTGTTTACAATTGTCAACCCCAGTCCATCACCGGCATCTCCACATCACACTTCACCATGGATGATGTGGAGATGCCGGTGATGGACTGGGGTGGACAAATGTAAGGAATCTTACAACACCAGGTTATAGTCCAACAGTTTTATTTGAAATAAAACTGTTGGACTATAACCTGGTGTTGTAAGATTCCTTACATTTACCATGGATGTAAGCTGTATTTTCAAAGCCATTGGTTTGGTCAGCAGCATTGAATGCAAACTGTAAAACTAACCTTGTTAAACCATACAGTGATCTTAGACACTGAGCATAAATGTTGTGAAGCAAAACCCAGCTAGCTGATGCTGCATATTACAATACACTTAAACTACATTTGTACCTAAAACAATTTAAATTCTATCCATTAAGAATAATAATACCTACCTAAGTACCTATTGTAATCCTTTGGTGGTGTTATCTGTGTTACCATAAATATGTTCATAAAATGCACCTGACTTCATCCTAGCAATTAGGAGTTAATCAATTTACTCAGTAGTGTACAGTGTCTCGCTGTGATTGGTTTGGTTTATGAATGGTTAATATGGACTGGATGGTGTAGGATGGGCCAAAAGTGGGCTAAATTTTAGGCACCTATAAACCATAGACATATTTGGTCGAAATCTATTCTAGTCTGTCTGAGTATCTGGAAAAATGGTGAAGATTGGTTTGATATCCCTTCTTGTATTTAGACTGAAGATCAGAAGTTGCAAGAGTATATTCTATAAGTATGGGACATGTCCTACCACTTGCTCAACAAACTTACAAAATTTAGCCATGACACTGTGACTAGAATTGTTCATTTAGAAAAGGCTGAGTACCAAAATTTGACAATAAAATTGATAGAAAATTTTCAAAATGTTAAAACAGTTGACAATTTTAATTCAAATAAAGGATTACTTTGAAAAAAGTGTATCGTTTGCTCTTTGTGTTTGAATTAACAAAAAACAACGCTGATAAATGCTCGCTTGTCAACCACATTATCCTTAACCTTTATCTCTTATGTAATTCTGTGTGACGACCCAAACTTACCTCTAAATTTTTTGGGAGGATTTTCGAGATCTCCAGCTCCTGGCTCGATCACACATCTGTCATCCACCAATCTGCAAAACAAACAGAAATGTCTCAATATGTAATAAAATCTGTTTCTAGTGGACAGGATTTAGTTGAGAAGTTCAATTTGTTCATGTTCCTTAATATTCTGAAGACAAGTGCGTTTCAGTAAAGAATCACTGAGACATACAATTAAACAGGTGACTTACAAGGAAGGACCTCACAGAATTACGATGTTGGTGGATACCCGAAGCTGACAGAATACAGTTAAAGTACAATCATCTAATAGTGATTCAGAAGATACTTTTCTAGGTAAAATGAATAATACCTAATGGAATGGTGACATAATTTCATTATCAATCAGAACTTTCACTAAAATTGTTGAACTTCATATAATTTAACTAATGGCAAAATTAAAACTTCAATGCATTTTTTTAAATGCAATTTCATGCTGGAGTGGATATATTATAGCAGCACTGAACAACATTTTTGGATTGAACATCTAGACATTGAATACAACCAAAATACCCCATTGCAGTAACATTATCCCTTTCAACAAAGTGCCCACCTGGTAGAATCCAACAGCAGGGCTTTTCACATAGAAGCTTCTATAGGAAGATCACACTGATTGAATTCTTGAAAAATCAAGTAAATGAAAAGATCAAAGTAGCTTGCAAACTGCTCAATTATGTTGGATATTGTCACCATTGTTGATGATCATTTAGTGTAATCTAAAGTGTTATATAATTGCTCGTCTTCTCACTCAGCATGACAACAATAAGATAGCAGATGGAGTATCATACAAACTGTGCTCTTTTCCAATCGTTTCTAAATATAGCTGGCTGTGTGAATAACGAAGCTCCATGGGATACTGGTCAAATGTGTAAAGCACACTTCATTATGCATATGCACATTATTATGGAAGTAAACATATTAATTGAGGATGTTATACTATCAAATGTTCTTCCGGTTCTCTGATGTCAGTGAGGGCAGGCATAAGCTATCAATACTATATTTTGCTTCAAGTAATTTTCTAAATTCTACTGCATAATCTTCTCATTCACAAGTCATTATAAAGTTTAAAAGAAGATCCATAGCAGCAGCATAATGGAAAACTATTGCAAGTCCAAAGCAAGTGTTGTCATGATGGAATCCTGTTCTATGCAATCAGGTAGGATAGGCAAACGGTTACCTACATTGTTGGATAAGAACCACCAGCAAAACACAACAACAACTTGCATTTATATAACAGCTTTAATGTTGGAAAATGTCCCAAGGCCCTTCACAGGAGCGTATTCAGACAAAAATTGACACCGAGCCAAAGAAAGAGATATTGGGATGAGGGTCTTAAAAGGAGAGTTGGAGAAGCAGAGAGGTTTAAGAAGGGAATTCCATAGCTTAGGGCCTTTATGGCTGAAGGCACGGCCACCAATGGTGGGGCAAAGGGAATTGGAGGAACGCAGAGTTCTTGTTGGGCTGGAGGAGGTTACAGAGATAGAGAGGGGCAAAGCCATGGAGGGATTTGAACACAAGGATGAGAATTTTAAGATCAAGGTGTTGGTGGACCAGGAGCTAAGGTAGGTCAGCGAGCACAGGAGTGATGGGGAAGAAGGACTTGTGGGGGTTAGGATACGCAATTATTTACTATATATTAATAAGTCAAAACAGTAATAAATCAATCACAACAATAACTGCCAGCCACCAGTACTATACCATGGAAATGAGAACGGACATATTAATTTGAAGGATAAGGCCACAATACATTGAGGCATAAAAATGTGAATGCACTGGATCCCCTGTAGCCTCAACTCCTTCACAATGGACTATGGGATACAGGAGATGGTAATCATCATTACTGTATTTGTTTTGGTGTTTTATATTTGACAGTTTTCCACTGTAGTTAATGGTTTTAACATGCAAGGCACGAATGGGAAAAGAGTGTGTTGGCTGGGATTTGTATGCAGCCTCAGTAGAGGAGATGATGGACTTCTCCAGCTTTCAATTTATTCCCTTCTTTATATGATTTTTTTTATTAAACAAATTAAAAACAAGGACTCCAATTGCAAACCTAGGAAGGAATTCTCAGACAAGAATTGATCACAAGCAAAGAGGGATTATCTTCTCTGGAACCTTGACTCAAAAATGCCATGGATTTAGAACTTTAGTTTAATAAGATTTGGTCAGTGATTCTTAATCATACTGACCTTCAGTTGTAAAGTAGCAATCATCTTCATTTCTGTCTATTAAGTATCAATACTAAGTCCATTTGGAACTTCCAGTTTAACAACTAAGAAAAGCTGTGCTACAGGCAGTCCACTGTTTAAGAACAAGTGCCTTTAATGTAAAAACAATGTCAAGCACTTTACAAATGGAAATAGATACAGACAATTGATAAAAGGAGAGGGAATTTAAATCTAATATGTTGGGGGACAGGAAGGATGGGGCAGTGATGGGGAACAGGACAGGATATAGGTAGTTGCAATTTGGATGAGGTAGTTTATGCAGGGTGGAGAATGGGACGCGAACAAGGAGGACATCAGAATAATCAAGTTTAGAGGTGACATAAAACACAAATAAGGGATGCAGCAGTGAAGGGGCTGAGGCAAGGGCAAAGGCAGACAAAGTTGTGCAGGTGGAAATATGCGATCTTTGTGATGGATAGGACATGGGGTTTGAAGTTCAGTTCAGGACATCAAGGTTTCACATCGTCTGGTTCAACCTGAATGGGTGCCCAGTAAAAGAGATCGAGTCAGTGATATGGGTGTGGAGTTTATGGCAGAGGCAGTATCTGAGGAGAGGGAACCATTTACCTTGTCAAATAGCATGGAGGCCAGGAGGGAAAGTTGAGTGGTCAGTAATTTAGTGAGAATTGGGTCAAGGGAGCAGGAGGTGGGTCTCATGGACAAATTGAGCTGGGGGAGGGCATAAAGGAAAGTTAGCAGAGAAACTAGAGAAAGATGCAGGTTCAGAGCCAGGGTGAGGGGATGTTTCGCTTGGTGCATGTGGGGAAGGTGGCAAAGCAGTGGAGGCAACTGAACAGGTGGTCTCAATTTTAGTGGCAAAAAAGTCCATAAGCTCTTCGCACTTGTTGGTAGAGGTGAGGGCGATGGAAGCAGGGGAAAGGGGTTTAAAGGAAGCAGTTGGCAGTGGAGAAAATAAGTTGGGGGTTATCTTTGTTTTCCAGGATGATCTTGGAGTAGTGGGCAGTTTTGGCAGAAAAGAGTAAAACTGATGGTGCCTGATGTAGTCCAGCCAGATTTGATGATGGATGGCTAAACCACTTGTGCACCAGAACACTCCAGAATTTGCCCCTTGGGCTTGAGAGATCAAAGATGGGAGCCATACGAGGGGAAATGACACCCCATTATAGCATTCAATTGTCTCTTTGATTCCAGGATTTTTGCCTTCACTACTCTATCTGGAAGTTTGTTCCACATGTTGATCACTAACGTTGAAGAAGAACTTACTGATATCTTTCCTAAAACTATTCTCTAATTTGAACCTGTGTCCCCTTGTTCTACTCCTTAAGTTTAATTTAAAGTTAATATTCTGAGTTAACCTTTTCTATACCTTTAATAATCTTGTATACCTTAATAAGATCACCTCTCAGTCACCTCCTTTCTGGGCTGGAAAGCCTAGGTTTCTCCAGTCTTTCCTCATAATTCAGACCTCGAACACCAGGTATCAGCCTTGTGCTTCTTCTCTGCCCTACCTCCAGTGCTTCAATGCCTCTCTTGTTTCTTGGCAACTAGAATTGGATGCAATGTTCACCTCCTCTTTCTCTCATCAAACTATACACAGCTTCAGAGTCCCAATAAAAGCAAAGTTATAGAGAAGAGGTATTATAGTAAATGGAGTCTATATTCATCAGGACAGCTTTATTATTAATGTACTGACACTATATCAAAGAGTTTTACAGTAAGGTGGCACTGGATTGTACTTTGATTGGCAAGTTATTTATCGCCAGCTCCAAGCTTGCTATGTTTTAATCCATAGCAACTACAATTGTATTCTGTAATAATATTATAAAGTTAAATAGTAAAAACTGGATAAGTATGAAGAAAACACAATCTGTGCATCTAAAAAGGTCTGAAGATAGATTTTTAACATTTAATTATATCCAAATATCTGTTTTAGAAGAAAATGCAACTGCTGTTTTTTTTAAAATTTTCTCCCCTTTTCTCTTCCTCCTTTGCTGAAGGTCCCAACTTTTCCTAAAGCTTCATGGGCACTGCCAACCTCCAGCACCTCGCACAAATGGCCACTCATCATGGACAAGTCTAGACTGAGTATCCACAGGCTATTCAAATGGGGTGGGGCAACACATCATCACCATGCCTGATCCTGTCCTCACCTGACAGCCACACAAAAACTTTCCAACAAGAATCACTGAATTGCAATCAGGAACACACCCCTCCCTAGCCTGAAGTGCTGAGGCTAATTGTAACATTCCCCACTGTTAGCGCAGCTGAGATCAGCTAACATCAACACAGACCAGGGATCACACCTGGGGCCTTGCTGATCAGGAAGTGCATTTGACTCAAATTGTGTTTTACCTGCCAAGCCACGGGAGCAGCTGTGCTAATAGGGTACTTACAAGAATTTTAAGAATTCCTATTTATGATACAAGTCATGAAATTTAACAAAACACCGTGACAAGATTTATCTGAAATCTAAGTTCCAGTGATAATTTGTATCAGTAAATAGAACATTGTGAACTGCTGGAAAGTACTTGGATCAAATGGCAATGATAACTGAGTTAATAAAAGGATGAGTGTTGGTGAACAAATGCTACTCACAAATAATAAAGAAGCATCAAATCAGTCTTTCCTTGGCAACAAAGCAGTGAAATATTAGGGCCATGAAATCCTAAGTATAAGTAGTTGTCCAGATTAATAAATGCTGTTTAACTCTTTACTTACTCGACTGGAAGGTGGGACCTGTACAAGCGAGACGGGTTACACCCGAGCAGGACTGGGACCAATATCCTCGCGGGGGTATTTGCTAGTGCTGTTGGGGAAGGTTTAAACTAGAGTGGCAGGGGGATGGGAACCTTAGCGGGGAGTCAGAAGGGAGTAAAGTTGAGAGCAGCAAGAAAGGGGAAGACCCAGGGGAAATTTACAATACAAATAGTACAAACAGTTGCTCAAGAACAAGTGAAAGGGAAAAGCGTAGAGCAGCAGAAAGCAAGTGTACTTCAGGCAATACAGATATAGTGAAAACTGGAAGGCGTAAGGCGATTAACCCAGCATCAAAGCTGAAGGTCAGGCTAGGGTGTGTGGCCCAACTAAGCGTTCTATATACAAATGCACGGAGTATAAGGAATAAATTAAATGAACTACAGGTTCAAATTCAAATTGGAGGGTATGACATGATAGCTATTACTGAGACATGGCTGCAGGATGGTCAGGATTGGGAACTAAATATACCGGGTTATAAGGTCTACAGGAGAGATAGGGAAAATGGAAGAGGGGGAGGAGTAGCCTTAGTGATTAGAGATGAAATCACTTCAATGATAAAGGAGGATATAACGAGAGGTAAGCAGCCAACAGAGACCGTATGGGTTGAATTGAGAAATAGGAAAGGATCTAAGACTATAGAGGGAGTTGTGTATAGGACCTCTGGCAGCAGCTCTGAAGTGCTAGATTGTATAAATTCAGAGATTAGACAAGAGTGTAACAAAGGCATAGTGGTCTTAATGGGGGACTTTAACCTTCACATAGATTGGGAAAAGCAGACTAGCAACTGTCAGAAAGGTAGTGAATTTCTTGAGTGTGTCTGGGATAGTTTTCTACAGCAGTATGTCCTAGAGGCAACAAAGGGGCAAGCCATACTAGATTTAGTAATAAGTAATGAACCAGATTTAACTGTGCGTGAACGACTTAACTGTGCATGAACATCTATCCAATAGCGATCATAACATGATCGAGTTCAATGTAATGATTCTAGACTTGAGTAAGGCTGACTTCAATGGGATGAGACAGAGACTGTCCACAGTAAACTGGGCAAATCTGTTAATGGGTAAAACGACAGATGATCAGTGGGAAATGTTTAAAGAAACATTTAACGAGATACAGAACCGGTTTATACCCCTGAGGGGCAAGAACTCGACTTGCCAAAAAAAACAGCCATGGACAACTAAAGAGGTAAGGGACAGTATAAGACATAAGGAAAGGGCATACAAAAAGGCAAAAAATGGCACAGATCCTGTTGAATGGGAAATATACAAAGATCAACAAAGGGTCACAAAACAGATAGTAAGAGCTACAAAAAGAGAGTATGAAAAGAAACTTGCAAGGGATATCAAAACCAATACGAAGAACTTTTATAGTTATATTAGGAAAAAAGAGGGTGGTCAGGAGCAGTGTTGGCCCCTTAAAAACTGAAAGTGGGGATATTGTCATTGACAATGGGGAAATGGCGGACATGTTGAACGATTACTTTGCGTCAGTATTTACAGTCGAAAAAGAGGATAGCATGCTGGAAATCCCAAGAAAACTAATACTGAATCGGGAACAGGGACTCGATAAAATTAACATAAGTAAAGCAACAGTAATGAAGAAAATAATAGCACTAAAGAGTGAAAAATCCCCAGGACCAGATGGTTTCCATTCCAGGGTTTTAAAGGAAGTCGGTGAGCACATTGCAGATGCCCTAACTATAATCTTTCAAAGTTCTCTAGATTCAGGAACTGTCCCTCTGGATTGGAAAATTGCACATGTCACTCCGCTTTTAAGAAAGGAGAGAGAGGGAAACCAGGGAATTATAGACCAGTTAGCCTAACATCTGATGTGGGGAAATTACTGGAGTCTATAATTAAGGATCGGGTGACTGAACACCTTGAGAATTTTCAGTTAATCAGAGAGAGCCAGCATGGATTTGTGAAAGGTAGGTCGTGCCTGACAAACCTGATTGAATTTTTTGAAGAGGTGACTAAAGTAGTGGTCAGGGGAGTGTCAATGGATGTTATTTATATGGACTTCCAGAAGGCATTTGATAAGGTCCCACATAAGAGACTGTTAGCTAAGATAGAAGCCCATGGAATCGAGGGAGAAGTACGGACTTGGTTAGGAAATTGGCTGAGCGAAAGGCGACAGAGAGTAGGGATAATGGGTAAGTACTCACATTGGCAGGATGTGACTAGTGGAGTCCCGCAGGGATCTGTCTTAGGGCCTCAATTATTCATAATATTTATTAACGACTTAGATGAAAGCGTAGAAAGTCTCATATCTAAGTTTGCCGATGACACAAAGATTGGTGGCATTGTAAGTAGTGTAGATGAAAACATAAAATTACAAAGCGTTATTGATAGATTAGGTGAATGGGCAAAACTGTGGCAAATGGAATTCAATGTAGACAAATGTGAGGTTATCCACTTTGGATCAAAAAAGGATAGAACAGCGTACTTTCTAAATGGTAAAAGGTTAAAAACAGTGGATGTCTTAGGGGTTCAGGTACATATATCATTGAAGTGTCATGAACAGGTGCAGAAAATAATCAATAAGGCTAATGGAATGCTGGCATTTATGTCAAGAGGACTGGAGTACAAGGGGGCAGAAGTTATGCTGCAGCTATACAAAACCTTGGTTAGACCGCACCTGGAGTACTGTGAGCAGTTCTGGGCACCGCACCTTCAGAAGGACATATTGACCTTGGAGGAAGTGCAGCGTAGGTTTACTAGAATGATACCCGGACTTCAAAGGTTAAGTTATGAGGAGAGATTACACAAATTGGGGTTGTATTCTCTGGAGTTTCGAAGTTTAAGGGGTGACCTGATCAAAGTTTATAAGGTATTAAGGGGAACAGATAGGGTGGATAGAAAGAAACTATTTCCGCTGGTTGGGGATTCTAGGACTAGGGGGCACAGTCTAAAAATTAGAGCCAGACCTTTCAGGAGCGAGATTAGAAAACATTTCTACACACAAAGGGTGGTAGAAGTTTGGAACTCTCTTCCGCAAACGGCAATTGATACTAGCTCAATTGCTAAATTTAAATCTGAGATAGATAGCTTTTTGGCAACCAAAGGTATTAAGGGATATGGGCCAAAGGCAGGTATATGGAGTTAGATCACAGATCAGCCATGATCTTATCAAATGGCGGAGCAGGCACGAGGGGCTGAATGGCCTACTCCTGTTCCTCTATCATTTAGCTGTACACACCAATTTTGAAGTCTGTAAGGTTAAATATTATAACCCTGGAAAATCAGGTAGCGCAATACTATCATACAAATGCTTAATGCATTTGTATGAAATTCCTCTGTCCACTATTTTAACAGAGGCATTAACCCATTTGTTCATAATGACCTAATGCCTGTTAAATTAGCAAAGACATTTCCTATGAACATATTTGTATAATAATATTGCATCACATAATTTCCAGACAATGGCATGTATCTATTTCTATATACACATACATATTATTATGACAAAGAGACTATCTCAACTGGCGGTGAATTATTGAGCTCCTTTATGAGTGTGAAAGTCTTCCTGGAATATATAATTATTGTTGAACTATTCTCTTTATCTATAGCCCATCATCTCTAAATTGAGTCTCACGAGCAATTTCAAATGAATTCTGAAACACCAAAAGACTCCAGATAATTTTCAAGGTGAGAAGTAACCAGATTTTCACATTTGTGTGAATTAACAGTAAATCGGTCCTGGGCCTTTAAAATTAAAATTAACTGCTTCTGAATATATCTATTTTTTAAGGTTCTTTGTTACGAATCCAAGTCCTAAATATCTTTTGGACTCAGAAGTTTTCAATCAGTCGAGCAACCAATGTGATAGAAGATATATTTCAGAGGCTGAAAGGTTGATAAACATTTCCATACTTTCTTCCAATTCCAATGTATCCATTTTCAACATCCTACAAATATGACGACTCTGTGAATTTGAATCAAATTGACTTCAGAAACATTTAGAAATAGACTGATTTTTCCTTTATAAGATATATTTTTGTTGCTGGTGACACAACTTCAATCCATCACACTCTGATCTATTTTCAGCTACTGCATTACTCAGTCTACTGATCAAAAGTGATGACATTAAGGCTTAAATGCCAATCCAATAACTTCAGCTCCTCTGAGTAAAAAATTGCAGCAACAGGTTTATGAAGCCAATGTCTTTTTTTAAGCAAGTCAATGAGTGCAGATATAGGATGGTGAGAGTAGGTAAAGGTGCGGAGGAGGAATGGATGGCTTTTAACACAATTAATAAAAATGAGTTTTAGAATAGTTATGAGGTCAAAAGAAAGGCAGCCTATACACAACAGCAAAAGAAATCTGAATAAAATTTGTTAGCCATTTTTCTGGTTGACAGAGTTAAATAGACAGCTAGGTCCTTTAAAAAATAATATTATGCATGGATAGGAAATGAAAGAGGTTTCACATGAATTCTATACATTCATTTTCATTTCTAAAAATGGAATAGGAAAAAAGCCCAAAAGGTCAGCTCCTGAGAAAAGGTTGTGCAAAATTCCTCTCTGCTCCCCCCCCCAACCCAAGATAAATTGAGCAAAATTCCAGAATATCTATCTGACCGTACATCCTACATGGCAAAGATAAACCAATGAAAAGTAAAATTTAGATCAGAAAACAGAAGGAATAAATGTCTGAGGTAATTGGCCAATAAAAATAATAGAGATGAAAACTTCAGGGGCATTTAAAACACAGTTGGATACTAGACTGGGAATACTAATAGGACAAGCTTGTGTCAGTTGAAAGGCCTTTTCTCATGATTTATTAATTCTTGATTGGTTTCAGTTTTGCTTTCCCTGGGATGGTAGTTACATTGTCCCAGCAGCTCACACACAACATTCAGTCACCTTTTTCTGTACTTCCCTTTACAACTCTCAGTGCTGTTCTTCAATGGCACAGCATTAATTAGTTTCACTACATCTCTGATGCATATATCCGCCATTCTGTAGGATGAAACACTCCTTTTAAAGTCTTGCCTGAAGCTAGTTTAATTTTATACTCCTGTCCCTCTCGTTACGAGCTCACAGTCCATACTAAATAACGTTACTTTTTCTAAATAGTCTGTTCCTCATTTCTTCAGCGTTTTAAAAATATGGCTCATGTACTTCTCAATCATCTTTGGTTCCTCAGATTTTTTTTGAGCATAGAAAGAAATCAAGGGCTCTGGCTTTCAGCCAAGTGTTTGCTCTTTGATCTTCACACGCATATGTCCTATATTCCTAGTTCCTTGAGTTGTTACTTTCACCCCCTTTAAACACCTCATCTCTACCAATATTGAATCAAATCCAAAAATTGGCCCTGATTGTTTGTTGCTTCATGTACTAATCTCAAAACTCTCCCTGCTGGAGGACATAAAGGGAAGGGGCCTGATGTAAATTATGTTATTTGAATTGAATTGATAAGAGTTTATGGCAATAACTCTAAGAAGTACATCAAAACAAAGGAAACATGCTAGAAGGTGACCAAAACAACAATCTAACATGAACAGATTCTAAATAGATACAATTATGTATTGATATACCAAATGAACGATGTCACTTTTGGCCATGTTTATAAATTGTTGACTGCAGGCATAAGGAATACAGTGAAACAATACCATTAAATCAAATAATTGTAGATAGGCAATAATTGTGGATTTTAGTTGTTTTATACATTTTACTCAGGACCCCTTTGAGGATTTCAATGACCTTATATTTTAGAATTTGTTCCTTCTAAATTCTATTTAAAACCTAAGCATGAATTTTATAAAGCTAAAGTCAAAAAGGTAGAAAAATTAAAGTAATTAATTTTGTCTTATCAAAAGTTGCACTTGCAAAAATCCAACTTTCAGATGCAATGGAGTTTGAGGCCCCGTTTTTAGATTGGAGGCGGGATGGCAGCGGGGGGGGCGGGGGGGAGGTGAATGGGCGGGCGGGTAACCCGACCAATTAAAAATGTCCGTCTCCCATGAGATAGTGATTCAATTGGTACCACTTAACATGGCTTCCAGGTTTTCCGTCCGAAAGCTGCGCAGTGGGCGGACTGTGCACCTGCATTACAGGCCGTCAGCTGAGGGAATTCTATTTAAAGGGCCATTGCTCCAATGGCTTTTCCTGAAGCAAACACACACACACACACACACCACAATGGAGCAACACAGGGGCAAGGCTGCTCCAAGATTCAATGATGCCTCACTTCAGGTGCTACTGGATGGGGTAAGGAGGAGGGATCGGTTTTACCCGGCGGACGGGAGGAAGTGCCCTGCCTCTGCCACCAAGAAGGCCTAGCTCGAGGTGGCAGAGGAGGTCACCAGCAGCAGCAACATCTCACGCTCATGGGTCCAGTGCAGGAAGCGCGTCAATGACCTAACTAGGTCAGCAAAAGTAAGTACACTTATTGATTCTCCTACATTCTGTGTTCCACATCACCGCCCCCACCCCGCCAAACTCATTCGGCACTGCCAACACTACTCTATCACATCACTCCTCAACCCCACTTAAGGCTCATCCTCAACTTACCTCCACTTCCTCACCTACCCATTAGTCACCCCACCTCTACCACTCAAGCCAACCCTCATCCAAAGTCATGGCTCTGTCTCATACTCACCCTCTGATGCATCTCTTTCACGGTCAGCCTCACCAAAACCAATGCATTCATTGGTTGGCCACGTCACCATCACTCACTCGCACCTCTGTTCTTTTTCCCCTTCTAGGAGAAGAGAGTGCAAAATGCATGGGAAAGGGCGAGGACTGGAGGGGGGCTGCAACAAACCATCGTCTTTACAGACGCAAGCAGGAGGTCCTGGAACTCAGCCAAACCCTAGAGTGTCTGTCCGTCGGGGATACCGAGACTGGCACCCCATAAACGCCTGGTGGCACAACTTTAACAATCACGCACAATATGAGTTGAAGTTAACGTGCCTTGCAATCTTCAGCACCTCAGTATGCTCATCGCAACATGACACATCTGTGATGATGCTTATTATTGCCTTCTGTTCTCTTACAGGGCCTTCAGCGACTGCTGTGACAGCAGGGGGCAATTCTTCAGAGGATCTGCTGGCCTCTGAGGGGGCACCGTCACATCTTAGCGAGCCATCCACCAGCGCAGATACTCACACCTCGGTGGTCCTAGTCCTCAGTTAGTTGGGTTGGCACCTGGTGAGTTACCACACACGTGAGTACGAGCAGACACTGATGGCAGGGGCAGCTGCAGAGAGTCCGTGTCGGTGGCAGCACTTCTCTCTGGGCTCTGCTCAGCTGGACGGAGATGTGGAACCCTGGGGGCCATCCTTTAAAATGAGAATGATTGAGGGACAGCAGCACATTCGCGAGGTACTGTAGAAGGTGCCATATGCGCACTGTCCATAATAGTGCAGAGGATGGAGGAGTCCAACTCCTGCATGAGTGGAATGGTAGCACAGGTACAGGGCGGGGGGGGGGGGGGGAATCTGAGATAGTGTCACAGGGACCTGAGCAACACTCTGAGTTGGTGTCACAGTTAAGTGTGGGAATGTCTGCAATGGAGAGAAGGCTACCCTCTGTTGAGCTTCAAGCACGGCTCACAAATGAGTTTGTGTGAAAGAACTGAGTGCCCTGCAGCAAGAACTCACCTTTTCTCCCCATCTTTCAAACAAGCATTTAAATGTCCCACTGGCTGCTGGCTGAAACACGTCTGGCAGAACATACAGTGTTTCCCACAGCATGGGGATGTTTCAAAATCAGACCCCTGTCTTAATGTGGACAAAATTAGGTACTTTAAATATCTAAATAAGCGTCTTAACTATCATCCCGCCAGCTTTAATTGCCAGTGGGACTTCCACATTCGGAAGGTGCGCGTGCACCCAGACGCGTCAATGGGGATTCCGGAAGCCTGCAGGTTGGAGCCGGATTCCGGACGCGCTCGGGATTTCCGAGATTTTCGGAGCCCCCCCGCCCTCAACTTCACTGGAAAATCGAACCCCTAATGTATTCAAGAGAATGAGGTAGTTTGTAATGACACAGGTAACTTAGACTTAGACAGTTTGGGACTGCTATGCCGATTTTGATATGCTAGGAGCAAACTGGGAATGGGTAAAAATCGATTATACTTTCCTCGTAATCTGTTTGTATCTGAATTACACAAATTAACACTACATTACCAGCTTATATGCAAATACTTGAACAAGAGAAAGAATACTTTTCTATTAGAGTTTTGTAGCATTGTAACTCACACATTTTATGATTCTTTTTAATCCCGGTTTTTCTTCTCTTCACTTCTCTTGAAGGTAGTACTCTAGGTCTTAGCACAGAGTGAACATTCCTCATGTATGAACCGAGACAGTGAGCATCAACAGGCTATTTGCCATTCAGCCCAATTGTGTCCTTACCCAATGTCTACACATGCACACTTTCCAGCAGGAGTCAATGAATAACAGTCAAAAGTTTTTTTTTTAAATTCGTTCATGGGATGTGGGCATCGCTGGCAAGGCCAGCATTTATTGCCCATCCCTAATTGCCCTTGAGAAGTTGATGGTGAGCTGCCTTCTTGAACCGCTGCAGTCCGGGTGGTGAAGGTTCTCCCACAGTATTGTTAGGTCGGGAGTTCCAGAATTTTGACGCGGCGACGATGAAGGAACGGCGATATATTTCCAAGTCGGGATGGTGTGTGACTTGGAGGGGAACGTGCAGGTGGTGTTGTTCCCATGTGCCTGCTGCTCTTGTCCTTCGAGGTGGTAGAGGTCATTGTTTTGGGAGGTGCTGTCGAAGAAGCCTTGGCGAGTTGCTGCAGTGCATCCTGTGGATGGTACACATTGCAGCCACTGTGGAGGGAGTGAATGTTTAGGGTGGTGGATGGGGTGCCAATCAAGCAGTCTGCTTTGTCCTGCATGGTGTCGAGCTTCTTGAGTGTTGTTGGAGCTGCACCCCTCCAGGCAAGTGGAGAGTATTCCATCATACTCCTGACTTGTGCCTTGTAGATGATGGAAAGGCTTTGGGGAGTCAGGAGGTGAGTCTCAGACCTGCTCTTGTAGCCACAGTATTTATGTGGCTTGTCCAGTTAAGTTTCTGGTCAATGGTGACTCCCAGGATGTTGATGGTGGGGGATTCGGCGATGGTAATGCCGTTGAATGTCAAGGGGAGGTAGTTAGATTCTCTCTTGTTGGAGATGATCATTGCCTGGCACTTGTCTGGTGCGAATGTTACTTGCCACTTATCAGCCCAAGCCTGGATGTTGTCCAGGTCTTGCTGCATGCGGGCACGGACTGCTTTGTTATCTGAGGGGTTGCGAATGGAATTGAACACTGTGCAATCATCAGCAAACATCCCCATTTCTGACCTTATGATGGAGGGAAGGTCATTGATGAAGCAGCTGAAGATGGTTGGGCCAAGGACACTGCCCTGAGGAACTCCTGCAGCAATGCCCTGGGGCTGGGATGATTGGCCTCCAACAACCACTACCATCTTCCTTTGTGCTAGGTATGACTCCAGCCACTGGAGAGTTTTCCCCCTGATTTCCATTGACTTCAATTTTACTAGGGCTCCTTGGTGCCACACTCGGTCAAATGCTGCCTTGATGTCAAGGGCAGTTACTCTCACCTCACCTCTGGAATTCAGCTCTTTTGTCCATGTTTGGACCAAGGCTGTAATGAGGTCTGGAGCCGAGTGGTCCTGGCGGAACCCAAACTGAGCATCGGTGAGCAGGTTATTGGTGAGTAAGTGCCGCTTGATAGCACTGTCGACGACATCTTCCATCACTTTGCTGATGATTGAGAGTAGACTGATGGGGCGATAATTGGCCGGATTGGATTTGTCCTGCTTTTTGTGGACAGGACATACCTGGGCAATTTTCCACATTGTCGGGTAGATGCCTGTGTTGTAGCTGTACTGGAACAGTTTGGCTAGAGGCGCAGCTAGTTCTGGAGCACAAGTCTTCAGCACTACAGCCGAGATGTTGTCAAGGCCCATAGCCTTTGTTAAATCCAGTGCACTCAGCCGTTAATTGATATCACGTGGGGTGAATTGAATTGGCTGAAGACTGGCTTCAGTGAGAACCCTGGAAATTTATTTTCCATCAGGTGTAGGGATACTGATGTTAACTGTAGTATTCTTGCTGCTCTTGCAGCAATCAGCTGATTCCACTACTCCTGCTCCTGCTCCTATTTCTTATGTTCTTCTTATGTTCTTATTCAATACAGACCAGTGATGAAAATAGGGGCCTACCTAGTTTGCATGGCTCGGTATCAGACTGGGCATCACATGTTACCTTACATGTCTTGCAACTTGCATTACTGGTAGAAAATTAGAACTTTTAAAACAATGCACCTATTAATATAATGTGTATGCACGTCTAATTCTGTATCAGTGAACTTGACTGTATTGGTCATTTTCTGCAAGATTGAAGATGTTACTGGCAGGGATATTTGATGAACTTGCCTTTGAAATACACCATGCTAAAAAAAACACAATTTTTTTTGTGAGATGTTTTGTCAGAAAAATGATGATTGATCAATGAATTCTATTAGTTTCCTTTCCTTTAAAACTGTTCAAATGCACATGAGGCAGCTTTACATTTCACAGTTTTCACTTTCTGCAATAAATGCTTTTCGTGCTTTTGTATTTGATTAATCAGAATGTAATTATAAGTAATTCAATGAACCCTGCATTCATGTCCAATGACTCAGACCATTTTTGGTACATTATGACACAAGTGCAGTGCGCCAATACAGACAATGGAAACATTTATTCCACAATATATGCTTTTCATTTTTCTTTCAATTTTTCCTCTCCTTTCTGAAAAGCACGGATTCAAACTGGTCCATGTTCAAGGAGATTAATTAACATTAATAGACACAGGGTACTCAAGACAAATTGTAACTTTAGCTGTAAATAATCCAGCTCCCTTATACTGTCAGGCACAGTAACTCATCTAAGGTAGTTTTTGGTTGCCTTTTATAAAGTGCACATTCTATCGCCACAAAGACATCATTTATCGAAGTCCAGGAATTTTAGTGCAGATTGCAAGAGGTAAGGCTTAAGGGCCTCCAAATCTTTGTAGGGATAACTAGTTAAAAATTACAAGACTTAGTAGCATGGAACTTCCAACTGCTTATCCATTTAGGCCAACCTAACCACCAGAGTGTCGACTTTCAAAATTACCTGGAGCTTAATCAGAAGAATCCCAGAACCCAGTGACAGATCTGCCTCTCCAGATCCCAGCAATGAGTGAGGTTGGCTAATCAATTATCAACACCATCCTGGAGTATTCAGGACCTATGAAGGATTGCCTCAGTTTGAATTTCCCATCTCCACGAATGTCAACTCCAAACGCAGAGAGACCTTGTTCACCACCCTACGGCAAATAATCAGCGGCTCTCACTGTTTACCATCCAGGCATTCAAGGTACATTTTATATAAATTGCAACACTTCAAACGCTACATTTCAAAGTTTCAAATAAATTTTGAAAAAGACAGTCATTTTCAGTTAGTTTTCTGATGTCAAAAACCTGGCCTCTCCTCAAGAGCAGAGTTCAGGATTGACAGGCAGCCAATCTACAGCAACTTGCTTCTGCACATAACCCCTAAAGGGAATCAGGATGTGCCTATTTAGACAACTTCACCATAACGGATCAGTAGCTTTAAAAAAGTCAGGTCATGTTGAACACACCTACTTCTTAGTGCCCAAACATCAAAACCATGCTCCAGACTGCCAGTTAGCAATATCACAGGAGATCAGCTAGTGAATATAAAAAAGGTCTTTCCAGACAGTCAGAATTGTTTTTATGATTTTTTGCAACAGATACTGTTGGTGAGATATATGCTTTAATGTGACTTAACAGTATCCATTATTATATGACTCCTTCATTGACTTCTGCATTTTACAGGAGGTGATGCTGAATACAGCATGATGTAACATAGGAACATGAGTAGAACATTCAGCCCCTCGAGCCTGCTTCGCCATTCAATTAGATCATGGCTGATCTGCCCCTCAACTCCGTTTATGAGCCTTTGCTCCATATCCCTTGATATCCTTACCGAACAAAAATCTATCTATCTCAGCCTTGAGAGCTCCAGTTGTCCCAGCATCCACAGCCTTTTGGGGGAAGAGTTTTCCAGATTTCTACTGCACTTTGAGTGAAAAAGTGCTTCCTGATTTCCCTCCTAAACGATTCAGCTCTAATTTTAAGGTTATGCCCCCTTGTTCTTGATTCCCACACCAGAGAAAATAATTTCTCTAGATCTACCCTATTGAATCCTTTTAACATTTTAAACACCTCGATCAGATCACCCCTCAATCTCCTATACTTAAGGGAATACAAAACAAGTTTATGCAACCTGTCTTCATAATTTAACCCTCTAACCCGGTATCATTCTGGTGAATCTGTGCTCCAAGGCCAATATATCTTCCTGAAGTGTGTTGCCCAAAACTGAACGCAGTACTCCAGGTGGGGTCTGACCAAGACTCTGTACAACTGAAGCACAACTTCCTCCCCTTTGTGTTCCAGCCCTATAAGATAAAGGCTAACATTGCATTAGCCTTTTTGATTGCTTTTTGTACCTGTCTACCAGCTTTCCATGATTTGTTTACTTGGGCTCCCAAATCTCTTTGCTCCTCTACAGTTCCTAATTCCTCACCATTTAGATTTATCATTCTTGGGTCCAAAGTAGGTGACCTCGCACTTGCCCACAATGAATGCATTTGCCAATGTTACCCACTCACTTAATTTGTCTATGACCCTTTGCAACCTCCTACTCCCATCTGTACTACTTACTGTCCCGCTTAACTTAGTGTATTCTGTAAACTTGGATATACAACTCTCTATTCTTTCATCCAAGTCATTAATAAATATGGTGAAAAGTTGAGGTGTCAGAACAGATCCCTGGGGGAAAAAAACTTGTCACATCCCGCCAAACAGAATACATACCCTTTACGTCCACTCTCGGTCTCCTACCTCCCAACCAATTTCCAACCCATGTCAAAAGGCTACCTTCAATTCAGTGCTCTTTCCTTTTAATAATCTCTTGTGTGGAACCTTATCATTTATAATGTTTCTATTTGTCCAGGACTCACATCAAACATCAGCACATTGTTTCTGTATGATCATTCTTATGATTTAAACCAACATCACTAAAACAGATTATCCGGTCATTACCACATTGCTGTTTGTGGGACCTTGCTGTGCATATATTGGCTGCTGCATTTCCTACATTACAACAGCGATGACACTTCAAAAGTGATTTGGGACGTCCTGAGGTCATGAAAGGCACTATATGAATGCAATTCTTTCTTTTTCTTTTAAAAGTAACATGATGTCTGTCAAAACTATTGTGCATTGTTGCAAGTGAATTATGATGCAATCTGTCACTATCCAGTATGTAAACGATAAATAGTAAATTATAACACCTAGGCATCTCCATTGATTTTTCAGCTTAATAATCTAATTGCAGTGAATCAAATCTTTTATAATTTTCGCCATTTTGTCCTTCAAAAATATTTTTTTTGGACTTGCCACTTTATCTAATTCAGGGCTGTTATTTTTTAATGAATCAAAATATTAATCCATAAAAAGTTTGGTAAGCATTTTTGTTTCTAAACATAAATCATATTGAACCACTTGCACATGGCGTCAATGTAATGAAAGGAACATGTAACTCTTCTCCCTCCAGACACTAAAAAAAGTATTTTCTTGAAGAGAGTGCCTGTTTAAAATCACCACTGGTCCAAAGTCTAGGACTTACTATTTCTGTGCAGCCCTGGCAGGAAATGTTCCTTCGGGTGCGATAGGACAGTAAGTTAAGAAACAAAGATTCAAACTCCGCAGGGGTCATCATTGTTCAAAATGTGCCATGTATTTCGGGGAGTGGTGAGGGGAGGGTGCAATGTGTTGCCCTCTTGAACGAGATATTGAAAATTAAAGAAAACAAGCAGATTAGAATAAATTTATAAGCACATGGATATTATATAGCACCTCCTTGTGTCCTCCGGACGTCCATTTCATAAAAGAAAATTGGGAAAGTTATTTGAGCAAGTAATGCAGGCAGCCACAAGAGAATTTATTCCCGCTGGTTGGGGAGTCCAGGACTAGGGGACAGAGCCTAAAAATTAGAGCGAGGACTTTCAGGAGTGAAGTTAGGAAATACTTCTACACGCAAAGGATGGTAGAAGTTTGGAACTCTCTTCTGCAAACGGCAGTTGATGTTAGCTCAATTGTTAATTTTAAATCTGAAATTGATAGATTTTTGTTAACCAAAGATATTAAGAGATATGGGGCTAAGGCAGGTATATGGAGTTAGGTCACAGATCAGCCATGATCTCACTGAATGGCAGAACAGGCTGGAGGGGCTCAATGGCCTACTCCTGTTCCTGTGTTCCTAGAAGTACTTGTGCTTACAATATTTCAAAGCAAATCTGAAAACCAGGACTAGTGATGGATGTAACATTCATACTGGATTTAGACCTTAAACACACAGCAGAAGATAAATTTAAAGTGGTATTAAAAAAATTAAAAATCAACCTTAATCTATAAAGCAAACATCCTACAACAATAATTTACCTGACTCTTATTATGGCATTAACTTTCAACTCGGTTGACATTAACTTTCATTGGGAACATGACGGAAGTTAGGACCCAGTAGAGTCATTGAGCTAAAATGTTTGCCTCCTCCACATATCTGATGAACTGCTACATATTTAATTAACACCTTAGCAAAAAGTTGGCTTGAACGGTTTGAAGTGTACAGATATATACCCGGGAAAGAATAAAACTTCTTGGCGAGCACATGCGATGTAATGGTCTCTTACCCCAAAGTACTAATGAAGCCATTCACCGACCCTTCCGCGTACAGGGAGACAATATCTCCAACATGCAGAAAACTTGGCATTTCAGACATTGCGCTCTCCTCTCTGTACAGTCCCGCCGTCTTTAGGTGAAGGTTTGCACCATCCCACGCGGGCAACTCATGAACTACTAAAGACCCAAAAGTTTCTCAGAAGTTTACTTCTAGAAGAGAGCGATGTTGCCGTGCGCCTCTGTATCTCTCCACACGCACTGTCAATATACGGCGAGAGAGTCAGAGATCAAAACTGAGCTGCAAATATTTGCATGAGCGCTCCTCCGACTATGTGGCCACCTGCGTCCAATAGAAAAGGAAAGAAAATAATACAGGAAGTTTTACAGTATCTGCACTTCTTATCACTAAGCAGTAACACCCCTTTATAACTCAAGGCAAAAAAAAATCCTGTATTAGAGATCACTGCAAATGAAGAATTGCATTGTGTTAGAGGCGTTAGTATCCAGTATTGGTCGTAACATAAACAGACAGAAACGGTGAAGCTCCCAATTAATTTCAACATTTTAATGCTAAAGGACCATTGTCTTAAAGGACACAAAAGTGCTGTTGGGTAATTCTCACTGTTATAATTTGTTTTTGGAAGAGCGAGTTTAACGAAACTTTCGTGTGGCTTTAATTTTGCCTCTAACCATGAAGCTTTGCTTAATTGTGGCGATAATTAGAGCAGACCTAGGATCAGTGAAAGTAACCGCCCACCTGAAAATGTTGGTCCCCAAGCTACCAATCACTAACCAATAGACAGGCAGGAAACGCCATGAATCACCAACCAGCAATCCACACGAAACCAAGCAATCAAATTGCTCTTTTTTTTCAAGGCTGCCAATAAAAAACTGGTAACAGTCACAAACATACCAATCAAATCATTCAAAAAAGTTGCTACTTTTTCTCTGAATGCCTATGTTGTTTCCTCAGTTAGCCTACTATATACATATCACAGATGCATAAAAACTTAAATAATTCTTGGAACAGAGAAGGTTGAGAGGAGATTTGATTGAGGTATTCAAAATCATGAAGGGTCTAGACAGTGTAGATAGAGAGAAACTGTTCCCATTAGCGGAAGGGTCAAGAACCAGAGGACATAGATTTAAGGTGATTGGCAAAAAAAACAAAGGCGACATGCGGAAAAACTTTTTTACACAGCGAGTGGTTAGGATCTGGAATGCACTGCCAGAGGGTGCGGTTGAGGCAGATTCAATCATGGCCTTCAAAAGGAACTTGATAAATACTTGAAAGGAAAAATTTTGCAGGGGTACGGGGATATGGCGCTGGAGTGGGACTAGCTGGATTGCTCTTGCATAGAGCCGGCTCAGACTTGATGGGCCGAATGGCTTCCTTCCGTGCTGTAACCTTTCTATGATTCTAATTTCCCAAAATCATTAAACTTATCTAAAAAGTTGCTTAACTCCTGTTAGAAATCCATCCAATACATTTTTCCTCAGTGATTTTCCCTCTCTCAGGAGCCTAGGGCTTAAATTTTGCTCATACGCTCTTCCACTGGGCCTTCTCTCCAAGTATATTTTAGCCCTCTTCGTGCATGTGCAACCTCAATTCCCAATGTCATCAGTGCAGGCTTTCCCACACTCACAAGGATTTTCTAAGCATGCCCTTTTCCAGTCCCGAGTGCTTCCTCGCCTGGCTCATCCCAGCGCCATCTGCTTCCCATCCCACCCACTCCAACTGCTTCTTGGCCTGGCCTGGCTCATATCACCCTCCTCCAACTTGAGTACTCAGCTTCTGGACTCACCCTTCCCATTGGGCTTGACCTGTCAATCTCTCAGCCTGCCTGCTCCACTTTTTCTTCTCAACACTGATTCCCGGCCCACCTTCCACTTCTGCCCCTTCAGCAAACCTGCCTCAGTTCTCCAGTTTTGCTCCAGGTCAGCACCCATAAGTAATACTATAGAAGGTGCCCGAGTATATGAAATCTCTTGAGGAACTTGTCTGTAACTGGTGTAAGGATATCTCCAAGCATTGTTTTCTGCTTTTTACATAAGGAGTTTGTTGTGGCATTAACTTTTTGTTAGAGCTTTGCACATATTGTATCCAGCTATCGGGAGTGTTCTGGCATCCTGTGAAATATGCAAGTACCTGGCATTTGATGATTCTATTAAATTTCAGACAAAGTTTGCAAGCTGAAGTAACTTTAAAGATTTAGATTTTCATTGTTCCAAGGCAAAATAAATATACTGAATAATCAACAAGGGATTACACTTAGGCATTTTTTTACATACCTGCGGTCCTAAATAAGAGAGAGGTAAAAGTATTTTTCTTGCTGCATACCTTAATTTATCTCTACACATCTGTTCTTTGTTTCTTTTGCTTCTTGCTTTTGTTTCAATCGTACACAATAAACTTGATTTTATAGAACTACGAGTGGATCTTGTAGTGTTACTTAGTGGTAATCTGGGACGTGGAATGTGGTTTCTGCTGTTTACTATAGTCTTACCGTAGCTTAAACATGATAGCACTTCACCTAATACAATAAGTTCACTGAAGCAATATATCACGAGTAACTTGAAGTAAAAATATTATCTACTTTACTGTTACTGAAAGATACAGGCCACACATATAATATTCTAATATTATTTGCCTACTACTTTAGAAAACTTGCTTAAGGTGTAATTGTATTTATTATTCCCTCACAAAATCTGATTCCCAGTTATTTACATTATAATTTTTTTGATCTGCTTCCATTGCAAGTATTTTATTTATTTGTTTATTCTTTCTTCCTCCCTCCCACAGACCTTTTTCCCAATTATGTGCATGATTATAAGATATTTTTTCTTCCCTTATTTCCCATAATGTAGCCGTAGTTCTTCCTGAGGCCACAGTGTTCAGGAGGATTTTGTCCTCCATTATTGAATCTCCAATGACCAGCACTGAACAGGTGGTCATTTGCCATGGTCTGCGTTTGGCTGACTAATTGAGTTCAGTTGTAATGTCTGAGCTCTGCACAAAGCCTCATAAACATCCCTTCTCTGCCTTTCCCTGCTCAGTGCTGGGGAAAACCTTTTTCTAAAACTTCTGGAGAGGGAAGGAATTAATAAAGGTTCCCAACATCACCAAACCACATCATTCCACATTCTCAATAGTTCCACACTTCTCTCACTGATCTGCGGCCTACCATCTTCCTGTGGATGCTGGACACTCAAAGAAAAGTAAAACATAAAATTCAATACAGATCTAAACAAACATAATAATCATCAATCAAGGGCACTGATTTACAATTTCCACAAAAACATGGACATGATCAGATCATTTTAACCCCAAACATACCACTAATACTCCCATAATAATTTGTAATAAAAACACAATTTTAGTCATTCAATCATAATAATTGTGATAATAAATCATGTGCTCCATAACATAAACCACCATATCCTCACTGTGAGCAACACCATGGGAAATCCTTTAGTCCAGAATAAAAACATACATTCTCTGTGTTGGCGATGGAGGGGGTGGATATTGAATTCAACAGCGGGGCTCCAATCACGTGGACTGCTCTGTGCTGCATGGTGTCAAGCTTCTTGAGAGTTGTTACAGTTGTACTCATCCAGGCAAGTGGGGAATATTCCATCATACTTCTGACTTGAGCCTTGTGGATAGTAGATTGAGTTTGAAGGGTCGAAAGATGGTCCACGCCTCGCAGTGTTGATACGGCTGGTCCTATTAAGCTTCTGGTCAATTGTGTCCACCAAGATATTGATGTTAAAATTGGACAGCCATGTGGTGAAGGATAGAATACTAGAGCTTGGTCTTTAGTTGCTTCCAAGCCTTTATTCACCCTTACGCACACACCACACCCTAGTTAAGCTCTCCTATAAAAAGGATGCGAGAATCCCCAATTGATACCCATCATCTGAACACAATTAACACTAATTGATATAAATCATACAATTAACAATTGATGGCAGTGGACTCAATGATGGTGGTACCGTTAGTGGTTGGAGGAGATGGCTGGGCTTTCTCTTGTTTGAGATGGCCATTTTCTGGCACTTAGGTGACACAAATGTTACCTGCCACTTGTCAGCCCAAACCTGAATGTTATCCAGGTCGTACAGTAGGTTCATATAGACTGCTTCATTATCAGAGGACTATTAGAATGAGTTCTTCTGATGTATACTTAGCTGATATAGCAATTATAATTAAGCATTCTTTTTGCTTTGTTTATTGTTGTTCGACAATGATTTGACATGTAAGGTGTTGGAGCTGCTAGCATACCCAGATCCCTTTCAACTTCATCTTTAGCTGTTTTTACACCATCTGTGGTTTCCTGCCAATGGTGTAGTGTCTTGGACTTATGTGGATTTTATTCAACTCATATTATAGTTTCCTGGTTGCCTTGTCCATCTCGATGCCCGCCACTTCCCCCATAGCCCCCCATTTTAGTATCATCTGCAAACTTGAGCAGGTTGATTGAGTTGCTGTACCTAAGTCATTAATGTAGATTAAGAACATTAGGAGCCTAACATCAAACCCTAAGGCACTTCACTCAGTAGTTCCCACCACTCTGATGTCAGTCCCCTAACAAGTACCTGGTCCTTTCTTTCCTTCAGCCAATCACTCATCTACATCAGGGATTTACCTTCAATTCCCACTGCTTTCAGTTTCAACAGCACCTTTTCATGGGAGAACATTATGGAAGGTTCTTTCAAAATCTAAGTACACCGTGTCATCACTGTCAACTTGGTATGTGATTGCTTCAAAAAATCAAAGAAATCCGTCAGGCATGATCTTCCCCTTCTAAGGCCTTGTTGGCTATTATTCACTTCAAGTTACCAGATATTAATGTCAACATTGGCTTAGTGGGAGAACTCTTACCTTTGAGTCAGAAGGTCGTAAAGTCAAGCTCTACTGCAGATACTTGAGCACATAATCCAGGCTGACACTTCACTGAAGTACTGAGGGAGTGCTGCATTGTCGGAGGTGCCGTTTTTTGGATGAGATTGTTAGGGAATGGTTGTTCTTACTTATACATTCATAAGTTATTCCACAAGATAATAGGGTTCAAAGACATTTATTGACTTTCATAGGAATCAAGTATACAATGATAACTATTATTAACAATAATTACACATATACTTGAGTCACTTACGATAAAATGAATTACCGTAGAATTCACTGCACAAGCTTCGAGCTCAAGAGGATCGGCTGGCCAAGCCTTTTCAAATTCTGAAGTATCGATTCTAACACCCCTCTTTTTATATGTTTCTTTCACTTTAGCTACATGAGAATCCACTTTTCAATGTATTACCTCATCCAATTGGCTGCCATAACTCCAGTTTTAACAGAAATCACTCCCACACTCTATCATGTGTCCTTGGAGGAGTTAATCCCCAGGAGGACTGCTGAGATATCTATGAGGTTGGGACAAAGAAAGCTTGTAGCTGAATGCTTATCAGCTAAAGTCTCTGTCTGGTAACTTTTAATTCCCAGAGAACATTTCACTGGAAGTGAAACTGATATTTCCAGCCTTCTAACAGAAACTCACTTAAAAACCATCCTTACAAGATGTAAAACTGAGGTCTTGTCTGCCCTTTCGGGTGAATGTAGAAGATCCAATGGATCGAAGAAGAGCAGGAGAGTTTATTTCTCAACCATCATAACCAAAACAGATTATCTAGGTCATTATCTCATTGCTTTCTGTGGAAGCTTGTTGTGTGCAAATTGGCTGCCACGTTTTCCAACTTTACAACATTGACTACACTTCAAAAATACTACCGAGGGAGTGCTGCTTTGTCAGAGGTGCCATCTGTCAGAGCTCAGGTGGACATAAAAGATCCTATGGAACTTTTTCACAGAAGAGCAGAGAGTTCTCTTGGTGTACAGCCAACATTTATACTTTAACTAACAAATTAACTGTGTGCTATTGGCTGCTGCGTTTACTTACAAAAACAACAATGGCACTTCAAAAAGTAATTTGTTGGCTGTGAAGCACTTTGGGGAATTCCCAATGATGTGAAAGGAGCCAGAAAAGTGCAATTTCCTTCTTTCTTTCTGTTCCACACTCCAGAATATACTGCATTCTGAGAAGCACAATTCAGAAACCAGGTCATTTTCTCTACGTTGAGACACCATTAAAGTGGAAATGATGTTAGACACTACCAAGCTTGAAAAAAGTAGAAGAGAAGATGACATAAGTGAGAAAGTGGTGATTGGTAACATCAAGCTTTGTTTTTAAATGTTTAATTAGGCTGTTACAGTTAAGAAAGAAAGGAATTGAGGGAGGAGCTAACGGAGGAATATAAAATAATAATTGTAGAAAATGTAAACCCAGAATATTACTTTACAGTAAGTCAAGAAAGCTGAAACTGAAGACATAAATTTAAATGAATGAAAAGCAAAGTTAAAACAGATATTTAAAAAAAATCTTCTTACTCAAAAGACATACTGTAAATAATTTGCCAGGTAATAGGGGCAAAATCGTTGGGCCATTCAAAATACAGCTGCATTCTGTAATTGTAGAGTTAGGGTACTGGAAGTTGAGTTACCGTGGGTCAAATAATTGTTAATTTTTTTTTATTCGTTCATGGGATGTGGACGTCGCTGGCGAGGCCAGCATTTATTGCCCATCCCTAATTGCCCTTGAGAAGGTGGTGGTGAGCCGCCTTCTTCAACCGCTGCAGTCCGCGTGGTGAAGGTTCTCCCACAGTGCTGTTAGGAAGGGAGTTCCAGGATTTTGACCCAGCGACGATGAAGGAACGGCAATATATTTCCAAGTCGGGATGGTGTGTGACTTGGAGGGGAATGTGCACGTGGTGTTGTTCCCATGTACCTGCTGCTCTTGTCCTTCTAGGTGGTAGAGGTCACGGGTTTGGGAGGTGCTGTCGAAGAAGCCTTGGCGAGTTGCTGCAGTGCATCCTGTGGATGGTACACACTGCAGCCACAGTGCGCCGGTGGTAAAGGGAGTGAATGTTAAGGGTGGTGGATGGGGTGCCAATCAAGCAGGCTGCTTTATCTTGGATGGTGTTGAGCTTCTTGAGTGTTGTTGGAGCTGCACTCATCCAAGCAAGTGGAGAGTATTCCATCACACTCCTGACTTGTGCCTTGAAGATGGTCATGATGTGGAGATGCCGGTGATGGACTGGGGTGTACAAATGTAAGGAATCTTACAACACCAGGTTATAGTCCAACAGTTTTATTTGAAAATCACAAGCTTTCGGAGGCTTTCTCCTTCGTCAGGTGACGAAGGAGAAAGCCTCCGAAAGCTTGTGATTTTCAAATAAAACTGTTGGACTATAACCTGGTGTTGTAAGATTCCTTGTAGATGGTGGAAAGGCTTTGGGAAGTCAGGAGGTGAGTCACTCGCCACAGAATACCCAGCCTCTGACCTGCTCTCGTAGCCACAGTATTGTCTTTGGCTTTTCTTATGTTCTTATGTGTGGTTGGCAGAACTTGGCTGTAAGTTGTCTGCTGCTGTTCTAGAATTGGCTGATCTATTATGGGCTGATCAATATAATGCAAATTTCTGTTTTTGATAATGTATTATTGCACTCAAAATATATGTAAATAATGTACAGCTCTGAAAAATATCAGCTCTTGGGTGAAACATGCCTGTATATAATTTTAGAGAAGTATATTTTATAATCCTTGCTATTGTTTCTTTTTAGCAAATATTAGGTTTATTTTCCTTTTGCCAGGTTTGTGTCAGTTCTAGTCTGTTAATAATCACCCAGTTGTGATTGACGTTAACATTTTTTTTGCACTTTTTGTTCGCCCTTGGAGCGCAAAGGAAAGCAAACTAACAAGTGCCAAATGGTTACACATTTTATTGAAAGTCTCTTCATCTAAAACTAAAATCTCTGTTGCGTTCACACCTATTGGAAGTGTTTAAGAGCCACAGTTTCAATAATTAAAGCAATGATATGTGAAGTAACATGGATTAAGTTAAGGCCAGGAATTTCCTCAGAGTTGCTATCTTGCCTTAACTTTGCCAGAAGTCCGGTGGAAACACCATTTGTTGAGTGGTATTGTAGTGCTTCCTTCTTGCCTAACCTTACTTAACCCTACATGTTTAGTGAATCAATGTGGTTTTTCATTAGTTTGTGTCAGTGGGATATTTCAGCCTATCATGATTTTTTTGCCCAATGGACATTTTTGAAGTGATAGTCTAAAATGTGTCAGCCAGTTTTGAGGTGTAAAGGCTTACTAACACATTCTATATGCAAGACTTTTAAATACATAGATTGATATTAATAAATATCGGTGTACAATTTTCATCTCTAAATCAATTTTTGTACTCTGATTTTAGAATAATGGGGGAGGGGAAAACAATTACACAGGGGAAAAATATAAAAATTGTTAAAACCACATAGAGACAGGAAGGTTTTGTATTCTATTGAATGCTCCCTTATCATTGCTTTATTGACATCGTGAAAACAAGTTTTAAGTGGAGGCTTTGATTTGTCATTCAGTACTTTGTAGATATTGTTAGTAACCTTTTAATAATATCACACTTGGCAAAATGCATAGGAAAACTAGAAAAATCAACACAGGCTTATTGAACTCCCTGGATGGAACAGTTCACTGTATTTCCCACAGAATGGATTTCCTTGTGGATAAATTCTAAATGTTCAACCAATTTCTTGTGGCTCGACGGACATCTCTATTAAAAATGATGAATGTACTGCTTTTTGAGCTATATCAATCCAATGTATTGTAGGAAATTTCTGTGGAGATATAAGGGGAGGATTTTAACTTCCCCCACCCAGCAGAAATGGGACGGTAGCAGAGTTAAAATCGCGGTGATCAAGTTACCACCCCATTCCCGCTCCGCCGCCATTTTACCCAGGGCCTTCCGCTGGACAGCACTAGCATGTGGCCTGAATCACGCGGGAGCCACATGAATCCATGCAAATCAGGGTCCTATGACGTACAATGAACCCTAAAGCAACTTTAACCCATCTGGGCGGAGTGTGCGCCATGGATGTTCTGCTCAGTAAAACCTGGTGGGCATAAGGTAAGTGTTGAAATTATTTTTGTGGGGCCAGGAATGGCAGGACATACCACTGATTCGAAAGAGTCTGTCAAGTCCCCCAGATGTGATTTCCTCTTTTGCCAAACACAATAAAAAAACTTAGAAAGATAGATTCCAAAGTAAAGACAGCAGCACAGGAAACAAAATATTCCAACCAGCCAGGAAGAAAAATAAACAAGATTGCTGAAACTACAGTGATGGGACAGTTTTATATTCCATCAAATGTTTAGTTCTCTAAGAGCGAATCAAAAGTTTTTCTGGTTGGTGATTAATCAGAAGAGGAATGTACTCTGTGCTAATGGTGAACCTGCAGTGCATTGAAGGAAAACATGAACATCAGACACACAGAACTTTTAGATTTCCTTGTGACTATCAGTCAGCAGACGCTGTATGGTGACAACGGTTACTAATAATTAGATCACACTAGCAGGCCTAAAGATGGAAGATTGTTTTGTGGAATTGTGGAAGCCCATCATCACTGTCATCATAAAATTTTGTGTTGCTAGTTCCATACTGATCATTCTAGTCTCACTGTTTCTTGCTGATGTCCTTATGCTGCTGCCCAGTCAGCCTGGAATTTCTCATCCTCGTTCTGAGCTTTTGTACTAACTGCCCTTTACTATGCTTAATGGCCAGCCATTGAGGAAGTTACAGCAACCAGATACAACGTCACAAACTGTGACTAAGAAACACATGTCCAGTTGTTTTTTCTGCCGTTCTTGAAGCACTTGGTAATATAAAAGTGGCATTAATTTGTAGTTCACTATTGAGAATACCTATTGTATCAAATAAAACCTAAAGGTTATGGGTGAAAATTATCCCCTGTAGCCTACCTAAGGCATTTTTGAGTGTAACTTTGTGCATATTGAGGAAATTAACCACCCTGATGTAAGTATATTATCAACATGTTTCCCATCTGCTTATTTAAGTTAAGTCAGAAAACTGTTGCAATAATTGTGCTAACAAATGTAACAAGCTCATGAGGCCTTCAAACTACCATGTGATATTGTACAGGCAGAAATGGCTAATTAAGGAGCCAGATTAAGGATGCCCACATGTGTAGAATTTGAGGTGGAGTTGAAAGTAGATAAAAATGCTCAACAGGAATGCTTACTGCCAAAATTAGCACTTTGAGTAATTCCCACTACACCCAAACATGAATTAGAGAGTCAGGAGAGATAACCAATCAGGTGAATACAATCTCCAGAGCAAAATATGCCTGAATGGACATCAGGAAGTGTCTTGATGACATCATGAAGCCATTAGAGGCAAAAATCATAATTGTTGCCAGTTACACCAAAGAATGGGAGGAGGAACTGAGAACCAATGAACTGCAATTAACAAAGATTGATATTAGTAATGTCTCTGTTCAATCCCAAAATTTTTAATACACAATTCATATATGAGTAAGCACAATTCCTGTGCATAATAAATATTCACAAATAATATTTAAATTGAAATGCAATGGCCATGAAATTGCAATGTCAGTTTCGGGCTTGACCTGCTTGGGGCACAGGCACTGCTGTGCTGGCAGCGAGGTGGGCAGGCCTCGCCATCAATTGCAAGATTAGCTTTCCCGCCACTTATAAAGGCTCCCAGCACCCTAACAATAACCTATGAAAGAAAAAGACTTGCATTTATATAGCACCTTTCACAACCTCAGGACATCCCAAAGCACTTTACAACCAATTAAGTACTTTTTGAAGTGAAGTCACTGTTGTAATTTAGGAAACGCGGTAACCAATTTGCACACAGCAAGGTCCCACAAACAGCAATGAAATAAATGATCAGATCATCTGTTTTAGTGATGTTGCTTGAGGGATAAATACTGGCCAGGACACCGAGCAGAATTCACCTACTCTACTTCGAATAGTGCCATTGGAACCTTTACATCCACCTGACAGGGCAGACGGGACCTCAATTTAACTTCTCATCTGAAAGATGGCATCTTTGACAGTGCAGCACTCCCTCAGTACTGCACAGAAGTGCAAGCCTAGATTGTGTACTCAAGTCTCTGGAATGGGGCTTAAACCCACAACCTTCTGACTCAGAGGCGAGAGTGCTACCCCTGAGCCACAGCTGATACCTACTTTAGGAGCTAGGTCGGGATCAGAATTGGCTAGGGAAGGGGCGGGGGTGAGGAAATCCAGTGGGGCAACAGCTCTTAAAGACCTGCCACTTGCTCTGACAAGGGAGTGCTCGTGTATTTTCAGAAAAAAAATTGTGGAATTTCTGGAAGAAGCAATGTGGGGAGAATTGCCCTTTTTAGGAAGATGCAATATGGGTGCTCACATAGGAGGTACAGCAAAGGTGGTTATACTCTTTGGAGCAGAAGGAAACTCCAGTGAAAACAGAGGTGCAAGCTGCATGGATAGAGGAAGCTAGTGAATGAATTATTGCAGTCTAAAGGACTTGGATACAAATGAGGAAAATGTTTAATACAATCAGGAAGAATGCCCTGTGCTCAGCTTTGCATACTTTATGAAAATTGTGAGTTGCAGCACCCTAAGAGATGTACCATGCAAAGCATCTAAACAAGTTCTTCTCTTTTCTGTACAATTGCAGAAAAGCTGTAGGACACAGTTTTTGGATGGCAAACAAATAGCACCGGAAGAATAGGAAGAATAGCAAAGCAGAATATTTTTTAAATGGCGAGAAACTATTGAATGTTGGTGTTCAGATTATTAAATGTTGGTGTTCTCTTACAAGAAACACAAAAAATTAGTGTGCAGGTACAGCAAGCAATTAGGAAGGCAAATGGCATGTTGGCCTTTATTGCAAGGGGGTTGGAGTACAAGAGCAAGGAAGTGTTACTACAGTTGTACAGGGCATTGGTGAGACCTCAAGTGGAGTACTGCGTACAGTTTTGGTCTCCTTACCTAAGGAACGATAAACTTGCCTTAGAGGCGGTGCAACAAAGGTTCACTAGATTAATTACTGGGATGAGAGGGTTGCCCTATGAAGAGAGGTTGAGTAGAATGGGCCTATACTCACTGGAGTTTAGAAGAATGAGAGGTGATCTCATTGAAACATAAGATTATGAGGGGGCTTGACAGGGTAGAGGTTGCTGAGAGATTGTTTCCCCTGGCTAGGGAGTCTAGAACTAGGAAGCATAATCACCTATCAGTGGAGCAGATTTCTTGTAACTTATCTCCTTCTAATAATGAAGGGAACTGTACTTGTAATAATTCCAACAAACAATTGCCACCGTGTTGTGTTAATTTTTCAATAGTCCAATGAGAAAAAGACCTATGGGGTTGTGAGGAAGAAACAACTTGAATTGAGCTGGTCACATTTATCTCGATTTAAAAAGAGATTTTTTTTTTGCATAGAATATTTTGAAACTGGTGTACTTGCATTTTTTTTGTAATTAAGAGATAAAGGTGAAACTGAATCAAAGCTGTTGATTCTTTGATTGGTTTGATTCTGTCTTATAAAAATTGGAGATGAAATCTGAGCTGAGGTTAAGCTTCATCTTTAGCCCTATAGTAATGTTGCAATATAAGTGCAGGTCTGAATTTCAAATAGATTCTTGAAACACCAACTATTTCTGTTAAAATATATCTGTCATGATGGGGAAATGGGGTGGATCCAAAATTAATACTTAGAGGCCAGCTAATTAAATTTCCAATAAACTGCTAATTAATGTGTATGTAGGATTCATGTTCATAAAAGATTCATCAGATTCAGAGGCCCATTCTCCTTCCTTCCATTTCTAGTATTTGAGAAGAAGCCTGAGAATGCATTTTATCTTCCCTAACATTTCTAGAGGGATAGAATTGAAAAGCAGAGAAGTTATGTTAAACTTGTATCAAACCTTGGTTAGACCACACTTAGAGTGCTGGGCACAGTTTTGGCCTCCATATTATAAAAAGGATATAGAGGCACTATGGAGGGTGCAAAAAGGATTTACAAGAATGATACCAGAACTGAGAGGATATACTTGTCAGGAAAGGATGAACAGGCTGGGGCTCTTTTCTCCAGAAAAGAGAAGTCTGAGAGGTGACCTGATGGAGGTCATTAAAATTATGAAGGGGTTTGATAGGATAGTCGTAGAGAAGATGTTTCCTCTTGTGGAGGAGACCAAAACTAAGGGCCATTAATATAAGATAGTTACCAATAAATCAAATAGGGAATTCAGGAGAATCTTCTTTACTCAAAGAGAGGTAAGAATGTGGAACTCGCTGCCACAAGGAATAGTTGAGGCGAATAGAATAGATATATTTAAGGGGAAGCTAGATAAGCACATGAGGAAGAAATGAATAGAATGATATGCTGATAGGGTTAGATGAAGAGGGGTGGGAGGAAGCTCGTGTGGAATATAAATGGTGGCCTCGGCCAGTTGGGTCGAATGGCCTGTTTCGATGCTGTAGATTCTATGTAATTCTATTTCTATATATTCAAATTTAGCTAACATAGTGGATTTCTGTTCATACTATCTTTAGTTTTCCAGTTCAAAAGGTGTCAAGAATCAGTTAGTGATAATAATAGGGCTTCACTCAAATGCATTTTGGGCAAACAGAATCACATCCACAGCCAAATATATAACCGTGGGTTGTTTAGCCAACTTCTCAACTATAGTGAATGTGTAAGGTATTGGGGAAAAAATGGAGTCAGTAATAAAAATACGATTGGTTCAAAAGTTGTAAAAGTCTGGTAACTTGCCTGCACTTTTATTACAATAACTGGTGTTGAGAAGTTGGTGAATTAATCTGCACTGAGAGAAGCAATGGAGCTGATATTCAGGTTGGATTCTCTGTGAACTTTAAAAAAAATGTTTATTTTTTCTAAGGACAGTCTTTTTATACACAGAAGTAAAAATGCTTTGACTCGAGCAAGAGACATTTTAAAACAACAATTTAAATATTGGAAGCCTTTCAACTAAAGAAAAATCCTAAATATTATTAACAACAATAGGGCGGATTTTCCTGTTCCTGCACTTGGGTTTATTGGATCACCTGGATGCAGCAAATGCAGGAAAGTCATGGAGGAAGGAACGCATGACCCTAACGAAGCCCACCCAATTTTCTGTCCAATAATCTAATGAACTGAAAATTGGCAAGCTCTGTTAGGACCATACAGTCTTCCTGTCCGCATTTTCCTGCATTCGCTGCCCTCGGGTAAACCAATAGTGTCACGTGCAGGAACAGGAAAATCTGACCTGTCACCGTGGCAGGCCTTCACTTGGCTGTCTTGTGATTCAAATCAGCAGACAAGCAGATCTCTTCCTGAAGAACCACTGAAAAGAAACTTCCTGGTTCACAGTTTGTAAAATAAATAACTATGATTCACTGATAGTGAAGAAGTCTTGTAACCAGCTAAATAAAGTTCCTAACTTTGTTATATAAGTAAAAAATAACTCTCTTTGGAATTTTCTGACAGGATATATTCAGGAAGATCAGATCATTTTAACCTCTTAATTAATGAGTCTCCTAAATAACCCACAACATAAGACATTATAAGGTTGATAATGAGGTGCTCAGTGCCCATTGCACTGATGCGCATCAGACATGGGCAACCCATAATATTAAGCACCGAGGCCTGCTGTGTGCCTATTGCAGGTAATGTAGTGGGGAAGCACCTGTGCCACTGAGGGCCTGTGCATTAGGTGTGCACTGGGCTCACTAAGATCTCACAAAAATGTTAATGAGTCATGTAATCTCATCCGCCATGTAAAACAGGTTCAGTTTAGCTATTTCAGCTGTTCCTGAAAGGGAAATCGACTCGGTAGCTGCAACAAGTAGCTGCATGTTGACCCAATGATTTAGTTGTTTATTTCATGGTGTCATGGGGCATGATTTTTACATGGAGGTGGGAAGGGAGCGAGAGGGGAAGATAATCGGAGGCGAAACCTGGAAGCGAAGTTGGCGGGTCGCAATCCGCGATCGTGACCTTAATGAAGGCAATACATTTTACTTCCGGGTTTCGTGCCCAGCAGCCAGCCTGATTGACAAGCTAGCTGGCTGTCGGGTGGGAATCGGAGAGGAGAGAGAGAGGGGTCGTGGAGCACATGGGGGGGGTGGGGTAGATGGGCGGTGGAGAACATCGCGGGCCGGGAGGTGATCAAATCGGCAGAAGATCAGAGGACATCACCAGAAGATCGGAGGACGTCGCCAGAAGATCAGATGACGTCGCCGGAAGATCGGAGGACGTCGACGGAAGATCGGAGGACGTCGACAGAAGATCGGAGGACGTCGACAGAAGATCGGATGATGCCGCCAAGAAGATCGGATGATATCGACAGAAGATCGGAGGATATCGACAGAAGATCGGAGGATGTCGCCAAGAAGATCGGAGGATATCGACAGAAGATCGGAGGATGTCAACAGAAGATCGGAGGATATCGACAGAAGATCGGATGAAGCCGTCAAGAAGAACGGAGGTCAGGAGAAGTCGGAGATATGGATGGGTCTCGGCCATTGTTGGGAGGGGTGGTCGGCCATCGGGGGGATCGGCTGATCCTGGGGGACCAATCGTGCCAGGTGAGCTTGTTAGGCCTGGATGAAGCACTCCTGCTCCTCCTGGTCCACAAGCAGTACTATGAAGGCACTCACCTCATGGAGCCAGCCTTCTTGCCTGCTTTCCCCTGATGGGAATCAGAAGCAATGGGAGACCCATTCAGGTTAAATTTGATTCACCTTTATAATACACAAAAAATTAAGTGTCTCAAATGTTTAAAGTATCTAAGTTGCCCCTTTAACTATCGGCCCGCCGGCTTTAAGTGGGGACAGGACTTCTGGGTTTCTGCTGAACGCGTGCATCCTAACACACCTTGGTTAAACCCAGCATTGGAGCCAGGATGCAGTCCAGCTCCAAAAATCAACCATTTTGACTGCCCACCCGCTCCCAACCCACCTGTTCGTTGGGGTTAAAATGACCCCCATTGGGTTTCATTACTGCAGCTATTCTTAAAGCTACAACCCCATCTGTCATCTGTGGGTGTTAACTGTAATTGAGCTCTGCCTAATAAGACATTATGGATATCCCACTGGCCATCCCTCTCAATTTGCTGGTTCTGTAGGACAAAGAGCAAAACTGGAAGAGACATGCAATACAGGGCTGTCTAGGTATCCAAGATGATTGAAACTTGATCCACTTTGCACAGCCCTGTCCTGAAAAGGAGCATTTTCATGGAACAGGAGGAGAAGAAGAGAACCTGTGTCAACCAATAGCACAAAAGAACCCTGATCATTAGCCTTCTTTGTCAGTCTATGACCATGCAGCATGCAGGTACCCTGTGCTGGCTGTGTGCTTGATGTTTCTTCCTTGCCACATTTCAGGAACCACAGGGCAAATGCATTGACCTTGCAGCAATATAAACTGCCATACTAAAACATGGGCATGTGTGTGCATTTGGAAAGCAAGTGTGCAGTTGCCAGTGTGCTGTGCACTCTCCCTCTGTGATGCTCCACCAAGCTTAAAATGAAGTGCTGTTAAGATGTATTAAAGGGAATATTGTAAAATTATGCAAAGTGTGAGATACTTACCATGACAAACTTTTGTCTTTCTCATCTGACTTCAGAATCTAGCCACAGGCAAGAAGCATTCATTCTTTGTATATTCAAGGCTGAGATAGATAGATTGTATATTCAAGGCTGAGATGGATAGATTTTTGGACTCTAGGGGAATCAAGGGATGTGGAGATCGGGCAAGAAAGTGGAGTTGAGGTCGAAGATCAGCCATGATCGGAGTGAATGGTGGAGCAAGCTCAAGGGGCCGTATGGCCTACTCCTGCATCTATTTCTTATGTTCTTATGTTCTTTCTGCTACCTCCACCCAAGCTGCTGTCATGTTACTTGTCAGAAGACTTTCTCTCCAACACCTCCCGCAATCGGATCTTCAAAACTGCATCCTGGAAGGGTGCTATTTCTCATCTTCGTCTTGCTGCAGCTATTTCAACCCCTTAGTGGCTGAACAATTTTAATCCAACATGCCCCCCTCTGCCCTTCGTAAGAGCTGCGGGTGCAGGATAATGTACCCCTATGCTTCACACACTGTGCACCATGAATGCATGGTATAATGCAAACCCGTTGACCTCACCTTTGTGTACAAGGTCTGCTCATAGTGCTAGTCACATGCAGCATCTAAAGAGCAGTGCTTCTACTGCCATAGCAATGAGACTGCATGCATTGCATAGCCATAGCACTTGAATAAATATAGTGATACATAGTTCTTCATTCTTAGCACTATTCATTGTCCAATTTTTTCTCCCCTTTTCTCCTGAAGTTGCTGACTCTTAAAGGAGTAGTTTCCCACGTGCTGACAGCCCCTCAGAATATTGTCCAAGTCGACATTCTTTACATTCTGTGATTTGTGATGTCTTCCACAGTCAAATACCTGCTTAAACTCACAAGTGAAGAATATCTACTTGGACAATCTAACAGAAACTTAGTCCTGGCTTCACCTGACACCAATGCATGAACACTTTCCAACATGGGTGACTTGATAGTAATCAGAAGCAGGAAGCTTGGTTGATTTTTTTTCTCATCCCAACCAGGGGCACTTAGTCCATTTGTAGCACCCCAAACTCTGCTCCTGCTGAGATCACCTAACCCAGCATAGACCGGGGATCAGACTTGGAAACTTTTGGTATCCAAGGGCAGTGCACTTACTTGCTAAGGGAGCAGAATCTTTTGTTCAGTATACATAATAGTGCAGGGTCACACATTATTCTTAAACAAGAGTCTCATGGTTATTCAAAGGATTCTTTTAGCTTTGAAGGTCCATTGAGGAGGTTACACACTTCATTTGCACCCATAATTTGCTTTGTTACTGTACAGTTTGTGTTTTGCACGGTTGTAGCGAGCTGACAGAACCCAAGTACTATGTCAGCAATAGTAAAGGAGAATTATGTTGGTGATGAAAAATTGTTTTATAACAATACAATGCACAAACATGTTTTTTAATGGCAAATATTCAAACTCAATACAAATTATTAATTAATTTGAACTACCACTTGTACAGAACATTACCAGACCTTCTGGTACACAATCGATTCATTTGAAGTGGCCAGTATAATGTAGCTAAAAAGTTTGGCACTGCAACACAAACAAAATGGGAGTCTGTGTCACCTTTCACCAAGCTAGATCTGCCTGATAAAGCTCAAGCTATGCAGCAACAATGACCCGAGTTTCAGGGAATGACTCCATCGAACATGAGGTTTCCATCTTAAATCCTCCAGCTGGACAGATTTCAGAACTCACAAGTACAGGATAAAACCACATGTAAAGAGATATACAGCAAATGCTGACTAAAAGAGAAATCTTCTGAAATAGGTGGCACTGTCAGATAAATATGGTTTTTGAAATTCTAAGCTCTGCCAGTGAGGTATTCTAATGAGTGGCTAGGGAACGGTGGTGTCAAGAGTCAGTCTTGTGGAGTTTGTCATTGAGTGAAGAAACAGGTGAGCATCAAACACAGTGCAGAGCAGTGATGATTTCCCCGAGTAGCTCTCTTCCTTGGAGAAAACATCTGCCATCAAATTTTGGATGCATATAACTGAGCTGAAAGGTATGTGCTGTGTGAAACAAATCATATAGAATCATAGAATCATAGAATCATAGAAGTTACAACATGGAAACAGGCCCTTCGGCCCAACATGTCCATGTCGCCCAGTTTATACCACTAAGCTAGTCCCAATTGCCTGCACTTGGCCCATATCCCTCGATACCCATCTTCCCCATGTAACTGTCCAAATGCTTTTTAAAAGACAAAATTGTACCCGCCTCTACTACTGCCTCTGGCAGCTCGTTCCAGACACTCACCACCCTTTGAGTGAAAAAATTGCCCCTCTGGATCCTTTTGTATCTCTCCCCTCTCACCTTAAATCTGTGCCCCCTCGTTATAGACTCCCCTACCTTTGGGAAAAGATTTTGACTATCGACCTTATCTATGCCCCTCATTATTTTATAGACTTCTATAAGATCACCCCTTAACCTCCTACTCTCCAGGGAAAAAAGTCCCAGTCTGTCTAACCTCTCCCTGTAAGTCAAACCATCAAGTCCCGGTAGCATCCTAGTAAATCTTTTCTGCACTCTTTCTAGTTTAATAATATCCTTTCTATAATAGGGTGACCAGAACTGTACACAGTACTCCAAGTGTGGCCTCACCAATGCCCTGTACAACTTCAACAAGACATCCCAACTCCTGCATTCAATGTTCTGACCAATGAAACCAAGCATGCTGAATGCCTTCTTCACCACCCCATCCACCTGTGACTCCACTTTCAAGGAGCTATGAATCTGTACTCCTAGATCTCTTTGTTCTATAACTCTCCCCAACGCCCTACCATTAACGGAGTAGGTCCTGGCCCGATTCGATCTACCAAAATGCATCACCTCACATTTATCTAAATTAAACTCCATCTGCCATTCATCGGCCCACTGGCCCAATTTATCAACATCCCGTTGCAATCCTAGATAACCTTCTTCACTGTCCACAATGCCACCAATCTTGGTGTCATCTGCAAACTTACTAACCATGCCTCCTAAATTCTCATCCAAATCATTAATATCAAAAACAAATAACAGCGGACCCAGCACCGATCCCTGAGGCACACCGCTGGACACAGGCATCCAGTTTGAAAAACAACCCTCTACAACCACCCTCTGTCTTCTGTCGTCAAGCCAATTTTGTATCCAATTGGCTACCTCACCTTGGATCCCATGAGATTTAACCTTATGTAACAACCTACCATGCGGTACCTTGTCAAATGCTTTGCTGAAGTCCATGTAGACCACGTCTACTGCACAGCCCTCATCTATCTTCTTGGTTACCCCTTCAAAAAACTCAATCAAATTCGTGAGACATGATTTTCCTCTCACAAAACCATGCTGACTGTTCCTAATTAGTCCCTGCCTCTCCAAATGCCTGTAGATCCTGTCCCTCAGAATACCCTCTAACAACTTACCCACTACAGATGTCAGGCTCACTGGTCTGTAGTTCCCAAGCTTTTCCCTGCCGCCCTTCTTAAACAAAGGCACAACATTTGCTACCCTCCAATCTTCAGGCACCTCACCTGTAGCGGTGGATGATTCAAATATCTCTGCTAGGGGACCCGCAATTTCCTCCCTAACCTCCCATAACGTCCTGGGATACATTTCATCAGGTCCCGGAGATTTATCTACCTTGATGCGCGTTAAGACTTCCAGCACCTCCCTCTCTGTAATATGTACACTCCTCAAGACATCACTATTTATTTCCCCAAGTTCCCTAACATCCATGCCTTTCTCAACCGTAAATACCGATGTGAAATATTCGTTCAGGATCTCACCCATCTCTTGTGGTTCCGCACATAGATGACCTTGTTGATCCTTAAGAGGCCCTACCCTCTCCCTAGTTACCCTTTTGCCCTTTATGTATTTGTAGAAGCTCTTTGGATTCACCTTTGCCTGATCTGCCAAAGCAATCTCATATCCCCTTTTTGCCCTCCTGATTTCTCTCTTAACTCTACTCCGGCAATCTCTATACTCTTCAAGGGATCCACTTGATCCCAGCTGCCTATGCATGTCATATGCCTCCTTCTTCTTTTTGACGAGTGCCTCAATCTCCCGAGTCATCCAAGGTTCCCTACTTCTACCAGCCTTGCCCTTCACTTTATAAGGAATGTGCTTACCCTGAACCCTGGTTAACACACTTTTGAAAGCCTCCCACTTACCAGACGTCCCTTTGCCTGCCAACAGACTCTCCCAATCAACTTCTGAAAGTTCCTGTCTAATACCATCAAAATTGGCCTTTCCCCAATTTAGAATTTTAACTTTTGGGCCAGACCTATCCTTCTCCATAGCTATCTTAAAACTAATGGAATTATGATCACTGGTCCCAAAGTGATCCCTCACTAACACTTCTGTCACCTGCCCTTCCTTATTTCCCAAGAGGAGGTCAAGTTTTGCCCCCTCTCTAGTCGGGCCATCCACATACTGAATGAGAAATTCCTCCTGAATACACTCAACAAATTTCTCTCCATCCAAGCCCCTAATGCTATGGCTGTCCCAGTCAATGTTGGGAAAGTTAAAGTCCCCTACTATTACCACCCTATTTTTCTTGCAGCTGTCTGTAATCTCCTTACATATTTGCTCCTCAATTTCCCGTTGACTATTTGGGGGTCTGTAGTACAATCCTATCAAAGTGATCTCTCCCTTCTTATTTTTCAGTTCTACCCATATGGACTCAGTGGGCGAACCCTCGGATATATCCCCTCTCACTACTGCCGTGATGTTCTCCCTAATCAAGAACGCAACTCCCCCTCCTCTCTTACCTCCTGCTCTATCTTTCCTATAGCATCTGTACCCTGGAACATTGAGCTGCCAGTCCTGCCCCTCCCTTAGCCATGTTTCAGTAATAGCTATAACATCCCAGTCCCATGTACCCATCCATGCCCTGAGTTCATCTGCCTTGCCCATCAGACTTCTTGCATTGAAATAAATGCAGTTTAATCTAGACTTCCCTTGGTCTTTGCCCTGCTTTCTCAGACCATCTGTCCGGTCATGTTCTGTACACTCTCCCTTACTGCCTTTTGTTTCTGTCACCACTTTATTTCCCACTGACTTCCTGCATCGGTTCCCATCCCCCTGCCACATTAGTTTAAACCCTCCCCAACAGCACTGGCAAACACTCCCCCTAGGACATTGGTTCCAGTCCTGCCCAGATGCAGACCGTCCAATTTGTACTGGTCCCACCTCCCCCATAACCGGTTCCAATGGCCCAGGAATTTGAATCCCTCCAGCTTGCACCATCTCTCAAGCCACGTATTCATCTTAGCTATCCTGTCATTCCTACTCTGACTAACCCGTGGCACTGGTAGCAATCCTGAGATTACTACCTTTGAGGTCCTACTCTTTAGTTTAACTCCTAACTCACTAAATTCAGCTTGTAGGACCTCATCCTGTTTTTTACCTATATCGTTGGTGCCTATATGCACCACGACAACTGGCTGTTCACCCTCCCCCTCCAGAATGTCCTGCAGCCGCTCCGAGACATCCTTGACCCTTGCACCAGGGAGGCAACATACCATCCTGGAGTCTCGGTTGCGTCCGCAGAAACGCCTGTCTATTCCCCTTACAATCGAGTCCCCTATCACGATAGCTCTGCCACTCTTTTTCCTGCCCTCCTGTGCAGCAGAGCCAGCCACGGTGCCATGAACCTGGCCACTGCCACCTTCCCCTGGTGAGCCATCTCCCCCAACAGTATCCAAAACGGTATACCTGTTTTGGAGGGAGATGACTGCAGGGGACCCCTGCACTGCCTTCCTACTCTTCCTCTGTCTGTTGGTCACCCATTCACTATCTCCCTCAGTAATTTTTATCTGCGGTGTGACCAACTCACTGAACGTGCTATCCACGACTTTCTCAGCATCGCGGATGCTCCAAAGTGAATCCATCCGCAGCTCCAGAGCCGTCAAGCGGTCAAACAATAGCTGCAGCTGGACACACTTCCCGCAGGTGAAGGAATCAGGGATACAGGAAGGAGCCCTGAATTCCCACATCCCACAAGAGGAACATGACACGGCGCTGGGATCTCCTGCCATGACTTAACCCTTAAATTAGCTTAAGAACAACTACAATGTCAAGAGAAAAAAAAAGGAAAGAAAAACTACTTACCACTCCCTTTAAGGAGTTTACTCCTTTAAATTGTTCTCAATTTAGAGAATGTTAACTACACTAGGGACCTTGATTCACTAAAAAATAAACGCTACTTCCGATAAGACCTGCAGACCTTCCCTTTCCTTTTACTTCAGTTACTGCAGATAAGTAGAAATACTCACCTGAACCTACTCACCAATCAGGTGCCTCCCCTGTGTCGCGTCCCGATCTGATTCCTGACGTCACTTCGAACTCGGTCGCAGCTCGGCTCGGCTCCTCTCAGCTGTTCTCAGCGCTCTGAAATCCCGCCTTTTATCGGACGCTCCCTCCGCTCGGCTCGGCTCCTCTCAGCTGTTCTCAGCGCTCTGAAATCCCGCCTTTTATCGGACGCTCCCTCCGCTCGGCTCCTCTCAGCTGTTCTCAGCGCTCTGAAATCCCGCCTTTTATCGGACGCTCCCTCCGCTCGGCTCCTCTCAGCTGTTCTCAGCGCTCTGAAATCCCGCCTTTTATCGGACGCTCCCTCCGCTCGGCTCGGCTCCTCTCAGCTGTTCTCAGCGCTCTGAAATCCCGCCTTTTATCGGACGCTCCCTCCGCTCGGCTCGGCTCCTCTCAGCTGTTCTCAGCGCTCTGAAATCCCGCCTTTTATCGGACGCTCCCTCCGCTCGGCTCGGCTCCTCTCAGCTGTTCTCAGCGCTCTGAAATCCCGCCTTTTATCGGACGCTCCCTCCGCTCGGCTCGGCTCCTCTCAGCTGTTCTCAGCGCTCTGAAATCCCGCCTTTTATCGGAAGCTCCCTCCGCTCGGCTCGGCTCCTCTCAGCCTTCTATATGTTGATAGCCTTCTAATATAATATCTAAAGAGTGATATATTATTGGTAAGGATTGAGTACAGGTCACCCCTGGTGAGTAAAGAACATGAACAATCTGAGCATCCAGAGACTCTAAAAAATGTCTTGAAATATCCAAACGTTTAGCAACATATGCTTCAAGTAGTAAGGAAAACAGAGGTAATAGGAATGGACTCCAAATTGGATACTCAAGAATAAAGATTGCAGCCCGGAATTTCTGCAACAGTGATATAGGCACGATTCCATAATTTATGTGCGCCTTGATCCTCCAGTGGTAAATTTATGCCAAAATTTACTGGCAAACTGATTTGAATTCTCCACAGTGAGGACAGTGGTGCATCAGAAATGGCACAGCCAATGGATATCTTTGCACCAAAGGGGATTTTAGCTGCGTGCATGACTCATTGTACAAACTGTCAATAATTCTGGTTGACATTTTTTAGTTTTAAGTGAGACAATCATTTACTGTCAACACTACCATTCTGTACTGTGAGAAATTATAATTTCCCAAATTAGAAAATATCCCGACTCTTCACACCTGAAGTTATTTAATACTTTCCCGAAGATGTGTTTTGATTCTGATCAAAGTAGAGTTTGAATTGCAAGCTATCTGCACCTTTTAAAAAGTTACACACAAAATGGATTCGGTCAAAGGCAAAAATGAATAATTGTTTACAAACAATTTTTAATATTTTTTAGTTTTGGTCTGATCTAATCCCATTTTACATTTTTTTCATATTTCTTACCTAATCTCTCGTTCTCCCTCCCATACACATGTTGATTTTGCTCAGTTGCCTTTGTTCTACAAACTTCAGATACTAATTCTCACCAGCCATTAATTTATTTCTCCAATCACATCAGCTCGAGATATGGGAGAAGAAATGGCACTTCTAAAACCAGTTTAACACTCTGGAAAACAGCAGGAACCTGGACAATACTGGGTGCAGTGAAGCTCATTCTGTCCAAAGGATAGGCAGAATAATTTAGTTAATGGGCCAGATTTTGCTGTGAAAATAACATGAGGCTAACAGCGCTCACCGTTACTTATATGCAAATTGGACAGCAACTGCCGGCGAGCGCACACGCAGTTAAACGGGAAAATCTGAAAGTCATTGTCCGAGATGCACTGCCCCTCTGTAAGCTGTGTGAAAATGGCATCTCGCCATCCAGCTCCCCATTCAAATGTATTGAACGGCGTGAAGTTCCTGTGCTGACGTGATAGATAGAGACTAAACTCACCACAAAAAGTCAGGGCTTGTCCATTCCAGTCTAAATACCCTTTTAATGGCGCTGTAACTCTTAATTACTGCCAAACAACCCCTCTGGCACTGAAAATTAACTTTTACAAGTGTGGAGTCTCATTACTTCAGCTTTTAATTAATGTTGGAGATTTTTTTAAAATTGTTTTTTACTCTTTCTTTCTGTCTCTTTTACCTCTCTCTCTCTTAATCTAATCTTTCTTTCCCTCTCTTTATTTTGTTTTCTGTACCTAATTTGACATTCAATTCACTTTTCTAACTTATACTTCCTGGTTCAGACTCTCGCTGCTCATTACAGATTTTTCCATCTGATTGGTTAAGAAGATACACAGCTGCTTGCCCTGTTCACACAGGTCCCAGGCGCCGCACTGTTGGGATCTCAAATTTACGGTAACTTGCCGTGTAAAACCCCAGAGAAAGTCTATGGGCAAATGCAAGTCTAACTGTTCGCCGCTCACAGCAAAATTTGGCCCCATATATTTTATGCAGTTTTCTCGCTTTAATGGCCTCGAGGCACCTATCAGGGACAGAGAGCTTCCTACATCTGTATTTGTATAACCCCATAATGTGGCCACCACTAATGTCATATGATAAGGTTATTTGAGTCACAATTTGTCTTATTGATGTGTGAATTAACAGAAGACTGTAGGCAATGAAATGTGCTGTTGTTTCGAAAGCAAAGTCTAAGTCGATTTTATGAAGCAGTTAATTGATCACAAAGAGTAGATAATTATCCAAAGACGTGCCAATATTGCAAGGCTAAACATATTCTAAATAATGTTACCTGTCTACTTTACATTGTCCAGGCATAACAATAAATTAAGAGGTTTTGGACATTATAATTTGAACTTTCAATTGCTTCATAGTGATCATAGCAGTAACCAAATGAATGATACTGTTTTATTGATGTTAAGCAATTTTATTAAGTGCTCCTGAATTATCAAGGGCTTGACACACATCGTCTGGAATTCGTTTTTCATGTTTGGCGATGAAATAATAACAGTAATTGCTGTTAGAGCAAAGCGTATCTGCATGACGTGCATCTTTTTTGGATGTATCTTGTTATTTAACTCAGTATTTGTAAGCATATGAATTCCAAGAATTCGTTTTTTGAAAAACATGACAGTGTGCTTTTTATTCGTGAAGTATTATGGGAATTGCTTTGAGAATAAATTTTAAAATGCAATAAGCACTGGCCATGACTTTTTTTGAGTCTGCATTTGGTGTTTGAGATTATGGCCCATCAGTGTTACATATTTATTTTATTACATATAAACAAAGCATATTGTAAACCACACTATATATTTAAATCAGATTATAATTGGTACAATAGATTTGCTTTCATAGGATGGTTACATCACAGAAGGAAGCCATTCGGCCCATCGAGCCCAGGCCAGCTCTTTGTAAGAGCAATCCAGTTAGTCCCATTCCCCCGCTCTTTCCCCGTAGCCCTGCAAATTTTTTCCCTTCAAGTATTTATCCAATTCCTTTTTGGAAGCCACGATTGAAACTGCTTCCACCACCCTTTCAGGCAGCGCATTCCAGATCATAACTACTTGCTGCATAAAAAAGTTTTTCCTCATGTCACCTTTGGCAAAAGAACCAATCACCTTAAACCTGTGTCCTCTGGTTCCCCACCCTTCCGCCAATGGGAACAGTTTCTCTTTATTTACTTTATTTAAACCCTTCATGATTTTGAACACTTATCAAATCTCCTCTTAACCTTCTCTGCTCGAAGGAGAACAACCCCAGCTTCTCCAGTCTATCCACATAACTGAAGTCCCTCATCCCTGGAACCATTCTAGTAAATATTTTCTGCACCCTCTCTAAGGCCTTCACATCTTTCCTAAAGTGTGGTGCCCAGAATTGGACACAATACCCCAGCTGTGGCTGAACCAGTGTTTTATAAAGGTTCAACATAACTTCCTTGCTTTTGTACTCTATGCCTCTATTTATAAAGCCAAGGATCCCATATGCTTTTTTAACCAATTTCTCAACCGGTCCTGCCACCTTCAAATATTTGTGCACATATACCCCCAGGTCTCTCTGCTCCTGCACCTCTTTAGAATTGTACCATTTAGTTTATATTGGGCTCAATTTTAAAAGGGCAGCGGGATAGCAGTGGGTGGCGGTGAATGGGTGCGCGGCAAACCCGACTAATAAAAACTTACCTTTCCCCACGTGGTCGCGACTTAATTGGTGGCCATTAATTTTGTTTCCGTGTTTGCCGTCCGGAAGCTGCGCAATGGGCGGTCTGCGCACCCGCATGACAGGCTGTCAGCTGCAGCACCTGTATTTAGAGGGCCATTGCTCCAATGGATTTTGCTGGAGCAAGGAGCAAGACGACCCATTGGAGCAGCACAGGGGCAAGGCTGCTCCAAGATTCAATGATGCCTCACTTCAGCTGCTACTGGCCGGGGTGAGAAAGAGGAGGGAACTATTTTACCCGGCCGACAGGAGGAAGTGCCCTGCTTCTGCCACCAAGAAGGCCTGGCTTGAGGTGGCAGAGGAGGTCACCAGAAGTAGCAACATCTCCCGCACCTGCGTCCAAGTGCAAGAAGCGTTTCAATGACCTAACTAGGTCAGCAAAAGTGTGTACACTGACTAATTCTCCTGGATTCCATGTTCCACATTGCCACCCCCCCACCCAAATCATTCTGCACTGCCAACACTACTCCATCACATCACTCCTTACACCCACTTAAGGCTCATCCTCAACTTACCTGCACTTCCTGAACACTTCCTCACCTCCCCATTTGTCACCCCACCACTACCACTCACCCCAATCCTCATCCAATGTGATAGCTCTGTCTCATACTCACCCTCTGATGCACCTCTTTCACAGTCAGCCTCACCCAAACCAATGCATTCATCGGTTGGCGACTTCACCATCACTCAGTCACACGTCTGTACTTTCTCCCCTTCTAGGAGAAGAAAGCGCAAAATGCATGGGAGAGGGCGAGGACTGGAGAGGGGCCACAACAAATAATGGTCCTCACAGACACGGAGGAGATGGCCCTGGAGATCAGCTGCACCCTCGAGGGCCTGTCCGTCAGGGACGCCGAAACTGGCACCCCACAAACGTCTGGTGACACAATTTTAACATTCGTCACGCACGAATTGATGTTAACAATGCTTGGCACGTTGAACACCTCAGTGTGCTCATCGCAATATGACACATCTGTGATGATGCTTAATATTGCCTTCTGTTCTCTCACAGGCCCTTCAACGACTGCAGTGATGGCAGAGGGCGATTCCTCAGAGGAGCTGCAGGCCTCGGAGGACGCACCGTCACATCTTAGCGAGCCATCCACCAGCGCAGATACTCACACCTCAGTGGGCCCTGGTAGTGAGTTAGTTTGGTTGGCACCTGTTGAGTCAACACACACCAGTGTGCACCAGCAGACACTGGTGGCAGGGACAGCTGTGGAGAGTCTGCATTGGTGGGCGCATTCCTCTCCAGGCTCTGCTCAGCTGAACACAGATGCTGACCCCTGGGGCCATCCTTTAAAAGGAGAATGATCGAGGGACAGCAGCACATTTGCGAGGTACTGGAACAGGTGCCACGCACACTCTCCACAATAGTGCAGAGGATGGAGGGGTCCAATTCCTGCATTAGTGGAATGGTGGCACAGGTACATGAGGGAATCTCTGAGATACTGTCACAGGGATGTGAGCAATTGTCTGAGATAGTGTTGCACGTAACTGCTGAAATGTCTGAGATAGTGAGGCAGATAAGTGCGGGAACGTCTGCAATGGAGAGAATGCTAGCCTCCGTTGAGCTTCAAGCACGGCTCATAAATGAGTCCATTCAGGCCCTGACAACGGCCGTTCGGTCCCAGGGTGAACAACATTTTGCCGCCTTAAACAGGCTGACAGATAATTTAGAAGTGGCCTTACAAGGCATCACCACTTGTCCTCCAAACTGTTGTCCAGCAGGGTAGTAGGAGTGATGTGGGCCTGGTCCAAGAGAGGGATGATGGCGAAAGGGGACATGGAAGTGGTGACGCCATTCAAAGTGCTCCCACGTCTCACCCGTTGCCCCCCTCTCAACCAGTACTCGCAATGCTGCCTCCTCTCCAGGTGGCTGAGTCTGCCCCTGCACTGGTGCAGGTGGAGCAGTCTTTGGAGCGGCCCTCACGGGCTCCAAAGCCCAGAGGGCATAGGCCAAAAGTATTTAAGCAGTCAGGGCATGAACATGAGCAACCTGCCACTACCTCTGCTGCAGCCATAGGGGATGCACCACATAGAAGTAGTAGAAAGAGAAAGGCTAAGGATTTGTGATCACGAAGAGTATGCACAAGGGTGTCTGACAGATTGTCATGTTTTTCATTTATATTTGGTTTCTGGTAAAGTCACATTAAGTGTTATCATTCTCACCACTACTGCCACACCTTGCCCAAACTTGACTGGCTTTTGTGATAGCGCCCTTTCATGTGCTTCACCATGAACGGCGACACTTGATGCCACCCAGTGGATCACTTTACAGTGGGCGCATGTGTAGTTGCAGGACTGTTTTGTGTGGGGGGTGGGGGCATGGGCTGTTGTTGGCGCTGGTCTTTCCAGGTGATGTGAGGACTGGACTCTTCTCACTTTCTGATCTTGAGAACCGTTCACATGAGTGACTTCCCTGGCCTCACGAGCAGCCAGCTGAGCCGCTGCTCTGCACATGGGGTCCTTGTCCTCGTCCTCCTCCTCCTCAATGTGGATGGCAGATGTGGATGGTGGATGAGGACATGGGGCCTCCTCAACCGGTACCCCGCTCTGTTGTGCCATGTTGTGCAGACACAACACACTACTATAATGCGATCCACTCTCGCTGGGTGTGTATTGAAGTGCTCCCCCAGAACGATCGAGGCACCGAAATCACATCTTCAACAACCCTATCGCATGTTCAATTATAGATCTGGTGACAATGTGGCTGTCATTGTATCAACGCTGTTGCTCGCTGATGGGGTTCCTCAGAGGTGTCACGAATCACGTGTGCAGGGGTTATCCCTTGTCCCCGAGGAACCAGCCCTTAAGGGTGTTCAGTGCTTGGAAGAGGGCCGGGATGTTGGATTCCCTCAGAATGAACGAATCATTGCAGCTGCCAGGGAATCTGGCTCACACGTGAAGAAATCATCTGCGGTGGTCACAAACGAGCAGAGCATTGATGGAGTGATACCCCTTTCTGTTGATGAACAGTCCTGGCTTGTGTGGAGGTGCTCGGATTGCGAAATGCATGCAATCAATTGCACCCTGTACACGTGGGAAGCCAGCCACAGAATGGAATCTCACTACCCTGTCCGTCTGGCTGAGGTCGTCCATGGGGAAGTTGACGTACTGCGAGGCTCTGTGAAACAGACAGTCGGTGTCCTGCCTTATGCACTTGTGTGCAGACGACTGAGAGACCCCGGCGATGTCACTGGTGGCACCCTGGAATGATCTGGAGGCGAAGAATTTGAGGGCAGTGGTGACTTTAACAGCAACGGGTAATGAGATGCCACCAGGCCCAACCGGGAGCAGCTCGGCATGAAGGAGGCTGCAGATGTCTGCGGCCACCTGGCGACTCAATCTCAGCCTCCATATGCACTGCTCCTCAGAGGTCCAGGAAGCTGAGCCTCGGTCTGTGGACCCTCTGACGAGGGTAGTGCCTCTTGCGTTGTCGCTCCCTTTGTTGTTTCCTTCTGTGCTCTTGTGCAGGTGCCTGTGGCATGGCACTGTGTTGTAGAGCTACAAGTGGCTGAAGTGCATGCCGTGCCTGGCGAGGATGGTGATGTTGCTCGTCCTCGGATGTAGTGGTGAATGCAACCACCGCACCCTCCCATCCTGATGGTGTCAGTTTGAAAGGGTCTGAAAAGTTGGTAAATATGTGTAAACAGAACAATTGAGTGAAAACCAAGAATTTTCAGTCTAAACACAAAGATCTTCCAGACAAAAGTTTGTCTGAGAGAACTGAGTGCCCTGCTGCAATAACTCACCTTTTATCCCCATCTGTCAAACAGGCATTTAAATGGCAGCTGGATGAAACACAACTCCTTCACCATGGCGTGTTTCTCACAGCATGGGAAACACATCTGCAAATTTTGAAATTGTGCCCTGCATTAATATATATCAAAAAAAACAGCAGTCGTAATACCGACCCCTGGGGAAAACCACTGTATACCTTCCTCCAGTCCACCACTACACTCTGTTTCCTGTCACTTAACTAATTTCATATCCATGCTGCCACTGCCTTTAACCAATCCATGCTGGCTTTCCTTTATTAATCTACACTTGTCCAAGTGACTATTAATTTTGTCCCAGATTATCATTTCTAAAAGTTTCCCCACCACCGTGGTTAAACTGACTGGCCTGTAGTTGTCGGGTTTATCCTTACACCCTTTATTGAACAAGGATGCAACATTTGCAATTTTCCAGTCCTCTGGCACCAGCCCCAAATCTAAAGAGGATTGGAAGATTATGGCCAGCACCTCTGCAATTTCCACCCTTATTTCCCTCAGCAACCTAGGATGCATCCCATCCAGGCCGGGTGGCTTGTCGGGGGTTATATTGGATAACCCCCAAAACCAGGTGCAGGGGTCACGGTGCGTGATTAACCCAATTAATCCAATCATTGAGATGCAGGCACCACATAACAATCATGCTGCTTGGTAATTTACCTCCATGCGTAGATCTCCTTTTTGGTCCCTAATCGGCCCCACCCCTCCTCTTACTATCCGTTTACTATTTATATGCTTTTGGATTCCTTTTTATGTTAACCGCCAGTCTATTCTCATTATTTCTTTGCCCCTCTTATTTCCTTTTTCACTTCTCCTGTGTACCCACCTTAGCCCCATATCCTGTAATACCTTAGGTTAACAAGAATCTATCAATCTCAGATTTAAAATTAACAATTGAGCTATTGACTGCCATTTATGGAACAGCGTTCCAAACTTCTGTCACTCTGTGTGTGTAGTAGTGTTTCCTAACTTCACTCAAAGTCGTGGTTCTAATTTTTAGGCGATGTCCCCGAGTCCTAGTATCCAAGTATAGGAGACCTCCAAGAACAGGTACTAATGCATCAGCAGCCAGAAGCAATAATCCAGCAATCAACCTGTAACTCCTGCGTGATCCCTTTAAATAGTGCTGGCGTGGGGTCCTCCATGTGGTTTAAGATCTGTTCAGCTGTGTGAGGTTAAGACAGTGCATTGGCTGGAGTGTTGAGTTCCAAAATCAAATGTCCCTTTAAAATCAGCATTGCACACTGATCTACCACATATTCTCCCTACTTTACATGCTGCTAGTGTTTGTTATCTGCGCGTACGCAAACGGCTTTACCAATATGGTGTCCGGCACACGTCACGCTAGAAGTGTGTGCGCGCCTTCTGGATACCATTTTGGGTCCTTAGGAGACCGCCTAGTGCTTACACCACGGGTGCTACGTGGCCCAATTTAGAACCCATCGACCTTAATTTCAGCCAGCCTTTCTAGAACCTCCTCTATCAATTTTTAGCCCATCCAGTATCTCAACCACCTCCTCTTTTACTGTGACTTTGGCAGCATCTTCTTCCTTGTTAAAGACAGATGCAAAGTACTCATTTAGTACCTCAGTCATGCCCTCTGCCTCCATGCGTAGATCTCCTTTTGGGCCCTAATCGGCCCCACCTCTCCTCTTACTGTTTATATGCCTGTAGAAAACTTTTGGATTCCTTTTTATGTCAGCTGCCAGTCTATTCTCATATTATTTCTTTGCCCCTCTTATTTCCTTTTTCATTTCTCCTCTGTACTTTCTATATTATGATGTGGAGATGCCGGTGATGGACTGGGGTTGACAATTGTAAACAATTTTACAACACCAAGTTATAGTCCAGCAATTTTATTTTAAATTCACAAGCTTTCGGAGGCTACCTCCTTCCTCAGGTGAACGATGTGGAAATGAAGTCCTCGAAATGAAGTCGCATTTATAATTCACAGAACAATGCTGGTGATAACAGACAGTTTTTTCAACTGCCCGTTGCCAAGGCAATCAGTGTGCAGACAGACAGTTGTTACCTGCCAGGTCTCAGAATATACAAATCACCAAAAAAAACAACAAACAAAAAAAAACAGAGATAGAGAGGTAGAAACATAGAAAAGACATGTTCTCCGCAGCCTTCAACATGTCATCAATGACGACGAACACCTCGCTATGGCCATCCCCACACCTCCACTACTCGCCTTTAAACAGCCACCCAACCTCAAACAGACCATCGTTCGCAGCAAATTACCCAGCTTTCAAGAGAACAGCGTCCACGACACCACACAACCCTGCCGCGGTAACCTCTGCAAGACATGCCAGATCATCGACACAGATACCACCATCACACGAGAGGACACCACCCACCAGGTGCATGGTTCATACTCCTGTGACTCGGCCAACGTTGTCTACCTCATACGTTGCAGGAAAGGATGCCCCGGAGCATGGTACATTGGCGAGACCATGCAGACACTGCGACAACGGATGAACGGACACCGCGCAACAATCGCCAAACAGGAGGGTTCCCTCCCAGTCGGGGAACACTTCAGCAGTCAAGGACATTCAGCCACCGACCTTCGGGTAAGCGTACTCCAAGGCGGCCTTCGAGACACACGACAACGCAAAATCGTCGAGCAGAAATTGATAGCCAAGTTCCGCACCCATGAGGACGGCCTCAACCGGGATCTTGGGTTCATGTCACGCTACACGTTACCCCACCAGCGAACAAATGTTATCTGTTTTTAATATAACGGGTCAGTTGCTGTCTTTTCTATGTTTCTACCTCTCTATCTCTGTTTTTTTTTGTTTGTTGTTTTTTTTGGTGATTTGTATATTCTGAGACCTTGCAGGTAACACCGGTCTGTCTGCACACTGATTGCCTTGGCAACGGGCAGTTGAAAAAACTGTCTGTTATCACCAGCATTGTTCTGTGAATTATAAATGCGACTTCATTTCGAGGACTTCATTTCCACATCGTTCACCTGAGGAAGGAGGTAGCCTCTGAAAGCTTGTGAATTTAAAATAAAATTGCTGGACTATAACTTGGTGTTGTAAAATTGTTTACAACTTTCTATATTAAGCCTGGTTCTCACTTGTATTACCAACCTGACATTTGTCATACGTCCCATTTTTCTGCTTCATCTTACTCTCCTTTTCTTTTGTCATCCAAGGAACTCTGGCTTTGGTTGCCCTATCTTTCCCCCTCATGGGAATGTACCGAGACTGTACCCAAACCATCTCTTTAAAAGGCCACCCATTGTTCAATTACAGTTTTGCCTGCCAATCTTTGATTCCAATTTACCCGGACCATATCCGTTCTCAACCCACTGAAATTGGCCCTCTTCCAATTAAGTATTTTACTCTAGATTGTTAATCATCATCCTGGGGAGGGAGGGAATAAATGAAACTTCCAGACCTGCATCCATACCTTCAGCCTGCCCCCAGGCTCCTGCGGACCATGCAGTCATTAGGATTGAGGGGCAAGCCCCTGGATCAGCTTTTTGATGGGTACGCTCTCTGCTGGGGTGCTGACCAAGAGGGCATAGAAGAATGGGAGGCCGAGAATCCCTCCTCACCTTATTTAAATGGAAACACAGGCCAATTATGCTGCTTGGGGAAGTCGCAGATTATCCCAGGACAGTGCAAAGTAGGAAGGGACCTGACATTATGGCCCCGATATTTACGGGTAGGCAGGGAGGGAATGGAGGAGCACGGTAGCGGAGGGGAAACCCGGGAATGTAGAGATTCTGCAGATGCTAACGACGGGACCTCATTATCATTTTTTACATCCGTTTCCCGCTCGGCAGCCGGCCAGTTTGTCAGGCTGGCCTGCTGCCCGTCTGGAAAGCCAGCGGCAGGGGGCTGTTGGGGACGGTCCACGGCAATCGGGAAAGATCGGGGCTTGGTGGGGGATCAGTCAGAGCCTGGCAATCGGGAGGGAGGGAAAGATCGGGGCTCCGGATCCAGGCTTGGTTGGGGGTGGGGGCCAAGTGCCTGACAAAGGAAGGAGGGAAAAAAAAAAATCGGGGCTCAAGGTCGGGGGTTAGAAGGGAGGGGTCATCGGCCGATCGAAGTGCAGGCCAGAGATTGGGGGGTTAGGGTTCGGCCGATTGTGGGGCAAGCGGGTCAAAATAGGGGTTGGAGTGGGGTGGTCGGCTGATTGTGGCAGTGTGGAGAGGCTGCGATCAGCAGAATGGAGGTCAAAGGCTTCCTTGAGGGGCCAGGGGGAGCACTCCTGCTCCTCCTGGCCCACATGGAGAGCTCTAAAAAGCACTTACCTTCTGCAACCGGTTACTCTTGACTCCATTTTGCTACCGGGTTTCCTGAACCCTGGGAAACCCGGATGGCAGCTGTAAAATTTAAGTCAGGCACCTAACTGCACTGTGAGAACCTGATTTAAATATTATAAATGAAGTCTCCTGCATTTTCATAGAATCATAGAATCATAGAAGTTTACAACATGGAAACAGGCCCTTCGGCCCAACATGTCCATATCGCCCAGTTTATACCACTAAGCTAGTCCCAATTGCCTGCACTTGGCCCATATCCCTCTATACCCATCTTACCCATGTAACTGTCCAAATGCTTTTTAAAAGATAAAATTGTACCCGCCTCTACTACTGCCTCTGGCAGCTCGTTCCAGACACTCACCACACTTTGAGTGAAAAAATTGCGGGAAACGGATGTAAAAAATGATAATGAGGTCCCGTCGTTAGCATCTGCAGAATCTCCACATCCCCGGGTTTCCCCTCCGCTACCGTGCTCCTCCATTCCCTCCCTGCCTACCTGTTAATGGACCCTTTTGTATCTCTCCCCTCTCACCTTAAATCTATGTCCCCTCGTTATAGACTCCCCTACCTTTGGGAAAAGATTTTGATCATCTACCTTATCTATGCCCCTCAATATTTTATAGACTTCTATAAGATCACCCCGAAACCTCCTACTCTCCAGGGAAAAAAGTCTCAGTCTATCCAACCTCTCCCTATAAGTCAAACCATCAAGTCCCGGTAGCATCCTAGTAAATCTTTTCTGCAGTCTTTCTAGTTTAATAATATCCTTTCTATAATAGGGTGACCAGAACTGTACACAGTATTCCAAGTGTGGCCTTACTAATGTCTTGTACAACTTCAACAAGACATCCCAACTCCTGTATTCAATGTTCTGACCAATGAAACCAAGCATGCTGAATGCCTTCTTCACCACCCTATCCACCTGTGACTCCACTTTCAAGGAGCTATGAACCTGTACTCCCAGATCTCTTTGTTCTATAACTCTCCCCAACGCCCTACCATTAACGGAGTAGGTCCTGGCCCGATTCGATCTACCAAAATGCATCACCTCACATTTATCTAAATTAAACTCCATCTGCCATTCATCGGCCCACTGGCCCAATTTATCAAGATCCCGTTGCAATCCTGGATAACCTTCTTCACTGTCCACAATGCCACCAATCTTGGTGTCATCTGCAAACTTACTATCCATGCCTCCTAAATTCTCATCCAAATCATTAATATAAAAAACAAATAACAGCGGACCCAGCACCGATCCCTGAGGCACACCGCTGGTCACAGGCCTCCAGTTTGAAAAACAACCCTCTACAACCACCCTCTGTCTTCTGTCGTCAATCCAATTTTGTATCCAATTGGCTACCTCACCTTGGATCCCGTGAGATTTAACCTTATGTAACAACCTACCATGCGGTACCTTGTCAAAGGCTTTGCTAAAGTCCATGTAGACCACGTCTACTGCACAGCCCTCATCTATCGTCTTGGTTACCCCTTCAAAAAACTCAATCAAATTCGTGAGACATGATTTTCCACTCACAAAACCATGCTGACTGTTCCTAATCAGTCCCTGCCTCTCCAAATGCCTGTAGATCCTATCTCTCAGAATACCCTCTAACAACTTACCCACTACAGATGTCAGGCTCACCGGTCTGTAGTTCCCAGGCTTTTCCCTGCCGCCCTTCTTAAACAAAGGCACAACATTTGCTACCCTCCAATCTTCAGGCACCTCACCTGTAGCTGTCGATGATTCAAATATCTCTGCTAGGGGACCCGCAATTTCCTCCCTAACCTCCCATAACGTCCTGGGATACATTTCATCAGGTCCCGGAGATTTATCTACCTTGATGCGCGTCAAGACTTCCAGCACCTCCCTCTCTGTAATATGTACACTCCTCAAGACATCACTATTTATTTCCCCAAGTTCCCTAACATCCGTGGTTCCGCACATAGATGACCCTGTTGACTCTTAAGAGGCCCTACTCTCTCCCTAGTTACTCTTTTGCCCTTTATGTATTTGTAGAAGCTCTTTGGATTCTCCGTTGCCTTATCTGCCAAAGCAATCTCATGTCCCCTTTTTGCCCTCCTGATTTCTCTCTTAACTCTACTCCGGCAATCTCTATACTCTTCAAGGGATCCACTTGATCCCAGCTGTCTATGCATGTCATATGCCTCCTTCTTCTTTTTGACTAGGGCCTCAATCTCCCGAGTCATCCAAGGTTCCCTACTTCTACCAGCCTTGCCCTTCAATTTATAAGAAATGTGCTTACCCTGAACCCTGGTTAACACACTTTTGAAAGCCTCCCACTTACCAGACGTCCCTTTGCCTGCCAACAGACTCTCCCAATCAACTTCTGAAACTTCCTGTCTAATACCATCAAAATTGGCCTTTCCCCAATTTAGAATTTTAACTTTTGGGCCAGACCTTTCATTCTCCATAGCTATCTTAAAACTAATGGAATTATGATCACTGGTCCCAAAGTGATCCCTCACTAACACTTCTGTCACCTGCCCTTCCTTATTTCCCAAGAGGAGATCAAGTTTTGCCCCCTCTCTAGTCGGGCCATCCACATACTGAATGAGAAATTCCTCCTGAATACACTCAACAAATTTCTCTCCATCCAAGCCCCTACTGCTATGGCTGTCCCAGTCAATGTTGGGAAAGTTAAAGTCCCCTACTATTACCACCCTATTTTTCTTGCAGCTGTCTGTAATCTCCTTACATATTTGCTCCTCAATTTCCCGTTGACTATTTGGGGGTCTGTAGTACAATCCTATCAAAGTGATCTCTCCCTTCTTATTTTTCAGTTCTACCCATATAGACTCAGTGGGCGAACCCTCGGATATATCCCCTCTCACTACTGACGTGATGTTCTCCCTAATCAAGAACGCAACTCCCCCTCCTCTCTTACCTCCTGCTCTAACTTTCCTATAGCATCTATAACCTGGAACATTGAGCTGCCAGTCCTGCCCCTCCCTTAGCCATTTTCAAGCTGGGACACACATACGGCTTGAAACCCACAACCATAAAAACGGCAACGGGTGTGTATGTGGCGGGACGGGGACGCGTTCCCCGATTTTTCATTTTTAACGCCCCCCCAATACCCTCTCCTGCATGTCATCGAGGGGTTAAGAACATAAGAACATAAGAAATAGGAGCAGGAGTAGGCCAATCGGCCCCTCGAGCCTGCTCCGCCATTCAATAAGATCATGGCTGATCTGATCCTAACCTCAAATCTAAATTCATGTCCAATTTCCTGCCCGCTCCCCGTAACCCCTAATTCCCTTTACTTCTAGGAAACTGTCTATTTCTGTTTTAAATTTATTTAATGATGTAGCTTCCACAGCTTCCTGGAGCAGCCCCTTATTCTCAGATTATGCCCCCTCGTTCTAGTTTCACCCATCCTTGGGAACATCCTTACCGCATCCACCCGATCAAGCCCCTTCACAATCTTATATGTTTCAATAAGATCGCCTCTCATTCTTCTGAACTCCAATGAGTAGAGTCCCAATCCACTCAACCTCTCCTCATATGTCCGCCCCCTCATCCCCGGGATTAACCGAGTGAACCTTCTTTGTACTGCCTCGAGAGCAAGTATGTCTTTTCTTAAGTATGGACACCAAAACTGTATGCAGTATTCCAGGTGCGGTCTCACTAATACCTTATATAACTGCAGCAATACCTCCCTGTTTTTATATTCTATCCCCCTAGCAATAAAAGCCAACATTCCATTGGCCTTCTTGATCACCTGCTGCACCTGCATACTAACCTTTTGATTTTCTTGCACTAGGACCCCCAGATCCCTTTGTACTGCAGTACTTTCCAGTTTCTCGCCATTGAGATAATAACTTGCTCTCCGATTTTTCCTGCCAAAGTGCATAACCTCACATTTTCCAACATTGTATTGCATCTGCCAAATCTCCGCCCACTCACCCAGCCTGTCTATATCCCCTTGTCGGTTTTTTATGTCCTCCTCACTCTCTACTTTCCCTCCCATCTTTGTATCATCTGCAAACTTTGATATATTACACTTGGTCCCCTCCTCCAAATCGTTAATATAGAGTTGGGGACCCAGCACCGACCCCTGCGGAACACCACTGGCTACTGGTTGCCAGTCCGAGAATGTACCATTTATCCCAATTCTCTGCTTCCTGTTAGATAACCAATCCTCCACCCATGCCAGAATATTACCCCCAATCCAGTGATTCTTTATCTTGAGCAATAATCTTTTATGTGGCACCTTGTCGAATGCCTTCTGGAAGTCTAAATACACTACATCCACTGGTTCCCCTTTATCCACTCTGTGCGTTATATCCTCAAAGAACTCAAGCAAATTTGTCAGACATGACTTCCCCTTCGTAAAGCCATGCTGACTTTGTCCTCTTAAATTATGTTTATCCAAATGTTCCGCTACTGTCTGCTTAATAATAGACTCCAAAATTTTACCCACCACAGATGTTAGGCTAACTGGTCTATAATTTCCAGCCTTCTGCCTACTACCCTTTTTAAATAACGGTGTTACATTAGCAGTTTTCCAATCTGCCGGGACCTTTGCCGAGTCCAGAGAATTTTGGAAAATTATTACCAAAGCATCCACAATCCCTACTGCCACTTCCCTCAAGACCCTGGGATGTAAGCCATCAGGTCCAGGGGATTTATCCGCTTTGAGTCCCATTAATTTACTGAGTACCAATTCCTTAGTGATTTTAATCGTATTTAGCTCCTCCCCCCCTCGAGCCCCCCGTTTGTCCACTGTTGGGATATTCTTAGTGTCCTCTACCGTAAAGACTGAAACAAAATATTTGTTCAGCATTTTTGCCATCTCCATGTTTCCCACCATTAATTTCCCGGTCTCATCCTCTAAGGGACCTACGTTTGCCTTAGCCACCCTTTTTCTTTTTATATAACTGTGGAAACTCTTGCTATCTGTTTTTATATTTTTTGCTAATTTATTTTCATAATCTATCTTCCCTTTCTTAATCAATCCTTTCGTTACTTTTTGCTGTCTTTTGAAGACTTCCCAATCTTCTATGCTCCCACTAAGTTTGGCTACCTTATATGTCCTTGTTTTTAGTCGGATACTATCCTTAATTTCTTTAATTAGCCACGGATGGCTGTCATTTCTTTTACACCCTTTTTTCCTCAGTGGAATATATATTTTTTGAAAGTTGTAGAATAACTCCTTAAATGAACACCACTGTTCATGTCCCGTCTTACCCTTTAATCTATTTTCCCAGTCCACTTTAATCAATTCTGCTCTCATACCATCATAGTCTCCTTTATTCAAGCTCAGTACGCTTGTTTGAGAACCAACCTTCTCACCCTCTAATTGGATATGGAATGTAACCATGTTATGGTCACTCATTCCAAGGGGATCCTTAACTAGGACATTATTAATTAATCCTGGCTCATTACACAGGACCAGGTCCAAGGTTGCTTGCCCCCTTGTAGGATCAGTTACATACTGCTCAAGAAATCCATCCCTAATACACTCAATAAACTCTTCCTCAAGGCTGCCCTGCCCAATTTGATTTAATATCGACCTCAATGAATCTCCATCTCATTTTGCTCTGCCATGTTCTTGAGGAACAGTGATTCTCCAGGCACAGGGCAGAGAAAAGTCTATCCTTATATCGATCATTAGCCCTCATTTACTGATGTAATTACCTCTGCAGAGAAGCTTATTAGATTTCTCAGGCATGACATATTTTTCTGTAACCTAATTATGAATGGGAAAAAAATCTAACCCATTCTAAAACCATGTTGAATAGTCATATGAACATATGAAAAAGGAAGGACAGATAAAGTCCATCCATCGTGTCTGTCCCATTCAACCATATTGCAACTCGGCAACACAACCCCCAGTACTCCTCTCCCAGCAGCAGCCAAGTAACATCCTGGGAGATGCAAAAAAAATGATTTAAAAAGAACCCAAGGCCAATTCAGGGAAAAATAAAATTCTTGTAAATTCCTCTCCGACTCCCGAAAGCAGTCAAAAACTAGTTCCAAGAGATAACAGTGGCCGCAAGGTATATTACCTAACATTCCACCTACCTTTAGTACACAGTGGTATCAGCCACCTCTACGAACTCGTCCAGCTTCCTTATAAATGTTTTGTTATTCATGCACTGTAACACCCAGGTCTCATTCCCTCTCAACACATTTTAATTCAGAACACAGCATGGTATGCATACGCTCAGCATTAGTCCTACCCTGTGCATTACACTCCATTTATCTGCGTTAAAAGTCATCTGCCAGATGCAGGCCCATTTCCCCATCACATCTAGATCAGATTGTAACCTTTTTTTCAATAGTTCACCAGCACACATCTTTGTTTCATCCACAAACATGTGGAGCCTCTGTGATTAACACCTAATTCCTAAATTAACACCAATAGCATAAGGTATATTGTTTTAAATCATTTTCTTCACTATCAATGATAGACTATCCAGTCAAATATATTCCTGATTCATGTCTCACTCATTTTGTTGAAAAACAAGATAATATTTATTGTCCTCTTGTTCTCAAGTATAGCCCTGTAATAATGGATCCCACAAAAAGTAAATGAGATAAATCTGCTTTGGTGTTGGTTGAGAATTAATGATTAATGTTGGCTACAATACCAGGAGAACTCCCTGCTCTTCTTCGAATAGTTTCCATGGGATCTTTTACATCTATGTGAATGGGCATCTCCATAATGCAGCACTCCCTCAATACTGCACTGAAATATCAGATTCAAATTTGCCCTCATAACTCAGAGTAGGGCTTGAACCACAACCTTCTGACTCGGAGGCAACAGTGCTACCACTGAACCAGCTGACACCATGCGTAAAAATTCTGCTCAATTTATCTCAAAAAATAAAGCAGAAAGTAAAAATATATATACAGTGGAACCTCTATTATCCACCTTTCTATTGTCTACAAGAACTTCACAACAAAGTCCTTTATGAGTTTTGCCTCATTGCACAGTGCCTTTTGTATTTGATCTCCATTTTTAAGTGAATAAACTGCATAATGTTTATTTTGTTATTTATATCATGCTTGTTTTCAGTCCTGTTCCTAAGATATTGCAGGCGCAATGGATCGAATGGCCTCCTTCTGTGCTGTATTATTCTATGACTGTAGCTATATACACAAAACCAAATATACAAGCCAACTACAATAACATTATTATACCTCAAGATGAAACTGTATTGCCATGCCCTTAATGGTGAAAACCGTAAATGTTACAAGATGTATTTCTTTACAGTGTAAAAACAATTGGTTTAAAATACTTAACAGGAGGGGGAAGGTGACTGCAGGACATAATTTTTTTTTTAAAAGACACATGTAATACAGTTAAATTAATTTATTTCTCTGTACTGTATCTTTTCGAAACTGTTTCAAAATTAGGTACATATGAACATCCGAAAATGACGGGCAGGAAAAGACCAGCTTGTCCATCAAGACTGTCCCACATTCATGGCTGGAACATCATGACGAGACACTGCCTACCAATATCCCCCAAATTCCCCAACCCCTCCAACCCCCCCCCCCCCAAATCCCCCTAACACTCCTTCAACCTCCTCCCGCAGCCCTCCCAACTGCTCCCCCACCCCACTTCAACCCCCTTTGCAGCCATATCATTTCCTGGGAGATGCAAATGAAGAGAGAAAAACCCAGGACCAATAAGTGCAAAAATACTCTGGAAAATTCCTCTCCGACCCCCTCAGGCGATCAAAACCAGTCCAGGAGCTCACCATGGATCGCATGTTATCTGTAAAACTACTTACCTTTGAAGTTTAGATATTGTTTTTGCACATATAAAGTTGTAACTTATTTGTAACAATTTTTATAAGAGGATTTTATTGCAACTCATTTTGTTAAGATTGGGTGAGGTCTTTTTCATGTCATTCATATATTCAACCAGTTTAGACCCATTACACTGCAGTCAAACATGATCTGTGAATCATTCCCAACTCATCTGAAACATAGCTGCAAAGTCCCAAACCCACTATGAGCCATTAACACTTGCATTGTAAATAATATATTTTTACAAATCTTTTGGCAGTCTTCGATGCTGATGTCCAGTGCAAAAAATGGAAAATTCTTCCAGTCCCCAGCAATGATAGTCCTTGTGCAAACAAGTGCAAAAATTCACTTACACAAAAGTGTAGTGGCACATTGATAACAGTTCTTACATACATTTCTTGGATTTTGACACTGGCCAAGATTTTGCATTGCCACACCTGCCTTCTGGTATTGACTCACTGTCGTACTCATACTGTGGAGATGCCGGTGATGGACTGGGGTTGACAATTGTAAACAATTTTACAACACCAAGTTATAGTCCAACAAATTTATTTTAAATTGCACAAGCTTTCGGAGGCTTCCTCCTTCGTCATTTTCCACACCGTTCACCTGACGAAGGAGGAAGCCTCCGAAAGCTTGTGGAATTTAAAATAAATTTGTTGGACTATAACTTGGTGTTGTAAAATTGTTTACAGTACTCATACTGGTGTGAGATATGTCCACTCTATTATTGAAAGTATTATGTACCTGTTGGTGAAGAAAAAACATTCAGGAGCAAACTGTGTCAAAGCAATCAGTTCCAGATATCACTGGAATACTTAAACAATTAAAACATATCGGACTCCTTATTTAATAATGTCCCTCTGCTATTCAAAAACCCATGAAAGAACATTTATCCTTAGGGAGTCTGCTCCAGTGCTTTCACATAGAACAATGGCTCTGATTTCATGATTGTTTCACCCTGTACACATTCTATGAGGTAATAATTAACACATTCTATGATGTTTCACATTTAATGGGTTTGAATTGGTGGTGTAAATTTATTTGTGTATTTGAATAAATGGTTGCCATAACCACAGCACCTTCCAGGGCAGCAGATTGCTCCTGCAGCTCATTCAGCAATCAAAGTGTCTGCCTATTTGCATCGGGTTGCACTGCCCTCATACTATCACAGTATTGTAGAATTACTCCCCGCCCCATGTCAGTTATCACACTGTAGAAATTAGATACCAATGATATACATGGAAGATTTATTAAAATTCTAAAAGGCTGATGTATTTGAAACCGTTTTAAAAAAAAAGGTCTATTTTATAAGTTGAGACAGAATTGCAGGCCTTTTTTAAATTCATTCATAGGATGTGGACATCGCTGGCGAGGCCAGCATTCATTGCCCATCCCTAATTGCCCTTGAGAAGGAGGTGGTGAGGCGCATTCTTGAACCGCTGCAGTCCGTGTGGTGAAAGTTCTCCCACAGTGCTGTTAGGAAGGGAGTTCCAGGATTTTAACCAAGTGACGATGAAGGAACTGCGATATATTTCCAAGTCGGGATGGTGTGTGACTTGGAGGGGAACGTGCAGGTGGTGTTGTTCCCATGTACCTGCTGCTCTTGTCCTTCCAGGTGGTAGAGGTCGTGGGTTTGGGAGGTGCTGTTGAAGAAGCCTTGGCGAGTTGCTGCAGTGCATCCTGTGGATGGTACACACTGCAGCCACAGTGCGCTGGTGGTGAAGGGAGTAAATGTTTAGGGTGGCGGATGGGGTGCCAATCAAGCGGGCTGCTTTGTCCTGGATGGTGTCGAGCTTCTTGAGTGTTGTTGGAGCTGCATTCATCCAAGCAAGTGGAGAGTATTCCATCACACTCCTGACTTGTGCCTTGTAGATGGTGGAAAGGCTTTGGGGAGTCAGCAGGTGAGTCACTCGCCGCAGAATACCCAGCCTCTGACCTGCCACAGTATTTAAATGGCTGGTCCAGTTAAGTTTCTGGTCAATGGTGACCCCCAGGATGTTGATGGTGGGGAATTTGGCGATGGTAATGCCGTTGAATGTCAAGGGGAGGTGGTTAGACTTTCTCTTGTTGGAGATGGTCATTGCCTGGCACTTGTCTGGCACGACACGTATCAGCCCAAGCCTGTATGTTGTCCAGATGTTGCTGCATGCGGGCTCGGACTCCTTCATTATCTGAGGGGTTGCGAATGGAATTGAACACTGTGCAATCATCAGCGAACATCCCCATTTCTGACCTTATGATGGAGGGAAGGTCGTTGATGAAGCAGCTGAAGATGGTTGGGCCTAGGACACTGCCTTGAGGAACTCCTGCAGCAATGTCCTGGGGCTGAGATGATTGGCCTCCAACAACCATGACCATCTTCCTTTGTGCTCAGTATGACTCCAGCCACTGGAAAGTTTTCCCCCTGATTCCCATTGACTTCAATTTTACTAGGGCTCCTTGCTGCCACACTCGGTCAAATGCTGCCTTGATGTCAAGGGCAGTCACTCTCACCTCACCTCTGGAATTCAGCTCTTTTGTCCATGTTTGGACCAAGGCTGTAATGAGGTCTGGAGCCGAGTGGTCCTGGCGGAACCCAAACTGAGCATCGGTGAGCAGGTTATTGGTGAGTAAGTGCCCCTTGATAGCACAGTCGACGACACCTTCCATCACTTTGCTGATGATTGAGAGCAGGCTGATGGGGTGGTAATTGGCCAGATTGGATTTGTCCTGCTTTTTGTGGACAGGACATACCTGGGCAATTTTCCACATTGTCGTATAGATGCCAGTGTTGTAGCTGTACTGGAACAGCTTGGCTAGAGGCGCGGCTAGTTCTGGAGCTCAAGTCTTCAGCCTATTAATATGTTCTGTGTAAAAAGTGAGTGTGATTTGCACATGTGGATATTTTTTGGTTTGCAACCCATAAATTCTTTCAAGTAGTGCTTTAATCATATAGTTGTGGAAATAAATGCTGTTAATGATGAATGATGCATTGTGTATATGTGTTATTCACTAAGAATGAAACAGACATTGAGAAAATAGTTCTTTCATGGGGAGTATATAGACTATAAACCACATGACATCATTCAGTTCTACTGGTGGCCTTAGGCCCTTGTAGGCTGCAAGAATGACTTGGATGTACCGTGTTACAAATTCACTGGCAGTCTGGCATATGTAATCTAATGATTGTGGAACAATTTTTTACTTTTACTGCACAAAAGGGGAGCATCAAGGTACTTCTCTTCTTTTTCTCTGCAATCTTTTGTACCACAGATATCTATTTGTTGCAATGAAGTTGGGAGTGTCCAAATTACAGCTTGCAGGCTACATGCAGCTCATGATCCCTGACTAAGCTCAGCAGCACAGCTTCTACTTACACTTACATTTCTTACCTGCTGAATTTTTCCTGTTTGAATTTTGTGAGCCTGCAGGAGTGGGAGAGCATAAATCAACCAGAGGGAACTGGATGTAAACAACCCTTTCCAAACTGTTATCTCTGCAAAATTCAGTGCGGCGAAATTAGTTGATTAAGAACTTTAAATGTGAATAGAAGTGTGTTGCTGGGACTTTATTATTAATAACCAAGACAGCAGGCCACTTATAGCCCGTGGGCTGTAGGTTGCATGACTCAACCTTATTGCAAAAAATGCACATTTTTGACATGAGAGACTGCAGACAAAAAAAAACCAAATAAAGAGTTCCGTCGCACTTTCTTTGGGCCTCAGCCCAACTGTTGAGGATCCCACGAAGAATGAGATCCTCAACAACCTGGTTGTGTCTTTAGGAGTTCAAGGTTAGTGTTGCAGAAAACTTTCTGTAAACCTGTTTTAAATATATGCACCCAAAAATGCAGACAAATCGGTGTAAATTAGTTACTGACCGAGAGGAGTCTTGTGGCACATCAAAACTGGATACACACTGAATACTTTCATGTATTGCCACACTGGTCACAACTCAAAAATCTCTCAAAGATACTACGAACTGAGACCAGGGGGTAATTTTAACCCCCAAGAATGAGTGGTTTGGGGGCAGGTGGGAGGTTAAAGCAGCAGCTTTTTGGAGCGGGACCGCATCCTCGCTCCAATTCACGCAACTCCCGGGTTTAACCCAGGTGCTTTAGATTGCGCGCGCACAACAGAAACCAAGAAGTCCCGTTCCCACTTAAAGCTGGTGGGCTGATATTTAAAAAGGGCCAATTCAGATTGTTGAAACACTTTGGGCTCAATTTTGAAATGGTGGCGAGTTGGCAGCGGGGCTGGGGGTTGGTGCGGGAAAGAGGTGAAGGTGCACGTGGCAAACCCAAATAAACAAAACTTACCGTTTCCGACGCGATCACATTGTAATTGATGGTGATTAATGTGCTCTCCAGGTTTTGCACCCAGCAGCCAGCCTGATTGACAGGCTGGAATGGAAGATCGGGGGGTGGGGAGATCGGAGAGGGAGACATCGGACATCGAAGCAGGCTGCAAAGGCAGGTTGATTTTGTGTTTTAGATTCGTGCAATGGTTTTTCATTTAATTTATTTTGTTTCTTTTTGCCTGACCCGGCCCTTCACTCCTGGTTTCATCAGGCATGAATCAGAAGCTGTGGGAATGCTGCCCAGGTAAGTTAAAAATTGTTCCAACTACCTAATGTCACGAGTAAAGTGCCTTACGTACCTCAATGAGATATATTTGGCTCTTTAACTATCATCCCGCCAGCTTTAATTGCTGGTGGGACTTCCGAATTCGGGATGCCCGTGCGCACACAGGTTCGGCTCGTGGGGAACTCGGAAGTCAGTGAGTTGAAGCTGGCTTCCGAACCCGAACGGGATTTCCTGGATTTTCGGAGCCCCCCCCCACCCCCGACCCCAACGCACCTGCAATTTCACAGGAAAAAAAATAGAGCCCTTTAGGTACTTAACTTTTTGTGGATTCTGCAAAAGAAACGAATTTAACTACTCCTGAACATGTCTGCCGTGGCTTCTAAAACACACCATGGAAACGGAGGCGAGATGCAGCTCAAGCTTATTTGGCCCTTTAAACTAATGACTGACACATCTCAATAAAAGGTGAGGTTTTGCAGCTGGGCACTCAGTTCTCTCAGACAAACGTTTGACTGGGAATTCTGTGTGTTAGGACTGAGATTTCTTTGTTGAGACTAAGAATTCAGACAAATTTAATCTACATTTTGGAGCTCCTCAAACTAACAAGATCAGGATGGGGGGGGGGGAAATAGTGGATCTCTTCCACAGTAGATTTGAGGATGAGGAAAATAAAGATGGGGAACTCATTGCCAGAGCAGCCCCGCACATTGCTTCCTGTGATGCCAGGGATGCCCTCATCTCTAACAGGTTCGCATAATGAGATGTGCGAATTGAAGACTTTGAAATACTCAGATTGCCTGGAACAACCACTGCCACCACCAACCCATCACCCCTCCCTTTGCACAAAACAGTCCTTCAACCACGCATACATCCATTGTACACATGCCCAATGCCATGTCTTGGCATTCAGGATGAAGCACATGAAAGGGCGAATTCACAAAAGGGACTCAATAATGGCCAAGATGTGGCAGTAGTGGTGATAATGAGTAAATTCAATGTGCCATAACAAAAAATATATAAATTAACAACATTACAGCTCATCAAACACCCTTGGTGAATTACAATTGCTTGGCCTTTCTCTTTCTACTGCTTCTACGTGGTGCATCACTTGTGTCATCAGCAGAGATATTGGCAGGTTGCTTGGATCCCTGCCCTGGCTGCTGAGATGCTCTTGGCCTATGACCTCTAGGTTTTGGAGCCCGGGAGGGCCCCACCAAAGACTGCTCCATCTACACCTGTGCAGGGGTGGATTCAGCCATCGGGGGAGGAGGCAGCATTGCGGGTACTGGTTGAGGGGGCAACGGGTGAGACGTAGGTGCACTCGGAGTGGAGTTCCCACTTCCATGTCCCCTTTTGCCATCATCCTTCTCCCGGGCCAGCACAACATCACTCCCACCGCTCTGCTGGCCAGCAGGTTGGTGAGCAGATGTGCCACATTGTAAGGCTACGGTTAAAGAACCTGCCTGCCTAAGGCGACAGACATGTTGGCATCCAGAGTCCACATGGCCATTGTCATGGCCTGCATGTTCTCATTTGAGAGCCGTGCTTGAAGCTCAATGGAGGCTACCATTCTCTTCATCGCAGATATTCTCGTACTTACCTGCACCACCAATCCGCTAGTTGGACTCCTCCATCCTCTCCGCTATTATGGAGAGTATGTGTGGCACTTTTTCCATTACCTCGCAAAGTTGCTGCTGCACCTCTATCATTCTCCTTCTCAACAATGGCCCCCAGGGTTCACCATCTATGTCCAGCTGAGCAGAGCTTGGAGAGGAGTGCGCCCTCTAACGCGGACTCTCCACAGCTGCCCCTGCCACCAGTGTCTGCTCGTGCTCACTTGAGTGAATCACTAGGTGACAACCCAACTAACTGTCTAACAGGACTCACCAAAGTGCCAGTATCAGCGCTGGTGCTTGTCTGTATGTCCTGTGATGGTGCACCTTCTGAAGGAATAAGCTCCTCTGAGGAATCACTTTCTTCCATTTCTGCTGATTTCTCGTGAAGGCAACAGAAAGCGATATTAATGATTCATCGCAAAAGTGACAATCTTTGCGATGACCATACTGAGACTGGCACAGTTACATCATTGATAAAATCAATTCATCATGTGTGTGAAAGATATTTAAATTCTGTCACCAACCATCTGCAGGTTGCCAGTCTCCATTTCTGATGGATGAGCATGCAACAGTCCGATTTATTTCCATGGCCTCCTCCTCCACATCTGTCACCTCCATTACGTGGTAGGCCACCTCCAGTCTGTTCCTCTCCCTTGCATTTTGTGCTCTCTTCTCCTACAAGGGGAGAAAGAAGAGACATATGAGTGACTGAAGGTGATGTATCCACCGTATGAATGTATTGCTTTGGGTGAGGCTGAACATGAAAGAGATGCATCAGAGGGTGACTATCAGACAGAAACATCACATTGCATCAGGATTGGGATGAGTCGCAGTGGTGGATAAATGGGCAGTTGAGGAAGTGCATAGAAAATGAAGGATGGTTTGTTGCTGCTGACACTTAAATGGGTGTGAGGAGTTATGTGATGAGGTAGGCGTGCCAACACAGTGACCGGGTCGGGGGTGGGGTGGATGTTGAACATCACAGGATGTGGGTGAATCAGCAACTGTACTCACTTTTCCTGACCTGGTTTGTTCATTAAAACGATTCCTGCACTGAACCCAAGACCTGGGCACCGTGCTCCTGCTGCTCACTTCTGCCACCTCCAGCCACACATTTTCCGTTACAGAGCCAGGTTTCTTCCTGCCATCCATTGGAAACATTACCTCCCTCCTGGTTCTCACTGCAGCCAGCAGTACATCCAGGGAGGCATCATTAAATCTATGGGCAGCCTTTTCTCTCCTGGACTCCATTTTTCCTTTCTCCTTCAAAATCCATTCTTGGACTGGCCCTTTCAATAGCGGGCTTTAAATTGCCTGATTCGGGTACGAAGTAGGCCCTCTGCGCAGCTTGGAGATGCGAAACCCAGAAGCAAAGGCAATTGACTGCAATCGAGATACGATCGCAGATTTAAACGCACTCACTTTGCCTCCGGGTTTCCCACACGCAAATTCATCCACCCGCTGACTTCCCACCGCCATGTTAAAATCATGGCCCAGGTTTCAATTTGTATTACTCTATTTGAAATCATATAAAAAGATATATTACAGAAATGTTCCCTGTTTATAATGGGAACAGAGCATGATGCATCAAGGAGTTTTATGCCACAAAATGAACAATGTATTATTCTAGTGTGAAAGTGCAGTTGTGTTTAACTTAGTGTGTCATTTTAAAACTTGCTGGTTAATTAGAGGTTATTTTTTGTTGATCAGATGCTTTCATTTTATAGTTTAATGGCTTCTGAAATCAGCAAGAAGGTATTTTCTGCTGAAAGAAACTTTCTCTGTCCATTGAAATTTATTGGTTGTCTTTATTTTATACTTTTTGAAGCATGAGACAGGGATTGCAAGTGTGATGGACAGGAAGGGCATGAATGCACAATGTTTTTTGTAGTACTGCAAATATATACAAATAGGATATCAGATACCGAGGAATGTATTGTAAGACAGCAATAGATCCAATGGAATCAGAATACATCAAAACATTGCAAAAGAAAATATTAAATCATTTACTAGCATTGTCTGAACATCAACATCTTTTAGTAATGGCAGTTTGAGGTATGTACAAATTAATAGGAATGTTCACTTAAATTTTATACTTGGCCCATGAAGCCCCATGGTTTGTACCTTGGTGACCCTCAAAAGACAAAAAAAAGCTTGGATGCTCCTACAATAAACTAAGAGAATATTACAAGTCAGCAAACAAAATCTATTCTGATGTACGCAAGTTTGGAGGCATGTTACAATCTTTTTTGCACAGGCTAATACAGGCTTTTGTTATCATATGTCGAACCAGAATGCAAAAATGTGCTACTTTAACAAAGACTTTAAATTTAAAATAAACACAGTAAACGCTGGAAATATTCAGCAAGTCAGGCAGCACCTGTGGAGAAAGAAACAGAGTTCACGTTTCAGGTCGATGACCCTTCTTCAGAATGTTAACTCTGTTTCTCCACAGATGCTGCCTGACTTGCTGAGTATTTCCAGTATTTTCATTTCAGATTTCCAGCATCCGTAGTATTTTGCTTTAAATTTAAAACCAGCTGAGAACAGCAATTATCATTTATCAACTTTTAATACTGGAATTGAATGAGTTCCCCAGAATGCTGACACCCCATTGTTTAATTTGTTAACTTGTGCCATGATAACAAGATTCAACAGTAGCATTAGGCCTGCAAACTATTTGAATCAAATTTTCATATCATGTGATTGCACCTGTGAAACAAACGGCGTTTTTGTTATTTGAAGTTTCCAGAGAAATTTAGTCAATTTTACCTAAAAAATACACAAAGACCTATAGAATACAATTTAAAAGCCATAAATGGGCTGACCTGATAGCTTATCTTGGGCTTTTACAGTCACAGGATTAGATCAAGACATATGAAATAGCAAACCAAGAACGCTACCACACTTTTGACAGTGGCCATCCATCCTAACCACTAATTCATTCCTAAAAAGCTCGGCATCATGGCAAAAAATGACCCTGGTCACTATATGCAAAGACATCTTAAATACGATCATAAAAATGTCTTGTTGGTATTTCCAAAGGAAAGTTTTCAATTTTGCCTGAAACACTAGCCAGAGGAAATACGCAATTCCTGTCCCCCTATGCTTAAGGTGAACTAAAAGGATAGATTTTAACTTTCGAGTGGCCGGCTGGGAGAGCATAGCCTGCTCCCTGATCATTCCGGTGGGAGTTCATCGGCTCCGGACTGGCGCAATATATGGCAGGAAGGTAGATCCGGTGGGCAGGGACCGATCACGGGGAGAGAAGGAGCTAGGGTGGCAGCAGATCCTGCTCCTCTTGGCCCCACTTGTCACTTACCTTTTTGGGGCTTCTTACCCTTCACTGCCTGGTACAACTGGGTGGATTTTGCATGGCATACGCTCTGTCCAGTAGTCCCTTGAAATTGCATCGGACCCTGATTTGCACAGAGTAATGAGGCTCTTGCCTGATTCAAGCAGTGCCTGGGCTGCCCTTCAAAACTTCTGAAGCAATATGGTGGCAAGCAGGAATGGGGCAGAGAGTCCACCACAGTGATTTTATAGAGTTAAAGTCACCCCTAAAGAGTTCTTAAAACTCTCCAGATTATTCTGTTTGACGGTCTTTGGTGTTGCACAATTTAGTAGTCCCATTTAAATAGTCAAACATAGCAAAGCATGGCAGAAACTGAGGAGGGACAGAGATCATGCACACTGATACCAGTAATAGGAGGGCAAATTCCTTGGCAGATGTCACTGGAGTGGCTCCACTTTACTGCTTCACAGGCAAATGCAGGACTAAGAAATCCAGAGGAACCCTTTCATTGTGATTGCTTAAAAAGTAAAAAATTGCATTGTACACATCTAGAGATAAGCACCTTACATTCATAAAATTACACCATGAGTTTTACTCTCATTTAATGAGAAAGTTTCATACAGAAATAAAATTTATTGACAAAAAGTCTTTCCTTGAGAACCCAGTACCACAGTAGACAAGTATACCTTCAGATGCATGGAGCTGTTGTTTGCCGCAGTGCACGAGGAATGAGGGGTAGGCAAACTTAAATCATCCAATATCAACGTTGTGTATTAGAAAACTTGTTTACGGGCATCTAACAATGTATTTGTCAAATGAACTAAACAAGTACACAGTGCATTTCAAAATATTTTACGAGCTGTCAATTAAATGTTAAAAACGAGAACTAATGAAAGAAATAATCAAATGAAAAGAAAGAAAGCAGGTGATCTTTTCAATACTGCACTACTGTTTGTTCAATAATTTTAGGCAAATTCTTATTCTTTATCCTGTTGAAATCTATTGAAAACACAGTAGAAATCTATGTCTAGCAGGCAAATGGTTAAATATTACTTAGAAACTGGATTTTATGTATGAAGCTATTCTCCACTGCAGTAGTAGTTCTTTGCATGAGTTGAGATTAGCTTTTTTTGGAGGCATTGGTGACACATTTGAACTCCTGCTCGATTCAATCTTTTCCCATTGCTGTTCACATGTGATTTAGCAGCAACAGCCTTTTGAACATACGGGGGGCTGAATTTCCTTGGCAGTTTGGCGGGTGCCGCCAGAACCACTCAGAAAAAGGCTGGGACCCAGATATTCTGGGTCCCTATCTTAGTTGGGAAATCCCAGTCAGGTTTATAATGGGTGGGCCTTTGCCTGCTCCTTAGAAGGCAAGCCACGTCAGAGGAGACAGAAACAGGGGCAGGAATCCCCAAGCTGGCAGTTTCCACTTTCCCAACCTGTAAGGGATCCAGCACAAGGCTGGAGGGTGGTATGGTGAGTCAGATAAAGCATACTGACCTCCAGAAGGACAGAGTGGGCCCTTACATGGGGTCCAAGCCCGGGAAGTGGCCTAGATCCCCAAAGATGGGTAAAGTTTTATTATTACATTATTAGCTTCCTTACATAGGGGGCTGAGGAGAGACTGAATGGAGTCTCGGGAGGATACTGGGAATGATCCCCCCGACCCCAAGATGGCAGCCAGGTACTGTAATTGCTGGCAGTATAGCACAGGCAGCTACCCTATATATAGTGCATGCCTGTAGTGGCAACTGCTAGGATCACAACCCAAGCATTTTCAGGGTCATGTTCTCCAAGCTGTCCCTTAAATCAGTGGTGTAATGGTTCAAAGTCTGGACCATGGTTAAAGTGGAGTTTGTTAAGAAGGGCATACTCAGTACCATGTACTTTTGACCCCACCCAAATAGTTGGCCCCTCCCATTTTTTTAAACCACTAACCACTGCAACTTTTAAAATTGGGGATCAGTGGCAATATGACTGGTAGCAAATGAGAATAGCGGCAGTAGCAAAGAAGCATTTTAGCTGGTTTCATAGAATATATTGGCCCCTGTAAGAGATCCCCCTCATTCCCATGAATCTAGTAATAAGTCTTCCCCATCAAAATAAGCATTCTCTTTCAGCAAAATAATTTCAGCCCCTGAAATAAACTCACCTTTGGCCTAAGATCAACCCTAACCCAGGTCTAAATCAACTTTGACTCTAACCCGAAGCCCAACCCTAAACTTGACTAATTCTCAGCCTAACTCTAGCCCTTAGTCTATTTCTATCTCAGCTTAACATTAACTCTATCCTCAAAATTAATCTTGATCCCAACCCTAACTCAGGAAAATTTTATTCAGAAGTAGATTTACTTAGTGACACCAGCAGGAGCTGCAGTAAGGTAGGTCAGTGGAGCTGCAACACAACTGGAAGGAGCAACAAAGGGCCACAACAAAGCAGATGAGACCGGCAACAAGGTTAATGGGGGTGGCGGCAAGGAGGGAAGGTTCTGCAGCAAGGAGGGAGGCTGGCAGAAAAGTCCCATAACAAAGTGGGAGGGTTCAGCAGCAAGGTCAATAAGGGTGGCAATAACCTGATAAAGATTAAAAAGGTAAACTCAACTTGTCAATAACAGAAAATCACTAATCAAGGAGCACATGACAGTAAGTCAGAAGAACCAAGTATGAAGCTGGAATGCAAAAGCCCTTCTCTAATCTTGCAAAATTCAACGCTAAGTGAAAAATTATGAGGACAGGTTGCATATACATGGGTTGTATTCTCTTGAGTTTAGAAGGTTGAGGGGTGATCTAATTGAGCTGTTTAAAATGATAAAAGTATTCGATAGAGTAGATACAGAGAAGCTATTTCCCCTGGTGGGGGAATTCAGAACAAGGGGGCACAATCTTAAAATTAGAGCTGGGCCATTCACATGTGAAATCAAGAAGCATTTTTTCATACAAGGGATAGTGGAAATGTGGAATTGTCTCCCCCAAAAGACTGTGGCTGCTAGGTCAATTGAAATATTAAAGACGGAGATTGACAGATTTTTAATAGGTAAGGGTATCAAGGAATATGGATCAAAAGCAGGTGAGTGGAGTTGAGGTGTCGATCAGCCATGATCTAATTGAATGGCGGAACAGGCTCAAGGGGTTGAATGGCCTACTCCTGTTCCTATGTAACAATACCAACTTTGGAAATCTGAAGAGAAAATGTAGAACAGGTAAAATAAGCACCGAGAGAGAAAAGAACTGCAACAATCTCAGGCCGTACTGGCTCACTTTAATCCACAAATGACTGTCACGCCTTAAAAGCAATTCTGCTTACTCATGTTTGAGTCATGCATTTCCTTTGATTCATTTCTTAATGTTTGAGAGGGTTGGTCCAAGGTTACCTTTGCAGAGAATATAAATATATTTGTACAATGACCAACATTACGCAGAGTAAATATATCAATTTATGATTCCTATGTAGGCAGGTCATTTACGGGTAACAGGAGAAAAATTATTGAATTGTTTGGTTTAAAGGGTGGTCTCATAATTGAGTTTGGCAGATGGTCAGAATTAAAGATAAAAATAAAAGACTTCTGTTAAATTGTATCCTTTTGTTTTTAGACAATCTTTATTATCAATAAATAGACCAGTGATCTGTATATTTTCCTTATATGGTTCTAAGCAAAGTTTACAGCAGTGCTGAGCACATAGGAAATATGGGGGTCAAGTTTCCGCCAGTCATATCAAGGTAATCTGGATGGAATTGGCCAAACCGGCGCAGAAGATTGGGGAATATTAGGCGCAAGTGAGTTACACCCAAAAACCACTTACGCTCGTGTTTTCCACCATCTTTTATGCTGGTTTAAGATTCAATCGGCCAGATCAAGTCCCACCCACAAAACTGGCCACGCCTCCAGGTTGACATCGTGGAATTCCACCGATTGCGCTGGTCAGTGAAGGCTCTTCAAATTGCACTCATTTTCGTCGCCGCACTTGCACCAGTAGGTACATTTTAAAAGCTTTTTCACATCTAAAAATATTTAATTTACTAAGAAACTGTCTAGTGTACACCAATGAAACTACTAAATGGTATTCAGTATAGTTTTTTTTTAAAAAGTCATTTTCAGTGATTTTAAATCAGGTTACTCACAGGTGTAGGACTGGGCACTCATTAAAAATACTTTTTTGTGATAAACCCATTTTCAGCATTATTAATAAAACCACTCTTTACCACTGGTAAACAGATTACCACTCAAATACATCGTGAATACTTATTAATGGAAAGAAAAATAAATAAACAGTTACTTTCTATTACCGTAACTGATTGCGCTGGTTCATGGAAGATTTTATGTTTGTGATTATGCAAATGATTTTTATCGGAAACTTGAACGATAACCTAACCAGCATAATGTCAAGTGTATTTTGGGCACAATTTCCCGATTGCGCCCAAAGCAGAAATTCTACCCCATGATTCTTTTGGATGTTTTGATGATATTTATCTTTTCTAAATATTATTGTCATCTACAACTTTGATAAATCATGGCTGTGGTCACATAGCATTCATGAATACATAGAGACAGGTACTTAGATATCACTAGCCATAACTAGGTGCAGCACCTAAAGGGGAGGAGCACTTTTCAATGGTGGATAATACACAGCAATATTCTGGAGCAGTTGGCTTCAACCAGGGACCCCAGATTCTCTGATGCAATGGTAGAAGTGCTCATAGATCAAGTTAGCAGCAGGAAGGAGTGCATCCTCCCCTCCAATGGATGACAGGTGCCCAGAAAAATCTCAGCAGCAATGGAAAGAGATGACAGAACATATAAATCCCACAAGCATTGTCCTCAGGATACAAATTTAATGACCTCACCAGGACTGCCAAGTTATGACTCCCCTTCATATCTCTTGGACTCTCTGCGCAGCCCTGCACCAGTATACTTTAGCCTCAGCATTATTAATCCCTGCTTCCCATGCCTCTTCTCCAATCAGAATGGGACACTTCACTACACTGCTTTCTGTTTGTTAACATACTCAAAACCTGCTACTGCCCTCACAACTACTTCCCCCTCTTGGTTGCACCTGTTGTAAGATCCTTTTGTGAAATTGGGCTGCCCCAGCACCTTACTTGTAATGTGAGAAACATGTTCAGCAACTTGTGGTACTAACAAGCAGCAATGACCCTTCAGCAGTGCTATTTAAAGGGCTTATCCCCTCCATACAGTTTAGTTGCTGATTTGACATTTTAGGCTGCTGGTTGACTTCTGGGAGAAGAGGGACATGGAGGGCACTGTGCAGGAGATCATCCCTGATCTTCAGGGAGCACTTCTCCTACCTCAACTTTACTGAGGAGCAATGTCTCAGGTGCTTTCACTTCACAAAGGAGGCTCTCACTGAGCTATGACACCTGCTGCAATCACAACTCAAGCCTTGAACCAGGACATGGACTGCACTGCCTGTGTCTATCAAGGTCACCGTACCCCTTATCTTTTATGCAACAGGCTCTTTCCAAGCTGCAGCAAGTGACATCTCCCAGTTTGCAGTCCACTGTTGTATCACAGAGATAACCGACGCTCTCTATGTCAAGAGGAACAGCGACATCTCTTTCCCAATGGACTGAGCAAAGCAGAAGAGAGCACTAGGTTTCACCTGCATTGCAAGCTTCCCCAGGGTGCAAGGTGCCATAGACTACACCCACGTCACCTTGCATGTTCCCCATCACCATCCTAGCATCTTCCTGATGATTCCGCTCCCTCAACATCCAGCTTGTTTGTGACCATAGGCAGCGCATTATGCAGGTCTATACCCAGTTTCCTGGCAGCAGTCATTCATCCTGTGCCATTCTTCTGTGCCACCTTTATTTCAACCAGGCCATTAGGTCACAGTCTGGCTACTGGGCGGCAAGTGATATCCCCTTCAGACATGGCTCATGGCTCCTGCCAGGAACCTGGGCACAGCTTCAGAGGTGGCCTGGAACAAGAGCTATGCCATCACCAGAAACATCATTGAGCAGAATGTTAAAGTACTCAAGCATCGCTTCCTCTGTCTGCACCATTCAGGAAGACCTTTACAGTACAGCCCTGGCCATGTATATAGGTTTGTGGTCGTCTGATGCATGCTGCATAACTTTGCCATCATGAAGGACCAGTCCTTAACAACACCTGGACAGCAAAAAGCAGAGAATGAGGAGGAAGAGCATAAGCAGCATCGACCTCTGTGTCCCTAGCTGCCAGAGCTTAGAGAGCAGTTCATCCAAGAGCCTTTCACATGAACCATCCTTCCCATCCCCAATAGACTGTAGTCTGGCAATCCTTATCACCACTGACCTCACTACCACCATCCGATTGCCTTCCTTCAATTTAGACTTACGGGTCTTGCCTTACTTCACTACAAATATTAACAAAAAAACCACAAAAAAAAATCTAACTCAATTCCATCTGCATATAATAGTTATCAGGAATAATTAAGAACCACCCTTGTGTAACCCCTTAGTGACTGTTTATCTATCCTAGTGCTCCTATGAAGTATATCCCCAATAGCTACAGCTTGGGAGGTGAAAGGCTGATGAGCTTCCATTAAGAATACTTCAGGTTGCTGTGGTGAGCAACCCTAAGTGGCTCTGGGTTGAGGGTCTGGCTGCAGACTGCAGCATCACGACCTGAGCCAGGATAGTTTAGTCCTGCTGGCTGTGTGGCACTAACAAGGACGCTAAGAGTGAATGGCAGAGGAGCATGTCGCCATCCTGAGATGGGACAGCAGGTGCCATATCCATGGAGCCAAGGCCACTCTCCTGTGACAGCGCCTCAACACTCCTACCACTCTGCACAGGAACAGTGTGCAGGAGTGATGCGATGCTCCAAAAACTCATGTTAACACAGGCCCCAGAGGCAAGATAGCAGCTATCTGAGTTTTCATGGCAGCAGTGTGCTGCAGTGATTGTAGTAGAGTGAAGGGAAGCAGGGGAAGGGAGTATTGTCAGTAGTGAGGCTGACGGTGGTATGAGCAGAGAGTAAGGAAGCAATATTCTTCCCTTGACAACTCTGGTGAGGTCATTGAGCTTCTTTCAGCATTGTAGCCATGTCTTGGGAGCTAAGCTCCCGGCATTGACCTCCTCAGCGACCTCTTCCCTCTGGTGGTACAGATGTTGCCTGGAGGGCTTTCTACCCCCTGGGGAAAACAGTATCTCCCTCCTCCTGTCAACTGCCTGCACAGAGCCTCCAATGTGGCATCAGAGAACCCAAGTGCCCTGTCTGGACCTTTTTTTCCAATCTTGGAAGTTTCCCTATTTCTGTAGTCAGTGTGCATCTCCTCTTTAAGAGGTGCCGACTGCCTTTAAGTGGCTCCCCCCCAAAACAGGCATGCAACCAATGAATAGCACAGATGACACTGGCTGAGTCATTATAGTGAGCTGCCAGCACCAATTTCAAGTGGTCCAAGCATGTGCAGTGTGCGCCCTACCACCTATGCACCTGTTTCCAGGCAGAATCGAATTTCTAACCTATGGCATCAGTCACCTGCTTAATGTACGCATAAACTGCAGATGGATAAGAACATAAGAAATAGGAGCAGGAGTAGGTCATACGGCCACTCAAGCCTGCTCCGTCATTCAATAAGATCATGGCTGATCTTTGACCTCAACTTTACTTTTCAGCCCAATCCCCATAGAGTTCAAAAATCTATCTGTCTCAGCCTTGAATGTTACTGATTCCCCAGTGGCAGCCAGGAAGGAGCCGGAGGGCTGCAGTGATCTTGACTGCAGCAGGCAATTCTGCACTAGCTGTAGCAGGTCTTGTTACAAAAGGTGACAACTCTGACAGCCTCCCTAGAGAAATGCAACTTCCTTATGCACTGCCCTTCTGAGAACTGCAGGTATGTTGTCCTGGGCCTATTAACTGTGTTAGGAGGCCAAGCAGATCTCTCCCTATTTACTTTCCCAGCAGCTGCAGCACTTGGAAATCATTTAAGTAGCAAAAAAACACATTGTTCAATACAAGCAAAATGTCTCCCAAGACTTTCCAGTGCTTTACCAGACAGCAACTGAAGGTCCTTTAAAGATCATTAGAAATGGCCGACTTGTACCGCCCATGGTTTGTGGACGCAATCAGAAGCTCGTGGTAGCAACGCAGGCAGAGATAAGAATGGTTTTGGGGTTTTCACTACATCATCTGACCTCCGATAAACATATATGCATCAGGCACCCACCCATATTTCAGATGGGAACATTTGCTGCCTAAAATCGAGGTCCATCCGAAAATCAGAACAGGCAGTCAACCCATGGTAAGTCGGCGGTTATGGTTCCCATGTGATTTTGATGCCGCTACTGCTCCATTTTTAGGTGTAAACAGGGGGATAAAGAAATTAAAATCGTACTCTATGACTTTAAAATGTGGACTGAGTTATATCTTCAGATCTTGGTTGAATTACCCCTTGCCCTCAACCTTGTCCCATCTGAAGACAACACTTAGCCTTGACTGTGTGCAAAGCCTCAGCAGATCTTTATAAACAGGTTTAAAATTCCATTATATATAGCATACAGAGGAAATCTCCCCATGTGCCAGATTGCTGATAAATCTAAAATAAAATTAGCATTAAAAAAAATCTCTATGGAGAGCACAATCTCTCAGTTAGTAGTGCTGGTAACTGCAATAAACATCAAAATCTTGCTTAAAAAGTTTAAAAATTTATTTCCAGAATATGGATGTGACTGGAGTACTCCAGAGCATATTTAAGATCAGCATCCTCCATTACATCTCAAACACCATGTAAGATGTTTATAATCTTGTATTGGTTTAATTGTTAGGAATATTTCCTAACCACTTCCATCAATCTCTCTTACTACCTTTAGCATGTGTGTAAGAAAAAAAAGACTTGCAGTTATATTACAGCTGATCACATCTCAAATATCTCAAAGGACTTCAGATATGATGAATTACTTTTGATTAGTGTTATAAGAGCCATTTTGCACATAGCAAGATCCCACAGACAGCAGTGAGGTGAATGACCAGTTATTCTGCTTTCCTTGTTATTGGCTGAGAGAGAAATGTTGGCCAGGATGCTGGGAGACCTGTCTGTTCTTGTTCAAGCAGAGCCCTGGGATTTTCAACATCCACTTGAACCATATGGACTGCTGGAACAAACAAGACCTTGGTTTGACATCTTCATTGAAAGATGGCAACTTTGACAGTGTAGCATTCTCTCAGTACCACACTGGAGTGCCAACCTAGTTTATGTGCTTAGGTACTGGATTGGTACTCAATTTCACTACTTTCTGACCCAGAGCCGAGAACTGCTACCAACTGAGCAAGGTACTGGCATTGAGGTACATTTTCTTCTTAAAGCTATTACCTCCAGTTTCCCCTCTGTTCAAATCATCATTCTCAAAGATTTAAAAGTTCATCATCAGCAATGGCTCTACTTCTCCTCTTCTCCCTATCAGGGATGTACTAATGCAGAATGCTTTGCTATCCCGATTGACCCCGAATAACACATTAATCAATTTATCTGTATTCTTCATTATCCCAGTAATTCAGTTAATCTCCTTGACCATTTCTTCACCTAAAACCCAACCTTTTCTGCCTCCCCACTGCTAAGCTGTTCCCAGCCCAGTCTCATATCTACTTTTGTAAAATATCCTGCGACAAATCACACCCCGTATGTTATTCCAATCTCGTTTAGCACTATGAAGAGAATTTTACAAGTTAGCATTCCTGATAAAGTTCTGTGCCGGGAGTGCTAACTTGTAAAATTTACCCCATAACTCAGCCAAATGGAACAGTCTAAGAAAATTTTGCTGCCTTTCCCTAGCCCAACTGCTACTTTCAGACATTTGAACCATTTCCCTGTCGGTGAAATAAATTATGTAATTTTAGCTGGCATGCAAGCTTTCATACCTCAATCTTTCCCCTCTGTTAGGTCTGACAAAGGGAGGTATGAAACCTTCCATTCCAGCTAGAATAATCGTGGCGGGCATTATTTTGGTTCACTCATGCCTGTCATTCTGCTGTTTCTTGTAAAAATGCTGCCTATCACACCTGGAGTATTCATCAATCTGAACCAACCTATGCCAACTTTATCACTACTCATGACTTCTGTAAACCCAATATTAGAGCTGCAGTCTTTCTGCCCATCCAACAGCTGCTCTGGATACCTGCCAAAGCTGTTTCTGTTAACTTCTGCAAATCTTCCTGTCCATACCACTTCCTTTCTTAAAGTACAGTTGTCAGCTTTCTTAAACAGAAAGCGGATGTTTTTGGCTTATTTTTCTGATATTGATAAAGTACCTACCTCACTGCTCATTCTGCTTGACTATTATAACCAACATCAAGTTTTATTCTCACCATATCGGTATGTTCATTCTCTCTTACTCCAAGTCCACCTTTCTTTCTCCTTGGAAATTTGCTTCTGTTTACCCTTTTCCTAAGAAAGGGGATCCCTTTACCTTTCTAACTACTGTCTTAACATAGCTACTTTCAACAATTACAGAAATTGTTGTTAACTGAAATTATTAATCACATTGAAGTTCGGGTCTATGATTCTGCCACTGCTGTTCAACTGGCGATCTTGTTATCTTTATTTGGCACTAGAAAATACATTTTACATGTTAGTGCTCCTAGTGTAAAGTTATGTGACAGTATTGCTTATGGAATTCAAATGCTTGGGTCAATCATCCATCATTATCTTGAGTCTCTTCAAAGCCTATGTTAGGATCTGACACTTTGGGCATGATTTTAAATGGGAAAAACAGGTGGGTTGGGGGCGTGGTAAAAATTTTAAGAATCTAAAACCCACCCCCAACCCACCCACTTCCGGTTGTCACGGAGGCGGTACGAGGAGCAGGCGACCAACCCACTTTTAGGAGGCAGGTCAGTCAGTAAAAGCTTTCAAGGAGGTTACGGGCTTCCGTTTTTACAGATTTTTTTGTTTTTAACCCTTGGGGGCCGGGATTCCCAAGCCTTCTACTTCACGCCATGAGAGAGGAGATGAGAAGGTCCGAAACTGCAGCTAAGTGCCTTTATAACATAGCTTGTGGGCCCAGAGAAGCAGGAGTGCTTCCCCCAGGCCCAACAAGCCTAACTGCAATGACCACCCCACCATCTCTGTCCTATCCCAAGATCTTTGACATCCCCCTCGCAATCTCTGACCCCCTCCCCCACTATGACCCCAACCTCGACCCACCCCTCCCCCTGGGTGACTGAGCTCCCGGTGACGCCTGACCCCCCACAATGACTGACCCCCCAATGACCCCTGAGACCCTCCCCGATGACTGACCCCTGACCCCCACCCCCCCCACCGATGGCCACCAATGATTAAGACCTCCCCTGATGACCCCCAACTCTTTCCCCTCTCTCCACCCCCCACCCCCCCCAAAGCCATCTAACATTTACCTTTTCACATCCTCACCTTGGCTGCTCTCCCATCCGACTGAGACCAGCCTGTCAATCAGGCCTGCCTGTCGGGCGGGAAATGTACACAAAAAAAAATGTCCTTAAATAAAAACCATAAGGACGTCCAGTAAACCTGTACTTCCGGGTTTCCCATCAGGAATTCCAACCCCCCTGACCCCTTCTCGGCTCCCCGATAAAATCATGTCCTGTGCATTTCTTCCTACTACTCCACCCCACCAAAGCTTTCTCAGGCCACATTCCTTTAATTCATTTTAGTTTTTCTTCATTTTAATGATCTTCTCCACTCATCATATATCCCTATCTAGTGTTTTGCTGAAGATTTCACTCTATATTGATAAATGTTCTTCAGATCTATCTCTTCAGTCGTCTTAGAGTAACCATTACAACTTGATCCCCTTTATGCCTTTCAGTGGGGTGATGAAAATCTTGGTTCTCAATTCTATCCCCTCATAATAGCTCTTAACTCCCATAAAGCCAAAGTCTACCAAAACTTGGATATTACTCCCATGTCTGTGGAGCTTCTTTTAGTAATTCTTTTACACTCCTGGACAGGATAAAAGAGAAAGCTTGTGGGTTTGTAGGAGATCTCTCTCACCTCGAGCCTCCAAACTCTGTCACAACCTTTCCTACCTGTCTGTATTTTGTTTATACTAGTACAGCATTGCTCTGAAGTTTCCTTTATTACTCTGTTTATGCTGCAAAGATGCTGTTCCATACAATCTTCCTCCTCCCGACATCCCCAACTCAAAACTCATCATATGCAATCCTACTTTTAATCATTCTTTCGCAGGACCTCAAAGTCATAAAGCTCCTTACTTCCCTCAGTCTTTAATTTATTCACAAGCTTTCGGAGATTTTCTCCTTCCTCAGGCAAATGTTTCAGGATCTCCTTGAAGCCTACGCATTTATACATATTGAACAATACATGGTGTTTACAGACTGCCCCTGCAACTGCCCGTTGCCAAGGCAATCACCGTGTTCAGACAGAGAGGTGTCATCTGCAGAACCCCCGAATACACATTCAACAAAAAAACAAACAGGGAAAAAAAACAGAGAAAAAAAAACACAGAGAGAGGCAGAAACATCCGGAAGGCAGAGAGAGCCAGCAAATGACCCATTATATTAAAAACAAATAACATTTGTTCGCTGGTGGGGTAACGTGTAGCGTGACATGAACCCAAGATCCCGGTTGAGGCCGTCCTCATGGGTGCGGAACTTGGCTATCAATTTCTGCTCGACGATTTTGCGTTGTCGTGTGTCTCGAAGGCCGCCTTGGAGTACGCTTACCCGAAGGTCGGTGGATGAATGTCCATGACTGCTGAAGTGTTCCCCGACTGGGAGGGAACCCTCCTGTTTGGCGATTGTTGCGCGGTGTCCGTTCATCCGTTGTCGCAGCGTCTGCATGGTCTCGCCAATGTACCATGCTCTGGGGCATCCTTTCCTGCAACGTATGAGGTAGACAACGTTGGCCGAGTCACAGGAGTATGAACCATGCACCTGGTGGGTGGTGTCATCTCGTGTGATGGTGGTATCTGTGTCGATGATCTGGCATGTCTTGCAGAGGTTACCGTGGCAGGGTTGTGTGGCGTCGTGGACGCTGTTCTCTTGAAAGCTAGGTAGTTTGCTGCGAACGATGGTCTGTTTGAGGTTGGGTGGCTGTTTAAAGGCGAGTAGTGGAGGTGTGGGGATGGCCATAGCGAGGTGTTTGTCCTCATTGATGACATGTTGAAGGCTGCGGAGAACATGGCGTAGTTTCTCCGCTCCGGGGAAGTACTGGACGACAAAGGGTACTCTGTTGGTTGCGTCCCGTGTTAGTCTCCTGAGGAGGTCTATGCGATTTTTTGCTGTGGCCCGTCGGAACTGTCGATCGATGAGTCGAGCGTCATATCCCGTTCTTACTAGGGCGTCTTTCAGCGTCTGTAGGTGTCCATCGCGTTCCTCCTCGTCTGAGCAGACCCTGTGTATTCGCAGGGCCTGTCCATAGGGGATGGCCTCTTTGACGTGGTTAGGGTGGAAGCTGGAAAAGTGGAGCATCGTGAGGTTGTCCGTGGGCTTGCGGTAGAGTGAGGTGCTGAGGTGCCCGTCTTTGATGGAGATTCGTGTGTCCAAGAAAGAAACTGATTCTGAGGAGTAGTCCATGGTGAGCTTGATGGTGGGATGGAACTTGTTGATGTTATCGTGTAGTCTCTTTAGTGATTCCTTGCAACCGCAAGACCAACCGCAACATCGTCATCAAACCAGCGGACAAAGGAGGAGCCATAGTCATACAGAACAGAACAGACTATTGCAAAGAAGCATACCGACAACTGGACAACCCGCAGATCCGACCAAAGAACACACCCACCAGCTCAACAAACTGATCAAGACCTTCGATCCAGACCTTCAAAGCATCCTACGCATTCTCATCCCACGTAATCCCCGCGTGGGAGACTTCTACTGCCTCCCAAAGATACACAAAGCCAACACACCCGGACGTCCCATCGTATCAGGCAACGGAACCCTGTGTGAGAACCTCTCTGGATACATCGAGGGCATCCTGAAACCCATCGTACAGGGAACCCCCAGCTTCTGTCGCGACACTACAGACTTCCTACAAAAACTCAGTACCCACGGACCAGTTGAACCAGGAACACTTCTCACCACGATGGACGTCTCGGCACTATACACCAGTATCCCCCACGATGACGGCATCGCTGCGACAGCATCAATACTCAACACCAACAACAGCCAATCTCCGGAAGCCATCCTACAACTCATCCGCTTCATCCTGGATCACAATGTCTTCACCTTCGATAACCAGTTCTTTACCCAAACACACGGAACAGCCATGGGGACCAAATTCGCACCCCAATACGCCAACATTTTCATGCACAAGTTCGAGCAGGACTTCTTCACTGCACAAGACCTCCAACCAACACTATACACCAGATACATCGACGACATTTTCTTTCTATGGACCCACGGCAAGGAATCACTAAAGAGACTACACGATAACATCAACAAGTTCCATCCCACCATCAAGCTCACCATGGACTACTCCTCAGAATCAGTTTCTTTCTTGGACACACGAATCTCCATCAAAGACGGGCACCTCAGCACCTCACTCTACCGCAAGCCCACGGACAACCTCACGATGCTCCACTTTTCCAGCTTCCACCCTAACCACGTCAAAGAGGCCATCCCCTATGGACAGGCCCTGCGAATACACAGGGTCTGCTCAGACGAGGAGGAACGCGATGGACACCTACAGACGCTGAAAGACGCCCTAGTAAGAACGGGATATGACGCTCGACTCATCGATCGACAGTTCCGACGGGCCACAGCAAAAAATCGCATAGACCTCCTCAGGAGACTAACACGGGACGCAACCAACAGAGTACCCTTTGTCGTCCAGTACTTCCCCGGAGCGGAGAAACTACGCCATGTTCTCCGCAGCCTTCAACATGTCATCAATGAGGACAAACACCTCGCTATGGCCATCCCCACACCTCCACTACTCGCCTTTAAACAGCCACCCAACCTCAAACAGACCATCGTTCGCAGCAAACTACCTAGCTTTCAAGAGAACAGCGTCCACGACGCCACACAACCCTGCCACGGTAACCTCTGCAAGACATGCCAGATCATCGACACAGATACCACCATCACACGAGATGACACCACCCACCAGGTGCATGGTTCATACTCCTGTGACTCGGCCAACGTTGTCTACCTCATACGTTGCAGGAAAGGATGCCCCAGAGCATGGTACATTGGCGAGACCATGCAGACGCTGCGACAACGGATGAACGGACACCGCGCAACAATCGCCAAACAGGAGGGTTCCCTCCCAGTCGGGGAACACTTCAGCAGTCATGGACATTCATCCACCGACCTTCGGGTAAGCGTACTCCAAGGCGGCCTTCGAGACACACGACAACGCAAAATCGTCGAGCAGAAATTGATAGCCAAGTTCCGCACCCATGAGGACGGCCTCAACCGGGATCTTGGGTTCATGTCACGCTACACGTTACCCCACCAGCGAACAAATGTTATCTGTTTTTAATATAATGGGTCATTTGCTGGCTCTCTCTGCCTTCCGGATGTTTCTGCCTCTCTCTGTGTTTTTTTTTCTGTTTTTTTTCCCTGTTTGTTTTTTTGTTGAATGTGTATTCGGGGGTTCTGCAGATGACACCTCTCTGTCTGAACACGGTGATTGCCTTGGCAACGGGCAGTTGCAGGGGCAGTCTGTAAACACCATGTATTGTTCAATATGTATAAATGCGTAGGCTTCAAGGAGATCCTGAAACATTTGCCTGAGGAAGGAGAAAATCTCCGAAAGCTTGTGAATTTAAAATAAAATTGCTGGACTATAACTTGGTGTTGTAAAATTGTTTACAATTGTCAACCCCAGTCCATCACTGGCATCTCCACATCATTAATTTATTCCACAGCCTTCAGGCTTTCAAAAACTGAAGTTTAGTATCACCTAATCACTAATTCCTAATTTACCACATCTTCTCCTCAACTCTTTTCAACATTGGTGGTGTCTTGCACTTTGGATTTTGGCCCTTCCACTTGATTTCTCAATTAAAAAGAAATATATAAATTACAGTGCTGTCTATTGTCCATTGTCCCTGGCCACTGAATCTTGACAGCTGCACTTAACACTACAACCGTAGCATTTTCATTTTGCACCAAACACTAAGGAGGTCATTCTCTGCTCACACTCGCCTGGCCTCATCTATCGGAAACACAAGCTTGGAAAATTGGCCCTGTGGTGTAAATCCAGTATTAGGGCCTGACCTAACTCTGGAACAAAGCCAAGTAACATTCCCTCCTCTAGGAAGTTTCACCCTGCTTTGTTCTGGAGTCAGGTTGCAGCCTAACTCTGGAATTGCACTACAATTTTAGTCTTGCTGATGCTACAGTTGTAGTGTAGCTGCAACCTAAAATCACTTCTCTAAGATTCTTGGGGTAAATAGACAACCATTGAGTACTTTTTCCAAGAATCTTGTGAATTGTGGCATCCTTTGTTTTGCAGTTAAAATGTTAAATATTTCCCAGGTAAGAGAGTCTAGCTTCTCAGAAACCCATTAGTCACATAACTTCCTGAGAACTATAGTACCATAGAAAAGATACAGCACAGAAGGGTGCCATTCGGCCCATCGTGTCCACGCCAGCCTATTCTAATCCCACCTTCCAGCACCCGGTCCGTAGCCCTGCAGCTTACAGCACTTTAGCCATGATGTGGAGATGCCGGTGATGGACTGGGGTTGACAATTGTAAACAATTTTACAACACCAAGTTATAGTCCAATAATTTTATTTGAAAATCACAAGCTTTCAGAGGCTTCCTCCTTCCTCAGGTGAATGTCAAGTAATACTCGAACCTTTCGCATTTAGAAATCACAGAACAATACCTGGTGATTACAGATAATCTTTCCAACTGCCCGTTGCCAAGGCAATCAAAGTGTTCAGACAGTGAGGTGTTACCTACAGGACCACCGAATATACAAACAACCAAAAAAAGAGAGAGAGGCAAAAACATAGAAACATCCGGAAGGAAGAGAAAGACAGCAAATGACCCGTTATATTAAAAACAGATAACTTTTGTTCGCTGGTGGGGTTACGTATAGCGTGACATGAACCCAAGATCCCGGTTGAGGCCATCCTCGTGGGTGTGGAACTTGGCTATCAATTTCTGCTCGACGATTTTGCGTTGTCGTGTGTCTCGAAGGCCGCCTTGGAGTACGCTTACCCGAAGGTCGGTGGCTGAATGTCCTTGACTGCTGAAGTGTTCCCCGACTGGGAGGGAACCCTCCTGTTTGGCGATTGTTGCGCGGTGTCCGTTCATCTGTTGTCGCAGTGTCTGCATGGTCTCGCCAATGTACCATGCTCTGGGGCATCCTTTCCTGCAACGTATGAGGTAGACAATGTTGGCCGAGTCACAGGAGTATGAACCATGTACCTGGTGGGTGGTGTCCTCTCGTGTGATGGTGGTATCTGTGTCGATGATCTGGCATGTCTTGCAGAGGTTACCGTGGCAGGGTTGTGTGGTGTCGTGGACGCTGTTCTCCTGAAAGCTGGGTAATTTGCTGCGAACGATGGTCTGTTTGAGGTTGGGTGGCTGTTTAAAGGCGAGTAGTGGAGGTGTGGGGATGGCCATAGCGAGGTGTTCGTCGTCATTGATGACATGTTGAAGGCTGCGGAGAACATGGCCTTGGCAACGGGCAGTTGGAAAGATTATCTGTAATCACCAGGTATTGTTCTGTGATTTATAAATGCGAAAGGTTCGAGGATTTCTTGACATTCACCTGAGCAAGGAGGAAGCCTCCGAAAGCATGTGATTTTCAAATAAAATTGTTGGACTATAACTTGGTGTTGTAAAATTGTTTACAGCACTTTAGGTGCAGGTCCAGGTACTTTTTAAAAAGAGTTGAGGGTCCCTGCCTCTACCACCAATTCAGGCAGTGAATTCCATACACCCACCACCCTCTGGGTAAAAGAAGTTTTTCCTCATGTCCCCTCTAATCCTTCTGCCAATCAGCTTAAATCTATGTCCCCTAGTTCTTGAACTCTCCGCTAGGGTAAACAGGTACTTCTTGTCTACTCCATCTGGGCCCCTCATAATTTTGTACACCTCAATCAAGTCTCCCCTCAGCCTCCTCTGCTCCAAGGAAAACAACCCCAGCTTATCCAATCTCTCCTCCTAGCTGCAATTTTCAAGCCCTGGTAACATCCTTGTAAATCTTCTCTGCACTCTCTCCAGAGCAATTACATCCTTCCTGTAATGTGGTGACCAGAACTGCGCACAATACTCCAGCTGTGGCCTTACCAGCGTTTTGTACAGTTCCATCATTACATCCCTGCTTTTGTATTCTAAACCTCAGCTAACAACGGAGAGCATTCCATATGCCTTCCACATAACCTTATCTACCTGTACTGCCACCTTCAGGGATCTGTGCATATGCACTCCAAGGTCTCTCACTTCCTCTACCCCTCAATATATTCTCGTTTACTGCCTATTCCCTTTTACTGTTTGCCCTCCCTAAGTGCATTACTTCACACTTCTCTGGGTTGAACTCCATTTACCACTTTTCCACCCACTCCACCAACCCATTGATAGCTTCTTGGAGTCTACAGCTATCCTCTTCACTATCAACTACACGGCCAATTTTTGTGTCGTCTGCAAATTTGCCAATCAAGCCCCCTACATTCAAGTCCAAATCATTAATATACTACAAACAGCAAGGGACCCAATACTGAGCCCTGTGGCACACCACTGGAAACAGATTTCCATTTGCAATGACATCCATTGACTTTTACCCTTTGTTTCCTGTTACTGAGCCAATTTTGGATCCAATTCGCCATATTTCCCTGTATCCCATGGGCTTTTACCTTTCTGACCAGTCTGCCATGTCAAATGCCTTACTAAAATCCACGTAAACAACATCCACTGCACTACCCTCATCAATCCTCCTTGTCACTTCCGCAAAGAATTCAATCAGATTTGTAAGGCATGACCTTCCCTGAACAAATCCATGCTGACTATCCCTGATTAAACCATGCCTTTCCAAGTGGCAGTTTATCCTATTTCTCAGTATTGATTCTAATAGTTTGCCCAGCACCGAGGTAAGACTGACCGGCCTATAATTGTTCGGCCTTTCCCTCGTACCCTTTTTAAACAACGGTACTACATTTGCAGTCTTCCAGTCCTCCGGTACCTCCCCTGTATCTAGTGAGGATTGGAAAATGATCCTCAGAGCATCTGCTATTTCCTCCCTGGCTTCCTTCAGTAGCCTTCTTTCAGAGTATGTGCTGAGAGGAGCACAAACTGCAAATAGCTAATTATATTTTAATAATTAAGAGACACAAAACGGTCATATGTTGATGAGTATTGTACATAAGAGAAAAACATGATTTAATTCATGTATCTATAAAGGAGATGATGTGCAGGTAGTTTTTAGAAATGTTTTATAACATGCTGAATCCTTATGCATAGTTTATCTTCATTGAATGTACAGGTTAAATGAAAAAGAATCGTTGCTTGTTCATCTTCTGAAAAACAATGCCCAGTTTACAAGTAGTGTCTTGCCCGCTCCTCATGTGAGCAAAGTCTGATTCTGGCTAAAGACTGATAATGACTTTGCAGAAAAGAAACTTGTAGCCTTTCAAAAAGGTTTTTGCCAGGATTTTTTAATTGACGCTAATATTGAGCAGGTTTAATGCTGATTGATTCACTTTTAGGAGGCAGTAAAATCTCATGCGACACATTTTCCATCAGGTTGAATTTTCTACTGGATGTTAATGACAACTGGTAATTCTTATAGCCAGAGTCATTAAGAGTTGATTAAGCTCATAACTAAGGGGTGAACAGCAGGAAAATCACAAAGTTGCAATTTGCAATGAACAATTCCAGCTTTAAATACTGATAGTTTTTATTGCAACTTGAATGTGTATTTAAAGGTGCCACAGCATTAAAAAGTGATGATAGAAGCATAAACTATCACACTGCAGTAGCTGTCCACCAGCAAGAACATGATACCGACTATAATAGTAAACCCAGGAGACCAGGAAGAGCCAGTCTAAAAGACCAGCATGACTAGTCTGGCTCTTGCTGAAAATCAGCATTCTGAACTTGAATGAAAAATGAGAGGTACTGTAAAGTGAATTAAAGTAGCCATATGGGATGCTAGGTGACCCTAAAGTAATGGCATCAATGACTTACATCCGATAAATAAAGTTGATGTGGAACCCTAAGAAAAAAAGTGTCCCATGTGCCAGGGCCTCAGTCTGGAATTGAAATTTCAGGAAGTAAAAGTATTTTGAAAATATGAACAAAGTTCAAGAGATTGCAAAATAACATTTCAGTATATCAGCCAATTATCTTATTTTGGTTCGCCCCTTGTTGCCTTCTGCCACTTGATGTGCTGTTACAGTTATCCTCACCTTTCCATGATATTTTGCATTTTATTATTAAAGTTAGTGGTTTGTGTCCATACACCTTGACATCCACTAGGTGCAAAAGCATGTTCTCTGGACATAAATATGGCTTCATTGTATTTCAAAACATCTTCCACAGAGTCCCTTCCAAGCTGTGGTTTTCTCAATTGATTTCTCCCCTTCCATTCTGCAAACAGCGACAGATTCATTGGCAAAGCCCAAACTGCTCATTTCGAGGTTAATAAAGCTAATTTACCCTCTATCTTCTTGTGGAGGCAGGGGGTATGTCTGAGGTACTAAATGAATACTTCGCATCAGTCTTCACTTGAGAAGAGGATCCAATATCAGCACCATAGGTAATGGTGATATTGGATAGGATAAAAATAGATAAAGAGGAGGTACTTTAAAGGTTGGCAGTACTCAAAGTAGAAAAGTCACCCAGTACAGATGGGATGTATCCTAGGTTACTGAGGGAAGTAAGGGTAGAAATTGTGAAAGCTCTGGCCACAATCTTCCAATCCTCCTTAGATATGGGGGCAGTGCCAGAAGACTGGAGGATTGCAAATGTGACACCCCTGTTCAAAACAGGAGAGCGGGATAAACCCAGCAATTACAGGCCAGTCAACCTAATGTCAGTGGTGGGGAAACTTTTAGACACAATAATCCGGGACAAAATTAACTGGCACTCGGAAAAGTATGGGCTAATAAATGAAAGTCAGCACGGATGTATTAAAGGAAAATCATGTTTGACTAACTTGATTGAGTTTCTTTGATGAGTAACAGAGAGGATAGCGCGGTTGATGTTGTGTCTATGGACTTTCAAAGGGCATATGATAAAGTACCGCATAATAGACATGTAAACAAAATTAAAACCCATGGGATTTAAGGGACAGTGGGCAGCATGGAAACAAAATTGGCTGGAGGGAAGAATACAGTGGTGTTCCCCAAGGGTCGGTATTAGGACCATTGCTCTTTTTTATATATTAATGACCTGGACTTGTGTGTAGAGGGTATAATTTCAAAGTTTGCAGATAATATAAAACTCGGGAACAAAGTAAACAATGAAGGATAGTAACAGACTTCAGGAGGACATAGACAGACTAATAAAATGGGCAGGCGCATAGCAGATGAAATTTAACACAAGTGTGAAGTGATACATTTTGGTAGGAAGAATGAGAGGCAATATAGACTAAATGGTACATTTTTAAAGAGGGTACTGGAAGAGAGACCTGGGGATATATGTACACAAACCTTTTGAAGGTGGCAGGACAAGTTGAGAAGGCTGTTAAAAAAGCATATGGGATCCTTGGCTTTATTAATAGGAGGCAAAGAGAACAAAAGCAAGGAAGTTATGCTAAACCTTTATAAAACACTGGTTAGGCCTCAGCTGGAGTATTGTGTTCAATTCTGGGCACCACACTTTAGGAAGGATGTCAAGACCTTAGAGAGGGTGCAGAAGAGATTTACTAGAACGGTACCAGGGATGAGGGACTTCAGTTATGTAGAGATACTGGAGAAGCTGGGGTTCTTCTTCTTCGAGCAGAAAAGATTAAGAGGAGATTTGATAGGTGTTCAAAATCATGAAGGGTTTTAACAGAGTAAATAAGGAGAAACTGTGTCCAGTGGCAGAACGGTCGGTAACCAAAGGACACAGATTTAAGGTGATTGGCAAAAGAACCAGAGGCGACTTAAGACAACATGTTTATGCAGCGAGTTGTAATGATCTGGAATGCACTGCCTGAAAGGATGGTGGAAGCAAATTGGATAAATACTTAAAGGGAAAACATTTACAGAGCTATGGGGAAAGAGCAGGGGAGTGGGACTAATTGGATAGCTCTTTCAAAGAGCCGGCACAGGCATGATGGGCTGAATGGCCTCCTTCTGTGCTGTAATATACTATGATACTAATGATAATTAATTTGAATAGTTTCACCCTGGATTTGATTGGACAGTTAAATGTACTTCTGGTAGAATGATCACTGTTTAAAAAGTAGAAAATACTTTATTGAAAAATCAATAGATTAACAGTACTGCTAACTAAGAATCAGCAATATTTTCAGGGTTAATTTTCCTCTCAACCCACTTCCCACTGGGTACCAGACAAGCACAGTGTGGCAGATTTTAACACGCTGAAATTAGTGTCAACAACAGCCTCAAAATGGGGTCTGTAGACTTATTGTCCTGATAATGCCGATGCTCCGGCTGCCACCATTTTTATTGGAGCGTACCCGATTCAGGTGGTAGGCCCCTTTTAACGTGTAAATTAAGGTCCAATGACATGTATATGACCTTAATTGCCATTTTAGGAATAAACTTGTCGGAGCATGCCCTGTGCATTCGCCGATCAATTTTACTGGTGGTGAAATTGAAGAGGCCCCTTTGTGACATGAAATGCACATCGGATTAAACACAGCTCTACTTTACAGCAGAATAATGTATTATGCATTACGAGATATAACATACCTGTTAGAAGACAGCACATTCTCCTTCAGCAATACCATGGGGAATCTGCTAATGGTATAATACAACATACGTTTTAAATTAGTTCTGTGGGGCCTCACAAAAATAATCTAGGCCGCTGCCGACCCGGCTCCACTTCTCCCCGCGATTGCGTTCCCCCCACCCACCCAGGATTTACCTTGCTGCCAGGTGGGCAGCCTGATATTGCACCACCCTGAATCCTGCAAGTTTCCTCAGGGCGCCTGTTTGGCACCTGCAGTTCGCCGGTTCTATTTAAATGAACTCTGACATCGTTGCTGCCGGAACAGGTGGACAGCTGGCACGCTCTGCCAGTCAGCCGCCCAAAAGTTAAAATCTACCTGTGTACCGGAGATTCGCTTTTCCTGCAGAAGGACCAGTATGAGCCAATTACTCCCTTCAGCCATTAGCATAGCCTGGGTGCCCTGCTGGCTCCTGGCAAGTCCGCGGGGCAGATGTTAACTTTTGGGTGGCCGACCAGCACTTCACCAACCACTCATTCCACCAGCAAAGAAGTCGGAGCCGTTTTGAGGCCCAGGCTTCATTTTAAATAGAAGCGGTGAACTGCCCGCCTCAACGCGTCTCCCGATGCTGCTCGCTGGATTTGGGCTGGTACAATATCGGGCTGCAGCAAGGTAAATCCTGGGGTACAGCCCGGGATGGCAATGACCAAGATTATATTTGTGGGGCACTACAGAAATAATTTAAAACATACCTTTTTTGGGGCCTCTTCTGCTTTACCGCCACTAAAATTGGTCAGAGAGTGCACAGTGCAAGCTCTGACCAGCTCGGTCATAAATTTCAATTGAATCCTACAGTCGCCATAAAGATAAACTCGGAAATGACTTTGGAAAGCTTAAAAAGTCCCCCTAGATTTGTTCAGGCTTGTTAGTTTGCCCTGCTGTGATTTTCTTGTAGGTCACCATGACCTTTTAATATTAGGCTAATAATGGCTGACTGGCAATTTGACAATGTCATGTTGGTGATGCAAGGGGTTTTATTACTGTTTCTCGGGCTTATAATAGGTCAGCCAGTTATGTTTACCTGAGCTGCCCTGCCCGCTGTGCGGTTGCGAATCGCTTACCCCCTTCCTGATTCTGAGCTGAGGACTTATCGGGCGGTAACAAAGACAGACTAACAGACCAGTGGATTGGTACAAGGAAAACCAATGTTTATTAATAAGAAAACTAAAACTACAAGGTAAACAGTATTATACAGAAGATAAAGAAATCGCTATAGATACAATACAGTCTTACACTTTAAGGGGTGGAAGAAACGGACATGTCAAGGGAAAATTCTAAAATCACAAGTTTAGCAATATCCCCTTTAACCCCCACCCTTACACTTATGCTAGGTTGTCTTGTGGCGGCCAGAAAATTAATGCTCACCGGTGAAACAGATGAAAAGGCCTGGCCTCCTGCTGCTGCCGTCGACATGTGTTTGCGAGGTTTACTGGATGGCCTTCCTTCTTGGTTGCTAGCAAGCAGCAGGACCCCGGCCACCAGGCGAAGAGAGAAGAGAGAGAGATACTGGGAAGCCACCAGTTATACCCTCTTGGTAACAGGTTTCTTTTGTACCTCATCAGCTTGCTTCATTGTTTGATTTAAGCACGAAAATGCAAGACAAAGGACCTCATTTCTGGCCTATTTACATAATGGCCGTTTCCTGTACTGATCTGTTCCATAACTGCTTTACCATTGTTCTGAATGTTCCTTGATGGTCTATCTTTTGTAAACAATTTTACAACACCAAGTTATAGTCCAGCAATTTTATTTTCAATTCACAAGCTTTCGGAGGCTTCCTCCTTCGTCAGGTGAACGATGTGAATGATTTTCACATCGTTCACCTGACGAAGGAGGAAGCCTCCGAAAGCTTGTGAATTTAAAATAAAATTGCTGGACTATAACTTGGTGTTGTAAAATTGTTTACAATTGTCAACCCCAGTCCATCACCGGCATCTCCACATCAGGTCTATCTTTTGTCCTGGAATTTCTCCTGCTCGAATTTTGATGTGTAGGCCGGCCATGTTGATGGCTTGCCTCAGGGCTTGAATGCAACTGCATTGTTTAAAGAAACCTGTCTGAAACACGAAGCCTGCCAAGTTGTTGGAGAATCCAGCAGGCTTTTAGGCCATGTGTCTGACCGCATCCATTTTGAGAGACCCTGGATTTTTTTAAAAACAGTCACACCAGGGTTTCTTTAATAACTCCAATAAAATCTTCGGGGTGGGGGGGTGGACATGTGAAATTTTGCGAATCCCTTCAGTGATCCCAAGCGTTGGATGAATTCTCAGAGGCTGTGTCCTGGGGCTACATAGTTACAGTTTCAACAGCAAGTTTATACTAACGTCAGATATAAATCTCACCTGTACACAGTGTTCACACCTTCTTAAAATTCAAAGAGTTAATGTCCTTTCCTGTGAAGAAAATATGGTTGAGTTTTATGCTTGTCTCTGCAGCAAAGCAAACTCCTGATCAGTGCATCTTGATGTGCAAATGTATCTCTCAATACAAACCACAGTTTTATGTCATCAAATTAATAATCATGTCCTTATTTTAAAGTGCTTTTGCCACACTCCTGCATCATTAAGTATAAAAATGTTGTGTTTAGATCATCTATCACATTTGGAAATCTCACAGGCAAAATCCGTGTCATACCTGATTGGCTCAAATGTCATTCATAAAACAGCAACAAATCACAAATGAATAGAGAATATACCAATGGACAAGTACCATCTTAAAAGAAGAATTCAGTCACTTTGTATTGGCTTTTCTGATCTTGAGAGCCTGGCCTCTCTCCAAGAGGAAGAGACAGGTACTTACAAACAAATGCAAATCTATAGACAAACTACCTTCAACAACAGCAATTCATCCTCAAATTGACCTCAGGAACTGCTTATTTACAAGAAATGCACTTTGTGACATAAAAGGCACATTGGATTAAACACAGCTCTACTTTACAGCAGAATAATACATTGTACATTACAAGATATAACATACCTGTTAAAAAACAGTATATTCTCCTTGACCAATATCATGGGGAAATCTACTAATGATATAATAAAAGCATGGTGTATCATAAGTGTTGCATTTTAATTGTATCGATCACAAAAAAATTACATTTTTCTGATTGGCTTAAATTGCCCAGGAAATAATTTTTAAAAAATCAATACTTAATTTACAGTTGATTGATATTTATTCTTAAAATAAATTCAAATAATATTTTAATTCTAACAAGAAATGAATAAGCTAATAAGCTCCCAACATTTTGCCTGAACTTTCTTTGCTAGTCCAATATAATGCTAATAGTCATGAGATATTTGTAGTCATTTCTTCCAAACTTAACTATTACTGTTCTTTAGACTATTTCCATTACAAAACATCCTGAAGATTAAAATATAACACTTTCTATATTACCAAGATCTACTTAATCTTAAATTTCACATTTAAATTCAATTTAACTGGCAATATCAATTGTTTCATTCTTGTAGAACAAATTCCACTAACTGCCACAATTGTTTTAATTAGTTATTTTTTTTTAATCTAAGGAATTAATACTTTTCCAAGATAATTAGTTCAACTAGTTAACTCATGGATCATTGTTGAAGATCACTTTTCCCATCTTCTTTAGCCTGATAGTTCTGTAGTTGATTAGATTTGTCTTTTTATTTTACATTTCACAAGTGTTATTTTTTTACTATGCTGTAGTCGTGTCTTCAGACTGCTTACTTTAGTTCTTGTTTTTCTATCTTAATAGTTTTGCAGTTTTCTCTTTTGCTTCCTTTAATGTTATGTGTACATCATTTATTCATCTACTGATTGATATTTTCTGACTCCTTTTCACTATTTACTCTTATCTTTGAAATCTGTACTATTTTTGCCTGCCAATTGCTGACTCCATTTCCTTCCTCTGCTTTGTCAGCCTTCTTATATCCAGTAATGTCCTTTTAACAGTCTCAGCTGCTTCCTGCTCTTAAATACTTTTTTTCCACTTTCCAAACTATCACTCATTAAATCATATATTGGCAGTTTGAGTTAATGCTTCCAGCTGAATTGCATTTGATCAATAACTGATCAGCACGTGCCCATCTTTAACAGCAGACTACACTTCTTTATCTGACTTGTATGATTAATTTATCTGTAAAATCAATGTGAACTCAGCAACTTCTCACACTCCCTTTTCCCACTAGTCGTCAGTCTTACAATTGATTTACACCCTGATGTGTTTTAAAAATCAACAGGAGCTCAATGTAATGCTTACATTTGCTGATAAGCACATGTACACATTGGTTCTCTGATACTAATCCTAATTCTAGCTTCATCTTAATATTCTCTGATATTCTTATTTTTCTGCTTTTCCCTTTTCTCTAAAATGTTTCATGTTGCTCGATTTGTTGTTCGCTTTAATTTTATTTCATAACTGTCTCTCTACAGCAACAACAATTTGAAGTTTTATAGTGCCTTTAATGTAGTAAAACATCCTAAGGTGCTTCACAGGAGTGTAATCAGACAAAATTTGACACTGAGTCACGTAGAGATATTAGGGCATGTGACCAAAAGCTTGGTCAAAGAGGTTGGTTTTAAGGAGCGACTTAAAGGAGGAGAGAGAGGTAGAGAGGTGGAGAGGTTTATGCAGGGAATTATGCAGCTGAACCATATCTGCCAATGGTGGCGTAAAAGAAATTGGGGATGTGCAAGAGGCCAGAATTGGAGGAAATTTATCGCTGGTTTCAGTCGTTGCTATATTTTTACATTTGTGCCAGTTAAGAAATATAATTGGAATGTCAATGTGAGAAAAGTAATATAAGTGCATGTGAGGGAAATTTTAGAAATCTACACTGCCAACACTGCTTACTGGCAGCACAAATCAGAAATTGAGACTCGCATTGCCCACAAATTTTTGACCATAAATTTTAATGGTCCGAAAATTGTGGGTAGTGCGCCCCCAGATTACTGATTTGTGCTGACAACAAGCAAGATGTGGATGGGCCATGCTCAGAAAATTGCCCCCCCCCACCTTTATATTATACCTTGCCTGTCATACGTATTAACATTTGTGTGTTGGAAATGAAAACTACCATGCAATTCTCACAGTGACTGGTACAAAACATAACATACAAATAATCTGTGCTAATTTAAAATAAAAATGACATTTTGGCAATTTTTCCAATAGTATTTTTCATGATTTTGGTCTCTAGACCAGTGGTATAAAAATCATATACGTTTGACTCACAAGAACAGAAAACAAGCTAAGCAAGTTAATTAAATAAGCATTCTACCACTCCATCTCAGTCTTTGTGTTTCTCTGCATGTCTCTCACCCTCCCCTGTCCCTCTGCCTTTCTCTTTGCTTATCTCCACCATTGTATCTGTTTTCTCACAGCTCCCTTTCTCCTTCGCTCTGTAACTGTGAGTACTTATCTTTTCGTCTCTACATTTTGTGGTTACAGTCAGTCCGTAAAAATAAAAACTTGTTGAAAAAGAAAACTTGATAGCCAGTCTGTTTATAAAAACAAGCTCAGTTGCCAATCAATTCCGCAATTACAGCAATTTTGTTTTTAAAAAAATCTTGGCAGCCACCTTAAAAAAATAAAGTCACGAGTCCTACTCAGTTTCTTTCATCACGCGCTCAATATGGAATGACAACTAATATACACTTAAAGGAGATGTGATTCCTGCACAAACACTGCTCAGCTGACCTCAAAGACTCCATTTTCCAAGATGTTAAAGATAATTATAAAAGAACACTTAATAGCTCTACCTTTAGATTGACAGATGTTTTTACTTGAAGACCTCAGCTTCTCCTAAAAGCCTGAGCTTTGACCAGATATTTTTGCCCAGAGCAGTGACTCTATTAGTTGAAGTCAGATCCTGCAGTCTAACTGTGTGCAATGTGCACAATTTCCCAGGTTGCACATTAGCATTTCAGCTGGCCAAATAATAGAATGTTTCTCCATCAGTCTCTAACAAAACTCATTTGGTTGTTTTTCAAAATTGTTTGAAGAAAAGTTAGAGGACAAATTTCAAATCTTTAAACAGATAAAATTAATATTGAGTGTGTTTTCGAACACTGTACGTGTGTGTGTGTGCGAAAGAGAGAGAACTGATACACTGCTGATTCGAAACCTATAGTGGTTTTGGTTGGTGTTTAAATTATAAATGTTCTATAAACTTCAGAAAGCATATTAAGCTGAGACAAAGGTAGAAACATGCACTCACACTGAATGTATTTCTTTATCATCATTTGAATTATTTAAAAAAATCAAAATAGTTCAATTTTGAAAGCAATTAAAAATCCTCTCTACTTATTATCTGATTATCACCTGTTTATCACCAGTGTTTTGTTGACAGTGTGAAAATGTAAATATTCTAATGACAGTCTGACCTGCTCCAGAAGCCATGGCATTTATGAGGCTGGTCCAGTTCAGTTTCTGGTCAATGGTAACCCTCAGGATGTTGATGATAGGGGACTCAGCAATGGTAATGGAGCCAATTTTCGAATGGCCGAGCGGGTGTGTTGGGGGTTCGGAGCCCGGCTCCAACCTGCTGACTTCCGGGTTTCCCAGTGATGCATTCAGGTGCGTGCGCAGCTCCTGAATGTGGGACTCCCACCGGCAATTAAAGCCGGCGGGATGCTGCTTTGGATAGTTAGTTCGATACTTGAGGTACTTGACAGACCTCATTGAGTGGAGATTTTGGCAGGGGTGCAATTTTGAAGGATCCTCAGCGTGTTTCCCGTGCTGTGGGAAACACTCCCTGTTGAAGCAGACGTGCTTCAGCCAGCAGCCAGTGGGAGATGCAAAGGATTTTTTGGCAGTTGGGGGGAAAACCTCATGTATTGCAGCAGGGCACTCTGTCACTTCAGACAAAGTTTTGACTGCAACACCTTTGTCTTTCCAATCAAAATGCTTAATTTATACCCTAAACTCTGCTGTGCAAATGCATTTACCTACTTTGCGGACCCCCTCAAACTCATACCGTCAGGATGGGGGGGGGCGCCATGGCTGCATTCATCACTTCATCAGAGGACGAGCAACATCACCAGCCTCGCCAGGCACACTGTCCACCTCCGCCACGTGGAGCTCCGCAACACAGTGCTGCGCCACAGGCACCTGCACAAAATAGTCATTCAACTACACATACACCCGCTGTAGGGTGACCCAATGGGTGGCATCAAGTGTGGGTGTTCATGGTGAACCTCATAAAAGGGACTTATCACACAAGCCAGTCAAGAATGGCCAAGACGTGGCAGTAGTGGTGACAATAATAATATTTAATGTGCCATTAACAAAAATCAAATATAAATAAAAAACATGACAAACCGTCAAACACCCTTGTGCATCCCCTTTGTGCTCACAAAACCTTCGCCTTATGCTTATCAGTACTCCTAAGTGGTGCTTCCCCTGTGGCTGCAGAAAGATAGTGGCAGGTTGCTCTTGTTCATGCCCTGACCGATTAGATGCTTTGAGCCTACGCCCTCTGGGTTTTCGGTGCCCATGAGGGCCCCTACAAAGACTGCTCCAACTGCACCTGTGCAGGGACAGACTCGACCACCTGGAGAGGAGGCAGCATTGTGAGTTTGGTTGAGAGGGAGGTAACGGGTGAGACGTGGGGGTGCTTTGAGTGGCGTCCCTACTTCCATGTCCCCTTTTGCCATTCCTCTCCTGGGCCAGGCCCACATCACTCCTACCACCCTGCTGGACGACAGTTTGGAGGACATGTGTGAAGCCTTGTAAGGCCAGTGCTAGTGTATCTGCCTGCCTATTTAAGGCGGCAGAAAGTTGCTCACCTTGGGTCCGAAGGGCCGTTGTCAGGGCCTCAGTGGACTCATTAGTGAGCCGTGCTTGAAGCTCGATGGAGGCTAGCCTTCCCTCCATCGCAGACATTCCCGCACTTACCCTCGACACTATCTCAGAGATGCCCTCACATCCCTGTGACAGTATCTCAGAGATTCCCTCCTGTACCTGTGCCATCATTCCACTCATTATGGAGAGTGCGCATGGCACTTGTTCCAGCACCTCGCAAATGCGCTGCTGCCCCTCAATCATTCTCCTTTTAAAGGATTGCCCCCAGGGTTCAGCATCTGTGTCCAGCTGAGCAGAGCCTGGAGAAGAGTGCTCCCACCGATGTGGACTCTCCACAGCTGCCCCTGCCACCAGTGTCTGCTCATGCTCACATGTGTGTGGTCACTCACGATGTGCGACCTCAACTAACTGATGACAGGGACCCACCGAGGTGTGTGTATCTGCGCTGGTGGATGGTTCGCTCAGATGTGACGGTGCCCCCTCAGAGGCCAGCAGGTCCTCTGAGGAATCGCCCTCTGCCGTCACGGCAGTAGCTGAAGGCCCTGTAAGAGAACAGAAGGCAATATTAAGCATGATGACAGATGTTGAGGTGCTGAAGATGGCAAGGCAAGTTAACATCATTTGCTATTATGAGTGCTGAATGTTAAAGTTCTGTCACCAGCCGTTTGTCGGGTGGCAGTCTCGGCGTCCCCGACGGACAGGAACTCAAGGGTGCGGCTCAGTTCAAGAGCCTTCTGCTCTGCGTCCGTGAGGACGACCTGATGCTGTGGCCCCCCTCCGGTCTTCACCCTCTCCCTACGTTCTGGGCTCTCTTCTTCTATAAGGGGAGAAAGTAGAGAGGCGTGAGAGAGGGACGGTGACTTGGCCAACCACTGAATGCATTGGTTTGGGTGAGGCTGACCGTGAAAGAGATGCATCAGAGGGTGAGTATGAGACAGAGCCATGACATTGTCTGAGGATTGGGTTGAGTGGTAGTGGTGGGATGAGTACTGAGGAGGTGAGTAAGTGCAGGTAAGTTGAGGATGAGGTTTGAGTGGGTGTGAGGAGTGATGTGATAGAGTAGAGTTGGCAGTGAAGAAGGAGTTGTGGGGTGGAGGCGGTGATGTGGAAGACGGAGTGTAGGAGAATGAGTAAGTGTACTCACTTTGGCTGACCTAGTTAGGTCATTGAAGCGCTTCCTGCACTGGATCCATGTGCGGGAGACATTGTGGCTTCTTGGTGGCAGAGACAGGCCACTTCCTCCCGTCCAATGGGTAGAAAATCTCCCTCCTCCTCACCCCATCCAGTAGGACCTGGAGTGAGGCATCGTTAAATCTGGGAGCAGCCTTTCCCCTGTACTTTTAGTTGTTTGCTGCAGGAGCAGCATTGGGGGACTGCCCCTTTAAATAGGGCTCCTCCAGCTGACAGCCTGTGATGTGGGTGCACAGTTTGCCCGCTGCGCAGGTTGACGACGGGAAACCCAGAAGCTACGGTAAGTGCCTTCAATTTACCTGCGATCGCGTGGGAAATGGACCAATTTCACTGGGCAGGTTACCCACACGACCAGTCGCTCCCCCCCCCCCCCCCCCCCCCGCTACCATCCCGCCTCCCTGGTAATATCGGGGCCAATGTCATTGAATGCCAAGGGGAAGTAGTTGTGCTCTCTCTTGTTGGAGATGTTCATTGCCTGACACTTATCAGCCCAAGCCTGGATATCTTCCTTGTGACATGCAGGCATGGATTGCTTCATTATCTGAGGAATTTCGAATTGAGGTGAACACGATGTAATCAAGGTCTGACCTTATGATGAAGGGAAGGACATTGATGGACCAGATGCTTAATGGCAGGTGTGGGCAGTTTGGTCTGGTGTCTTCTGATCTCCCTGGCCTGTGTTCTGTCATCTTGCACCACTTCAACCATGAAAAAATTCAAATGGGGCATTTTCATTCATTTTAAATTGTCCTGCCAACTGTTACAGGACTCACTAATCTGCATTAAATAGCTTCTTAAACTGGAATTTATTGTAAGAGCCTCTTTTGCACATCTGCTCTTCTTTTATGATTTTCCTGTTCTTTTGAACTCTTGTAAATACTTCAATTGCAGTTGATTTGCAAACAATGGCCCAAAATTTGCTGTCAAAATACCAGCGAGGCTAATGGAGCTCGCCATTATTTATGCGCAAATCGCACAGCAGCTTCAGACGAGGGCAGAAGCCGAAATCAAAAAGTTGCTGTCAGAGATGCGCTGCTCCGCCGTTAGTTTTGTGAAAATGGCATCTCGCTATCTGCCTTACCACTGAAATGCATTGAACGGCGTGAAGTTGTTGTATCTGCACAGTAAATATGAATTAAACTCATAGTTAAAGTTAAGTCGTCATTTCAAGTCCAAGTAACCTTTTAACTACATGATATGTATTAATTACTGCCAGTCAACCTCTCTGGCACTGAAAATTAACTATTACAAGTGTGGAGTCTCATTCCTTCAGGTTTTAATTCTTGTGGGAGATTCTTTTTTAAATTAAGATAAAATGTATTTTTTTTTACTTTTTATTTCTCTCCTTTTTCTCTCTCTTAATCCAATCTTTCCTTCCCTCTCTTTATTCCTCTTTCTGTACCTGATTTGACAGTCACTCACTCTAACTTAAGCTTCCTTCTCAGTCCTTGTGCTGTTAATTTCACAATTCTTCAATCTGATTGGTTAAAGAGATACATAGTTGCTTGCCCTGTTCACACAGGTCCCAGATGTCCTGTAGGGGGCACCACACCATTTCCACCTCCGACTTCCAGCAACTTGCAGCACAAAGTATCGTCCAAACTAAATGGACAAGGGCAAGTCTGACTAAATTTGCCCTGACACAGCAAATTTTGAGCAAAAAACAAAACAAGCCAAAAAAAGGAAAGTAACAGGAGAAGAGCAGAAAAGTAACAATGTAAAAAATAAAAAGTAATTGGAAAATAGGGAAAAATTACAACTGCCTCTGTCTCTAGAAAGCTCCTCAATGCATGAAGCTTCTCATTGTACATGCAGATGGGTAGGAGTTCATTGGGATTTCAACAAAAACAATGCAAATCACACAAGGATTCCAGTGATTAAAGAGCAGGATTATGCACCGTGAATTTGTTGGTCTACATCCACCCAAATCACCCTGATGAATGAAGCAGCTGGGCATAACATATACCCAATATGCAAACAAAACAGGTTTTTGTACACTTTTAAAAAAACAACCCTCGTAAAACACAAAACATGATGGTATCTGAATTTTATCCCACCTATGGCCATAAGCAACTTGTGACTTGTTACTCCTCGGCTGTGTGCTCCAGATCACTTGTGATACACGTCACAGATAGCAGCTGGTAGCTGTGTGTCTTCTATTTATAGCTTTAAATGCACACTGACATTTCACATCACGTTCTATGTCTGCTTTAGCAAACTGCTTCTGTCAAAATATAGAAAGGTATTCATTAATCATTAATCATAGGAATCATTAATTTACAATGGGCCGGATTTTGCCGTGAGCGGTGAACAAAAGGCACTGGCCGTTTGTTAGACTTGTTCTTGCCCATAAGACTTTCTACGAGCTTCAGCATGGCAGGTTGCTGGAAGTGCAAGACGGAAACGGCACAGCACCCTCTACAGGGCATCTGTGAGCTGTGTGAACAGGGCAAGAAACTATGTATCTCCTGAAGCAATCAGATTGAAGACTCGTTAATGAGCAGCACAAGGGCTGAACTAGGAAGTGTAAGTTATGAGTGAATTCAATGTCAAATTAGGTACAGTAAGCGAAATAAAGAGAGGGAAAGAAAGATTGGATTAAGAGACAGAGATAAAAGAGACAGAAAGAAAAAAAAATTACGTTTTTTTTAATTGTCCAACAATAATTAGAACCTGAAGGAATGAGACTCCACACTTGTAAAACTTAATTTTCAGTGCCAGAGAGGATATTTGACAGTAATTAAGATTTACCACACTGTTAAAAGGGTACTTACACTGGAATATTGTAAACAATTTTACAACACCAAGTTATAGTCCAGCAATTTTATTTTAAATTCACAAGCTTTCGGAGGCTTCCTCCTTCCTCAGGTGAACGAAATGAAATCCTCGAAATGAAATCGCATTTATAATTCACAGAACAATGCTTGGTGATTACAGACAGTTTTTTCAACTGCCCGTTGCCAAGGCAATCAGTGTGCAGACAGACAGGTGTTACCTGCAAGGTCTCAGAATATACAAATCACCAAAAAAAAAACAACAAACAAAAAAAAAACAGAGATAGAGAGGTAGAAACATAGAAAAGATAGCAACTGACCCGTTATATTAAAAACAGATAACATTTGTTCGCTGGTGGGGTAACGTGTAGCGTGACATGAACCCAAGATCCCGGTTGAGGCCGTCCTCATGGGTGCGGAACTTGGCTATCAATTTCTGCTCTACGATTTTGCGTTGTCGTGTGTCTCGAAGGCCGCCTTGGAGTACGCTTACCCGAAGGTCGGTGGATGAATGTCCATGACTGCTGAAGTGTTCCCCGACTGGGAGGGAACCCTCCTGTTTGGTGATTGTTGCGCGGTGTCCGTTCATCCGTTGTCGCAGCGTCTGCATGGTCTTGCCAATGTACCATGCTCTGGGGCATCCTTTCCTGCAACGTATGAGGTAGACAACGTTGGCCGAGTCACAGGAGTATGAACCATGCACCTGGTGGGTGGTGTCCTCTCGTGTGATGGTGGTATCTGTGTCGATGATCTGGCATGTCTTGCAGAGGTTACCGTGGCAGGGTTGTGTGGTGTCGTGGACGCTGTTCTCTTGAAAGCTAGGTAATTTGCTGCGAACGATGGTCTGTTTGAGGTTGGGTGGCTGTTTAAAGGCGAGTAGTGGAGGTGTGGGGATGGCCATAGCAAGGTGTTCGTCGTCATTGATGACATGTTGAAGGCTGCGGAGAATATGGCGTAGTTTCTCCGCTCCGGGGAAGTACTGGACGACAAAGGGTACTCTGTTGGTTGCGTCCCGTGTTAGTCTCCTGAGGAGGTCTATGCGATTTTTTGCTGTGGCCCGTCGGAACTGTCGATCGATGAGTCGAGCGTCATATCCCGTTCTTACTAGGGCGTCTTTCAGCGTCTGTAGGTGTCCATCGCGCTCCTCCTCGTCTGAGCAGACCCTGTGTATTCGCAGGGCCTGTCCATCGGGGATGGCCTCTTTGACGTGGTTAGGGTGGAAGCTGGAAAAGTGGAGCATCGTGAGGTTGTCTGTGGGCTTGCGGTAGAGTGAGGTGCTGAGGTGCCTGTCTTTGATGGAGATTCGTGTGTCCAAGAAAGAAACTGATTCTGAGGAGTAGTCCATGGTGAGCTTGATGGTGGGATGGAACTTGTTGATATTATCGTGTAGTCTCTTTAGTGATTCCTTGCCGTGGGTCCATAGAAAGAAAATGTCGTCGATGTTCTCCGCAGCCTTCAACATGTCATCAATGACGACGAACACCTCGCTATGGCCATCCCCACACCTCCACTACTCGCCTTTAAACAGCCACCCAACCTCAAACAGACCATCGTTCGCAGCAAATTACCTAGCTTTCAAGAGAACAGCATCCACGACACCACACAACCCTGCCACGGTAACCTCTGCAAGACATGCCAGATCATCGACACAGATACCACCATCACACGAGAGGACACCACCCACCAGGTGCATGGTTCATACTCCTGTGACTCGGCCAACGTTGTCTACCTCATACGTTGCAGGAAAGGATGCCCCAGAGCATGGTACATTGGCGAGACCATGCAGACGCTGCGACAACGGATGAACGGACACCGCGCAACAATCACCAAACAGGAGGGTTCCCTCCCAGTCAGGGAACACTTCAGCAGTCATGGACATTCATCCACCGACCTTCGGGTAAGCGTACTCCAAGGCGGCCTTCTAGACACACGACAACGCAAAATCGTAGAGCAGAAATTGATAGCCAAGTTCCGCACCCATGAGGACGGCCTCAACCGGGATCTTGGGTTCATGTCACGCTACACGTTACCCCACCAGCGAACAAATGTTATCTGTTTTTAATATAACGGGTCAGTTGCTGTCTTTTCTATGTTTCTACCTCTCTATCTCTGTTTTTTTTTTGTTTGTTGTTTTTTTTTTGGTGATTTGTATATTCTGAGACCTTGCAGGTAACACCTGTCTGTCTGCACACTTATTGCCTTGGCAACGGGCAGTTGAAAAAACTGTCTGTAATCACCAAGCATTGTTCTGTGAATTATAAATGCGATTTCATTTCGAGGATTTCATTTCGTTCACCTGAGGAAGGAGGAAGCCTCCGAAAGCTTGTGAATTTAAAATAAAATTGCTGGACTATAACTTGGTGTTGTAAAATTGTTTACAATTGTCAACCCCAGTCCATCACCGGCATCTCCACATACACTGGAATAGACAAGCCCTAAATTTTTTTGGCAAGTTTAGGTCATATCAATGAGTTCAGCTTTAATGTACTTCACGCCATTCAATACATTTGAATGGGGAGCCAGACAGTGAGATGCTGTTTTTGCGCAGCTTTTGGAGAAGCAGGGCATCTCAAACAGCAACTTTCAGATTTCCGCGTTTAACTGCGCATGTGCGGTCACTGGATGTGCACATAAATAACGGTGAGATCTGTTAAGCTCTACTTTTTTTACAGCAAAATCCAGCCCAATGGATTAATACTTTAATTTTATAGTTTTTTCTTTGCTATCAATATCTCGGGAATGTTAGACTATATACAATTGTATATCTATCATTGGCTTATCATTCCCTATACATATATATATATATATATATATATAATGGTTCATTCACTGGGAGAAATTTGTGTCTGTTTTAACAGTCTGTTTAAGAAGTCTCTATCATTTGTTTAGTGTGACTTCAGCTTTAATGTACAGAAAAATAATGTTGACCAGTTGGAGCAGGATATGCACAAAGGAGAATGGCTCTATTTGGGGCTGAAGACTAATCTCCCGTAAAAATGAAAGCTGCATGGGGGGAGGTCGCCAACTGAGGCACTTCAGTTGCCCATGTTCCTTGTACCTGGTTGCAAATGAGGAAGAAGTTTGCTGGTATCTGAAGGACAAGTCAGCTCTTCTCTTTTGCACACACTTCTTTTGGGGCCTATCAAGTATGGCGCAAACCTACATTGAGAACTCCCACACTATCTGAAAGGTACCGTTTCAAGCACTGTACACAACCATTTACCTTTTACACACACTCTTTCACTGTGTCAAGCTGGATGGCACACCTTTCTTGTCGGTTGAATTAGTGATGCTCACAATCCACAGGGAAACTCATGAAGATAATGCTCTTTGCAAACAAAGGGGTCGAATTTACAATGGTGGTGGGTTGGCAGCGGGGGGAGGGGTGATGGTGCGCGTGGCAGACCCGCATGAACAAAACTTACCGTTTCCAACGCGATCGCATGTTGATTGCTGATGATTAACGTCCTCTCCGGGTTTTGCGCCCGGCAGCCAGCCTGATTGACAGGGGGGAGAGAAAGAGAGAGAGCAAGACGTCATCTGGCACTGGAACGAAAGACTGGGTTGTGTGGGGGGGGGGAGAGTGGAAGATCCGGGGGGAGAATCGAAGATCGGGGGGGGAGGGGAAGATCAGGGATGATGAGGGGGACATTGGGGGGGGGAGAGTGGAAGATCGGGGGGGGGTGAGGGGAAGATCGGGAGGACATCGGAGGGGTGAAGCGGGGGACATCGGGGGGTGGGGGGGGGTGAAGAGCCACCCAGGTAAGTTAAAAATTGTTACAACTACTTCATCTGTCACAGTAAAGTGCCTTAAGTACCTCAATGAGGTATATTCGGCTCTTTAACTGTCCTAAAGCCGGCGGGACTTCTGTTTTCGGGTCGCCCGCACATACACAGGTGGGTCCCTGGGAAACTCGGAAGTCGTCGGGTTGGAGCCTGCTTCCGAACCCGAACGGGATTTCCACAATTTTCAGAGCCCCCATGCACCCGCAATTGCCCCCTAAAATTAAGCCCAAAATATTTGCTACTTGCTTGATAATATGTGCACTACAGGCTCCCTGAGGAAGCAAGCATCCCATGTGGTTTCATGAAAGCTTCCTCCTACAGTAACCTTCACTTCAACAGGAGGAGCAGCCTCTATACCAGATGTTGTTTCCAGGTTATCCTGCACCATTTGGTAGAACTGTGAGATCTTCTCCTGTGTAGCAGAGGCAGCAAAGACAGGGAGCTTCTAACATGTCCAGCTAGGCATGAAGGAATCTGTAAATACTGGTAATGATGGGGGTTGAAAAAACACCTCTGACGTTGTCCCCTCATTAACTTCATGATGTATGTCATGAAGGTTATTCAGAACCACCACAGGAATACCCATCCTCAGCACTTTGTGTGGTACAATTTAAATGGCAGCAGCAACCAAGAATAATGAAGGAAAGAAATCCAAAAACAGTGCTCTGCTCAACAAAATCAACTAATGGGGCAAGGTACAGATAAATGCAAGTTTGAAAAAAAAAAACCCAAGACTTTTATCAACAACTGAAACTATCATCTCTCTTTAAGAAGCCTTCTCAAGCAGACCAGGTCCCAGGCCATCCAGGTGCCCATTTTATCTGAGTGAGGAGCAGAATTGTTTTTTTTCTCTTTTTTCTTTTCATCTTTTTTTTTGTGTTTTAGGTCCCCCTTTTAAAAGATGAGGGGGGTTAGGGTGTGTTTTTATGTGCAGTAAATCAATAAAACCAAAATAAGTGTCAAATAATAATTTTATTACATCGATCCGGGATGCACTCCAGTCCCTGCGGTGCCCACTGGTCGCGGAAATAGAATTGTTAATTGTATCCATGTAATTTATGTCAATTAGTGTTTAATTGTATTCAGGCGGTGTGTATCAATTGGGAACTCTCCTGTATCCATTTATTGTAAACAATTTTACAACACCAAGTTATAGTCCAGCAATTTTATTTTAAATTCACAAGCTTTCGGAGGCTTCCTCCTTCCTCAGGTAAATGTTCAGGAGCTCCTCGAAGCCTACGCATTTATACATTTATCCATTTATAAGAGAGCTAATCTAGGGTGTGGTGTGGTAATGTGGATCTCAGTGAATAAAGGTATGAAGTAACTGAAGACTAGTATTCTAGCCTTTACCACCTGGCTATCCAGTTTGTAACAGAATGTGAGTGAAGCCTAGTCTGAAGTCGCAAGATTCGAGGTGGAACTGGTTTTAATTAATCATTCAATCTAAATGAGGCCTGTGCGCACGCTGGTTGTGCGACCTCATTGTTTTGTTCCACGTCTGCCGACACAAAATGTGCAGAGAATCAATGTCATGTATTAGATTTTTTTTTTACCTCAACCAGCCACCAGTGGGGCTCCATAAAAAGAGCTCTTCATTGTCTGCAAGAAACCAATGCTCTAGTACATAATTCAAACATATATGAAATGTCATGAAAAGCAGACTAATTACTTGGGTGTCAATCTTTATGGCTTGTAAGGGTCAATCTGCACACAGCAAGTGCCTGCAAACAGTGATGAGATAAATAACCAGATAATCTGATTTAGTGATGTTGGTTGAGGGATATATGTTGATTAGGACATGAGGAGAATGCCCCTGCTCTTCTTCAAATAGTACCATGAGATCTTTTACATCCACCTGAGAGGGCAAGACATTGCCTCAGTTTAACATTTCACTGGAAAGACAGCACCTTTAACAGTGTAGCACTCCCTCAGTATTATGCTGAAGTACCAGCCAAGATTATGTGTTCAAATCTCTGGAGCTGGCCTTAAATCCATGACCTTCTGACTCAGAGGCAAAAGTATTACCACTGAGCCAAGGCTGACAACCTAGCAACATAAAATAAAAGCCACTAATTTATTACTTTTTTCAGAAAAAGGGAAAAAATTGCAGAATTTTATTCCAAAAACACATAAAATCCTAGAACAGTAAAACAGAATTTGACTAATTTAGTTACTATACATTAATGGCCCTCGTTATAAATGGCACTATCAGGGAATGTAATTCCCAAAACACCAGTAAAAATCCCAGAATCCCATTTAATAAAAACAGAATTTGACTGATTTAGTCACCTGAAATCAATAGCTGTTCATATAACACATACAATTGCTGTATCAAGTAAAATGCATGGTCTACCATTCACAATATTCTATTTAGAAGAACATACTTCTTCACCGGGCAACTCTATGTACATAGGATCATCTATTTTGTGTCAACTAAATGTATTTGCTAGTTCATTCACTAGAATTGCAATAACATTGACTATAGTTGATATATTTTATGAAACCATAAACCTCTTCCTGCTATCACATTGTGAGATTACATCAGTGTGTTCTAAATTAGGAAAATATCAATAAATTAACTAGTAAGTAATTTGTTGCTATTTAGCTACTCGATGGTAATAATTTACTTGCATTTCCTACAACTATACATTACAACTATTTACATGATTATTGAAGCCTTAAGTCATTACTGCTGATAATTGCTCAATAAACATTCCTAAGCTAAAGGAACTTTGCATTGTTAATTGTTCCTTAAGGCAAACTTTGAAGATTTTTCATAGGAAGTTATTTGCGAGAACAAATTATCATTTAAGTTATTGTATAAATATATTCCTCTAGATTCATGCCATAGGGACATGTTTGGAGAAAGAAGTGGAGTAATACTTAACTGCTAGGGGAGAACAGTTTATGGAAATATATATGATACGATTTTCTGGCAATATATGTAAAGATACATATAAGGCAAAATTAAGTAGAGACTTTTGATTTATAGATTTTTATTTCTTACTAAACATATACCAAATAATTAAAGAAATCAATACCTTCATGGATTTAAGTTATTATATGGGGATCCTGATAAAGAACTATTCATTTTTATAAAATTGTACCGAAGTATCTCTAAGAACTCTATGTACATTGCCCGCCCACAGAGCCCCACAATAAGAGTTTGAAACATTTGCATATTTTTGATCAAAAGAGCTCTGAAAGGGAATTTCACTTATACTAAAATCTACTATATAAGTTGCACTTTCATGCATTTTGGTTAAAAATAGAAAAGCCAACATTTTATGTCTTAAAAAAATTATAAATCATAAGCATAGGGCAGCAACTTAGATACTTTCATCCTTTATTTTACAGTAAACAATTATTATTCCAAGAAGTTGGCAAACAGGCCATTTTCTTAAACAACTTTATTTCAACAACTGACATTTAGATAGCAATCATCACATTACTATTCATCGCCAGTGGAGGAAAATTCCATCCAATGAGTGAAAAGTACGTAAGATAATGTCAAGGCTGCACCTTTCATAATATGATGGCTAAGTGATGAATTGTCTTGAAATACTGAGGTCTTTTGTTATGATGTTGCATAATAACATGCCTAAAAGACTGGATTTGCAAGTAGAGTAGCCTTCTCTAGATGTGACATATAAAATTGCTTGGAACCAGACTGTCAGATAAAACAGCTATATTCTCGGACAGAAATAAACTGGCACTGAATAGCAATTATCATGTATCAGGATTCCAGTTGGGTGAATTTTACTGTACTAAACACGCACTTCTGCGTGTTGGTTGTGCAATTCTAAGAATAATATTTAAACATCACAATAAGTATGCGTAAATATTATCCTGATTTATGCAAATATTTGCCACCATTTGCTTGCAGTATTTTATACATCGCTTCACAATGGAAGCCCTTCTTGTTGATATTCCCTACTTGCTTTGCCAATGTTTCTGATGTACACCATGCTGGGAGTTAGTCTTAATTCACCTTGATTCTGCTTCCTGATGGTTCAGTGAATTTTTTCAGCAAGTTCTCAGTGCTCAGCTTTGCCTCCTGGTAAATTATTACTGGACCAGTTAAACCCTGATATATGTGGGCCCTGTCGATCATTACCACTTAATTCTACAGATCCCACACAGTCTTCTGTTTATACAGCAGACTGATAATTCATTAAAATTGCTAATTCGATTTTTAGGAAATAATGCATTTCCCGAAGTGAAGTTATTTTCTCCCTTTTTTGAGGTAATGCTACACCATACACTTTTCTCCAGCTGACAGGTGGTTAGTGAATTATTGCCACACTTCTGCCAATTTTGCTGTATGACCAGTCACTTGATTAATAGATGCACAAGATTCACCCAAAGAGATTCTGTCTGTTTTCCTTCTTTCCTGTGCATAAACTCTCATCCTCCATTCTGTGTCTCCCCCTAATGGCCAAATGTAAGGAGTCGTACAACACCAGGTTATAGTCCAACAGCTTTATTTGAAATCACAAGTTTCGGAGCTTTTCTCCTTCGTCAGGTGAGTCACCTGAGTCAGGTGAGAAAAGCTCCGAAAGCTTGTGATTTCAAATAAAGCTGTTGGACTATAACCTGGTGTTGTACGACTCCTTATATTTGGCCATCCCAGTCCATCACCGGCATCTCCACATCATGCCTAATGGCCAAGCTGAGAATGTGAATTAATTGTAAGGAAATTATAGGCTTTATTTACCACTCTGTAGTATACGTTGCACCTTCAGCCTGCTAATCTCTGCCGTTAAAAATGGTGGTGTCCTGCGCCCTCCAACGTTACGATAACGCGGAAACAGTACTGTGCTCAGAGCTAACGTAAAATAGTTTTTCCTGTGCACTATTATGATCTCAACCAGAATATTACAGTGTTTGACAGCTGAAGTTTTGCCATCAACAGGAAAATGTTTTATTCAATTAGAAACAATTTATATAACACAGGCCTAAGGTGAAACAAATCAACTTATTTAAAACCTTTATTTGGAGTTTCATCTGTTTTTCAGTCTTCCCTCACAAAGTTGGTAGATTTCATTCTTTATGGGTCAAGAGAATTGCTATCTACTATAGCAGCATTTGATAGAATTTGCAGTTGGCTATTTAAAAAAAAACTATTAGTATTTTTAGCAGCTGCACAAAAATCTTTTCTTGTATATAAAGTTGGTTGAATATTTAGCATCAACTTCACGGGGGGAGGGGGGAGAGAAGTGGGTAAACAGTAATTATCTTGCTGCATAGGCTTCAACTATTTGTTAGAAGCAAGACAATCTACATATATACATTCATGAAAAACATTTATGCTGACTGCATACACTCATCCATGCGAAGCTAAATGCATTTCAAGGAGACAATGATAGTTTTTGAACATAGAGAAGCTGATAATGTATGTATTGTTATGTAATACATAGCAATATGTGCAAGACAGTGCATATTGATTTAGGAATTTTGATATTGGAAAATTTATTAGCTGCTCAGGGGAAGATTGAGAACTGGTAATAGTTAAATTGGCAGGTGGTCTGTGGGGGCCTGACACTGACCACATATGAAAATCTCAAGAGGTGACATGCGATACACAGAATTGCCTCTAATCATTATGATTTTGATGCAAGACAATCTCATGGATTTGTGTGTGGGATAGCTGATCTGAGGAGGGTGTTTTTGAACTAATTAAAAAAGACACAAGGAAATGAAGTCAACACTGTGAAATTTGCATTTATTCCAGAATGGCAGGTTTGCAAATATTTTGGGTAACAAAATCATGAGCATTTCTAAACAAAACATTGAGATAGAATTCAATAATGTTAATACTGTTCTTAAAGGCAATTGTTACAAGAGACAAACTACAAACCTTTGAAAACTATTCTCTTGCAATACTCGCAGCTCAAATATCTAAAGTTATTTTTGCCTTTTTTGATTTCCTTTAATCCCGTAGAATATAAGTCGATTGGAGTAATGTAATTACTGGATACCTATATGTGTATATGGACCAGCCCAAATTCAGATACACTCAATAGCACAAATGTATAAATGTCAAGAAACTAGGATTGTCAACATTTCAGGAAAATGATCCCCTGCGCATATATCCAACAATTCCATGTTTCATTCTTTTGTGTAACGTAGACCCTGAGCATTCCCATTTTTGAATACATCATTCACTCGGTGTTAACTGCACACTACACTCATCTGTATTCTTATGTATGAACTTGTGGTAATCACCCAATGTCTCTTCATTTGGAGGCCAATCGCAATGTACTACAAAAATAAAGGAAATTGCTAATTATTTTTGTCTACATAAAAAGGTGTATGTGGAATATTAACTTCTTCTCCCAAATACATTTTGTACTCCTGGTTAAAATTGGCAATGGTTTTGAATGTCCTTTTCCAAATTAACTCATAATTGCCTCTTTACACACATACATGTGGTCCCATTCCAGCGATGCAAGGTGCTACCTGTAAACCAGGGAAATTAGAACTGGCTAACATGCTCCTTACAAAATAATTTATTTTCTTTTTTGATATACAGGTAGTTTTTTCATTAACCTTTTGTTCACCTAAAATATGTTTACTGTTAAGTGCAGTTTAGCATTCGTTCATCCCAGTTTCCCATTCTCCAAACTACAATTTGCTTTTTTTTGAAGAATTAGTTTAATGGAACAAAACAATTTTCATATTGTTTAAAGTACTAAGCATCTAATTGCAATCACACAATGTTAATTCATAGCTACAATTTATTTTAGTTGGGTTTGCAAGTTTTATTCAATTTTAATGAACCTATTCATACTGGTGTCATTTGCTTTGTGAGTGTAATGGAACAGGGGACTCTTCCTCCTTGCGATACTGCTGTCTGCCAGTAGGAGTCACAAGTGCTCTTTATTAATGCTGTACTGAACTATTCACTCAGAAGATTGACAACAAGAATTGGCTGCACAACATGCAGCATGAAAGGGCTGTGCAAAAACAAAAGTAGTTGCAATTGGCACATCATTAATATTGAGCTATATCCAAAAATGAAAGTACCTTTAAACCAAACCTTTTAATGTATCACTAGCATTTAGTTTGTAAATGATATAATGATTTGAAGTTGTGCTTTAGTGATGCTGTAGATGCCTGCTTAAATACCTCAGCATGTTCCACTATTATATTTGTTAAAATCACCCAGCAAGGCTCAGAGAGGACACATTCCAATAGAAGTTCCTAATAATTATTTTGACTGGCAGGATATGATTTCCATCTCCCTGCCACGATGCATTCCCAATCTCAGTCAGAACGTCTGAATCGCAAAGCAAGAGCAGTACTGGGAGAGACCTGGAAACATGTCACTTGCCCATCCTTTTAGCAAAGGACTGATGTGTGATGCGAGGGACCTACTTAAGGGAAGAAAATAACAAAAGTATGATGGGGATGTTCCAACAATCTTAAGAGGTGCGTTCAAGGAAATTATGGATCCCACATACAATACTACCATATTATAATACATACTAAGTACATTAAATGACTGAAAACAACCTTTAGTACTCTCCTGCAAACCTTGTGATGTTACTGAGCTTCACAATTGGCATAATCATCTATTATACCCTTTCATAAGTGTCATCACAGCACAGCTTCCAGCTGTCATTAACATTCCCCTCAAATTAAAGGCTGTTGTTCTATTTTGGGATCTCCCTGATGTTGGTACAACTTCTGGAGAACTGAGACATGTACAGTGCTGCTTCTGCTGAATTACAGCTTTGTGATTCTCTCCATAGTATCTGTTACTCTATATACACTAAGTCATGAATGCCCTTAAATTATTAAATTCATTTATTTTCTGTAAAATATGGATGTAGGAGAAACAGACACCAAATGGGTTTTGATTTACACAAATGAACAAACTGTAGTACAATCGGCTTTTCAGGATACAGTTAATTAAAAGATAAAAGTCTCAACAGTTACAGTCCCAGGTTTTCTAATAGCTCAGGTTCTGTCTCTGCCTTGATTGTCACTCAAATCAAACAGATACTGCTGAGTGTGCTGTCATTTACAGGCTATAGACGCTATCAAATGAGAAACACATGAACATGTAGCACATAATAAAGGGCAAAGATGTCAACAATTTCTAGTTTGCAAGCCAAGAAATTCCAAGATATAAATTGTCGTTAGTTCGGAGTTTTAAAACAACAGTAAACATTTGCTGCAATGTTTTCTAATTCAATTGTGCCATGCTGCAGAATTCTATCCCAAGACATTTTCAAAATGTGGGCTTCATAAAAATAGTAGGCAGTCATCTGCAGGACACAGCAAGTATTCCACAGCCACCTGGCTTTGGAATCTACGATCAACAAAACCATAAGTGGACTATCTGAGTGTCAGATCATAAATGCAATCATTTCTGTACCCCACAGGAGGGCAGCAGTATCCTATTCAAACTATAAAAGTGCTAGCAAGTCCTGATAGTTTTCATTATCCAGTAAAATACGCTAAACTTCTTGGATAATTTATTTTGACAGGAATGGTGATTGCAAGCTAGATATTCTTCACAGCAATCCATCTTTCCTGAAATCAAAGCAGTCTTTAAAGGACGTTCTTTTTTAATATTATGAATGTGAGGATAATTTTGTCTTGTAATGTTGAATTTGAAAAATATAAAAGTGTTGATTTAAGACTGAACATTAACCTGGAACTGTTGAGACTTGAAAGAGGTTATAATGGGCCATACATTTGACTGAGGTTAAAAAAATTAGAGATATAAGAACCGATTTTAATTGAAAATGGGGTGGGTTCGGGTTGGATGCTCATTTTACTTTCCGCTGACTTAAATGGAGAGGGGAATAAATGGGTGTTTGACCCAAACTCATCCCATTTCCACTAGGCAGGTTAGGTTAAAATCGGGGCTATAATCCTTTTCAATTAACGCGATATTCCTTCAGTCTACTCTCTACTTTTAGCGTGGGAATAATTTTTATGATTGTTTATCATTTTCTTTTTTAGATTTTCCATTCTAATGCCAAGATCTGCTTTCGTGTACATTCTTCTCCTCAAGGACCAGAACCTAAAGAAGAGGAAATTAATAATTCAAATAGTATCCCAGTATCACCTGAAAATGTTTCAAATTTTCCACAATCCATTCAAGTAGCGTCAACTAAGAATGTACGCTAAACAAAAAAATATTTTTGTACTAATTATAGCTTCATTCAGTGGCTCAATGATTGACTATTCATATGTGACTAGGACAATACAGTGTTCCCACACTTATAAAATTGCAGGTCGTTAAAGTTGCAATATGCAATAGAAATGTCTTTAAAGTATTAATGATTGGTTTAGTTGTAAGTGTGTTTAATTGCTCATTATCTACAAACTGCTTCTAATTATTTATTAGTTTTTCTACTTTGGGGTCAGCTTAAGATACCTATGGTAACAGAGGTCCCCAACTCCAAGGGGCCATTGATTCCAAGCCACATATGTCTTACATGGCTCTGATTTATCTTTTCAATCTTGTTAAGTTACAAGCTGATTCTAACGTTGTTGTTTGATCTCACACAACAACTACTTGCATTTATATAGCGCCTTTAATGTAGTAAAACATTCCAAGGCACTTCACAGGAACGTTATCAAACAAAATTTGACACCGAACCACATAAGGCGATATTAGGACAGGTGACCAAAAGCTTGGTCAAAGAGGTAAGTTTTAAGGAGCGTCTTAAAGAAGGAGAGAGAGGTAGAGAGGCGGAGAGGTTTAGGGAGGGAATTCCAGAGCTTAGGGCCTAGGCAGCTGAAGGCACGGCCACCAATGGTGGAGCAATGAAAATCAGGGATGCGCAAGAAGCAAGAATTGGAGGTGCGCAGAGATCTCAGAGGGTTGTAGGGCTTGAGGAGGTTACAGAGATAGGGAGGGGCTAGATCATGGAGGGATTTGAACAAAAGGATGAGAATTTTAAAATAGAGGCATTGCTGGACAGGGAACTAATGAGGGTCAGCTAGCACAGGGGTGATGGGTGAACAGGACTTTGTGCGAATTAGGATATGGGCGGCAGAGTTTTGGATGAGCTCAAGTTTAGGGAGGGTGCAAGGCGGGAGGCTGGCCAGGAGCCTCACTTGGACACTTCTCTCTCAACTCCCAGACATGGAACACTTCTCTCTCAACTCCCAGACATGGAACACTTCTCTCTCAACTCCCAGACATGGAACACTTCTCTCTCAACTCCCAGACATGGAACACTTCTCTCTCAACTCCCAGACATGGAACACTTCTCTCTCAACTCCCAGACATGGAACACTTCTCTCTCAACTCCCAGACATGGAACACTTCTCTCTCAACTCCCAGACATGGAACACTTCTCTCTCAACTCCCAGACATGGAACAAGTCTACAGTGTAAGAGATCAGACAGGTGCACCTCTGTCATATTTTACTGAATATGACAAACAAGCAAGAAACCAGATTTGTTTTCAGGTAATGATTTTTGTGAGTATATTTTCAATCACTTTAATTTTCAAGAAATGCACTTTAAGTATATTCCCTTATTTTACTAATCTGCAAAAAAAAATTACAAATATGCAATCCCCCAAAATGTATGGCTGAATATCGCGAAACATAACGAGAGTAATATTAAGAATATATTCCTATTTTTCAATAGCTCTATGTTTTGGGTTACTTCATTTTAAAAAGGCCATTCAATGGTCCTTCTTAAAAAGCCACTTCGACCTGCATAAAGCCTAAATCTCACTGTGACAAAATAATGATCCGGCCTCACTAGATATGGCAAGACAAGCTGACGAATATTATTCACATTCATTCCTTGCACCATCTGGGGCTTGCGTAGGAAGGGTATCACTAAATATTATAAGCCTGCAATCCTTCAAGGATTGCAGCTCACATCTGAAGGAATGCTGCTATTTAAAACTACGTAGCCGCATTTGAGAACAAAAATTGGAGGAGGTTTTTTAAAAACTCAAAACTATTTTTAAAAGTTTTCAGCCTTTGCAAAGCTTGTTTGAGAACAAAAGGATAGAAAACTAGTGTGAAAACACAAAACTGAGTTTGTGGGCAATTGATAGAATGATGCTTCACTCAGTTCCCTGTTTGATGGCTGATGAAGTGGACATACTGCTGCATGGGGTGACTAAGGGTGTATTTGGCACTCCAGGGCACCCTCCCCAGAAGATGGCAATGCACCATACCCGGCAGGAGGTGATGGCCAGGCTCAATGCTGTCTAAAGTACTTGCAGGACCTGACAACACGTGCAGGAGAAGATGCTAAGGTAAGACAATGTACCAAGTAAATGGCCCAAGATTGCAGACAACCTTACAGTTCTTTCATTGCATCTCATAAATATCCAAACCTCAGGGCATCAAGATGCAATCTAAAATTGCCACACTCAAATCTTCCAACGACTTCATACATCAACCCACTGTAATAGAAACATGGTCACCTACTGACACCCAGGATGGTCCTCAGGTTGGGCATTTGACAGCCATTAAAGACCCACTGTACTTTGAGAAATGCAGCAGTGTGGTGACATTGGTTAGCTAGCAAACACTTTCAATGAAAGTGTTTGCAATGCGAAGCAATGTACCAGGAACTTGTTTAATCCATTAACTAATATTGCACAGTAGCCAAGAATAAACCAGAGGCACAATTAAGGGAAGGATGATCTTGCAAGCCACTGGGCAGTACCATCACTATTTTGCAAGTCGGCTGCAGCTATTCTTGCTTCAAATGGCAAGTTATGCAACTGGCTTCCTGATGACCTAAGGCAAGCTGAGACGGTTGTCCTCAGTCATTGGAAAGTAGTTGTGCCAAAGTCTGCAGATATGGTCTATTGTCTGCTGATCTCTGACATGCCTTCTTTCACCTTCTACCACTTTAACCAGGAAATGCTGTATTTGAGGTACTTAAGACACAAACTTCCTGTAAAAAGTAATAAAAATGGTTTCCCAAAAAATTGTTGTAAAACCACATATTCATATAAATAGGGACAAAATCTATAATAAAAATACAGCACTAAAAAGGAACTGTAAACATTGCAACCTAAAAGCATATAAGGTTTGTGATACTTTTAGGGGTCCTTCACACATGATGCTTCCAGTGCCCCCATTCCAAATGGGCACACAGGAAAATAGAGCAACTTAGCGCTAAAGTTACAGAATGTGCTAAGTGTTCGTTTAAACACTACTGCATCAAATTTGGGGCCTTAATGAGGCTAGAGCATCGAATGTTCGCAAGGACATTCGCTCACTAAGTAAGAAGACAGCTGCATTGCAGCTCAGCAGGAAATGGCCACAGGGCCTGATCTTCCAATTCAGCAATTCCCTTTACACTTGTTATGGACCTGCTCTCCCACCTTACAGCACCACTGAATCTGCACTTAAGTACTTAGTTGTGACTTTGTTTGTTCATTGTGTAACTGAAATATAACTACAGTTCACAAAGAGTTAAAATATTCCTAGTTACAGGAAACAAACATTAGGCCCGCTGTGCAATGAAAGAGTCTTTCCAATAAAAACAAAGGTGTGCTTTAAAGCTCAAACTTGCCAAAACATTCTTTGCCAATCAGCATCTGGCAAACATGTACTGCCAATCTCACTGTTCTCTAGCAATAACAACCTCTGCAGCTGTTACTGGGTGTTCCAGGGAAACTGGATAACAGGTGCTGACAGACATTTCATTTGCTAAATATTAATTAAGAGTCAACACTTATTGGCCAAATGAACTCTGACATGCACATGTTATCTACTAAGCAATGCATACCTTCTGGGCTATTGCTACTATTTTACAATGCCCTTTATCATTTCACTTCAGTACAAGAAGAGACTTTGGGGGTTATATTGGATAACCCCCGAAATTGAGCACTGGGATTGCAGTGCGCGATTAAATCCCAGTCGTAGCGATGCACGTAACATTCGTGCTGCCTGATGATTTCAATGATTGCTGCATGCATCCAGCACTACCTGAGCTGTTGATTGGCTGCATACACCAGCAGGATATCGGGAGTGGCTGGCTCTACTGAAAGACAGCCTGCTGCTCTTAAGGGGAGGTGCATTGTGACTACAGGAAGTCCTTTGGGAAGTGCTGGAAGATATTAAAGAATGGCTGCACCTGCGAGACAACGACCCCAAGGTTCTTGGACGGTGCATTAGAGGCCTTGGTGGAAGAGGTGGACAGATGGAGGAGCATCCTATATGCATGGGGGAGCAGGAGGCTCTCCAGACATATGCTGAAGAAGCAGTGGGAGGCTGTGGTGGATGAGATCAATGCCAGGAGCATCGCACCATGCACATGGATGCAGTGCAGGAAGAAATTCAAAGATTTGACACGAGTGGTCAAGGTGAGTGAGTTCAACTGTCACGTGGCATCTCCCACCACCTGCACCACCAGCCTCATCCACTACTCCACGCACTACACCCCTCATCACTCACCTACCTACAAACTCTTTCAATCAGTACGCAACCCTGCGAATCAGATGCTGCATCTCACACTCACACATTACCCACAGTTGCAAGCCACATACCCACAACTCACAGATCACACACACTAGCAGCTATTCAATCACGATAGCCACATCACTCAAACATCTTGCAGGACACTCGTTGACATACTTTCTTGCAGGAGAAGGTGATGCACAACCCTGCAAGTCCTCACCCCCATGGAGGAGACATGCTGCCCATCATTGGACAGGCCGTTGCTGAGGCCGTGGCCACTGGTGGAGCTGGACGTATCGATGATCTAATCTGCATATCTAATCCTCCTTCTCGCTTTCCACTTCTCCCTCAGCCCACAACCATTTCTGACTCACGTGCTGCAAATGGTATAAGCACGCATGTCTTACTTTCTCCTCTCCCCTCACAACTCAACCCGTGTCCCTTTGTCATTTCAGATACCCATGAACTGGAACCGGCACAGTCAGAGGAGGCAGAGGCCGATGACAGTGATGATGCAGACACACCGTCACTTGATCTTACACTCGCAGCCACCAGCTCAGATACTGACACTGCGCGTACTTTAAAGGCTAGGATAGAGGAAGGATCTGCACGTAGTGAGACACGGAGCACAAGTGCGCAGGAGCCAGGGCGGGGGGAACAGATACTGCAGGTGCTCGCTTGCCGGAGGGCGAGGTCGCTCACTCGTTCTGCTGCAGAGGTGTCCGATGATGACTTTGATGGGTCAGGCGACAGAAGAAGGCTGATGGGCGTACACAGCCAAATGCTTGGTACACTGGAAAGCCTGCGTGTAATGTCAAGGGGCGTGGAGCAGTCCAGCTCCAACTAGGCACAGGGCTTTACACAGAGCTTGGAGCCCATCCTTTTCCACATGGAACGGGTGGTCACCTTTATCAGCACGCCTTTGGATCCCACCATGGTATAGCATCTGATGATCGATTTAACAGCTTCCATTGAAACGCAAACATCTGCATCCAAGGTCTGACTGCTGCATTTGGAGCTCAGACTGCTGCATTTGAAGCTCAGACTGTTGCTATCGTGGCTCTGGGTTCCACTGTGTAACGGGGCTTCCAGGGTGTCACAGTGCTCCAGCAATCTGTTCTCCAGCTGATCACCAGGAGTGCTGAGAGAGGCAGTGGAGCCATGGAAGACGAACCTGCTGTCCTCTCTCAGGATGACAGCATTCCTGCTCCCACCCCTGCCACTCAGCCAACCAGGCCAGACTGCTGCAGCCCATGCCGAGATGGTGCAGTCTGGAGCTGGGCCCTCCCAGCCCAGAGCTGCTTGAGGTCGTCCTCCTCGGCCATCTGCACGCTCCTCAATTGAAGGTCAGCAGCCTTCCACCACCCATGCTCCAGCCACTGGGGATGCACTTCATAAGAGGACTAGGAAAGGCAAAGGCACACGAATGACAGGCACTAAGGGAATGCACAAGGGTGAATAGTATCAGATTGTTTGAATCATTTCATGTGTAAAACTATAAACAAATTTGTATTTGGTGTTGGTTTTCATTTCTGCAATGAGCTGAGGGAGGAAGCAATGTGTAATCATAAGGAGGACAATTTGATGGTCATGTGGGAGAGGAAAAGTAAGGAGTGTGGGACTGGTGGTGAATGCGGAGGTGTCGTTGAGATTACTGGTGTCGCTCATTAATCATCTGACCACGTAGAGTCCTGGCAGACAGGGCCTGTCTACCTTGTTGCCTCCCTGCTTCTTCCTCCACTTCCTCCTCAGCCTCCTCCTCCTCCCGCTTCTGGCTGCTTGTCCTGCTCTGCGTGGCCTCTCTGCATGCTCCCAGTCAAGTTCAATTCCCACAGGAAGCTCTAGCAGGCCACCCATGTCTAGAAGCAACTCCTAGAAGTAAAGGGGTTACGGGGAGCGGGCAGGAAATTGGACATGAATTTAGATTTGAGGTTAGGATCAAATCAGCCATGATCTTATTGAATGGCGGAGCAGGCTTGAGGGGCCGATTGGCCTACTCCTGCTCCACTTCTTATGTTCTTATGTTCTTAGTCAGCATTATTTTAAATGCCACTAACAGTACTGCAAGACCAGCCAGACCACTGCAATGGAATATTGCAACTTCCTCCAAGTATAGGAAACTTCCACAAACACACACAATTGTACCAGCAGCCAGAATAACTAATCCAGCAACTAACCTGTAACTCCTGCATGATCCCTTTAAATAGCGCTGGTGGGGGGTCCTTCATGCTGTTTAAGTCCTGTTCAGCTGTGTGAGGTTAAGACAGTGCGTTGGCTGGAGTGTGGAGTTCCAAAATGCCGCCGGCTGCTTCAAATCAGCATTGCACACTGATTTACATCGTAATCTCCCTCCTCTACATGCTGCTGGTGTTCATTAGATGCCTGTGTGCAAACCACCTTTACCAAGATGGCGTCTTGGGCACTTCACGTCGGAAATGTGCACGTGCATCTCGGACGTCATTTTCGGGGCTTAGGAGTCCACGTAGCGCCTACAAAACAGGCGCTACACAGCCCAATTTTGTCCCCCATCTCTCATGAGGTTACAGGTGCTGCTATCCCATTTATAGATCAAACAGCAGTTTCACTTCCTTCTATTCTGTTTGAGAGGAATTTCAGTCTAAAGGGGCTGTAGTGAGATAGAAATTGACAGCTATATTTAAGAATATATCACAATTTTTTTAATATTTCTGAAAACTGAGAGAATTAATTTTTCCTCGCATCTTTGAAATTGTCTAAAATTATTAACATATTTCAGCCAGAACTAGTAACTCATAGTGACTACAAGCGTCAGATGCCCAGAATGGATATTCTCACTGTTAGACTAGACTCTGCACTCTTACTCACAAGGTTGATTGTTTATTTTTAGAGCTATCAATCAGTTCAAACTTTAAGTTACTGTATGTCAGTTGACATTGCAGTAAGGAGCTTTTTGGCAGGATCAGTTCCTCTGTTTCTGGAAAATCTGTCTGAAAACCCTTTTCCACCACCACTGTGTTGGTGACCCAGCGCAAGGTTCACATTTCAGGACTAATATTTCAAACAGGTCTTTTATTATTTTTGTTTTTTCAAGAAGCTTTACAGATTTTTAATGATAGATGTGATTGGTGATGCAATGATACCATTATACCACTAAAATTGTCGTTATGCATTGTTTGCAAAATATTTTATGAGTTGACAGTACCCAAAATTGGACAATCCTGTTTCAATACCTGCTCACGAAGGATTCCAGCATCTTTCAGTGTGGCATCTGACCGTTGGAGCAGGCTGGTCTCATCATTCAAACCTTTCTTCCACAGCCGAACCTCATTTTGAAGATCAAGCATTTTCTTTATTTCCATTTCAACAAAACCTGTTCAAACATAATTAATATTTTATCTGTAATGATTGACATATTGAAATAAATTTTACAAAAGTAATCACTTTATATATCGTGATCTTGTTTTTTATTTTTGAGTTGTTCAATGATATAATGATGTCAATGAAAGCAACCAAACTGCTATATATATATATAAAAGCAAGTAGATCTATGTTAAATAAATTCATTTCTCCAAAAATAACTCTGCAAAATAATATGTGGTGTTGAAACATATAGCTAGACTAGTCAACGCATTTGGTTTTTGCCAAAGAATTATCTCATTTCAGTTTTCTAGTTTCATGTGCCTAAAAAAAACAATTTTGAGACAATGGCAAAATCAGGGTTGAGCTGGCCCATGGCAGTGTGCACCAAGACAAAATTGGAAATGCCAGTTCCTGCTTCTAATTTGAATAGGCTTTCAGAACATGAAAAATGTGCGCAGGAAGCTTGGCCAGTAGGACACTGATTGGGAAGCTACAAGTTCCAGTAAGGCAGTAGCTTTTAAATGGCTGCAGCTTGCCTTCAAAGATAAGGTTGTGGTGGGACAGAAAAGTGAAGCAATTTCTTACAACAGTACAAAGGAGAAATGTGGTCAAAACTGCTTCTTTTGATACTGAATTAGATCTCTACTGCAGAAGGTGCACCACAGGAGGGTAACCCTGTGAATTGCATAAGTAAAAATTCAGGTGCAAGTAGCATAGAAAGAGGTCACCAAACAAGTCAGTGCAGATACCCAGAACCCTCTTACCTGATTGCAAATGACGAAGAATTTTACTGGTATCAAGAAGAAAGCAAAATTACATTTACGTACTTTAATGCATAATTCTTGTGGGGCCCGTCAAGCATTGCACAAATCTAAGTTAGCAACTGCTGTACCATTTAAAATGTTGCAAAGAACCGTTGACCTTTTGCACACAATCTTTTATTACAACAAAGCTGCATGGCACACTTTTCTTGCAGATGAAGGTGGCCGCCAAAGAACAGCAAGCCATTGCCCAGACTTCCAGTACGAGGCCCTCCTCCTCTGTTAGGGGGTGTTCTTAGTGAGGTCAGCAGCGAGGGCTGCAGAAAATAGCTTTTATATCCTAACAAATAACCACCTGGTGTTTCGTCTGCTTCAAAGAATGTGGGAACTGAGGACAGCTGCATAACGAAGAGCCGTCCCTGTTCCAGATGTTGTTTGCAGATCACCTAATCTATTACAGGTGTTGCAGCTCCGTAATAGACTCTTGTGAAACAGACAGCATAAACAGGTCTCCTCTATCATGTCCAGGTACATGTAGAGGTGTATATAAATGCGACTCCTGGGGTATTGACAGAAGTGGCTAAAATACCTCAGATGTTCTTGCACCTGCATTTGTTGTCCCCCATGAACTGCTCTTCCTCATCTAAATCATGCAGTGCAATCAGAATCCCCAAAGGAATACCCATCTTCAACTCTTTGTAGATGCAATTTCACTGGCAGCAGCAACCAAGAAAATATTGAAAGGAAATACCTATCAAATCAAGCAGGAAGAGTATATTTGAACCCTTTGAGTATTTAGTGAACTTTTCTACTTGCCAACGGTCTGCACACCCAGTATTCCATTTTTTACTGTCAATATATTTCTCCTTAGAGCAGAGAAGCTTGAGAGGAGATTTGAAAGAAGTGTTCAAAATCATGACGGGTTTAGATGAAGTAAATAAAGAGAAACTGTTCCCATTGGTGGAAGGACTGAGAATCAGAGGACACAGATTTAAGGTGATTGGCCAAAGAACCAAAGGCGACATGAGGAAAAACTTTTTTATGCAGTGAGTAGTTATGACCTGGAATGCCCTGCCTGAAAGGGTGGTGGAAGCAGATTCAATTGTGGCTTTCAAAAAGGTGTTGGATAAATAATTGAAGGGAAAAAAATTGCAGGGCTATGGGGAAAGAGCTGGAGAATGGGACTAACTGGATTACTCTTACAAAGAGCCTGCACAGGCTCAATGGGCCAAATAGCCTCCTTCTGTGCTGTAACCATTCTATGATGCTATGATTTTAAATAATTTATATTATAAAGCAGAATACAAAAACACAAGAATCAGAGAACGATTGTAGTTTTAAAGCATCCTTTTAAAACTATGATTTAAGCATATTAGATTTTTGTACAAAACTGCTACAACAGCTTTCTTTTGAAAGAAGAGAAATAAACATAAAAATACAAATTAAAAAATAGTTTTTCAAACTGGGGTCTCTGAATCCCAGGGGCTCCCTGATGCAGCAGATTTCTGAAATGTTCTGTATTTGTTGACTTCATAAGATCATAAGATAATTGTGGATGAGGAAGGCCATTTGGTCCATCTTAATTCATCCATCCAGAGAGATTCTAAAGTTCCCTCCATTACGTCATATAACTATTTTGTAAAAGATTCCAGGGTTATCACTTCCACTACTCTTTTTGTAAGTCTATTCCATTCATTGATCACTCTTTGTATCACAAAGAATTTGCTGATCTTTTACTAGTTCAAACGAGTGTCTCCTTGTCTTTAAGACGCTCTTTAAAACTTACCTCTTTGACCAAGCTTTTAGGCACCTGTCCCAATATCTCCTTCTTTGGCTCAATGTCAATTTTTGTCTGATTACACTCCTGTGAAGTGCCTTGGGACATTTTACTACATTAAGGGCGCTATATAAATGCAAGTCTATTGTATATATGCCAGAGACTAATAATTGCATTATCGGGGAAGCCTACATTTTGAAGAAAATGCTCTTTCTTGCCATCTTTCTCTGTCTTTTATACTTTTAATGATACTGAACCAAATACCAGGTGCTGGTATCAGTAAATGGTAATTATCTGCAGTCTTGCCCTGCCAATGACACCACAGGCCATCTTTCAGTATTGTAATTTTGAAAACTGCCTAGTGAAATAAAGATAATCATATAATTGTTCTAAGTCATTTAATAACAGGAAATTTTATCAAAACAAAAATGATAATACAGTACCAAATCCTATCATTAAAAATGGCACTCTTTGATTACATTTTCTAAAATGGTTCATTTCAGTTCAGCCACAGACAGCTTCACAATCAGTTTTGGAGATATTTTGTCCTCTTCAGGTTAGCCCCATAACCTGAAGAAGCAGGTTGCAGCATATCCTTTGAATTAGAGTTGGAATCATTGAGGCAGATTTTCATCTTCACTGCCTGGTCAGTAATCTGGCAGGGGGATTGCTCACCCTTTATAGAACTGGCCTGATTTCATTCCATTAAAATCAATCCCTCTGCCAGATTATCACATCAGGCGGTGAAGATGAAAATCTAACCCGCTATTTCATAAGATCACAAGATAATTACAGATGAGGAAGAAGATACAGCCCATCTTAGTTCATCCATACAGCAAAACCCTAAAATCCCCTCATTGCAGCATCCAATTGTTTTCAAAATGGTTCTAGAGGTTTTGTCTTCCCTATTCCATTTGAACATCCATTCCACATGTTAACCACATTTTGTGCGAAGAAGATAGTGCAAAATTTTCCCTTTACTAGTTTGAACCTGTATCATGTTGTTCTACTCTTGCAATTTAGTATAAAGTAATTTTCGAGATTTACCCTTTCCATACCATTTAGTATCTTATATACCTCGATAAAATCACCTCTCAGACGTTTCCTTTCAAGGCTGAAAAGTTCAAGTTTATCCAGTCTTTCTCACAACTCACACATCTGACAATAGAGATCAGCCTTTTGCCTCTTCTCTGCACTGCCTCCAGTGCTTAAATGTCTTCTTTGTGCCTCAGTGACCAGAACTGGACACAGTACTCAAGGCATGGATCAATCGGAGCACTGTACAGTTTGACTGTGACTTCCTCTGACCTGTGTTCTACTATTCTGACTATATAGCTCAACATTCTATAGACTTGTTGATTGCTGCTCTGCATTGTTTGGACATATTGAGGATCAAATCTACTAAGACTTCCAGGTTTCTTTCAATTTAATAATGAGTACAGTAGCATTATGGTTATGGTTATGGTACTGGACTAGCAACCCAGAAAACGTGAATTCAAATCTGGTAATCTTTGGGCTAACTTCCAGATTGTCATAAAAACTCAACTGATTCTTTAATGTTCTTTAGTTAAGGAAACATGCTACCCCTACCTTGTCTGGCCTACACGTGACTATAATCCTTGTATATGTGGCTGATTCTTAATGCCCTCTGTAGAGGCCTAGCAAGCTGCTCAGTTATGAAACAATCACTAACCACCACTAAGACTGCAGTGGTTCAAGTGAAGGCCCATCACTTTGTCAGATCAACTAGGATGAGAATTAAATGTAGCATTGCCAGTGTTACCAATATCAATTTTTTAAAAATCCTTAGCTGATTCAATGCCATTTAATCAATATAAAGTAGCAACTTAAAATTGAACCGCTGTTTACTGTGGCTGAACTTGAACTTATGTAAACACAGGCTGATTTAGAAATTGCAAAACCATGCAGTCGTATTGTTTTTGAACAGTTTTAAAGGTGTGTCTTCATGGAAAATATTTCACAACAAAATTATCCCTTTGAAATAGTTTTAAAATTGGTATTGAACAAGTGATGGCAGATTTGCATGTCTGTCATTTTGACTCAGACTCCTAAGTTGCCCACTAGCTACATTCAAAAATTCCTAACAGGACGTCTAAGGGGCGATTCTGCAATCCCATACTCCCAGCAGGGAACCCCACTTGATGAGATTGTGAGTCAGAGAATCTCTACCTTTTATTCCTGCGTGCGGGAGCACGGAATTACCTCTATATTGCTGGCAGTGCCCCTTTAAAAAACAGTACTAGATCATGATTGAAAAAAAGTTTGAGAATGCAGATTTTAGACAACATACTTTTAACATTGTAAGTCCATAATACATAAATATAGCAGCATCAGAGGCAATAATTATGAACACTGCTTTAATTATCACCATGGGATTTTATTGATTGGCTTGATTGTCCCACTGGGTATCGATTGAAGTGTTACAACACACTACATTTTCCTTTTGGGGAGAAGCCATTATAAATCTCAAGAGCATATGCATTTGTATTCTGCATTTAGTGGCTCAAATAATATATGCAAAAACCCACCTCACTAATGCTTCTTGACCCTTCAAATACACTTTAATAATCAAACTGCTTTCAAAATTAAATATGCTTAATCTTACCTACAGAATCAGTTGTTCTAAAGTGACTGAAAACCAAAGGATTTGAGTCATTACATCTGTATACTATCAGCTGAATTCGTTGGCCGTCTTCTTTCAGAAGTTCTGGTGAGTTCTCTCTACTTTGAAGCTGAAATGATGATTATACAGGAACATTACATGGTTAGTAGAAATGAAGTAAATTGTTCCTCTCCCATCGCTAAGGTCACCCACCAATGGAACCACACAATGGGCACAAACACAGCAAACTGAGCACTCATGAGCCAGGTATATCACGTATAAAAAAGAACTTGCATTTATATAGCATTGTATCATGTCGCTCAGAAAACTCTCACAGCACTTTGCATAAAGAAAGCATTTGCATTTACATGGCACCTTTCAAATCCTCAAGACATTCCAAAATGCATTGCAGCCAATGAATTACTTTCTTGAAGTGTAGTCACTGTTGATATACACACAAACTCGGCAGCCAATTTGCACACAGGAAGGCCCTGCAAACAGCAGTGAGAAAAGCAACCAGGTAATTTGTTTTGGTGGTGCTAGTTGAGAGCTCATTTTTGCCAAGACAGCAGCAGAACTCTTCTGCTCTTCTTTGAATCATACCATGGATCTTTGACATCCATCTGAACAGGCAGGCGGGGCCTTGGTTTAACATCGCATCAAAAAGGTGACACTACTGGCAATGCAGCATTCCCTCAGTACTACACTGGATTATGTGCTCAAATCCTGGAGTGGGGCTTGAACCCACAAACTGACTCAGGCAAAACCACTACCAATATATAGAATTATATAGTGCAATTAGTTTTATGCAGCAGTGAAACTGCCCACAAGAAGATCTCACGAATAGCAAAAAGATGAATCAATACAAAAGAAAAAATTGCAAATGCTGAAAATCTTGCTCTGCTGCTTTCAATCTAATCTTGAAAATTTAATTGAGTTTATTTCTCATTTTCACCTCTCCCTTGCCTTTACATGGCTGCCTTATCTTTTCCTTCCTGGATTTCTTACTCGATATGATATACACAGATATCTATTACAAGTCAACTGACTCCCACAACTATCCTGCCTTCTCTACTTTCTGGAGTAACCATTCCCTTGAGATACCCTTATTCATTCCTCCACCATCTGGCCTCCAGCTGCCCTTTCCCTGTCACTTTCTTGCACAGTGTGGGGGAAATGCCTTAAAAGTATCTTCAAAAGGGGCTGAAGTAGTCAGATTAAATGCTAGGAAAAGAAAGGGCTGATGCTAATTAAACCATGAAGGCTCACAGACAAAACATTTTTTACCAGCGATAGAAGACAAGCCTTCAATACCACAGACCCGAAGATGGCTCGCTAAGGGAGATATAAAGATATCCAACTTTATCTGCACTTGTGTGAGGCCCTTTGTTAGAAAAGATCCGAGAAGCTAGTGAGTAAACAAACCATCTGATATGTCTAGGTGCCAGCGCTTCTTTGATTTGGAGGTCATAAGGGGTACCAACACGGCTATATGAGGCGATTGTCATCAGAGGGCTGAACTCTTCTAGCATGTGTCACTCAGATTAGTTAATAGAATTGAGGAGGTTTCTATGAAAACTAAGAATATATAAAACAACGTTTTTGACATTAAAGCTCAGCCTTCAACACTGAGTCCTCAATCCTTAGTTCTTAGTTTAGTTCTGGTTGCTTTAAACGATCTTGTAGAAGTCTTTATAGCAGAAGGTGTAGGAATTCTTAGTCTTGTACATGTATAAGGCTGCCGCTATTAATTATAAATCATCTCTAACAGAGAAACAAAGGTTAAAGAGGTTAAGATGTACAGCTATACCAGCCAGATACAAGCATATGTGTATGTCACTTAGATGTACAAGTTTCCTGAGATCAAGGGGGGTGAGATTTAAACCAGCTAGTCCAGATACAGCTAGCAACGTGGAAGGTGAATTTACCCAGGAGCAGAGGATCCAGAAGGAACAGATATCACCTATACAGATGGAGGTTCATCATGCTGACATCTCAGAAGACTAACACCATCCTCTCAAAGGAAGGCGAGACAACCAGTTCATCCACACCAGTTCATAAGGACAAGATCATCTAAATTCTTGAAACATTGTTAACTACAAGCATATAGATTTTAATCTTTTCCAATTGGCTGGCTATCTAATGCTGTTAACATGTCAGCGACCTAAAGAGTCTAATCCTAAATCAATCTCATCAATTTATATCAATCCCAGATACTGATCTCAACTGTAAATTTATAATGAGCAATCAGTTGATGCTGAATTGCTGTGACATAACTGAACTACCTTTGTAACCCCTGATATTTATGTTGTCAATTAACCCTAACTATTAATTATATATTCAATGTTTAGGTTTAAGTGCTGCTGACAATGATTCTAAAATTAATAAATTATTGTTAGTTCATGACTTTGTTGTCTGGCTTCTTTGATAATTGGCAAGAAAGAATTAACTCATTCACTCAGTAGCTTGTGTGGATCCTGATGGGAGGTTTGTAGTGTAAATGCTAATATAATCCAAAACGATTGATGAAAGACAGTTTGGCATACCAAATTTAGGCATCATTAACGCCTAGGTATAAACTGGATGGTAAACCCCAGGTAATTCCTCGATGAGGAGTTAAGATGAAGGGGTTAAAGATTTGTCTTAAACCTTAATGACTATTCTTGTCAGCATATATATCCCAGTGTTCTTACAGAAACCACAGCAGTTGCAACTACTGTACATTCACTGCTTCCCAGATAAGATATGTTATGCTAAACATATGCTAAACCTTTATAAATCACCGGTTAGGCCCTAGCTGGAGTAATGTGACCAATTCCGGGCACCACACTTTCGGAAGGATGTCAAGCCTTTAGAGAGGGTGCAGAGGAGATTTACTAGAATGGTACCAGCAATGCAGGACTTCAGTTACGTGGAGAGACGAGAGAAGCTGCGGTTGTTCTCCTTAGAGCAGAGAAGGTTAATGTGAGATTTAATAGAAGTGTTCAAAATCATGAAGGGTTTTGATGGAGTAAATAAGGAGAAACTGTTTCCAGTGGCAGAAGGGTCAGTAACCAGAAGACACAGATTTAAGGTGATTGGCAAAAGAACCAGAGGTGAGATGAGGAGAATTTTTTTTTATGTAGTGAGTTGTTATGATCTGGAATGCACTGCCTGAAAGGGTGGTGGAAGCAGATTCAATAGTAATTTTCAAAAGGAAATTGGATAAATACTTGGAGAAAAAAATTGCAGGGCTATGGGGAAAGGGTAGGGGAATGGGACTAATTGAATAGCTCTTTCAAACAGCTGGCACAGGCACGATGGGCTGAATGGCCTCCTTCTGTGCTGTATCATTCTATGATTCTATGATAGTCCAGGACCCTAATTACTCCCTCCATATCAGACAATATTCATATGTACTATCTAGTATACTATATTCAATGTTCATGGTGTGGCCTCCTCTACACCGGGGAGATCAAAAGCAGATTGGGTGACAGCTTTGCCAAACAACCCCTTTCTCCTTGCGAATGGGGCCCTGACTATGTATAGCTTGCAACTTTAACTCCTCCTACTATTCCCACACTGACTTCTCCACCTTTGGGCTCATACACTGTTTCAACTATGCCAAGCACAAACTTCAGGAACAGTAGGATACATTCCTGAGTCTTTGCCTGCCCCTGTGAGCTCGGATTAGAAAATAGTAGACACGTTGCCAGCAATTTTCCATCAATTGATTTTAATGGATGGCAAATCATGGGCAACTTGTCCACGATGTTCTCATATGCGTTCACGGCAGGCAAGAAACCTCATTATGGCTGATGACTTGGAAAACGTGCCCAAGTATGTTAACTTTCTGCTGGGGCGGAATATTGATTTTTAGCAACTTCAGTCTTCTTTGCCATTTTCTTTGAAGCAGGAGATACTGCGGATGCAGGGTGTGTCTGTCTGCAGCAGGGGGGAGGAAATACGCATTTTGCACTACAGGTGCAGGCCCTCCATCAAAACACAGTTGGGGAAGGGGAACCTGTGCCTTGGATGTTGGCCTGTCCTTTTTCTTTTTTGGTATGGATGATCCACTGTGTATTTCCATGTTTACTGTTTTAATTTCAGACCTCCTGCATTTTTTGGCCTTTTTCCTTATGTAAGCCTCACTCATGTCTTTTAGTATTTTAACTGTTTTCACTTTCTTTTGTTCTGTCTTTTGATTGCCTTGCCAAGATTATGTTTTATATCATCTATCAGTTTTCTACTTTTCCTATAAGCAGTTTGCAGGATATTCAACCCATTAACTTCCTCTTTGTGACTGGAAACCCTGTTGTTTTGTCCCTTTTTATATTCAACACTATTTAGGGCTTTCTTATTTTTCAGATTTTAGTTCTGTTGAACAGCCTACACCTGAAACATTAATGTTTCTCTTCATAGATGCTGGCTGATGTGCTGTGTATTTCCAACATTTTCTATTTTTAAATTCAGTTAATCAATAATGCTCATTACATACAGATAGTGTGAAAAAACAGTATTGAATTACATGAATGGCTTTATTTATTACCTGCATCTGTCACACATCCTACAAAGTCCTGTTAAGAAACAGCACTTATCACTATGCATACACCAACCTTCCTTGTATGCATATAAAGTGGAAAGTTTCAAATTGGTTCAAGTGACTGACAAACTCTTTATCCATCAGGATACCAAGGAGGCCAAGTTATACTTGAATCCCAGTGTTGGCATGTTAATACTTTTGAACAATGGGAAACAAGAAATCAAAGCATACAGCTTTCTTTGAAATACTTACAATTAGAAGAAAACCGAAGAAGAAAAGTTCCAACAACTGTGTACATTTAGAAGTTCTGAGGCAAGTACTAACAATGAGTTAGACAACCTTTTCAGTGGAGCAAAAACCTGTAAAGTTCACTGTCTTTTACCCATTAAGCCTTTGCCCTCTAAACTCTATTCAAAACCACTTTTCCTATTATCTCTCCCTGCTTTCAAAATCTTCCTAAAAATCTATCACTTGCACCACCCTTTCAGTCTTCCCAATTAAAATCCTTCACATCCTGCTTGGTGTCTACCTGTCTGTCTTGTAAAGCAGTCTAAGATGTTCTTTTACATGAGCATCGTTGTATAAATGTACATTGTCTGTGACCAAGAAATTACTCTTGGATTTTTAGCGGTAACAGTGCCAGGTTAAACTAGGACTACTACAAAAGACTAAAATTTTTGACTGAAAGGAAAGCAAACCTACTTTGGGAATAGGAGACTTTTTCATCTTGCTGTACATATTCAATAACTTGCTCCATGGAGAGAATGACATTCTTAGGTTGTTCTCCTTTGGAGTATCTAAAAGTTCAAAAACAAAGTATATTTGCATTTTTAAATATTTCCAATAAACTAGTCTCCCATTGTTAGGATCATTGAATCATAGAAAATTTATGGCACAGAAGGAGGCCACTTGGCCCATCATGTCTGCGCCGACCGAAAATCAGCCACCCAGCCTAATCCCACTTTTCAACACTTGGTCCGTAGCCATGTAAGTTATAGCACTTCAGGTGCACATCCAGGTACTTTTTAAATGAGTTGAGCATTTCTGCCTCTACCACCCTTTCAGACAGTGAGTTCCAGACCCCCACCACTCTCTGAGTGAAAAAATTGTTCCTCAGCTCCTGTCTAATCCTTCGACCAATTACTTTAAATCTATGCCCCCTGGTTATTGACCTCCCTGCTAAGGGATATAGGTCCTTCCTATTCACTCTATCTAGGCCCCTCATAATTTTGTACACCTCAATTAAATCACCCCTCAGCCTCCTCTGTTCCAAGGAAAACAACCCCAGTCTTTCCAATCTTTCCTCATAGCTAAAATTCTCCAGTCCTGGCAACACCCTTGTAAATCTCCTCTATACCCTCTCTAGCGCAATCATATCTTTCCTGTAATGTGGTGACCAGAACTGTACGCAGTACCCAAAACGTTTGCTGTCTGTTGTCTCCACAGGTGCTGATTGATCTGCTGTATTTCCAGCTTTTTCTGTTTTTGATTCAGATTACCGGCATCTGCAGTATTTTCTTTTTATAGGGAGATTCAAGATGTGTTTTTCATGCCAAATAACATCTCTGCTTCATTGTCTGCTAAACATTTGCCTAACATATTGTCCTACTATAAATCATTGTTGTTCGAAGTTATAATCATTTAAAATCACCAAATGAGAGAGTTTTCAAGAGTCTTGTTTCTTAACCGCTAAACTTGTCTTCTTAATACACTAACTCTCAAGTATGACCTGAATTTGGAAACACCGTATATCCAAATTTGGGAGAAAATTTTCAAAAAGCCTTCTGGGAATTGTGTTTAACAGTTTTTTGTGGAAGCCTCAAGGAGGATAGATGTGGCTGAGGGAGTGACATGACAGTATGCTCTAGATGAAAATACCAATGTCCTTGGAAGAATGGTGCTAACTGTCTGGGGAATGTGAGGGTCAAAGTTCCACTGGGGCTGCAGCAGTCAGTGTGCAATCCACCTCATATGACACAGCATCACTCATTTCACTTGCAGCAAGCATCAACCCAGGAATATCCACTCCGGGGGTAGATGTAGAGTTAAAGCAAGCAGCAAGTGTAGGCGGCAGCCGAAGAGCAGGAAGAAGTTGGCCAGAGGGCCAGCTCCAGGTCACCCTCAAATGCTGAGTTCCAGGATTGGAGCCATGTTACCACCCAAAAGAAAGGTGCTTTCTGAGCAACATTGTGTCATGGGAGTATGATAGCTAATATGGAAGTGATCACTGCCTATATCTATTCAGTGATATTGACTATTCCACAGAAATGCAGTCCGCACTGGAGCACAGGGTACCTCCATCTGCAGGGGATTCCCTCCCCTACACCCCCCACCCCCCATTAACTGAGTCCTAAGCACAGCTGTGGGGTTTCTCAGGTGTGCAAAAATTGATACGATACAGAACTTGGGCTCCAATGTCTTTGATTTAGTTCTGTCTGGATTTACCATGTTGGAAAATTATTTGGGCAGGACCCTGATGCAGAGTTTTGGGGTCATCATTGCAGTCCTGCAGTCTTTTTTCATACAGGTATCAGAGCATACTGAATGAGTGCCCAGCAGCAAGGGCATGGAAGGAGGAGGCATGGATGAACAATCTGTTTCTCAAGGTGACTCATCATCCATGCCACACAGCCACCCACTCAAATAACTCACATAGAGCCAGAAAGCAAGTAGGGCCAGATAGCAACTGCCGTAGCAGATGTGGCACATGGAGTTGCAGGGCTATCTTATGATCCTGCAGAAGGAGGTAATGAGTCACCCCATCAGAGAAAGCCCTTGGAGACATCCAGCAGTCAGTCATCGTATTTCCTTCTCTCACTAGAGTAGCATGTAGGAGAAGCAGTAGAATAATTAGTAAGAGACCTTCATCAAATATTGTCACAAAGGGTAAGCTCTGTGGTAAGAAACTGATGTGTACAAGAAACAGTATGCACTGGTGGACTAATAAATGTTGGGAATTTGGACTTGAACTTTGTGCTAGGAGTTCCTTTTTCTCAAAACATCTTTTTGCTGCAGGCTATGACTGGATGTGCATACATAGTGGAAGAGATATACTACTGGGTCATGATGTAATGTGGGGTTGTTGCAACAGTCCATTGGGAACATGATATAGGAATATTTATGCTGGAGGAGCTTTCAAGTTTTAACTGGCTCACTCCACATTCCCCTCCAAGTCACACACCATCCTGACTTGGACATGCATCGCCGTTCCTTCATCGTCGTTGGGTCAAAATCCTGGAACTCCCTACCTAAGAGCACTGTGGGAGTACCTTCACCACACGGACTGCAGCAGTTCAAGAAGGCAGCTCACCACCACCTTCTCAGAGGTTCCCTAGAATAATGGCCTGTTGTGTTTGTGGATTTGAATACATGTGAAAAATCAGATCAACATTGGCAAAAATAATCCTGCCAATTATTGATAAAAAAGCAATGCACCTCAAAGTCACAACGAGGGTGATCATTATTTAACAATTGAGAAATTATTTTTATAGAATTAATTATGGATGAATTTTAAAATCTGTTTGAAATTGTGGTTTTATGAACGAGTAACATGCAGAATTACAATTTCAGCCTTCCCAAACAGCAAAGAAATGCAACGTAGACTCTTACGTACCCTTTAAAAGAGATTCACTCTCATCCTTGGCACTGTTGTAATCTAGCAAGGACTCATTTGAATTCACAGATGTATTCTGTTCTTCTACAGGCATAACTTCTGGGCCAGTGTTGACGTTTGACCTGTTCAGTGTAACAGTAAAAAAATGGGATTGTTATAATACTGGATTATATATAGGATCTCAAACAGCAAAAATGAGCCAGGCAGATCATTTAGTGCTTCTCCAAAGGATTTTACCTTCTTAGAACTATAAAGGGTTGTACTGATGGTCCTAACTTTTTACTTCTGAAAACAAGACATCTTCCCTAATCTAATTGAAACAAGACATTCAAAACAAGCAAGCCATTGAATTAATATATTTCTAATGGTTACATATTGATGTTTACATTAATTGTATTTATCTATAAAGGATATACAATAGAGAATAGTGGGATACTGTTCATAAGTAAGAAAAGCCTCATCATCCATGAGTGACATTGTTTCTTTTGCACAATGTAAATATTGGGTAATAACACAACTACAGACTTGGTGCAGCATCAGATGGCAGACTTCAAGTGCCTATCGTTGCCTTAAGTTTGCCGATTTTTTCACTATCTCCATCAGGATGAAACTGCAAAATTACTTATTCTTATTTTCTAATGCATTGAATATATTGTCAAAAACTAGAAAAAGAGACAGATATTTAAAAAATATATATATATAAATAAGTGAGGGCCTCACGATTCCAAAAGTATTGCTGCTTGGAGTGATGCTGTAAACATAATGTTACATGACTAATTGAATGCAATAGAACAGCATCTAACGTTACATGACAGCCCCAATGGACATTCTTACCCACCACCAGTCAGCAGTAAATAAAGCGCAATGTGAAAATGTTTATTTTTCTTATCCTGACTACTATCTTTAAAATTGCCCAGAAAATTAAATCCTCTGTTGACTCCACAGGGATATGTGGTGGGTACACGATGAATTGCGGAAAGCAGTCAGGACGCAAAAACACTTAAATGGCTTCAATGCAAACCGTAGAAACATAAAACTAGGTCATTTCACTGTCGAAATGGGAGGCCAATCTTAACATTAGCAACTATGACCTCCAAACCTCACTTTTTACCAATGGACCATACTCACGTTTAAACAGCCCTGATGCAATCATTAGAAATCGGAAGATATATACTCCACCTGCAAAATGGTAAGCAGTAACAAAGAACCATCCATACCACTAGCATGGCCTGCTTTATAACCCCATTGCCTCCCTACTGAGAGGACAATCATCCATCCCTCACAATGAGAATTTAACCCCTCACTTCATATTTGAATCCTATTTTCTCTCCCGCCCATTTAAATACAATTTTGGCCCTTCCCCTCCAAGCCTCCCCCTTCCTCTCCTCCTTTCATTATCCCATTGTTTCCTCCCCCTGTCCCTTTCTCTCCCATCTCCATCCTCCCTCCCCTTCCTTCTGCTCCATCCCTCTACCCCACCTTGGTTGAATTATCCCACCACCCCCCCTTTTCCAACCCTCTTTATCATAGATACTTCCCTTGGTCTTATCTCCCTGTGTGCAACCACAGGAAATCGACTAGTATATATACACATTTACTTTACTATAGCTATGTGTCTGAGGCATAGGTTTCAGTGATAATGCAGCAAATATCTATCAACAGTAATTTCTGTCAGCTTAGCTCAGTTGGCAGAACTTTCATCTCTGGGTCAGAACATTGTGGGTCTGAGCTCTATCCCAGTGGTTTGAGCTCATGTTCTAAGCTAATACTCCAGTACTCCAGTGCAGTACTGGAGGAACCATCCTTCAGATGAGTTAAGTCACAATCCACCTTATTATTTTGGCGGTTCTGGTGGACATTGCGTATCTCATGGCTCCACTGAAGAAGAGCATAGAGTTTTCCCAGTGCCCTACCCAGCATTCCTTCCTTAACCAATAAAAACAGCTTAACAGGTCATTCATCTTATTGTCTATTTGTCAATTGATGCTGATGCAGACTGACTAGCATGTTTTCCTACAAACAACAGTCAATGTACTCTTTGCTGAAGCATTTTCTGATGTTTCAAGGTAATAAAGTGGTATGTAATTGCAAGTATTATTATTATTTTTGCAGTGGTGGATAGGAAATGGAAATTATCTGTCTGGTGTTCATTTCTCTCGCATTCTATTAGGGTACCTACCTGTGGGTCAAGATTTTTCACTGCTGCCTGGTGTCACTAGAGTAGACATGGGCAAGAAGTCAGTTCAAGAGCAGCTCAACTGGCTCTCTACTTGCCCATTTGGAACTGAAAGATGCTCTCCTGGTCAACCTTCTATATAAGTTTTTATCTGTTGGAATCTGGATTCAGAAAATCCAAACTTCAGGTTTTGATTTTTCCTGTCTATTTGGAAGTTTTCTTTTTAACTTTTACTTCCTGAGAATTTGATGAAACAGAACTTCAATGCAACAAGTTACTGTAAATCTAATCACTCACTCATGATTTTAGCTGTTGTGCTTTGATCATGATATCAACAACAACTTGCATTTATATAGCACCTTTAATGTAGTAAAACATCCCAACGTGCTTCACAGGAGCATTATCAAACAATATTTGACACTGAGCCACATAAGGAGGTATTAGCCCAGGTGACCAAAAGCATGGTCAAAGAAGTAGGTTTTAAGGAGTGTCTTAAAGGAGGAGAGAGGTAGAGAGGCAGAGAGGTTTGGGGAGGGAATTCCAGAGCTTAGGGCCTAGGCAGGTGAAGGCATGGCCACCAATGGTGGAGCAATGAAAATCGGGATGTGCAAGAAGCAAGAATTGGTGGAGCGCAGAGATCGCAGAGGGTTGTAGGAGGTTACAGAGATAGGGAGGGGCTAGGCCATGGAGGAATTTGAAAACAAGGATATGAATTTTAAAATTGAGGTGTTCCCGGACCTGGAGCCAATGTAGGTCAGCAAGCACTGGGGTGATGGGTGAACGGGACTTGGTGCGAGTTAGGATACGGGCAGCAGCGATTCGGATGAGCTCAAATTTATGGAGGGTGGAAGATGGGAGGTCATGAAACTACTACATCTTAAAAATAGCATTATGTACAACAGGGATTGATGTTGTATGAAAAATATAAAACTAAATGATAGCAAATCTATAACATAACTGCTGCAAGCCTGAAAGTGTTTTAGGCCTGATGTCAAAAGTGGAGAACTTTTTATCGATCATATTTTATTTATAACCCAATTCTTTGATTTTTTTTGTAAATGCATACTTATAAAAATATTTTTTTGGTAGACTGACTAATATTGTGCCTGAATTTTAAGCATCAGCACAGAAGAAGGGAGTGGAGGACTTGTGGAAATTTATGCAGCATATAAATAAGCATTGCTGTTATAAAGGCTATGGCATGCAGGGCATGGCAAGAGGTGGCTGAAACATAGAAACATAGAAAATAGGAGCAGGAGTAGCCCATTCGGCCCTTCGAGCCTGCTCCACCATTCAGTATGATCATGGCTAATCCTCTCTCTCAATACCATATTCCTGCTCCCTCCCCATACCCCTTGATGCCTTTTGTGTCTAGAAATCTATCTATCTCCTTCTTAAATACATTCAGTGACTTGGCCTCCACAGCCTTCAGTGGTAGAAAATTCCACAGGTTCACCACCCTCAGTGAAGAAATTTCTCCTCATCTCACTCCTGAGGTCATCGAAGGCAGCAGTACTGTGCCAAGTACATGAGACCAATGCAGAAAGAAGTTTAATGACTTCACCAGAAGGGGGATAGTAAGTGTGAACCTTTACACAGATTTAAAAATGTTTTGTGAGCCTGGTGGCAACGACCTAATGTTTCCTTATCACATAATGTAATGAGCTAGTTAAAATGGCAACAGATAAGAATGATATGCACAATAAGGATTGACTCACTAGTCACAAGTCACACTCCACACCAGTATCTGCAAGGAGTTAATGCATGAAAGATCTGTAAAGCAGCACTACCTTCACATAATTGCAACTGCTGAATGAAAAGGGAAAATAAGGAAGAACGAGGAGAGGCAATATAAACTGAATGGTACAATTTCAAAGGGGCTGCAGCAACAGAGAGACCGGGGGGTGCACATACACAAATCTTTGGAGGTGGCAGGACAAGTTGAGAAGGCTGTTAAAAAAGTAAATGGGATCCTGGGTTTTATTATTAGAGGCTTACAGTACAAAAGCAAGGAAGTTATGCTAACCTTTTATAGAACACTGGTTAGGCCTCAGCTGGAGTATTGTGTTTATTAAAAACCAGGATCCCATATGCTTTTTTAACAGCCTTCTCAACTTTTCCTGCCACCTCCAAAGATTCGTGTATGCACCCCCCGGTCTCTCTGTTGCTGCAGCCCCTTTAAAATTGTACCATTCAGTTTATATTGCCTCTCCTCATTCTTCCTACCAAAATGTGTTACATTAAATTTCATCTGTCATGTGTCTATCCATTTCACCAGTCTGTCTATGTCCTCCTGAAGTCTGTTACTCTTCTTCACATTGTTTACTACATTTCCGAGTGTGAATGCTGTAGGAGCTCCTGATGCTGCAGTAAGTCATAGAAGTTTTATTTGTCTCTGCAAGAGAAGGTGGTATTTAACAGAAGACAGGCCACAGCTATTCATAGTACCATAGTAGGTTCAGCACAGGAGGAGGCCATTCGGCCCATCATGCCTGCACCAGCTCTTTGAAAGAGCTATCCAAATATTCCCCCCCTCTTTGCTCTTTCCCCACAGCCCTGTGAATTAGCGGACCACCCGGCATCGGACCACTAGGCACCGGACACGACAAAGGCAAACCAAGCCCAGTCGACCCTGCAAAGTCCTCCTCACTAACATCTGGGGACTTGTGCCAAAATGGGGAGAGCTGTCCCACAGACTAGACAAGCAACAGCCTGACATAGCCATACTCACAGAATCATACCCTTCAGCCAATGTCCCAGACTCTTCCATCACCATCCCTGGGAATGTTCTGTCCCACTGGCAGGACAGACCCACCAGAGGTGGTGGTAGAGTGATATACAGTCAGGAGGGTGTGGCCCTGGGAGTCCTCAACATTGACTCTGGACCCCATGAAATCTCATGGCATCAGGTCAAACATGGGCAAGGAAACCTCCTGCTAATTACCACCTACCGCCCTCCCCCCTCAGCTGATGAATCAGTCCTCCTCCATGTTGAGCACCATTTGGAGGAAGCACTGAGGGTAGCGAGGGCACAGAATGTACTCTGGGTGGGGGACTTCAATGTCCATCACCAAGAGTGGCTCGGTAGCACCACTACCGACCGAGCTGGCCGATTCCTGAAGGACATAGCTGCCAGACTGGGCCTGCGGCAGGTGGTAAGCGAACCAACACGAGGGAAAAACTTACTTGACCTCGTCCTCACCAATCTACCTGTCACAAATGCATCTGTTCATGACAGTATTGGTCGGAGTGACCACCGCACAGTCCTCGTGGAGACGAAGTCCCATCTTCGCACTGAGGATACCATCCAACATGTTGTGTGGCACTACCACCGTGCTTAATGGGATAGATTCAGAACAGATCTAACAGCTCAAACCTGGGCATCCATGAGGTGCTGTGGGCCATCAGCTGCAGCAGAATTGTATTCCAGCACAATCTGTAACCTCATGGCCCAGCATATTCCTCACTCTACCATTACCAACAAGCCAGGGGATCAACCCTGGTTCAATGAGGAGTGCAGAAGAGCATGCCAGGAGCAGCACCAGGCGTACCGAAAAATGAGGTGCCAACCTGGTGAAGTTACGACTCAGGACTACGTGCATGTTAAACAGCGGAAGCAACATGCTATAGACAGAGCTAAGCGATTCCACAACCAACGGATCAGATCAAAGCTCTGCAGTCCTGTCACATCCAGTCGTGAATGGTGGTGGACAATTAAACAACTAACGGGAGGAGAAGGCTCTGTAAACATCCCCATCCTCAATGATGGCAGAGTCCAGCACATGAGTGCAAAAGACAAGACTGAAGCGTTTGCAACCATCTTCAGCCAGAAGTACCGAGTGGATGATCCATCTCGGCCTCTTCTCGATATCCCCACCATCACAGAAGCCAGTCTTCAGCCAATTTGATTCACTCCATGTGATATCAAGAAACGGCTGAGTGCACAGGACACAGCAAAGGCTATGCGCCCCGACAACATCCCGGCTGTAGTGCTGAAGACTTCCGCTCCAGAACTAGCCGCGCCTCTAGCCAAACTGTTCCAGTACAGCTAAAACAATGGCATCTACCCGACAATGTGGAAAATTGCCCAGGTATATCCTGTCCACAAAAAGCAGGACAAATCCAATCCGGCCAATTACCGCCCCATCAGCCTACTCTCAATCATCAGCAAAGTGATGGAAGGTGTCGTTGACAGTGCTATCAAGCGGCTCATCAATAACCTGCTCACCGATGCTCAGTTTGGGTCCAGACCTCATTACGGCCTTGGTCCAAACATGGACAAAAGAGCTGAATTCCAGAGGTGAGGTGAGAGTGACTGCCCTTGACATCAAGGCAGCATTTGACCGAGTGTGGCACCAAGGAGCCCTAGTAAAATTGAAGTCAATGGGAATCAGGGGGAAAACTCTCCAGTGGCTGGAGTCATACCTAGCACAAAGGAAGATGGTAGTGGTTGTTGGAGGCCAATCATCTCAGCCCCAGGACATTGCTGCAGGAGTTCCTCAGGGCAGTGTCCTAGGCCCAGCCATCTTCAGCTGCTTCATCAATGACCTTCCCTCCATCATAAGGTCAGAAATGGGGATGTTCGCTGATGATTGCACAGTGTTCAGTTCCATTCGCAACCCCTCAGATAAAGAAGCAGTCCGAGCCCGCATGCAGCAACATCTGGACAACATACAGGCTTGGGTTGATATGTGGCAAGTAACATTCGCACCAGACAAGTGCCAGGCAATGACCATCTCCAACAAGAGAGAGTCTAACCACCTCCCCTTGACATTCAACGGCATTACCACCGCCGAATCCCCCACCATCGACATCCTGGGGGTCACCATTGACCAGAAGCTTAACTGGACCAGCCATATAAATACTGTGGCTATAAGAGCAGGTCAGAGGCTGGGTATTCTACGGCGAGTGACTCACCTCCGGACTCCCCAAAGCCTTTCCACCATCTACAAGGCACAAGTCAGCAGTGTGATGGAATAATCTCCACTTGCATGGATGAGTGCAGCTCCAACAACACTCAAGAAGCTCGACACCATCCAGGACAAAGCAGCCCACTTGATTGGCACCCCATCCACCACCCTAAACATTCACTCCCTTCACCACCAGCACACTGTGGCTGCAGTGTGTACCATCCACAGGATGCAGTGCAGCAACTCGCCAAGGCTTCTCCAACAGCACCTCCCAAACCCACGACCTCTACCACCTAGAAGGACAAGAGCAGCAGGCACATGGGAACAACACCACCTGCACATTCCCCTCCAAGTCACACACCATCCTGACTTGGAAATATATCGCCGTTCCTTCATCGTCACTGGGTCAAAATCCTGGAACTCCCTACCTAACAGCACTGTGGGAGAACCTTCACCACACGGACTGCAGTAGTTCAAGAAGGCGGCTCACCACCACCTTCTCAAGGGCAATTAGGGATGGGCAATAAATGCTGGCCTCGCCAGCGACACTCACATCCCGTGAACGAATAATAAAAGAAAATGTTTTCCCATCCAGTATTTATCCAATTCCCGTTTGAAAGTTACTATTGAATCTGCTTCCATTACCCTTTTGAGGCAGTGCATTCCAGATTGTTACAACTCGCTGGGTAAAAAAAATATTTCCTCGTCACCTCTGGCTCTTTCACCGATCACCTTAAATCTGTGCCCTATGGTTACCGACCCTTTTGCCACTGGAAACAGTTTCTCCTTATTTGCTCCATCAAAACTGTTCGTGATTTTGAACACCTCGATCAAATCTCCCCTTAACCTTCTCTATTCTAAGGAGAATGACCCCAGCTTCTCCAGTCTCTCCACATAACTGAAGTCCCTCATCCCTGGCACCGTTCTAGTAAATCTCTTCTGCACCCTCTCTAAGGCCTTGACATCCTTCTTAAAGTGTGGTGCCCAGAATTGAACACAATATTCCAACTGAGGCCTAACCAGTGTTCTGTAAAAGGTTAGCATAACTTCCTTGCTTTTGTACTCTATGCCTCTATTAATAAAACCCAGGATCCCATATGCTTTTTTAACAGCCTTCTCAACTTGTCCTGCCACCTCCAAGGATTTGTGTATGTGCAACCCCGGTCTCCCTGTTGCCGCAGCCCCTTTGAAATTGTACCATTCAGTTTATATTGCCTCTCCTCATTCTTCCTACCGAAATGTATTACGTAAAATTTCATCTGTGAAGTGTCTACCTATTTCACCAGTCTGTCTATGTCCTCCTGAAGTCTGTTACTCTCCTTCACATTGTTTACTACATTTCCGAGTTTCGTGTCATCTGCATACTTTGAAATTATACTCTCTATGCTCAAGTCCAGGTCATTATACTCTCTATGCCCAAGTCCAGGTCATTAATATATGTCAAAAAGAGGAGTGGTCCTAATACTGACCTCTGGGGAACACCACTGTATACTTCCCTCCAATCTGAAAAACAACCGTTCACCACTACTCTCTGCTTTCTGTCCCCTAGCCAATTTTGTATCCACGCTGCCACTATCCCTTTAATTCCATGGGCTTTAATTTTGCTAACAAGTCTATTATGTGGTACTTTAACAAATGCCTTTTGAAAGTCCATATACACTACATCAACCGCATCAACCCTCTCCGTCACTTCATCAAGAACTCAATCAAGTTAGTTAAACATGATTTTCCTTTAACAAATTTGACTTTCATTTATTACCCCAAGTGCCAATTTATTTTGTCTCGAATTAGTGTCTCTAAAAGTTTCCCCACCACCAACGTTAGGCTGACTGGCCTGTAATTGCCGGGTTTATCCCTCTCCCCTTTTTTTGAACAGGGGTGTAACATTTGCAATCCTCCAGTCCTCTGGCACCATCCCCATATCTAAGGAGGATTGGAAGATTGTGGTCAGAGCCTCTGCAATTTCCACCGTTACTTCTGTTGGCCAGGGGATGCAGAAACTACTGAGTTTATTCCAAACTACTGACACACAGGCAAAAGCAACTTTTGAACTGAAGTAACCTGAGATTCCCAGCTGCTGACACACAGGCAAAAGCAACTTTTGAACTGAAGTAACCTGAGTTCAGTCGCTGGCCTGAGCTGGCTGGAACCGGTTTGAATTAGCTAAGTTTTGTGAAAGACAAAGGAGATGTGATAAGGTACAAGTCCTTATTTAGAAAAGGAGTAATGAGGTAATGCTACCTAAGTACTTGGGACAGAGTCAATGAGGAGAAGACACAGACTCGGTGAGCAAGCCTAAACCAACGGGAGAGAGAGACAGCACAGCTTGAAGAGATAAGATTCAGAATAAGGATGAAGAATCTGGGGCGTGGAGCCAGAGCGAAGACTCCGGAGACCAACCATCGCGGAAGTGGAAGAACCTACATCAGGGACGTAGAGACGACGTTGAGAGAGAGGGAGAGAGAGAACGGAATGCCTGGCCAGTGTCAGCTCTCCTTTTCGGGTATTATCCTTTATATTCTGTGACCACTCAGGGAGTGTCAGAGAAACCTAGTGGGTGTGCGTTTAGATCCTAGTTTGGGTATAAAACTGTATAACCTGGTGCAAACTGCATGTCTATATCTAACCAGACGTATAAGCTATATGTATATGATCTAACGGCGTGAATAAAGCGAATTGAGAGTTAAGAGAGAATTGACTCTTCTCCTCTTTGTACTAAGCCAATAACCGTAACCGGTGACCTCCGGTCATCATTTCCCTCAGTAACCTAGGATGCATCCCATCTGGACTGGGTGACTTTTCTACTTTGAGTACTGCCAATCTTTTAAGTACCTCCTCTTTATCTCTTTATCTATTTTATCCTATCCAATATCGCTACTATCTCCTCCTTTACTGCTACAATGGCAGCATCCTCTTTCCTAGTGAAGACGGATGTGAAGTATTCATTTAGTACCTAATGAAGGAGAACCTGACACAGTCACAATTCCAAGATTTGGCATGCAGCAGCCCAGTTGTATCGACTTGGGGGGATGTAGATAGAGAATACGAGGGGAAGACTGAGGTGGAATCAATGAAAACTAAAGGGTAGGAACAGGAAAAACTGGAGGGGGAAGAAGAGAAGGCAGAGTTCCCTGGAGCACTTAGGCAATGGACCCAGATCACCAATGGCCCGCATTCAAAAGAATGCTTTCAGAGCATGATAGACTGTTCCAGTCACTGGGTGAGCATCTTCTACACCATGGATTCAAGTGTGAAGGAATCTACATCCTGCATGTGTGAGGAACTGATGCATGGTATTGAAAGCATACATATATTCTTGAAATGAGTGGCAGCTCTGAGGATGAAGGGATTGTGCAAGCTACCAGGGATCCTAGCATTCACTGACATAATTTTGTGCCAACGATCCCACATTAGCTGGACATTAATATAGTAGTATCCCTTTTGACTCAAAAGCCCATAGGTCCACATGGATGCCAATAATCCTACCCTGCACCCTGGGCTAGCCAGCGAGTTGGTAGAAGCCAAAAGCACATGCTTGCTGATCCATGGCCAAAAAGGTATCCATGACCTGTGGATGCATTTATGCACTGCCATCTGGCTTATGGAAGCTATGTCCCCAGTAGCCCCCTGAAACCCACCAATGGCGTAGTGCTGTGGTGACTGTCACTGGATCAGACAGTGTGGTGCAGGTTTGGAGCTGTGGTTTCAGGTCCTCTCCCAGAAGGTGGCACAACTCTGGTGACTTCCCTACTAAACCAGAGCTTCGAAAGGCATTGCTCCTCACTAAGGTTCAGGAAAGTCCATCTCACTCATATGAACCCACTCACCTCCGAGTAAACGCTCTCCTCCTTGGATACTAGTCTTGCATCCAAAAGAGCTTTTATAGCTCACTCCCCTCCAGATAGCACAAGTATATAAGAATGCCAAAAGGGACCCCAATCGTACAGCTTTGACAGATGTTCTCACTGCACCCAAACTTTAGGAAGTCACTATTCCTTTAAGGTCTAGAATAGCAACAAAACAATGATGTATTCTCAGTAACCAAAGTTCCTCCACATCAGAATTCTTGCCTTTCACAGCGCTCAAAAAGCTTTTTTGTTTTTTACTAGCATCCCCTCTTTATGTGGGCAGCTATTACACGACCTGCAACAGGACAGGACAGGCGCTGGGACAGGAAATCAGCTTGCAGGTCGTCCTGATGTCACAAACGTGACAAAACTGATTCATTTGAATACCTGCTCCTCCTTCAGGTGTAGCACTGGGGGTGGGGGCTTCTCAGATGAGGCCAGAAAGTTCATGGGTGCAGTCGTCAATTAAGAGCGGAGACCCGGTCTTCGCAGACCATATTTGTGGTTGGCTGCACTTCCCTTTCAGACACTCCTGGGGTGCTGTACTCAGAAAAAATGGCTCCAATGTACATCCCCTCCCGCCCCCACCCACCTCACCTCAGAAGAACATTCCCTATTGAGAGGTAGTCAGGCAAACGCAAGTTACGCAAACCTGTACATTTTTTTTTATTCCCTGAGGTAGCAAATCGATGAACTTGTTGATTTGCTGCCTCAAAGGATTTGACTGGTAAATTCGTGCCACTCTGAACCTTAATGGTCTTCTCACTGCTGGCCCTGGCTGCAGCCCGAACCTGAAGCTGCGGGAATCGACTCTACGCCAAGAACTGCAATTGGGAATTCGTGGTCTCACAATAGATCAGGAAATCACATCTGCAGCGTAGTGTCCGCTCCCGGAATGAAGCAGCAGCAACGGTTATGAACTGCAGCCAGTTGTGAGAAGATCAAAAATGGTACAGCGCCTTTGTGAACTGAAGGAAGGATAGTAGTTGTGGGTGGGGTGGTTGCTTTTGTGAACTGCGGGGTTGGCAATAGAGAGGGATTGTGTCTCTGTGAACTAGAATAGATGTTTCAAAGGGAGAGTGCCTCTGTGAATTTGAATGGGATCAGAAGGAAAGAGTGCCTCTGTGAATTGGGAATGTTTAGAGGGGAAGAATACCTCTATGACCTGCAAGAGAGGTTGGAGAGAGTCCCTTACAGTTGGAAAGAGTGACTTACTTAGCTTTGGAGAAGCAATGGTTAGGTTGGTCTGCTGAATATGGATTAAACCTAAATATCATATATTTTCCTATGATTGGATTGTTATGATTGCTTTTAGAGTTGACAGAGTTGAAGCTTTCGTCCCATATAAAACTGGCTTGGATTTGAACCCAAGTGCCAGAGGTGAAAGGGCAGTGTGCTGAACTGTTCGCTTACAAAGTTACTGAAAACATTTATTTTAAACGAGAAGAGGAAAAATGCCGTACTTTTCGTCGTTACTTACATGTTTTTCCCCTCTGCACTACATTTGTGCCATCTTGAGCCTATGTCTGTTGGTTCCTCGTTAAAATGTGACTTGATTTGCAATTCTTTTGAAGGAGTTGCTGGGTTTGGAGGCGCTTCTATCCCAAATTCTTCCATTTCCTTACTCATTCCCTCTGGAGAAGGAGGCATGTTTTCGCACATAATCGGTGAATTTGACTTTTTTGGCCGCATACTAGGTCCACTCATCGTGTTTGACCCATCAGGCAACTTCTGGAGATCTTTCAAGTCTTCAAACACGGCGCCTTCTCCTTGGTTCAATGACCTGATGTTAGGTGGTGGCAAATCAGACACTGATCTCGACATAGTCACGTCTTCCCAGTTTTCCAAGGCTAGGTCTTGCATCTCGGAATACCTACCCTCTTCTTTTGACAGCAGATATTTCCGTTTGTTGAGGTTGTGAAAGACAATGGGAAAAATCTGAAACATTTTATCAATTGAAGGTATGGGTTTGAATTGAAATAGTATTCGGTGACAGTTGGTGTCAGAAGTTGACAAAATCCGGTAAACGGTTGGGGGACAGGTTCCTATTCTAGAACCCAACGACAGCAGGAGAGAACGTCGCTGCTTGGAGACCAACTTTAAAAGTAAATGGCAGAACAGTTCAATCCTTTTGTTGTGCAGATGGTATTTCTGGTGATTGGGTTTGGTTTTGTTTCAACTAGATAAAACAGGGCAAAAAAAAAAGGAAAAAAATGCAAGAAAAGCCCAGCGAGGAACAGGTGAGCCACATTTTAGATTAGACTACTGAAAAGAATAAACCTTATCGCAAAATTCTATAAATTCTGTGTTGTCAATTTTGTCGGTATTTTACAATATATATTCCGTAAAAATAGCTATCCACAAACTTAGACGTTTTATATAATATATATCAAATCTGAGCTGCATTTGGAAATACATGGAAGCTTAACTCTGTTATATTTCATTATAGTTGATCTATGAAAATGGTATAAAATCTTCAGTAAAATTAATGTGTAGCCGCAAAAAAAAAACCTTTCTCACGCAAATCAAAAAAAATTAACAAAAATACGTGATATTTAAATTAAAAAAGACACACACACAAAAAATTACACATCAAAATAGCCCTACTCTTTGTCTTCACACATTCATATATTAGAGAGAGGGGGCAGGACCCGCTGCGCCCCCTACCGGCTTCGAGGGTTTATTGATGGAATCACAGCTGAGGCGGCGTCTACCAAACTTGTTGTCGAAAGAGGGGAGGGGAGCAAGTTGGAGGAGGAGGAGGAGGGGGGCGGGCTCCGCCGTGCCGTGGATTTGATTCGTGAATCTCGCGCCTTCTGGCTCGATGCTGCCTGCTGAGTGGCTGCGCTTGCTCAGAAGCCCCGCCTTGGTCCCCCGCGCCCTTTTGTTGTGCGGGTTAGGTTGTCGCGCGGTGCGGGTAAGATGGCGGCGGTGTCGGAGAGAATGGCTGTAGGAATATGAGGAGGCACAGCAGATAACTGTTCTGGCGGCTGAGGATCGGCTTCTTGTCGTTGAAATTTACAATAAGGATTTTTTTTTTCCTTCGTCTTTTTTTTTTCCTGCGAAGTTCGTTTTTTAATAATTGAATTAAGACAATTATAAAAAAAATATAAATGATGAAATTAAAGCAAAACCAGACTCGGACTTATGACGGGGACGGGTACAAGAAGCGAGCGGCGTGTTTGTGCTTCAAAAGCGAGAGCGAAGAGGAGGTAAGAGGCTTTGGGGCATGGTTTCTGCGGCGCTGGTAGGGGAGAGAAACAGTCTCCCCGGGGCCCTGGCCCTGACCCACACGTCTGCTCTACCTCGGCCTTAGTCCGGGGTTGGGGGAGGGGGAGGGGGAGGGGGAAGAAAGGGAATCTCAAATGGATAGGTCTTGATTATTGTTCTCTCGGAATTCTTCGTTTTAGTGTTTAATTTATTTAAAATCCAGTAATCGATTTGTCAAGGGGATGGGATCTCCTGGAGTGATGCCACATGCACTTTGCTTTGTGCTAAAATTATCAGCAAAAATGAGACCATTGGTAGAATTACTGTTTAATGAATTAAGCTCAGCATTAAAATATTTTCTCATGCAAAACTTGAGTTAGTCAGAGGATAGCGTATTCTGAGAATTGCATTTGTTTACTTTAATGAGGCTTTTCTGTGTCGTAAGGCTGCATAACCCACAATTTATGAGCTAAATCGTTGCATGTGTCATTACAGGCTTACGTGAAAAATTTGCCTTTTTGCCTGCCATCCTATCTAGTTTTAAATATATATAGTGTATTTTTAAAAACGCAGCATTCTTGTTGAATAGCATTTTGCTGCTTGCATGCAGTGTAGAGCACAATGGTGTCTTCATGCTACAAGTTGGTCATGGCAGCAAAGGTTGACTTTTCTAAATGGCAGCTGGACTGGCAGCTTTGCAAATTGAAGAAGGAAAAAAAATAAAATTATTGTTTCATACCAGCAAAGGTTTTTTTAAAAAGCCACACTTGTTCACCATTTTGCATGCACACCTGTAATTCTTTGGTTTAAGAATGGTATCATGTAACTTACAATTTAAATATTGTTAGTAAGATTTAAGTTGAATCAAAATATTTGTGAAGGCAATCAGCATCCACATATGCTTTGTTCTTAAGTTGTTAGAACTTTGGTTTATCAAAAACAAATCTTGGTTGTTTTTGATCTATAAATCTTGAAATTTCACTGATTCTCTTCCAATTACTTTCCACTTTGTCCTGGCAAATGGATATGTGCATAAAGCATCATGATTGCTACATTCTTCCTACCTCGAAGATTGTGTACAGTAAGAAAGTTCTTGCTTGCACCTTCGTTGGGAGTAGAGAAATGGTCTCTCAAGCCCTTCTAATCCACACTTTATAATGCAAAGAATAAAAGATGGCCTGGGAATGCCCTGGCATTTGGATGGTTTAAACTCAAGCAATTTACACTCAGTTTGATAGTTAACTTGAATATGTTACAGCTGCATAATAGATGCCCAATCATCTGTTCTCAACTAGAATTTTTGAGTTTAGGCCACAATTTTGACAAGCAGAGCTATGTCATGAATCAAATGGGGAAAATTGCTGAATTTACCTTTTTTGTATTACTTTGAAGTAATATAGATTAAAGTTGGCTTTAGTTAGTTGTTGCTGAGACTGAGTTTCTTTGTATCTGTGGCCTAAAAGGTAGCCAGTACATGAAACTCTTGTTTCAGCTATGCTTCAGTGAGAGTCATCTGTTCTAGTTGGCTTCCATCATTTGATGCCTGTATTCAGAAGATACTTGTACCAGGAGATTACTTGATGTCTGGACATGTAATGTATGAGAATTTGCAGACTGGAAGGAATAGGCAAATTCATTATACCTAATCTGGCCTATTGGGTCACTTTGAATGTTTAAAGTTTAACACCTGTAACAACCTTAATTTCCTGAAAATTGAGAAAAATCTATTTGATCTTCAGATGGAATCTACCTTGAATGCTAGATAATTGTAGGGAGTTGTGGTTTTGTTGTAATCTATTGCTCCCTGCTTCATGCTGCCTATTCCATGTAAAGCAGCTGAGAGCTTTGTGAAGTCATTTACCCACATATGTTCCATTATAGAATGTTAAAAGATACTGAAAAGAGCTTCTAAGATTTTGGACTCTTGTTTTTGAACGGTTTAAATGTTGTGCAAATCAAATTCTGTATTGCTGGTTACTTGCTGTGACTGTGATTTTGTAAATAAATGTTAGCTTTAGCTTGAACTTAATCATCTGGGTAATATACTGCCTTTCAAAGTGGACAGCCCTCATGGTCTCATGCATAATCCTGTGGCACCATAGCATGCTATCCCATTCACAACATGCATAAGTGCACGTTTGAGTTCAAATGGGACTCAGTTTACTTATAGAAGCTATATCTTTGCTGTGGCCACAAATTAAATGTTTGGAGAAAGCCTGAACTGAAGCAATAATGACCAAAATGAGCTGTTATCTTTACATAGCAGCCATGGAAAGTTTATTTTGAGATGAGTGACCCATTTTACTCGGAGCTATCTCAGCCATTGCCAATAAACTTAGACCACAGTATAACGGCTTAGTGTAACAGTAGAGCTATTGAGAAACAATGCTCCTGTATCTGCACTGCAGAAAATGTTTGACAGTGCAACCTGGTAACAAGTTATCACAGTAATTGTCAACAAGTTTAGGGTCTACAAATTCTTATTGACTCCTATTGTGATTCTACTATCAGTGCTTAAAATAAAAATGAATAGCCCTTGCACTCTTCGCTTTCCCCCCCATGCCATTTTTATTTTAATGGACTAAGAATTCTGCAGCTGAGCATTCTCATCTATCTCCAGCTTGACCTTGTTTCCCAGGCAACCCTGAAACTAATGTATTACAATGCTGTTTGACAATGCAACTGTAGAATTGTAGTTAATAGAATGACAATACTGTAGTTGAATTCATAGATGCATTACAGAAAATTCCAGAAGTATGTGGAGAAATGTAATTAGAAGCTTAAACTTCGTGCATAGCTTGCTGTCAAATACAAGAAAACCCAGGAGAATCCCAGCACTTGCGCAGCATAGGATGTTGTCTATGATGTTGCAAACTCCATTCCCTAGCCACCGACTCCATCCCTTTCCCACGCCATTTTCTGAGGCTGAACCAGACCGTTCGCAACCATGGCGTCCTATTTGACCCTGAGATGACCTTCCGACCACATCTGCTTCATCACCAAGATCACCTACTTCCACCTCCTTAACATTGTCTATCTCCGCCCCTGCCTCAGCTCATCTGCTGAAGCCTTCATCCATGCATTTGTTACCTCTAGACTTGACTATTCCAATGCTCTCCTGGCCAGCCTCCCATTTTCCACCCTCCACAAACTTGAGCTCACCTAAAACTTCGCTGCCCATAACCTAATTCGCACCGAGTCCTGTTCACCTATCACCCCTGTGCCTGTTGACCTACATTGGCTCTGTACTGGCAATGCCTCGATTTTAAAATTGTGATTCTTGTTTTCAAATCTATCCATGGCCTTGCCCTAACCTATTTCTGTAACCTCCACCAGCCCTACAATCCTCCGAGATCTCTGCTCTCCTCCAATTCCGGCCTCTTGCGCATCCCCGATTTTAATCGTTCCACCGTTGGTAGCCGTATCTTCAGCTGCCTAGGCCCTGAGCTCTGGAATTCCCTCTCTAAACCTCTCTGCCTCTCTAGCCCTCTCTCCTCCTTTCAGAGGCTCCTTAAAACCTACCTCTTTGACAAAGCTTTTGGCCACCTGCCCTCATATTGTCTTATGTGGCTCAGTGTCATACTTTGTTTGATAACGCTCCTGAGAAGCGCCTTGGGGTGTTTTACTATGTTAAAGGTGCTATATAAATGCAAGTTGTTTAGGACTGCACAAAGTATTTTAAAATGGATGTATATAGGAATAGGTGGTAATAATAGAGCAGTGTCTATGTTGCCAGTCTAAAAACAGAATGCTGTAGACCTCCCATACTGTTTTCAGTTAATGAAAACACTACCTAGTAGTAAATTGAAGCAGACTTGAACAGACCTGTGATCATTGTTGTCTTTAAAATCCACATTATTTGGAGGTGGGAATCATTGCAGATCTTTCAGCATGGTTTTGTTGCAATGGTGTTGGGCTATTGTTGTGAATACTTAAATTTGACTGGTTGCCATTTCATTAAGAGTTTGGAAATAAAGCTTGGAGTACTTCATGTATTTGTTAAAGTGGAATTCAGACTGTTTTAAATTTGAATAGATTGCTAATGACCAAAATTTTACGGTGAGCCCTTGTTACGTGCTGTTGTGGTTAAGTATCTTGTAGTTGTGAACTGTTGCATGATTTTTCCTTCATCCTATCCATTGTCGGTAATAGTCGACAATGACGACCAAATATTCTATAATTTTGCTTCAACATCTATTTATATCTAGTCTGGTGTGCAGCATCCATGGATAAAACATTTTTGGATGTGTCACAACTATCAATGACAAAGCACTTCACTGAGTAAATTTCTCTTTTGTTTTTCTCGAGCCTTTCCAGCGACTCTCACTACCCCATTATATATATCCGTGTAAATAAAGTTTACAAAAAACACCAACAGTTATGAAAACAAACTACAAAATTTGTAAAAAGTTAATTCATTGCATCTTACAATATCTTCGATGTGGAGATGCCGGTGATAGACTGGTAGGGAGTCGCACAACACCAGGTTATAGTCCAACAGCTTTATTTGAAATCACAAGCTTTCGGAGCTTTGCTCCTTCACCTGACGAAGGAGCAAAGCTCCGAAAGCTTGTGATTTCAAATAAAGCTGTTGGACTATAACCTGGTGTTGTGCGATTCCTTACATTTACAATACCTTCGACATTTGCCTCCTTAGGCCTCCAGTCTTTCTACAGTCTCAGGCTTGCCATTTTTTTTTCCTGTTCCCAGAGTTCCTTTTCTTCTTGATACCTCAGTACCACCCCGTGTTGGTTTTATGATAGCAATGCATGCAGGGATTTTGATCCTCGCTGTCTTTCATGGCTCTCTGCATATGTATAATCTTTTCCCCTCTGCGTTGTGAATACTTAAGATTCTGGTCACAAGTAATCTATTCAAATTTAAAACAATGGTTTGAATTCCACTTTAACAAATACATTAAGTACTCTAACTCGCCACCACCCCTCACGGCCCCTCCTCTGCCTCTGATTTGTCACACTGCTTGTCCGACATCCAGTACTGGATGAGCAGAAATTTCCTTCAACTAAATATTGTGAAGACCGAAGCCATTGCCTTCGGTCCCTGCCACAGACTCCATCCCCGCCCTGGCCACTGTCTGAGGCTGAACCGAACTATTAGCAACCTTGAACTTGAGATGAGTGTCCAACCCCATATTCGCACCATCACCAAGACCATCTACTTCCATCTCCTTAACATCGCCCGTCTGCGTCCCTATCTCAGCTCACCTGCTGCTGAAACCCTCATCCATGCCTCTGTTACCTTTAGACTTGACTATTCCAATGCCCTCGTGGCTGGCCTTCCATCTTCCACCCTCCATAAACTTGAGCTCATCCAAAAGTCTGCTGCCCATATCCTAACTTGCACCAAGTCCCCTTCACCCATCACCCCATGTGCTCCCTATCTTACATTAGCTCCTGGTCCGGCAATGCCTCGATTTTTAAAAAATTCTCATCGTTGTTTTCAAATCCCTCCATGGCCTGCTCCCTCCCTATCTCTGTACCCTCCTCCAGTTCTACAACTCCTCTGAGATCTCTGCACTCCTCCAGTTCTGGACTGTTGCGCATCCCCAATTTTTTCATCACTCCACCATTGTCAGCCATGCCTTCAGCTGCCTAGGCCTTAAGCTCTGGAATTTCCTCCATAAATCACTCTCGCTCTCCTCCTTTGAAGATGCTCCTTAAAACTTACCTCTTACCTGTCCCAAATATCTCCTTATGTGGCTAGGTGTCAAATTTTGTTTGATAACGCTCCTGTAAAGCGCCTTGGGACGTTCAGCTACTTCAGTGGCGCTATATAAATGCAAGTTGTCAGTGCTAGAATTGACTGGAACCAACATGTGCTGTAAATGTTAATCATGACAGCTAGGTTGGATCACATGCTCTGGACCAGGTTAGAAGAGTGCACCAAGTGGAGTCAAACAGTGTTGTGGAGCAGAGCTTCATTTATGCATGGAAGTAGGGTGTTGTCCCACCAGCTATTGGCAACTTAGCAATGCACTGCTTGACCATGAACAATCCTGGTTAATGGTTTATAGTAAGACTTTCTTCTGCATGGACTTCACAAGATTTTGCAGTGGTGCAATACTGTATGAGGACAGAAGAGCTTTCCCCTTACTCCCTTTCACTTCAGAAGGAATTATAGGAGATACTGATTATGATAGGGAAGACACAGTATGGAGTGCGGTAATTTAATGATTTTCCTGTTTTATATCTGCTTCCTATCCCAAATTTTTTTTTGTGGGGGGTGGGGAGGTGAAGTGTGTTAAAAGCTCTAAATTTCTGTAATCCTCTGACTAATGAACAATGCTGCAGGAGATGCACTAATGTTTCACAATTTTGTCTGTTGCTGCATATTTTTCAGCAAGTAAAGCATCAATCATTCAACTGAATTTTCATTAATTACAAAATTTGTACTGATTTTACTTCTTGTGAAAGAAGCTTCTTTCTCCCTTTGGGATCGCAGAACCTCTTCAGGTCTTGTGTTCGCAGGGAAGCCTTTCTCCATGTTGTAGTTAAATACTAATACAGGTAGAAGATGTAAGCCAAGCATTTACCCTTTTGTAAGATGACAGGCAAAACTCACATTATTGCACATTTTATGTATGATTCATGATTGTTGCAATAAGCAAAAAAGATTAGTTGTAGCTGTCCAGTAGGCCTTTGGGTGAAAGGAAGTAAAGGATAATGTAGATGATTCAGTTTTTTTTTAAAAAGACAAAATTGGCTTGTGGACCTAGCAACATATTACTGAGCTAGCCCAGTATGTCATTCGTAATGAGTCAAACATAGTTTTTTTACCTCATGATGCAAGCACGCTGACTCACTGAAGCAGATCAGTGCATTTAGCAGGCCAGAGGAGAAGTTGGACTTCTAACTGTAGATTGGGAGATCCATGAGAAAATTAGTCTCATGCTTGCCGTCCTACGGAGGCTAGTGAATTTATATTTGCCAAGACCTGCATTTTACCTTGGAATAAAGTAAGTGCTTTGCGGGCTAAGAATTGTGTAGCTTCTAGTTGGTCATCTGTTGTATTTGATACTGCTCCAGTGAGAGATGGATTAGAGTGAGCCAAGAGAAAGTGAATTCAAGCGGACTTGGGCAAAATTGAATTTGTGGAAAGAATTCAGATGGGATAATTAGTAGAGCGAAATTCAAAATTGTTGGAAAAATAATTTTATATATGTATAACTGCTATTTAGCCAGCAGCTTAAAAAGTGTGGACTGCGAGAGGAAGCTGAAGAGACATTTATACCGAAGAGAAATTTAGACCATGTGAGGACAGCAGAAACAGGTAGGCAAAACAAGGTTGGCTTGCAGGGGAGAAGAGTGAGCTTCAATGGAAATGGGAAGAAATTATTTTGGAGTGGATTAAGACATTAATGTGATGAAATAACTGGTATGAAATGCATGGATTTGGTATGTTAACGGGCTACAAAAAAAAGTCTAGATATTCAAAATTGTGGCCTTCGAACAAAGGATATCTATCAGCTTACTGATTTTGTACAAATAAGGCTGAGTCAGGGGATGATTTAATTAACAATTGTAACTACTTATATGATTTTTAAAAAACTCAATATTCACTTTTTCTATAGTAAAGAATTCTTAGCCCCAATGCCATGTTACAGTATTTAACAATTGCAGATGATCAGAAAAAAATTGATCAAACTTAAGAATTTGTCTTTGTCAAATGCTTAGAAAATCCAAATTACCTACTAATGTAATGAAATTCAGTCATGCTATATGTAACTAAGTCTATGGTAGTTATTAATGCAATATTTGAACCATTTGTTTCAATAATATGAAAATGCTACTGATTTGAAAAAGTCAAACGTCAATGGCAGGTTGGAAGTGTGGATGTGTCCTGTATACATAAATTAAACGACCATAGTAACTAAATGGCATTGCATTTATGAAACCTGATTTTGTAATGCAATCGTTAGTTTGTATTTGTAAATAATGTATACTATCCAACAGTGTTCTGTTTTCCAATATGGTGCTTTTTTTTTAGTACATTGTGTAGTTTTACTTGGAGCTGGTATATTTGGTCATCGCCTTTGTCCCTTTCGACACACTGTGCTTGGCCAGTTCCCTGGGCAGCAGAAGTGTGCGGCGGCCTGGATCTCCTAGGAGCTGATGGAGCGCTTATTGTAATGGCCCAGGTGGGAAACTTAACCCGTGATGCGCTTGAAAATATAGTTAAAGAAGCTAGGAATATTGTGAGTTAATTTAGTATTGAAATGTTTTTTTTGAAAAACATCCAATTTCGTGTAGAACCTTATAGATCCTCAGAATCCTCGGTACCTCGCTTTACTGGCTTTTGGGGGATGGAAGAAGTGAATAGAGCTTCAGACCTACTAAATATGAGGTGCTTTGTTGTGTTGGCAGCTTTGAGATTAGAACTAGTGTCTGAGGCCTCTGTCCAGTGTTTCAGTTCCACCTATTCTCAATTGATAATACTATCCACTTCCCCAGTCCTTCTGGGATTTTTAATTGAATTCTCAGCTTGCATCAAGGGTATGAATTCTCTGATTGCAAATTCCCTGCTTTACTTCCTGGAGTCTGCAAATCCACATCAATTTTGTATCCGGAGCACTGACAGTGGGGTAGAGTACATGTAGCTAAAATATCCCTTTATCTTCAGGCCACAAAAGTTATAGATATTCCGGTCTTAATGTATCTGGATAAGTAATGCTCTATACCAGTTTGGATTTCTACACTGAAATTGTGTTTTTCTCCACTTCAGTCTTTTTTGTCATTGTTTTATTTGTTTGCGAACATAGAAAAAGAGAATATGCCATTGCTAATATATTGCTGTTCGGCATCTCCTATATGCCTTCATTGGCCAGAAACCATTTTATTCCCATTTATCCAACATATAAATAAGATGTCGTACAAAGTACAGGCTTTTACTTTTTGTTGCCCGTCATTGCCTCCTTAAGATAACCCAATTGTCCCATCCTCTGTTCATGTTGATCATTTCACCCAACGTGCTGCGTAAGGGTCTCCCTCTACAACTTCCTCCTCGTCTCTCACCCCTTGTACTACTGCTTTCAGACCAAGTTGACACACAATGTCTGTGCCCTTCGTATTTGCCGCAATAACTTTTATTTACTCATGGACAACACTGTTGCCAAACACAAACTCATTGTGGATAATTATATTGACATCCTGGAAAAGTGCTTCATGGTAGCAATTCCTTATGATGCTATCTGCCTGGTTATTTTTTTTAACCACTGGTGGTGGTGTGGCCCTTACCTCCATGTCATACATTGGCGCCTCTCTCTACTCCTCAGACAGTACCTCCTTCGAGTGCCTCACTCTCTTCCATCCATCACACCTTTCATTTAAAATCATTTGCTGCCTCTTGCCAATTTCCCTTTGCTTTTCCACCAATAACTCATGCTGGGTGATTTCAATTTCCATCTGAACTCCCCTAGCCCCTCCTTCTCAGAATTCACCACTCTCTTGTCCTCCCTCAACCTCACCCTTCACATAAACTCCACTACCTATATCGTTGGCCACCCCAGATAGCAGTAGATGCTGAGTCATTGAGTATATTCAAGGCTGCAATAGATAGATTTTTAGGCTCTCGGGGAATCAAGGGATATGGGGATCAGGCAAGAAAGTGGAGTTGAGGTTGAAGATCAGCCATGACTTGATTGAATGGTGGAGCAGGCTCGAGGGGCCCTTTGGCCTACTCCTGCTCCTACTTATGTTGTATGGACTCAATCTCTGACCCAGGCTATTGCTGATGTGGGTAGTATCCCTTACTACCCACATCCATCTACTCTCAGTCACTACTTTCACCAGCTGACCTATGGGGGGGGGGGGGGGGGGTGAAATTCTTCCCCCACAACCCTTATAATCTCACTCCAAAATTTCTATGTTTTTCATTCGCCACAACGACACTGCCACTGTCAATTTGACAATTACCACCCAATGTCCAATCTCCCTTTCCAAGTTCCAGCTCAACGGTCATGTCTCCTGTAACATTCTGTTTGAATTCCTGCAGTCTGACTTCCTCCTTTCTTGCTGCACAGAAACAGCCTGAATTGAAGTTACAAACAAACAACATCTTCTGTGACTGTAAGGCTTTATCTTTCCTTGATTTCTCCAGTGTTTGACGCAGCTGTCGACGCCATCTTCCTCCAGTGCCTTTCCTCAACTGTCCAGCCTCGTGGGACTGCCCTTGTATAGTTTGTTTCATACCTATCTGAATGTAGCCAGCAGAATTCCAGCAATCATTTCTCTTCCTGTTGCATCGTAACCTCCTGAGTCCCCCCAGGATCTGTCCTTGGTCCCTTCCTTTTCCTCAGCTAAATGCTGCCCTTTGGAGTCATCATCCACAGGCAGGGTCCACTTCTACATGTTTGCAATAACACCCAACTTCACCTCACAACTGCTTCCCTAGACTTCTCAACTGCTTCTTTACTATCGGATTGTTTGTTCAGCATCCAGTCTTGGATTGGTCATGACTTCCAGCTCCATATTGGGTAGATTAAAACCGCCGTCTTTGTCCCCGGCTATAAATTCCACTCATAGGAAGAGGAATAGGCCATTCAGCCCCTTGAGCCTGTTCCACCATTTAATTAGAGACTGGGATCCCTGGAGAGTAGGAGGTTAAGGGGTGATCTTATAGAAGTCTATAAAATAATGAGGGGCATAGATAAGGTCGATAGTCAAAATCTTTTCCCAAAGGTAGGGGAGTCTATAACGAGGGGGCACAGATTTAAGGTGAGAGGGGAGAGATACAAAAGGATCCAGAGGGGCAATTTTTTCACTCAAAGGGTGGTGAGTGTCTGGAACGAGCTGCCAGAGGCAGTAGTAGAGGCGGGTACAATCTTGTCTTTTAAAAAGCATTTGGACAGTTACATGGGGAAGATGGGTATCGAGGGATATGGGCCAAGTGCAGGCAATTGGGACTAGCTTAGTGGTATAAACTGGGCGACATGGACATGTTGGGCCGAAGGGCCTGTTTCCATGTTGTAACTTCTATGATTCTATGATTCTATGGGTGAAAGGTACCTCAACTCCTTTGTTCATATCCCTTGATATGATGCCGAACAATAATTTTTTTAGAAAGGGACTGGCATTTTGGTAAGTTATTCTTGGATAACTTGGCTGGACCTAGACGGAAATGAAAGTAGATTTTTCTGACATCAGCTGCTGTACATGCAATTAAAAGTAATATTTTTTTTAAAAGAGTTGGGAAATTGCTTTTGGACTCTACAGATTTGGACAGTTTTTTACTTTGAGCTTGGATCACCATTTTAAAATTGTCCAGAAAACGGCAACGAGTTTCTGAACAGCAAATGCAGGCACAAGGCAGTTGGAGAGACTTTGCAGTACATGAACCTGTTCATAATTTCACCTCTGCCAAGTGATATATCTGAAATCTAAGCCTGATGGATTTTTCTTAATTTATGAAAAGAGCACTAGGTTTTGAATATATGTGATCAGAACTTGGAGTATAGCCTTAAGTTTCCCCAGGCTAGCTTTTCGAATTTTTTTTAGTCCAGGTTGTAAGTACATTTGTGCTCCTGCAATTCACAATATCTTGTTTGTCACATTGATGGAATTATGGCAGAAGCCTGCTTTCTAGACGATGTTCCTATACATCAGCACAAAGTCTGCATATGAACTACCAAAAATTATTTGACACCAAAAGCACTTTGAACACCTCTCTGCTTGCAGTTTAGACGATGGAAGTCTGGAGAACATTTATAAATGCATCGTGAGATCTCTAGGATAACATTATAATTCCGCAATACACATTAATCAGTACCAACCATGGTATGTTAAATGTCCATGGTAGTTTTAAAAACAAAACCTAAACAATCAAACCCCTCACTAATTATCAAGTTTGTTTGCATTTTTCAATGTAGCATCTGGATGTCTTTGTTAAATTTAGGTAGCAATAGTTTAACATTTTTAAAATCAAGTTTATTTGAGCAAAGGATAGAGCAATTGTCAAACCAGCTAATCTAAGCTATTTACCTGTATTGTTTAGTGATTAGAGTACAATTGACCGAAGCCTGAGCAGGTTTAACATCTTGGCTTCAAAATGGTGTTAGTAATGGAAGCAAAAGGAGGCTGGCAGTTCAGGAGGTGTTATTAATAATAAATGTTAAAAATCTTGTGTGACTTAAGATCATGTCAGAAAATGGTAACATTATTCTAATGGCCAGTCAGCAAGTAAACCATTTTGGTGTGGATGTGGCGGCGTTTGTTCCTTCGTTCCCATCAGGGTTTGGGCCCAGATTGAATCATCTTGATATTGCTTTGACAAATATGACACCTCACGACAACAGAGGGGCAACATTTGTCATTCTGTGCATCAGGGTTTCAGTTAAGTGTCCAAGCCGGGTTTCTATGATAGATTTCTCTTTTGCTCAAAGTTTGAAGAGAGACTGTTTTGAAAGACTGCATTAGTTGTTACCTTTTATGTGCTGAGTTCTTGTGAGGCATATCCTAAAAATCCATAACAATGCTTCAGATAGGGCTCATATCAGCAATCATTTAACAATCAAAAGAATTGACTAGGTTTCGGATACTAGGATTCTTGCTGTTGTAATTAATCATGATCCAATAAGCCTGCAGTGGACAGTAGAAATTCACCCAATGACTTAGTTTTTTGGAAAAGTCAGAGTTGCATGTCTTTAATCAGTAGGGAGCTTGATGAACAAATCTGTTTTCCTGTAATAATGGTCTAGATTTACAAAGACATCAGTACTGAACAGCATAGTTACCAATTCAGACAATGTTGGTGTAAGGAAATATAATCAAGCTATTCCTGTCTCTCTTCAGGAATTGTATTAAAGTTACCCTTTTGTTTAATATGGCATGATGAAATTAGTACTCCTGTTGAGAGAATCTGTATTGGATTTCAACGGGTAAAGCAATTGAAGATGTTGACCGTACTCGCATGCAAATAGTAGCTTTGGAAGATTATCCAGTCATCTCAATTAAGCATAATTTCATGTATCTATTTTGTTCAATTAGGACTAGATACTAATATGCTGTTCATTTCAGTTTAGCAGCAGCTCCCAGACAGTTCATGAAGTGTTAATTATGATAAACCATCAAAGTGATACCAGTCTATCTGTGGATTATTTGATCTGACAAGTTCTTGATAACTATTTTCAACCGGTGTAACAAAAGCAGTTTGACTTAAAATTTTGATGAATGAATACTAGCCATAGATTTTAAGATTGCCTTATTTGGAACAAACTAACCTAGCAAACCAAACAAACTACTTTGAATGTGTCACTAGTAGTAGCTGTGCTTAGGATCTTGAGTACACAATTCCCCATGTGGTCTCTTGAATTTGTAGTGGAGTAGAAAATTACTTTTGTGGTGATACTGGTTCAACACATCATTGTGCTGCTGTTCAGGTCCACTGGTGTTTAGCATTATATTGCTGCTTTGCCACGTCCACGTTACTGGAGACATAGTGAGTTAAGTATGCAATGCATTTGGATCTCAAGAAGTCTGACTTGATAACTTATGAATTATGATCATTTCTATGTAGGGGATATGATTGGTTGCTACAAATCATGATCATTAAATTTGTTTAGACCATACGTTGGGTTAACAATTATTGGGTAAAAAATTTATGTAAATATTTCTTTTTAAATTAGCAACTTTGTTGATGCGCTGATTACAGAGTAATTCTTGTTGAATTTCTTTCAACTCATTTTTCCGCCCCCGCACCCCACCCCACCCTTCTGTAACCAGTCCCCAACTAGTGTGATCTGTTTTTCATGGTAACCCAATGAAATCATTAGTTTTCTAATTTTTCCCCTCGATGTGAATTAATAAGTGGAGGCATTTAACCTCTGATATTTAAGTCTCCGATACAGCTAAGCACATGTTCCTACAATTCTCTTCTGTACTCTTATCTTGAAGAGCTGACCTTGCAACATTAACCCAATTAGAGCTCATGTTGCAATATGAGATTTGCGTATAGGTTTACTTGCTATTTGGAATCAGCAAAGTCATTTTTTGTGAAGGTACATGTCTTGTTACATGGCTGAGGGTTAATTGAGCTTTAATGACTGATTTCCCATATGTTGCTTAATTTGAATCAGCTGTTAATCTGATTTTTTTTGAGCAAAAAACACTTCCTGTGCTGTCAAATTATTTAATTCAAATTACTGGATAATTCAGTTTTTTTCAAGCAATTACTTTGAGTTAATAGAAGTAGATTGTACATTGTATCTATTGATCCTGCTTCCAGTTTTTTTTGGATTGTGGGATCAAAGGGAAGTATCGCTGTCATGCTGAGGGCATGAAAGGAAGGGAAAGTGTTGCTACTATGGGAGAGAGAAGTCATATTTGGTGGAAATTCCTCGATGATTCTATATGTGGTAGAATGCTGCATAAGTGTATCATTTGGAGAACAAGGATCATTGGTGATTTAGGTTACTTGAAATAAATCTGAGCCAATGATTCTTAAGTGGCCAGCTAAGTGACATTGTCTGAGGTTTGACAATTTTTATTTTTGACTAAACTGCTTGTCATCTGATGCAATAATCAGACCTAAAGTGCAGCATGTCTTGCTTCATTTCAAAAGCACTTTAAAGCAGCTCCTGATGTTGCCATGATGTAGATTTTTAAACCTTTGTATTCTAGCATACTTTGGGGCAGTTTATGGTCCTGAAGCTCAGCAGCTGAAACAATCATATCACTAAATTTATTTATGTGGCTGTTAAAGTTGCTTTTTTTTGCAAACTCTGTGTATTGGGACAAAAGGTGAAGCTTATTACTGTAATTCTTAAAGATTTGAATTTTAGAACCGTATAAACTTTATGGATGGCTAGGGAATGTGTTTTTATTACATTAATCTGTCATTTTTGTTCATGTATAACTTCATTTTTTTGAGTAGTGGATTTAATTTTTTATCTCTGCTTTTCTGGTTGAGTTGACCAAGCCAGTGGCAGAAGTTCTTGGTGGTGGTGGTGTTTGGCTGATTACCTTTTTTAAATTTGTGGCTAAGTAGTAAGAAATATGTTAGACTAAAAGCCAAATAATCAATGACTCTGTGATGACTTCAAGGTGATAATTATGCTACTCTGAACCATGAGAGCTAATTTTGAGCAGTTTACAAACCTCAGTGGAAAATTGTTTTTGGTGACTATTATCATGTGCTTTTCAGAAAAGGTCTGTTTTGGATATAGTGGAACTATGGTATGTAGGTAGAATAGTCATGAAGATGCTTAGTTCCTGGACATGTGTGGGCATCACTTGGGTCAGTAGCCATAAATGATGGAATAGGAGGCGCACTATGGTCAGTGCCTGGCAATGCTGGGACAGTATTCTTGACAAGAAAGGTGCAACAATGCCTTGCAAGTCCGTCCAGCTGTGTCACAAAAGTGAAATCCTGGAAAGATACCAGAAAGATGCAAAATATTTTCTTGCAGGGAGAGAAAAGCTGGAGGGAAAAGCCAGATGGCTTGTGCCACTCCTGTTAGCTATTTTCTGAATAGCATTAGCACACGCCTGACAGCAGGCTCTTGTTTTTTGGTGAGGATAGAATATCCTTTTTGTAGTGGCCTCTTCAAATAATTGTGCCATCATGTGTCTCTCGATGCTCTGATTGCTCAACTACTGATATTGTGTTCCACACCGTGGCTCCATTCTTACCTTGTTTTGTATACCAGTTTCAACAATGAAGGATACTCGTTCTATTGAATCGTAAAATCTTTTACACAGAGGTTATACAGGAAAAAGCCTACCATGAATCCCTTGATGCAGAGTCCAGGACAGTAGATCAGGTGATTTAAGGATTGTTCAACTGCTTTGGTATACATTTGGACTTCTTGTACTTAACCTTTTGTGACAAATGAGTAACATTTTAAGAATCCACGTTTTGGTATAGCCTCACCATACCTTGGTTGGTATGCTCAAGGTAGCTGTTGAATCATAGTCCATTGTTTTTGAGATTAAAATTGCTTCAGAATTTCATGTATCTCTGAAAGAAAGTGTGCTTTGTGCCTACATGTGACTGTAGTCCCACATTATATGGTTGACTCTTCAATGTGCTCTGAAATGGCCTAGTAAGCTACTAGTTGTAAAACAAATGCGAAACGGCCCACCACAATCTTCTGAGACTAACAATGGATGGGCAATAAATGTGGTCTTGCCATCATTGCCCACTTTCCGAGAATGAATATATTAAAAAAGATCAAGTTTACATTCAATGTACCTTCAATGTAGCTTCCTGGAACAAGTTTGCTTTCACCAAACATTCTTGTCTTGAGCTGACTGCTTAGCAGTGTAAGCATTTTAGCACTCTGTTAACTTTTGGTCTTCAGAATTTTGCAGCTTATTTCTGTTACTTTAAGTCACCAAATGAGGAATCTAACATTTTGTAAGGCAGAAATCACTGGCATTATAATATAGAATTAGCCAATATTGGTAATTAATTATGTCAGTATTCACATTGTGTAAACATAGAATAATCAGGCATAACCTCAAAACAAAAATTAAAACAGAAAATTCTGTAAATACACACTATATCCAAAAGATGATTAAAAGGTAGGGTCAACAATTTGGACATAAACCCTCCATCAGATCCCTTTGTGAATGATCTAAACATTGACTTATCCTCCTCGTTTCGGGCACCTATGGACCTACTGGGCACTTCCAGCATTTTGTGTTTTTGTCTGGTTTCTTGACGTGTAGTGTTTCTTTTCATCACTCCAAAACAGTATCTCTGGTTCTCCTGAAGTCTTTTTTGTTTGATAATTGTCAGACATACAGATTTTAATGGAATTTATGGAAAATGTTGGGAACCCATGAATTTTTACTGATCCTGTTGACATGCTTGCTGTGTGATGTATTGTATTATAATATGCTGCCGCATTGCTTTTGTTTTTAGGGACTATTTTAGTGTGCCATGACTGCAAATTTCAGCCTTTAAAAAAAATTCTAATTTCCTTTCTTTGACAAGTGTTTATGAAATGTGGACTTTTTTTCTTTCTTTCAGATATAGCAACATTTTCAAACCCCAAAGAAGTCTTTAGGATTGCCAGTATGCACTTGACTTGCGTTAATGAAAAAGTACATATTATATGAAAAGTTGACATTTGCTTAAGTCAAGACTTTTTTGGTGTCACTGCCCTAAAGATCCGTATTGTTCCTGAATTTGAGTTTTGCTTTTTGTCCAGGAATTAGCAAGCAATGGTTGCTTGTTTTGATGTATACATATCTGATTATGTGGGATATTGCTGTTCATCAGCATTGCTCATAATAGGATTTCACTGTACATATATAATTAATTATCTGATTCAAGAATTAATAACACATTATTTGGTTAGTAATTAAAATCTAGGCCAGTTGGACACTCGATTGTGCTATTGTTCAGATCATTCAAACTTGATGTCTGCTTATAAATGTCTGTTAGCAGCGATGCCCTAATTACTGTTTGACAGTGTCCAATTTAGGACATGGTATTGTAATGGGCAAGAAGAGTTGGAATCATTCCAAGTTAGTGTAATCTTGTGTTTGTACAGTGTAGGGGGCCCATGATTGTGTTCCATATGTGGAATGTGGCATTTAGAATCCTAGAAAGCCATTTGGCCCATTGTGCCTGTGCTGGCGCTCTAAAAGAGCTATCCAATGAGTCCCTTCCTCATGGCCCTGCAAATTTTTTCCTTTCAAGTATTTACCTAATTCCCTTTTGAAAGTTACAATTGAATCTGCTTCCACCACCCTTTCAGGCAGTGCATTCCAGATCATCATAACTCGCTGCATAAACATTTTTTTCCTCATGTCGCCTCTGGTTCTTTTGCCAATTACCTTAAAATTGGCAACATTTAGTCCATATACATGGCAATAAACCTGATCAGAACTATTTTCCTCCTTGATCTTGGTGGTTATAACTAGAACAACTTTCATTTACATAGAAGCTTTAATGTAGCATGCATCTCTGCTTTATATAGAGCAATTTGACAGAGTCCGGAATGATGACCGAAAGCATGGTTAAGACTTTTGAAGGTGTTGAGAGTTACCATCATGTTCAAGCTGTGGTCAGGCCATATCTTGAATACTGTGATCGGTTCTGGGTCTTTCAAATAAGATAGTGGAGTGCCATGATTAGAGGATCATGGTTTTCAATGGAAGAATGAGCTGTATGCTCGTGATCTTTGGGGTGGCTGAAGGCTCTGCTAACAGTGGTTGAGTGGAGAATGCACAGGAGGCCAGAGTCAGACTTCTGGATTGCAAGGATGGAGGAGGTTGCAAAGGGAGGGTGGGATGAGGTTGTGTAGGGATTTATGAGTTAAGTTGATGACTTTGAATTTGGTGCGCCGGGTGGACAGGGATCTGATGCTAGGTTGACAAAGTCAGAAATGATAAACAGGATGGTATGGAACACGATGCAGGAAAGAATTTTGGGTAAATTTGAGTTTGTGATGGGTGGAGCTTGGGAGGCCAGAAATAAGGGCATTGAAAACGTCTGGTCTAAAGGTAACAAGTGTCTAAGGTTTTCAGTGGTGGGGGAGTGAAGTAATAGAGGTTTGTAGTTTTGTAATGGTTGAAGTAAGGAGTCTTGCTGATGGATAGGATATCTGGTTTGAGGGTCAACTCTTGGTCAAGTAGGTCACCCAAGTTTGTGTAATGTCAGGCCCAGCTTTAGTGAGCAGCTGGGCAGGGGTATGGAGTTTCTAGCAGGAGCCAAATAAGGTGGCTTTTACCTTCCCGATGTTCAATTGGAGGTTGTTCTGACTCATTCATGATTTGATATCTGACAATACAGAGATGGTCATGGAGATGGTGGAGAGCTAGAGCTGGTATTGTCTTCATACATATGGTTAGCAACTCCCATGCTTATGGATAATGTCACTAAGGGACATGCAAACTGAGAAATGAAGGGGATCAAGGATGGAATCTTGGAATACTTTAGAGGTGACTGTACATGAGAAAGATAAAGGAGCCATTATTCGAGATGCACTGGTTATATTGGGACAACTAAGAGAGGGACCACGATGAAAGAGGAAGGAGTGGTCAACTGAGTTAAACATCAAAGAAATCGAGGCGAGATAGCATACTGTGTTAGCTGTTACAAAGGTTGGCTTGGTAATTGTGACCTAGGTGCTGTGCGTAGGGTGAAACCAGACAGGGGATTTGAGTAGGGAATTGTATGAGAAGAAAGAAAATAAACAACCACTCTCACTAGAGAAAAAGTACTAGGTAAACTAATGGTTCTAAAGGCTGACAAGTCCCCTGGACCTGATGGCTTGCATCCGAGGGTCTTAAAGGAAGTGGCTACAGAGATAGTGGATGCGTTGGTTGTAATCTTCCAGAATTCACTAGATTCTGGAAAGGTCCCAGCGGATTGGAAAACCGCAAACGTAACGCCCCTATTCAAGAAGGGAGTGCGACAGAAAGCAGGTAACTATAGACCAGTTAGCCTAACATCTGTCATTGGGAAAATGCTAGAATCTATTATTAAGGAAGTAGTAGCAGGACATTTGGAGACTCATAAACAATCAAGAGTCAACATGGTTTTATGAAGGGGAAATCATGTCTGACAAATGTTCTTTGAGGAAATAACAGGCAGGGTGGATAAAGGAGAACCAATGGATGCAGTATATTTGGATTTCCAAAAGGCATTCAATAAGGTGCCACATAAAAGATTACTGCAGAAGATAAGAGCTTATGGCGTTGGGGGTAATATACTGGCATGGATAGAGGATTGGCTAACTAACAGAAAACAAAGAGTCGGGATAAAAGGTTCATTTTCAAAATGGCAATCTGTAACTAGTGGGGTGCCGCAGGGCTCAGTGCTGGGGCCTTAACTATTTAAAATATATATTAATGACTTGGATGAAGGAACAGAGTGTCTTGTGGTCAAATTTACTGATGGTACAAAGATAGGTGGAAAAGCAAGTTGCGGTGAGGATACAAAGTGTCTGCAAAGGGATATTGACAGGTTAAGCGAATGGGCAAAAATTTGGAAGATGGAATATAATGTGGGAAAATGTGAAGTCATCCACTTTCAGAGGAAAAATAAAAAAGCAAAATATTACTTGAATGGAGAAATACTACAAAATGCTGCGGTACAGAGGGATCTGGGTGTCCTCGTACACGAAACACAAAGTCAACATACAGGTGCAACAGGTAATCCGGAAGGCAAACGGAATATTGGCCTTTATTTCTAGGGGGTTGGAGTATAAAAACATGGAAGTCATGCTACAACTGTACAGGATGCTGGTGAGACCACACCTGGAGTACTGCGTACAGTTCTGGTGCCCTTATTTAAGGAAGGACATACTTGCATTGGAGGCAGTTCAGAGAAGGTTCACTCGGTTGAAGGCATATGGGATACTTGCCTTTATTAGCCGAGGCATAGAATATAAGAGCAAGGAGGTTATGATGGAGCTGTATAAAACACTGGTTAGGCCACAGCTGGAGTACTGTGTGCAGTTCTGGTCGCCACACTACAGGAAGGATGTGATCGCTTTGGAGAGGGTGCAGAGGAGATTCACCAGGATGTTACCAGGGCTGGAGCGCTTCAGCTATGAAGAGAGACTGGGAAGATTGGGTTTGTTTTCCTTGGAGCAGAGGAGGCTGAGGGGGGACATGATTGAGGTGTACAAAATTATGAGGGGCACAGATAGGATGGATACTAAGGAGCTTTTTCCGTTCGTTGAGGGTTCTATAACAAGGGGGCATAGATTCAAGGTAAAAGGCGGGAGGTTTAGAGGGGATTTGAGAAAGAACTTTTTCACCCAGAGGGTGGTTGGAGTCTGGAACTCACTGCCTGAAAGGGTTGTGGAGGCAGGAACCCTCACAACATTCAAGAAGCATTTGGATGAGCACTTGAAATGCCATAGCATACAAGGCTACGGACCAAATGCTGGAATATGGGATTAGATTGGACAGGGCTTGATGGCCGGCGCGGATGCGATGGGCCGAAGGGCCTCTATCCGTGCTGTATAACTCTGACTCTAAGGTTCACTCGGTTGATTCCGGGTATGGAAGGGTTGTCTTATGAGGAAAGAATGAACAGGTTGGGTCTATACTCATTGGAGTTTAGACGAATGAGAGGAGATCTTATTGAAACATACAAGATTCTGAGGGGACTCAATAGGGTAGATGCTGAGGATGTTACCCTTCCTGGGGGAATCTAAAACTAGGGGGCATAGTCTCAGAATAAGGGGTCGCCTGTTTAAGTTGGAAATGAGGAGGAATTTCTTCTCCCAGAGGGTCGTGAATCTTTGGAATTCTTTACTCCAAAAAGCTGTGGAGGCTGAGTCATTGAATACATTCAAGGCTGAGGTAGACAAATTTTTGATCAGCAAGGGAGTCAAAGGATATGGGGAAAAGGCGGGAAAGTGGAGTTGAGGTAAAAATCAGATCAGCCATGATCTCGTTGAATGGCGGAGCAGGCTTGAGGGACCAAACGGCCTACTCCTGCTCCTATCTCTTGTGGTCTTATGGAAAGAATTTGCATTCGTAAAGGTAAGCACAGAGTTGGGAGGCATCATCGCATTCGAGAACCTTGGACGTGATAGGGAAGTTAGAGATTGGGTGGTAATTGTAGGGGCTGGGTGGTTTTCTTGGGTGTGATTGGTTCCTGAGCAAAGGGATTCATTGACAATGTGAATGAGAATTCAGGCAAAAAGGTAGTTGATCGGGGACATCAGTTTTCTTTTCTAAAAGTAAAATGGCAACGGATGTGTTTTCTTGCTTTGATCATCAGCAAGTAAAAGCTGCAACTGTGGCAGCTTTATAAAAGGCTTATGCAACACAATAATAAACTTGTTTGAATGCCATCCAATTAAAATAAAAGCGAACATTCCACCAAAGTTGAGCCCAGATTTATGATTTTTTTAAAAAAGCAAAATATTGCAGATGCTGGATGTCTGCTTCTAAGCATTTTGGGATGTTAGTAGTTCCTGTTAAGTTTTTAGCTTTTGAGACACAAATTTATGAGTAATCATCTCAATCACTCGTGTTAAAAGCCCATCCTCCCTACGTACTTGTGTGATCGTACACAATATCTGATACTGTAATATTGCTCAGTGGTTGAACCCTTGTTGCTGTGTTTATATGACATGGATCCTCTTGTTCTTTTGTTATCTGAAGTAGATCACATACCGTGACCATGGTTTAGTCTATAAACTGTGGAACAGGTTTATTGGAGTTACAGATGAGCAAGAGACAGAGAATCATACAGCTCAGAAGGAGGCCATTTGGCCCATCGTACCTGTGCTGGCTCATTAAAAGACATTTCCAATTAGTTCCACTCCCCTGCTCTTTCCCCATAGCCCTGCAATTTTTTCCTTTTCAAGTATATAATTCATTTTTCAAAGTTACTATTAAATCTGTTTCCATCACCAGTGCAGCACTTTGTAGTATTTTTAAATGACTTTTAACTTCCACTTCCTTCTCGGGTAGAAAAATAACAAAAGACACTTGGCCATTCTACTAATAATACTACACCCAGACTAACATCTCGGCTCTTGTATGTGGGGGTTCGTAATGGCCCGTGGAGTTCCATGACACCGCATCCATATGAGGTATGGTACAAATAGACGAGCAATGTGTGAGCAATGATTATGCAATTTATGACCTCTTTGATCTTTATGACACCAGAGAGTGATTGGTAGATAACTTAGTATGTATTTGAACACAGCTAACCAGAAGAAAAGGTTTTCTAAAATATTTACCTATAGACTGATGGCCAAGCAGAAGATAATGAGAAAACCCTTTGATCAATGCTGATGGCTTTACAGTTAAATCATTTTAACATATTAAGACCATATAGACTTCTTCTGACTTAATTAACTGACTATTCACAGAACAAAACCAGCAATCTAATAGAGGCCTTTTAAAATTATGAAGGGGTTTGACAAGGTAGACTTGGAGAAGGTGTTTACACTGTGGAGGGGGGTGGAGATCAAAACTAGACCATAAATAAAAGATAGTCACCAATAAATCCAATAGGCAATTCAGGAGAAACTTCTTCACCCGAAAAGTGGTAAGAATGTTGAACTCACTACCACAAGGAATAGTTGAGGCGAATAGCATAGATGCATTCAAGGGAAAGCTAGTTGAACCCACGAGGGAGAAAGGAATAGAAGGATATGTTGATAGGGTTAGATGAAGAGGAGTGGGAAGAGGCTCGTGTGGAGCATCAACGCCAGCTGGGCTGAATGGCTTCAATGCGGTAAAATGTAAGGAATCTTACAACACCAGGTTATAGTCCAACAGTTTTATTTTCAAATAAAACTGTTGGACTATAACCTGGTGTTGTAAGATTCCTTACATTTGTCCACTCCAGTCCATCCGACCGGCATCTCCACTTCAATGCGGTAGACTATGTAAAACAAGGCTACAATTAGAACATCAAGTGAAGCATTTCATCTTATTATAACCGGTTTTTGAGTTTCTTGCCAGCTTTGTATATTCAGTTAGTCTAGCAGTTGAAGTAAGGTAAATGTAATGTGACTAGCCCCTTTCATAAATATACAGTGAAACCTGTAAATTAGGGACACTTTAAGGGACTTACATTTGGTGTCCTTTATTTGCAGGTGTCCCTATTTTCAAAATAGTCATTGTATGTACAGTAAATTATTTGGGACTGTCAATGAATTTTTTTTTGAAGGTGTCCCTTTATGCAGGTTTCACTGTACATTTAAAGAAAATATAGACTAATGATTCAAAATGCACTGACACACTCCCCATGGCTTAACAATAAAGTCACCGTAACATGGAAGTTTCTTTTTAATTATGCCATTGAAAAGCTGTATGTTATCCCATAAATAAAATATTTCCTATCAATTTAAATTCCATGTCCCACTCCACAAATAAATGAGTATAACTCATTGTCATTTGACAAGTACAGTTTACTTCACAGGTGAGGAGAACATTATAACAACTTAATGTGCAGTATCCGCCAATGTAATGCAGATGTAGGATCTTCTCAAAGGCATGTAAATTCTGATGCTCAATTTCTATGGTGTATGCCCAAGAGATTAATAGAAACTCAATTTTCTTACCCTTTAATTGAGTGAACAATTGAAAAAGAGAAAAAAGCCAGCATAAGAAATAGGAGCAGGAGTAGGCCAATCGGCCCCTCGAGCCTGCTCCGCCATAAAATAAGATCATGGCTGAAAGCATGCATGTTTAAGTTTCCAAAACAACTAAACCTTGTTAGCAGTGTAGCTGTATTTTTCTTAATATTGACAATTGTACGCCTATTTGTATAAGATGACTGAACAAATGGCCTGACTATCCCTCAGGATCCAAGTTGATACTGATTTGAATTTTATTTAAAAACTCATATGTTTTTGTCCTGTGATTTTCTAAAATGGAGCACACTGCCTATTTAAAGATTTTACATTGGCCCAAAAGAGGATCAGTTTTATTTTAATACCAATCTCAAACAGTCATCTCTATGAATATTGATCAGTTTTATTCTTCAGTGCTCAATTTTCCTGGCTGAAAAAATTGTACTTCAAGAAATGGTTAATATGTAAAATGCTGATAATTGATGCATTGTGATGTATTTCAATAAACATGTTTTGAGATCCCTTAATGCCTGAATGCGTAGTAGTTTTTCATATGCTGTACTTATTGATAGTGTAAAGCTGGTATAGTTGGCCAGAGTAAGCCTGGGTTCTTTAAATTGTATTGGTGTTAACTGTGATGGCAGCCATTTTATCATGTAGGAAGTGTTGACATTTTTTTCTGTGTCTGATCAAATATCCTTGTGAGACACTGCAGTCAATTTAAGCAGGAAGCTTTGCAGGGGTGAGTGCATGTCTTAAGTTCCTTTCATTCAGTGAATTAAATTACATGATATGGTATTGATATTGGCATTTCATGGCTTTTAAACTACTCAAAGAATGGTTTCTTCCATTGAAGTGCATGGAACTCTGGAATTAACAAATGTTATATTTCAGGAGGACCAGTACTATACCTAAACCTTATAACTCCAGCTTAACTCCTTACAATGATGTATCTTTAAAACATTTACTAAAAATTCTATAATGATTTTTGTGTTGCATTTGGGTATTGTATACCCTTTAAACTCAATTTCTTTCACACGTATAATGAAAACATTAAATTGAGATGACCATGCTTTTTAACAGAAATCAAAGTTACTGATTTTTTTTGCATATTGACATGTAAGATTTGCAGAAGATCCTGAGTTGATTTTGAAATTTGGGTTCATTTTTAAAAATGCTTTCAACTAATTAACTCTATAACCAGCTGAAATGTCATGTGATCAGCTTGGTCTATCTTACTTGAAACATGGCATATATCTCAATTTGTCTTTCTAGCCTCTGCTTTGAGTTGTTTCTAATAGTGTCTAGTTCTAGTCTGATGGGGTCTTCTAGTTCCATTGCACCTTGACTATCCTTTATAATACCCAATGCTTCTAAGTGTCTTGGATGCCCAGAATGCCAGTCTTGTTCAAGCTAATCACTAATGAAGACAGTTGAACTTGGGTTGGTAGATTTAAACACAGGGATCAACTGAGATGAGGGTAGTGTATTATCAAACCTGAAGGACAGGTTTTCAAATTGGTTGGAGACTGCAAGTAAAGATGGCTAGGGTTTGTTCAAGGAGAAATCCTTGTCTGTATTGGAGGACCTCCCTTCAACCATCTTCCTGATCTACTGCATTAAGTCTTATCTAGAATCAAAGCAGGAACTTATGTTTATAGATGCTGTGTTTCCTCACAGTGCTGCACAACGTAACTTGCCCCGGAAGAGTTGTCGGTCCTTGATAATTGGTATACTCTCTAAAAGAAGGAAATAGCATCTCACCAGAACATTATGTCTAGCTTTCTCAGTCTGATAATGAAAATTACTTGTGCAAATTACTCTGTAGTGACTGAGGAGTCCAAATGCTTATACTTGTATGGTAATGACCAACCCTTCTGGAAGTTAGTAAATGGAAGTGATATTAGAAATAAGTAATAGAAGAAATTTTGAGACAATTTTAAAAGAACCTCGCAGGGCTGGTGATGTATTGCAGTTGAAGATCACTGTCATTATTTGTGCAACTCTTGTTGAGAAAATTTTATTTTACGAATTATTTTTGACCTGGTGTCATCTGGAACTGATTTGGATTATACATTTATACATGTGAAAAGTATACATTTTTCACAACGTTTGACCTTCAAATTCTTGACCTTATTCTCTCATCTTCATTCTGTGTACATACAGGAATACATCATTTATTTTCCATTACAAATCTAGTAGGCTTGATTGCAGCAATGACTGGGATCTCGAATCTCAATTATTGCATAATTTCAAGTGCTGGTAAATATTACTGGAATCCATGAAAGCTGCTGGCTTCTAGGAGATTAACATGCCTTTTTTGCTTTGATAATGTGCTAGTCAGTCAACTTGCTCATTTAAACCTAACTTGTCTGACCCCACAATTTTCTTTGAAAGTATTTGACCATATAATGTTTGATGTCTCATTTTGTGTATACATTGTAGGTATATATACTGATTTGTTCAGTTGGGAAGTACAATATTTATGGGAGTTTTTTCATAGTGTTCCAAGATAAATCCAGTAATGATTTGTTAATGCTGTGAATACGGCTTTGGCTATGAATTGATTTTAATACACCTTACAGTCAGATACCTGAAGTAAAGTGGACACTCTCTCAAAACTTTATATTAACATTTTTTAATGTGAGTAGACACAAATATATAACAAAATCTGTATTCAAAGAAGTGATTTTTAAAAATGATTAATTCTGTCTCTCTGGAATGTAGTAAATTATGGTTAGAGAGTCAACCGATAGTGTCTCTGCACCTAGCGGAAGTATTTTGGATCTGCAGGGCCTAGGAATCAACAAAGGCTACAACTACCCATGTGATTGACAATGGTACTGTATATATTTAAATTTTAAAATGTCAAATAATTAGTGGTCATCTTCAAAAACAAAAAAAGCAAGAAGATTTAAAAAGGTAAAATTGATATTTAATTTTTTTTAAAGAGAAATAATCCAAACTTTCTCTGATGAAATAAGCAATAGTAATGTCACATGATCAAAAAGATGCAATCTTTGTATACTGAAATAAATGATAGTGCCTCTGATTGGCAGGAACAGCAGCAGGAAGGGGTGGCTGAATAATAGCACCAGAAGAAAAGATTTGTAACTGCCAATCTTACTGTTATCTTGCCTGATGTTAAGTCAAAGTCTATACAGGCTAGCAATGGTCAAATTGTAGAGTTAGGCCTATAGTGGTGGATTGAGAGGTAAGCCTATTCATGGCTAGATGATAGACCTGACATAGCAGGAGCCATTTCGTTACTCTTTCCCTATAGAGGCAATCCTGTGAAGTAAATGGCGTGTGAGATGTGGTCTTAAGTTAAAACTGTATTGAAAAAGTTGTAGACTGTTAAGTTTGTGTGCACGCACACGTGTGCAAGTAAAACAAACTACTCACTGTGGTTGTCCCACTGTGCATGCACTGGTTTTGCTGTTGACTATTGGAACTTCATATCTTACACCCTGAAATTGACCTATTTACTATAGTGAGAATACATAGGAAGGTAATGGATAGCAGTTCCCAATTGTATTCCTTCACACGTACTATGAAAGCAGGCATATACATGGGAAAGGCCGAGATAGATTGACTGAAGGGGAAGACATGGAGATATGGAGCAAGAGTACAAAGCATTGTGTGTCTTAAAAGAGGACAAGGCATCTTTTAATCTTTTTTGAAAACAATATATTTTGCATTGTATACTTCTTTAAAATGTGATAGCTTATTGTGTGTCTGTTCTGACTATGCTCTGGAATTGTTTACAGTACAGTGGGATTGTGGTTCTTTCGTTCATTAACAGCAACCCAACGAGCATGCAGCTCCCAAACCGTTCCAATAATTGCAGTACTGCTGTTGAATTGCTTGCAATTTTACAGTATATTCAAGTGTATCCTTAAAGAGAATTTGCCGTGTCACAGAAAAGCAGAATTTGTACAAGCAACTTTCTGAAGCAGATGAAAAGCTTTGAGTGAGGCGTTAGGGAGACGATATGAAAAATTTCTGGTTTTGTCTTGTGACTTGCTGGACTATGTCCAGCAACACAGTACTCATAATCCTTAACTAGTTCACGTTGTGTTCATGTGTTACACAGCTGAAATATAATGATGTGTTGACAGCATTGGCCAGTGTTGGTTTCTGTTTAAGGATTTGACTAATTGATGTGTCAAACATGTCCTCTAAACCTGGTGCCATGTTACTTTGTATTGGGCTATACTTAATATTCCTGTGAGGTTCTTTAAAAGAAGAGCAGGTTTCAAACAATCACCACAATAAATAATGAAGTGGAAAATAAATACATGCACTTAGCTCAATCAGATTTATCCAGATATTGATCTCATGTGCCTATCTTAAATTTTGATTTTAATTTAGTTAGTGTCTCATAACATTAATAATGATGGTTAGGTGAAGCATCAAAGTGTAAGTAAGTTCCACAGATCCTGTTCCATGGCTCCCCTATTTTTTTTAAAAGGTTTGTGCTGTTCAGCAATAAAACAAAAAGCACATTGGTATTTTAGGAATTAATGTTACTCTGTTTAAAAACCTTCAACATTTCAAAATGAAACTCTTCAGTCTAATATAAATTGTTATAAGGTGGAATGAAATTTGAAGAATTTTAAAATATATTTTGGCATATACTACAGAATTATAATCTAGTTATGTTTTTGAGTTAGCGGTATTGTACAGCAGCCCTGTAAGGGTCAAACAATCTTCCAGCAGCAAAACTGAAGTAATATGAAGTGTCCATCTGTTTAGTAATGAGTGATAATGTTCCTTTCTTTTGATTACCTTCCAATTTTTTTGAAATGTTGGGCAGGCCCAGACAAGGTATCATGAGATGCCCCTCTAATATTAATTACATCTTCTTTATTGGTCAGAGGTTAACTCCTTTTTAAGTGTAATGTTCCTTGAGTCCTGTTTAATCTCTGCAGGCTTTTTAAGCTGATATTTTATGTCTGGTAATTTGAGCCTCTTTGCTCCGCAGACTGATTCCTACACCTTTCTCCAGACCCTTCTCCATAACATTTTGTCCCCAATCAATGTAAAATGAGTTTTCTCCGAATAATACCAGAGAGACTCTTCCAGTTTGGAGTTTGAGTTTATTCTGTTGACCACGAAATGCTAGAATTAAGTTCCTGATTTTTTTTTTAAATTTACATTTATATGTAGTTAAATAACCATTACAGAACTCGGTAACTTTTATTCATTAGTGAATTTGCTGGGACTGCTCCAGATATTTTTCTTATTCCGTTGGAAAATTTAGAGATGGACAGCCCATTTTACAGAATATTGAACTAGAATTTTGGAAGCTTTCCATTTTAATGCAGAACATTATGCTTAATTGCCATGCCAGGACACAATGTCCCTAAGCAATATTATAATTTGTATAACACATGAACAGAAAATGCTGGCAACCTAGCAGACCAGTCAGTATTTGTGGAGAGAATAGACAGGTCAATGTTCTGGGCTCAACCCTCCTTCAGTACTGAAATATGATGGATAAACTAATGTTTTAATAGAAACAGGAAAAGAAGAAAAGAAACATGAGAGGAAATAGTGGTAGAATGACTGTTGGTGGAAGAAGCATTCAAGAAATTACAGACAGAAAAATAAAAGTGTAGATCACTAAACATACCTAAAGAAAAGATGTTAAAATGGAATAAATTGAAAACACAGCCTGCAGATCTGATTTGAAATTAAAACAGAAAATGCTGACAAAATACAGTGGCTTGGAATTTCTGCCCTAAATGAGTTAGAGCTTTCTGCCATTGTTGAACTGAATATCTCTGATATCTAGTTCATTTTATATTGGATTTAAGTAAAATGATTTGTAGTGCGAATGATGAATTCTATTGGCTACCAATCCACATTTGTATGTTGTCTGTATGTAGGCATAATATATATTGTGACCCCCAAAACAGTCAGTGAATGCTCCAGTTGGCATTGAACATAGTTAAATAATGCACAAAGTGCTCGTCAAATTTTCCCAGTCTCACATTCCAGAAGGTGAAAGAACAGAGTGCAGTATTTATTTTATTAATCAACTGGGTGATTTAATATTATTGTCAGTGGGTTTTTAGAAATGCAGCCAGCGGTAAGCCCAAAATAAATTTGCTGGACTTGCTAAATGCAGCCGTGTGGAAGATGCAGTTTTAACAAAATCTGGTATTCTTGGCAGCTGGGGTTAGCAAATCCAGTAGGTTTATTTTTGGTCTGCAACCGGCTGCACAGGACCTGCACCATGGGAACCGGTAGTGCAAATACTCATTGACACCAATAAAAATTGCTTTTGCTTTGTGTGAGACTCGTGCTAGTGCAGCAGTGCAGACGAGCCCAATGTAAACCTCTTGGTTTCATTAAATCCTGCTGCTGGGAAGACCAGTGCCCTGATTTAGTGAATCTAGCAGGTTTGCATTGGGGTTTCAGTTGGCTGCGCAAGAGCTGCATTTCGGGAATCAGCATTGCAAACACCCCACTGACGTCAATAAATAAAAGCAGCTTTAATCCATTCAGGTAGCTTTTTATCCAAAAAAAAGTGCAGCCTAGATGCAGTATTTTTTATTTTTAATCGGGTAACTTTAAACATATTTAAAATTTTCTTTCTTTCAAAAAGCCAGTCATTTACTGAAAAGTCCTGAAATTGCATCCTGTAGTCAGGAATCTTGGGTGAGACAGAAATTGGCAACTTTATTTGTTTTGAATTTGTTTTTACATAAGAGACTCCAATCTTGAAAACCATCTTTAAAATGAGAACATAAGTAGAAAGGATTTGAAAGGTGGATCTTTTTGAAGCAAAGGAAAAATGTATTTGTCTTAAGGAGTAGGAAAGAAACCCCAGATCTATGCGATTTAACAACCAGAATTGGTTTGTGAGGACCACTTTTCTGAAGTTTATGAATGATGTAAATGGAGTACTATTAAAAACAAATTTGATTTTGACAACAAAGAAAACTCTTGCTAAAGTTTGCATTTCTCAGAATTCAGTGTGACCACTTCAAGTAACGTCGCTTGTAGTATGACTGCATTTTATTGCTTAATTAAAATTGAGTAACTATGTGGCGCAGCAGCAAGTTATGGTTCAATAGGAAAAACCAGGACTATAACCTTTGCAAAACCCTTATCTAACTGTGGCCATCAGCTTTCCTGTGAGACTATCTTAAAAACCTTGTCTTATATATGTCAGAATGTGTCAAAAGACAGTTCAGTAGTTATACCAAAGTTATGTATAAAAACACAAATGATGTTTAATATAAGTATTTTCAAAATGAGATTATTTGTTGCTGGCAGGTTCCCTGTACTTCTTACTACTTCCTCTTCCTCCCCACTCAACAATTTTAACCCCTTTTCTCCTGAAGCTGTTTCCCAATGGGATGTGGTTTCATAAGTGCTGGCTCTGTTACTCTCCCCTAATGTCCACTCATCTTGTGTGAGGCTAGACAGCAGTTATCACCAACTACCAGGGGATATTGCAACTGAGCCTGATTCTACCCAATTCTAGCTCTCATACATGATACTTTCCAGCAGGAGGTCATTGGTTAGTGCCCAGGAACAGGAACCTGAGATGCTTCTTTCTTCCCCACTCTAAGCCAGCTATATTACTCTTACTATGCCTTGGATGAAATCAGGCAAGTCAGTGCAAACAGGTGATTGAACATAGTTTGTGTTCCTGTTTTGTATTGCTTAGTAGCATGCAGGACAGTACATTTAACACTGAGCCATTGGAGAAGGCTCACTGCTGATGGGTTATAGGCAATTCCAAACAAATTGGAGATGATTTGCAGCAGTGTTTAGATTTTTGATTTGCTGTGCAAAAATTGGGTATTTAGAGGAATACTTCATTAGGTATGGTCAATCTTCGTTGTTAACAAGTTTCCTATATGTTCAGTTTCCTCTTTTCCAGTTAAAGAATGAATTATATTGTCACATACTATCTGCAGTGGGTGGCACTATTCAGTCCTGTTATATTTTAGATGATATTTGGGTATCTAGCCTGGAATACAGTATTCTTTAATTAGCACAAAGACAATTTACTTTGGAAGGTCAGGGTGTCAATTTCAAGGCCTCCAACCATTTTTTCCACCCTCTACTGCCATCCGTTCTCTGCCTATTCTGGGAACTGTAAACTGTGTTTTAAGAAGTTGCTATGTGGGAGAGGATTAGATATTTAAATGCTGATGTGCTATTGCATACAGTTCACTTGAGATGACAGTTTTGAATAACAAGTAAAGAAAATGCTGACACAGACTGGAGTACCAGCTCATTTAAAATGGTGCTTCCAGATTAGAAATTGGGTCTTTCATGAATTTGCTGTAAACCATTGTGAAATGTCTTTTTATTACATAAGATTGCAACATAATATCTGGAAGCAAGTCTCACTTGTAGGGGGGTCTCAAGTAAATCAGGAGATATTAATTTAATCCTCATTTATTAGCTTCCATGTGCCATATGCTTAAATGCAGGTTGCTGCTTTTTTTGTTGGTGGCAATCTCCCATGTGACACATCTCAACATTAAATATTTGTGGCTCCATGTTGATACTTTCCCATAGCTGGCCCTTCAATCATGAGATTTTTTCCCCCTTCCTTTTGTCAGCAGGGGATGTAAGTGGCATATCTGTTGTCAGATAAAGCTGAAATTTGAATATTTTGTTTTCGTTTCACCTTTTAGTAATTGGGATTAAAGTTTTGCAAAAAAACAATACAGAAGGCCACTGCATGTCCAGTCTGTCTTCCGTGATCTGAATGCCTGCAAAATGTATTTTGAGTTTTCTAGCAAAATTTGCCAGGATTGTGTGAAACCTGAATGGTGCTGAACATTATTGGATCAATCCCGGGATAAAGAAATCCTGCACTCTGAAGCCTAAGCAACTAAACTTGTGGCAAATGGAGATGTTTTCTCAAAGGACTTTGCAGTTGAAGATGATCAGTCACCACACTTTTGTGTAGGAAAAGGCTCACTCTGGTGTAACTTTAATCCATCCAGCAGTGATTCCTGTTCTGTAATACTATTTAAATCATTTGGAGGCACCTCATTACAAATGAGTAAATCGGGAGAACAATACATTTCAGATTAGATTGCTGGTGATTTAGGGAATTGTGCATTTGAATTACCTAGTGAACCATGCTCTAGGAGACTTTTTTTCTATTTCCTGTGCAAACTGCTGTAATCTCATGCAAAATAATGTTCCTCTCACTGTAATGGGAATAAAATCTTCCTCCTACCTGCTGTGAGATTCCCAGATGTAACTATTTTAGCCTGCCTTAGACATGAGGCAGTTAAACAAACTTCTTGGATCATAAATATAAGATAGTCACTAATAAATCCAATAAGGAACTCAGGAGAAACTTCTTTACCCAGAAAGTGGTTAGAATGTGGAACTTGCTACCACATGAAATAGTTGAGGCGATTAGTATAGATACCCTTAAGGGGACGCTACATAAGTACATGAGCGAGAAAGGAATAGAAGGTTGTGGTTAGATGAAATAGGGTGGCAGGAGGCTTGTGCGGAGCATAAATGCGGGCATAGACCTGTTGGGACGAATGGCCTGTTTGTGCTGTAAAGTCTCTGTAATTCTTAGAGAAGTTCAAAATGGTCATATTGTCAAAAAATTATTCAGGTAGAATACTCTGGAGACTGGCTGCTGTAATCCTTAACGATGTACACTTTTAAAACTTTTGGACTAGCCACTGTTGTATCTAAACAGCATTTTTGATGCAGAAGTCCATTTGGCCTTATTTTTGCTGATAGTGTTTACACAGTTGCTTTCCATAGTTACAGCAATCTCTGGTTGTAACAGGTTTAGAGCTACAACATCATTTACGGGTATCCTAATTTAGATTGGTCTATCAGAGTTCTGTTTCAAGAATTAAGTTCTTTTAGATTTACAGAAGTTAGTTTCTGAAAAAGTTCCAACTGGTGCTATTGCAGGACTTCAGGATCATAGATGTCCACTTGTTCAACCATTTCTGGGCATTACCACTGGATTGGAGGGATTCTTTCTGGTTGTTGGGTTTCAGCACAGCATTTGCCCATTAGTAATGTAACCACTGGAAATACTGCTGCTTGTTGTTCTTTACATACTATAGACTCCTACAGCTGTAGTAACTGCTTGTGTTCTTTAAGTAATTTAAACTGCTAGATACCACAAATAAAGAATGGGCCAATCCTGCTCTCCTGAATTCTTTCCAATTTCCATAATGTAATCTATAGAAGTGGCAACGTAGTTTGGTGTGCTGTTAGTGTCTGACTTTCTGTTGTAAACAATTTTACAACACCAAGTTATAGTCCAACAAATTTATTTTAAATTTCGCAAGCTTTCGGAGGCTTCCTCCTTCCTCAGGTGAATGTTATGGAAATGAAATCTTCGAATCCTACGCATTTATAAATCACAGAACAATGCCTGGTGATTACTGCCCGTTGCCAAGGCAATCACAGTGAGCAGACAGAGAGGTGTCACCTACAAGGCCACCGAATATACAAACCCCCCCAAAAAAAGAGAGAGAGGCAGAGACATAGAGACATCCAGAAGGAAGACAGCAAATGACCCGTTATATAAAAAACAGATAACATTTGTTCGCTGGTGGGGTTACGTGTAGCGTGACATGAACCCAAGATCCCGGTTGAGGCCGTCCTCATGGGTGCGGAACTTGGCTATCAATTTCTGCTCGACGATTTTGCGTTGTCGTGTGTCTCGAAGGCCGCCTTGGAGTACGCTTACCCGAAGGTCGGTGGCTGAATGTCCTTGACTGCTGAAGTGTTCCCCGACTGGGAGGGAACCCTCCTGTCTGGCGATTGTTGCGCGGTGTCCGTTCATCCGTTGTCGCAGCGTCTGCATGGTCTCGCCAATGTACCATGCTCTGGGGCACCCTTTCCTGCAACGTATGAGGTAGACAACGTTGGCCGAGTCACAGGAGTATGAACCGTGCACCTGGTGGGTGGTGTCCTCTCGTGTGATGGTGGTATCTGTGTCGATGATCTGGCATGTCTTGCAGAGGTTACCGTGGCAGGGTTGTGTGGTGTCGTGGACGGTAACCTCTGCAAGACATGCCAGATCATCGACACAGATACCACCATCACACGAGAGGACACCACCCACCAGGTGCACGGTTCATACTCCTGTGACTCGGCCAACGTTGTCTACCTCATACGTTGCAGGAAAGGATGCCCCAGAGCATGGTACATTGGCGAGACCATGCAGACGCTGCGACAACGGATGAACGGACACCGCGCAACAATCGCCAGACAGGAGGGTTCCCTCCCAGTCGGGGAACACTTCAGCAGTCAAGGACATTCAGCCACCGACCTTCGGGTAAGCGTACTCCAAGGCGGCCTTCGAGACACACGACAACGCAAAATCGTCGAGCAGAAATTAATAGCCAAGTTCCGCACCCATGAGGACGGCCTCAACCGGGATCTTGGGTTCATGTCACGCTACACGTAACCCCACCAGCGAACAAATGTTATCTGTTTTTTATATAACGGGTCATTTGCTGTCTTCCTTCCGGATGTCTCTATGTCTCTGCCTCTTTTTTTGGGGGGGTTTGTATATTCGGTGGCCTTGTAGGTGACACCTCTCTGTCTGCTCACTGTGATTGCCTTGGCAACGGGCAGTAATCACCAGGCATTGTTCTGTGATTTATAAATGTGTAGGATTCGAAGATTTCATTTCCACAACATTCACCTGAGGAAGGAGGAAGCCTCCGAAAGCTTGTGAAATTTAAAATAAATTTGTTGGACTATAACTTGGTGTTGTAAAATTGTTTACAATTGTCAACCCCAGTCCATCACCGGCATCTCCACATCATGACTTTCTGTTGGCAGTGTCTCCTCAGTTTGATCCTAGTGGCTGCTGGGAGTCCAGCAATCATGGAGATTGTATGTAAATAGATTAATTGCATGCCATATTGTGAATTAGGAGATTGTACAAAAAATCTTTAAAATATTAAAAGGCTGGTGAATCAAGTGAGCAGCAGAAATATAAATCTTGAAGTGGCTGCAATAAAGATATTTCGGGCAGCGGTTGTACATTATGAAACTTCCATTAAATATTTGTAGAAACTGAAGTAACTTGCATATATTTCTACTGTCATTTTAATTCTTTAAACTGGTTGTCATATACATGAATTTTGAGCTTGTAACCATAAAGTATTGAAAATGAAGCCCTTTTTCTTGAAAAAGAGGAATATTATAGAGTATGGAGGACGAGTAAGAGAATAGGATCAGACTAGGTGGTAATAAGGGGACATATGTTTAGGATTTGTACTGAAAGCATAAAGTAGGAGATTAGAAGGATTTTTTGATTTCTTCAGTCGCCACTCCAGGCAATCACAATATTTAACAGTTGCAGGGAAAAGCTGGAAAATGGGATTGGAACAGATATCCGAATTTGTGGAACTAGCATTGACTGGCACAATGGGCCAAATGGTTTCCTTTGCTGAAACTTTGATGATTCTACAATCTTATTGACCAGAATTACAATAAAGTCACCGCTACAGCCATGTGTTGCTAACATATTGGTATTAAAATTGCATTATTGATATGGATACCACTGTAAGTTGCATTGTGAAAAAATCCTGGCGTTCAAGAACACCTATTGATCCTAGTTAGTAAGGAAAGTTGAAATGAAACTGTCTAATTTCCTAATTTATTGAATTTTTGCATGTGGTTCTTTGTACATATTGGAGCTAAAAATTGAAGTGTTGAGATTAGTGGTTCAAATAGTTTGTGAGTAGTTCTGTGCTAAACAAAATAAAATGGTATTACCTTGTTTGAGCTTTGCCTGTAACAAACTAGTTGTCTTTTCTGGTGTCCTAATTTCACAGTGTGGTTCATTTTGTGCAGAGCATAATTGATACATTTCAAATGCGATTGAAGACGATGGAAGAAAATCACAGTACCCCTTTTCCTAAGTTAAATACTCTTTTATCCTAGGTTCTGTTGGTCAGCAGCAGTCGTCACCCAGACAAATGGATTGTGCCAGGAGGTGGCATGGAGCCTGACGAGGAACCGAGTGTGGCAGCTGTCCGAGAAGTCTGTGAAGAAGTATGTACAGAGCACTCATTTGTTCTGTGTTCTTAAACTTCACTATAAACTAATTTTAAAATTATTTAATTGTTAATCAGACTTCTGTTGGAGTTAGTTAAGTTGTGCCAGTCAGATAGCTTCTTCCTTCAATCTGCATCAGTTTAATTGAAATGGCTTTGAGCCATATTTGGCAAGTTCCAATCTTTTTACTACTTTTGGCTGATAGTTGCACAATACTTTATTTCCAGATGCAACCATTGACAAATATTTAATTCTTAATTGCAACTATTTTCAACATACCACTAGAATAAGCCCATGTACCCAGTCAGGGGAATTGCGAGAATAATCCTTTATAATGATTTTAACATTGGGGTATTCCTCATGTAATATTCTCTTCTTCATGTATAAAGGGCACTCCTCCTGATACATTTCCTATTGCTAAACCTTCAAGTGTTCCTGTAATTGTTTTCATGCATGAAGACTTTGTCGAGTTTTATTTTTCTCTAATTTGGTGTTTGTCACGATGCCATCAGCATTCTTAAAAAGATGCTCCAAATATCGACGTGCAATTTGTAACTTGAAAGGCATAACAGCCACTTTGAAAAGCCTTGCCATGACACAAAGTCCTGTATTATGTGCCTGAAAGTTCACTTGCTGGTTCATCGCGTTTCCACTGTTGAAATATGATGCTACGCACTGCATCAACCTAGTGATCTGCAGATAAATCAACTGCGATAGTCCTGGCACAAACCTAGTGAGGTACTGGCTTCAGGCAAAGACTTAATTTGCTCTCCAGACCTTCCTCTACAGTTTTCATTCCCTGGTACTGAGGACAATAATGAGTTATTGCAGCAAGATTCTCGTGAAATTGACCCGAATGGTTTTTGGAAGCATCAGTGAGACCAGTTCCACTTGGGTTCCAGTTCAATGTGGATGTTGTCACTGACGTGCTCTACACATTCCCTCAGGCGCAGTTGAGCTTGGTCTGTGTGGTTGCATCACTACGCATGTTTCCTCTTACTGAAGGAGGGCTTGTTGCATATTTGTGGCCATGGTTATCCAACATACCACTTTGTGTCAGAACACGTGCAACACTGGCAAACTGCTCTGGTGGAGTAAACCTCAGCTCAAGTATTTGGCCGTATATATCTCCCGTCAGGTTGTGTCGACCACAACTCCATTAACTAATTCTTCTGTTGTTTACCAAGTTCAGGACAAGCTTGGGTAATTGCACCTGCATGGTAGGAAGCTTATTTCTCAGAAGGAAGGCAAGGAATTAAAATAGTTGGACTTTATGGGGGGAAAAAAGATGCATTTCAGAAGCCAGTGGTGGTATAACACTATAGATGCTTGTTCTGAAGTAACTACCCAATTGGGCTATCTATCAAACTTCTGGTCGAATGGAATCATCTACTCTGAACATGCAAAGAGCCTAGATTTGGGAGCCATTTTGTCAGGTAAAGTTGGCATTTTGAGTCCCCAGGCCATTAAAACATACTAGCACATAAGAAAGAGCAAGAATTTAATTTCAAGGTATTTGTGGTCCCATGTCCTACATCGATATTTAATTTTTTTTTAAAGTTAAATTCTGAATGGTTGATTACTGTTCTATGTTAACTAATCAGCCTCTCTCGACCTCGAGGGAACCCATTTCATTATGGCTATTTGTCCATAGCGCAGAAATTTCCTCAGATGCCATATTAGGCAGAAAATCTACCAACACAGCATATTCCCTTTCTAACCTCTATTGACACTTAGGAATTTTACTAAGTGCGTTTCTGTGGTTGCTGCTTCCTTAAGGCTTAACATCTAAATTTAAACCTAGCTATCAGAGTTGGAATTTTCAGTAAATCTAGAGAAATCCTGACCAGATGCTTTGTAAGATCTTAATATTATAAAGATCACTCACTAGTGCCAGAACTATCTGGTGACACACTGAGCAAGAGTGGATGATACCATTGCTGTTTCCAGTTCATGCCTGACTTACCTCAAGTCATAAGATAGCTTCTAGTTATGAGGCTATCCAGAACTGGACCTATTTGAGAATGTTAATTTTTTTATTTTTTTTAATTTATGGTCCTCACATGACACTCAGCCTGGGAAGCCAACAAATGGACCGTTAAAACTGTGCAGCCTCACCCCTACGGTCTGGAAATTGTTCCGAGTTTTGTTTTCTAGTTCTTAGTTTTGGCAGTCTTTTCTTGCCAGTTTTTTTTCCATCCAGAGTCCTGTTACTGTCTGAAAGGAATTCATTTCAGGACCCCCCAGCTTTTTCTACACTAAGGTGAAAGCATGCAAACGCTTATTCACTGGGTATTCCGCTGTTCTTGATTATCATGGATGACTTGGAGGAGGATCAGAGGGAGGAGGGACAGTGCTTGAGGACCATGTCTGGAGACTGAACTAAACTCGCTACTACCACCCGACACCCCACCCCCAGAAAGTGTACACTGAGCCAATTTCATTTGAGGCACTGTCAGAGGAGCTGTATGTGCACAGACTGCTCTTCACCAAAGAAGCAATTGGCCACTTCTGCGAAATGCTCCATGAAGACCTTAAAGACCTTGTCAGTGGCAATGAAGGTGACGATGGCCTTCAATTTCGATGGCTCTGGTTTCTCCTTTTTATAGCGCCATGTGGCTACTCTGAGGTAAGCCATTGGCTGCACAGTGAACAAGGTCCTTAATTCCTTACTGAGCTCGCTGCGCCATAGCCAGATTGACTTTCCAGCAAATTTTGGCATAGGTATAGTGCGAGAGATGAATGGAGAGTGCAAAAGTACGATTGACGGCATAAGTCGCACATCACGCCATTCCAACAAATCCAGGCCCAATACTTCAACATTCAACTAACTGAGGAAAGTATGGTTTTCAGACATCCGTCAGATGTTCATCCCTAGTTGATCTCACTATTACACCAAAAGGACCTCATATCTTAACTAATGGCTAAATGTGATTACCTTGAACCATCTCTAATTTTAGGAAAACATTTTGCATCTTCATTGTTATGTCATGCTCGTGTTTGCCAAGAAAGCCGTTTCTAACCAGCATACAGCACTAAGTGGAAAAAGTTTGATGTCAAAACAGACCTGCCAATTTTGAGGATTTACACCGCCACCTAAACTTTTAGGTTAGAAACAGATTTCCATAAGTGTAATTTGCCAGAAGAAAGTTGAACATCTCATCTTCTCTCCACCCCGCCGCCGCCCCCACCCGCCCCCCCCTTCCAAAAAAGAAGTCTCCCAAAAAACTATTTGAATTTAAATCTGGTCCTCTGAAAGCTTATACATCCTCCTTTTGAATGCTTCTTGTAATTCAAATTTAGCTTTGGTTTTAGTCTGGGGTTGGTGAATTTGTCATTAATAGTTGTTTAACCATAGTAGTTTCTTGTCAGCACTTCAATTTAGGTTACAGCTTACTGCCAAGTATCCATTATTGTCTGTTTAATCATAGCTGTTAATCATTAAACTAATTGAGGATCCCCTCACAACTAACTCGCGCCACAGCACTCAAACTCTGAATGGAAATCACTACCAGTTTTGAGTATTTTTAGATGACATTGCTCCAATTTCCCAAATACTTTGCACACTAAAAGTTGCCATAGGCCCTGTCAAACGGACATTAGTTGTGCAAAGGCACACTATGAACATTACCATGGCCTTGTGCTATGTCTGGTGCTGAAATACAAATACATACTAAGATGCCAATTTTATCTTTTTGCACTAGTTAAAATTGAATTAGGTAGAAATTCCAACATGGAAACAGGCTGTCAGCCACCTATCTAATGTAGTCTTCTCTGTTTTCATGGTCCCTGCTTCAGTCACTAACTTTGGTAGTGCATTCCACAGCCTCACGACCCTCTTTTTTAAAAAATAAGTGCCTTGTGTTCTCTGTCCTGAATTTCTCATTTAATCTCACATCTTTCAGCTCATTCTAGACCTCTAAATCACTGGAAACATACAGTTTCTATCTACTCTGCCTCATCCCTTCATAATTTTAAACGCCTATGTCAAATCACAGTGTAATCTCCTCTGTTCTAATGAAAATAACCCCGTTTTTCAAGTCTTTATTCGTATTTCCTTTATACCGTCCAGCATCCTGGTGAATTCCTATCATATCCTTAATCACTTCAATATCTTATAACGTGGAGCCCAAAACTGCGCGCACTACTCCAGCTCTGGTCTTACTAAGGTTTTGTATAAATTCACCATGATGATGGACATTGCCCTTTGCATACCATGGGAATTATTACGAGGCCAAATCTGATAGACTTGCTTTATCGTTGGTTCCCTAGTATAGTAAATGGAGTCATTCCACAATACAATTAAATCCTTATTTTTTCATAGAATGAACTAAATCTGTTACCTAGTGTGATGAAAAGTGATCCTGCCTTTTTTGGTAACATCTTTTATTTTAAAAATGGAAAGCCATTGTTTATCACAGGGCGTGTATGAATATATTTCAAATATTCTTCCATCTTAAACAAATAATTTTGCAGGCTCCCATTGTAATGCCAAGATGCCGTAGCTTGGTAGCAGAATACTTTTATAAACATTTTAACTGCACAAAATGATAAAATACACCAGGATACAATTGTCCTGTAGTTCACAAATTATTCCATTGATTCCATTCTTTTTGGGGATGAATGTGGCTTTAATACCATATACTGAAAAATTTATGCTGGAAATAATTGTAACCCTTTCAGAAAAATTAAATCAGCAAACTTATTTTGAAGAGCTTGCTTGTTTTTAAATCAAGTCCCTTTAGATACCACAAAATAGTAGGAATAGATCCTATCTATTTTCCCTCCATTGGTCATTTATGTGGCTAGACCTGGGTTCGTGTTTGCTGTGTTGACGCTTAGCTGTGTTGTTATGGGAGGTGCTATGCAGTCTCCAAAGCACGAAGGTGCTCGAGTATTCGACATTCAATATAAATGGGATGTAAGGCATTCATACAAACAAAAATGAATGTTGATGAATCCAGTCGAGAGAGGATTTGCATTTATATAGCACTTTTCACATCCTCTGGATGTCCCAAAGTACTTCACAGCGAATAAATTATTCACTGTTATATCAGAAAATGTGGCACCGAATTTTCACACAGCAAGATTCCATGCACAGCAATAAGATAAATCTGTTTTAATTAATCTGTTTTTGGTGGTATTGGTTAAGGGATAAATGTTGACTAGGATACCAAGAGAACTCCCTTACTACTCTTCAATTAGTGCCTGGAATCTTTTACGTCCACCTGAACAGACAGTTAAGGCCTCAGTTTAAAGTTTCATCCAGAAGTCAGTGCGGCACTTTCTCAACATTGCACTGAAGTGTCAAACTAGATTTTGTGCTCATGACCTGCCGTGAGGCTTGAACGCACAACCTTCTGACTCGAAGGAAAGAGTGCTAAGACTTGGCAAGGTCCAGAGGATGCTTCTTGGATTCCTCGAGGGCAGAATAAATGTTGGAATTGATTTGTAACGTAGTAATCAGGGCTTTGGTGTTTTAAGTCTTAACTGTGATCTATGAGAATAGCAAAATCCTGGCCTTATAGAATATTGGTGAAGTATTTGTTAGAGTAATATTCAACTGTAAGATTGATATTGCTATTCATCTTGTAAATGCTATATGATGGCATCCTGTACTAAGGGCCTTGCCCCCGCATCCCACCTAGAATATTCTTGGTGGAGGGAAGGTCAAGGCCCATAGTACAGGATACCATCAAGCTGAAGAGAATGGGAAAGATGATGAGGTAAATCAGAAAGTATTGATTAGATGACTTCAAGCTTGTGTTTTGAAAATCTGTCTTAAGAGAAAGGGAAGACTGAAAGAAATAAGGAATTCCATTTTTGAGGTCCTGCCAAAGAATGAGTTCAATCAGGAGATGTTCATTGAGTCCAGATGCATGAAGGAAGAAAACTGTAGGATGGCACACTTAGATCTTTAGAAGAAACAAGAGAGGAGTTCAGAGCAGTGCTGATCATAGAATTTTGATAAAATAGAGACCAGAAAGATAATGGGAAAAGAGAGGTGAGAGAAGGATCCCTTATCAAACAATAGGTGCTAGAAAATTTCTCCAGATGACAGAGCATTTTCAACAGACTTGCCCTTTGCAGACAATTGACATATTGATGGAAAAGGAAGTGTTTGGTATGAAAAAGGAAAATTCACTTTTTGGATGAAGTATTAGGAAGGCAGTAGATTTGGAATTTCTTTTTGAAATCAGGAGACAGTAAGGCTACAAATTTCAATAGGACTAATGATGGAGCCATCAAAGTTAAATGTGGTAACTTTTGGTTGCACTTGCAGTTTTGAAAGCAACAAGATTTTCACTGCTTCTTGAATTACTTGTAGAAAGTAGATGCGTAACACAGTTCTTCCTGTTGAACATCTGAAAATAAATGGCATCTAGTGGGATTGACAGAATCTAGGGTGCAAAAATTGGGGAAGAAGATAACTGCCAAGAAAATAAAATTGAGTCATGGAGATTAAGAAATAGAATTTTTGTTCAATGATACAGGCCTTGTTTGTGAGAAATACTCCCTGATGTGAGGTCCTTCAATTTTGGTTGCTAGCACAAACTATGAAAACCACAACAGTCTGTTCAATAGGTTAGATATCTTGGCACTATACTTATGCAGCCAAGCAGACTCCAGGATAGAAACTGGTTTAGACCGGTGCGGATTATGTGCAGCTTGGTTGTCAGTGTACAGCGCATGGTTCATTGGTGTAAAAGAATGTTGCTTGCAGCTTCCATAGAGAACTTAGATATTCTAAACCGTTAAACTTTGCACTCACGGTTCTGTTTGCTTTTTCTAGAGGAGTTTAACTCACTAGCACAAACTGAAATTATTTGGCATTAATCTAATTTGGTTGCCCTGGTACAATATCTTTAAGATTCATGACAATTTGCACAAATGATTTGAAAATATGAAGCCAATGAAGTAATGAGCTTACAGTTCAAGGGTTTATGTATAAACTGAATGAGTTATTGTGAAGGGGTTTTGGCCTTGCCCATTCTCTGTGCTGATCATTAGATTTTCATGAATTCAAGTGAGGCTCTTTTGAGTACTGCCTCTGTATAATGGATTGAAGAGCTGAAAAGGCTGATGGAATTACAGAGCTCTGCACAGTTACTGATTTAGCAGTATTGTAATTGCATGTAAAAATGTGCAAATGCAAGCAAGAAAAATTACGCATGCACAAAATTATTGTAATTCAACTTTTTAATGCATATTTGTTGAGATTTGATCAACTGGTTGCTACACAGCAGCCAAAGTAGATTGTCAAAGGACAGACAACTTGCCAGTAGCAGAGGCCACTTCTCCACTCACAAGCTTCTGGAGCTAATTATAGTATAATTGGCAATTTTACAAACTGGCAGGATTACATCTACCACATTGATCCTGTTTAATGCCAAACGAGCGTTTGGTTATGAATTTGTTCTCTTTTTCACTGATTCCAAAGATGCACTGAATAGCCATGAACATGTTGCTTACAGTGCAGATGTGTTGCAAAACTTTGACTGTGGGAAATAGTATGAATAATACAGATTTAGAAGTCTTTGGTAGTATAATTAATATTAGCTGATTTGTTCTATTTGTGGCATTATTCCAAGAACTTGGTGTTAGAGGGTCTAAAGGTGCTATGCATAAAGACAGCTTGCACAGCACTTCGCAGCCAATTAAGTATTTTGAAGTGTGGCCGTTGTTGCAACGTAGGGAAATGTAGCAGCCAATTTGCACACAGCAAGGTCCCACAAACAGCAATGAGATAAATGACAAGGTAATTTGTTTTTGGCAGTGTTGGATGAGGGATAAATGTTGGCCAGGACAATGAGAAAGCTCCCCTGCCCCTCTGCATAGTGCCATGGAATATCGGTATAACGTTGCAGCGGAAGGTGCTACCTTCGACAATGCAGTACTCCCTCAAGACTGCACTGATGTGTCCATCTAGATTATGTGCTTAAGTCTCTGGAGCGGGGCTTGAACCCACGATCTTCTGACTCCAAAGCGAAAGTGCTACCTTGGCTGACATCTTAAACGGAATCCTTGATTATGATACTGAGACTCATTTCCCCTAAAGCATCCTAATTTAATGTAACCAATGTCAGTTGCAGAATAACGATTGTTTAAACTTTTTAAACATATCGATAGGTTCAGTAACTATCCTTTTTCAAAATAAAAGTAATATTTCATAGATTGATGTAACTGGGGTGTTCATTTCTGTCATGCTGCAACATCAGCAGATCCTTGGTAAAACAGGACTTCAGGCCACTAATCTGGAAGATTCCCATTCCAAACCTCAGGGTCAGGAACATTTGCATTTGGTGATACCCGGGTGCCTCCATTAATGAGGGTGGGGAAATATTGGAGTGGTGCCTTGTCAAAACATTAAGGGAACTGCCATTGTATGCCAGAGAACAAAACTAACAACATTTTCTCATTTGAAACTTGCTGCTTTCCCAAAGGCACGAATTGGGTAAAAGACATCTTACACACTCTTGGGCCCCACTTATGCCAGGATCTAATCCTGACCTGATATGTAAGCCTGCATTATATGGGCACGCTAAGTGTTGGGGCTTCCAACAGATGATATTCTGCTAGTCCCGTATCCCGTGATGTCTGCATGGAGGGGGGCCAGAACAAGAAATGTCTGCCCCCACTCCTATGGGAAATTGTGAGTGCGCAAAAAAGGGGTAGAGATTTGGTGTGACTAGTTCCTACCTTGCCCGCCCAGATAACAGCAGCTTTGCACTGCCAGGACTAGGGAATTTTGGGGCTGCTTTCTTTTTTCATTTTCATTCGTGTCAGTGTTAGTAAAGCCAGCAAATCCTATTAGCAGGGAGTAGTTATTTTAAGGAACTTAAATAGTGAAATAGAGCAATAGTGAAATAGTATCACGACTCCCTGCCTCAATTTCATGCTGCCACTGTTTGTACAAGAAATTCTGTTGCAGTACGATACTCAACTTCAATCTGTTGGACAATTGAGAACATTTTTTTATTGTGCCAAAATTGTGCTGTATGGCATGTTGTGGTTTTTGCTATTGATGTAATCTGAGAAATCTTTCCAAGTCACCGACAGCTTAATTATCAACATTGCATGTAAATTCTGTGTTCCTGAGCTCGGCTTTAAGTTGAAAGATCAAGGAATGCCTGAAGTGGTACCCATGTCAACCAGGTTAGTGGGGGCGAATTTCTGTGGGGATTCTCCCCCGTAAACACTTCTTTCCAGTGGTTTCTGCGGCTCTTCCAGCGAAGTTACGACAAACGAGCTGGAGAACCCCTGCTGAAATCCTCTCCGCCCCCCCAGTATATCTTGCGTTTTCAGTGGCTTAGGGTGATGTAGATATTTTCAAGTTCTGCACAAGAGAAGAATTTACAAGAAAGGCTATCAATAAAACTAAAAAAAACTTAATTGACAAAAGACAGCGAGGACAGAAATTAATGCTGAAAGGAGAAACAAAGTTTTCAAAGGTAAAATTAGCTTGAACTTTATGTTGGGATAGCCATGCTTCTTCTAAGTACAGTTCCCACCGCTTAAAACATCCACGTTTAAAACGGGGAGTCACTTATATCGGCCAACAAGTGATAACCATTAGCCATTTACATTAACGGCAGTCTCAAAGTTCCCAGTTATAGAGTCTTAAGTGCTCTGTTTATTTTGGGCAGAAACATCTGTGCTTAGTCACTAGTTTGCATCTCACAGTCTTGATCGACAACATTGGGCTGGAAATTGCTCGTAAAACAGTAGTGAGCCTAATGGCACTCACCGTTGTCAATGGGCAAATCGAAGTGCAAGTTCCAGCGACCGCACATGTGCAGTCAAACGTGGAAATCCAGAATTTGCTTTTCCTGATTCCCTGCTGAGCTGACAGCTTTGCGTTAGAGATATCACAGGCTGGAATCAATGGACCAGTGCGAACTTGCTCTCCTGCGCAGCAGAAAACTAACTAAACTTGCCAGAAAAAAGATGTTATATGAGGTCTAAACTAGCTTTTAATGGTGTGGTAAGTATTCATGACTGCCAAACAACCTCTCTAGCACTGAAAATTAACGTTTAAAAATGTGGAGTCTCATTACTCCTGATTTTAATAGTTTTCGGAAATTTTTTTTAAAAGATGTTAATTAACCTTTTTTTTTACTTTATCTCTCTTACCCTCAGTCTTTTAATCTTACCCTCTCTTTATTTCGCTTTCTCAATCTGATTTTATAGTACATTTACTAATCTTATCTGACACTTCCTGGTTCTTTGTCTGCGCAGTTTGTGAATGAGCTTCACTTCCTGGTTCTCACAGCATGACTTGCTTCAAGCTGATTGGTGGAGGGGACCCAGAGATCCTTTCCTCCTCACAGCTCAGAGAAGCCTGGGAACGACCGCTGTACTTGCAGATCTCAATTAAAGCAAGTTGGCGCCCAGAAGCCTGCAAAAAGTTTGCGAGTAAGTTAGTTACTTATGAGCGGCAGGCCACATCCGTTTGTCGCTCAGCGCAATTTCTGGCCCATTGTTTTCATATTCTTGTGAATTACACAAGTTTTTAGGGTCAGGAACAACAGAATGCCTTGAATTGTTGTCTTGGCCCCAGATCAAAGGAATCTGCAGTGGGCTAGTAAAACAATTTAGCATGACATTATCTAATCATTTTCATGAGGTTGGTGCTGTAGAGCTTGGGTTCCTTGGTCGGGTCTAGGGTTCGGCATTAAGGGGGTTTGTTTAGGTATATAGCGCTACCACGTTATACTGGCCATCGCGTATAACTGACAAATCGCATTCACATGATTGCACCCACTATAAGTGGTGGGGACAGTATTCCCTAATTCTACCTCAACTGAGGACCAAGAGGGAGCAGCACCAATTTATTGCACTGTTTAGTAGCAGAATTAAATTTTCTAACTTCTACATCACTCAATTATTTTTTTTTAAATTTGAAAGCTTGTGTAACTTCCTGGAAAGAAAGCCCCGCTTCCACGTATTTATCATAATGTTCCCTTGTTTGCTAGTTTTAATTTCCAGTTTTAAGTGCAACTTTATTTTTAGATCTTTCATTATCACAGGTCTGTAAATTAGAACAACTTTGCCACACACAGTTCTGAAGCTGTGCATTTGCAAATCTTCAATAGATTGCCAACTAAATGCATTAACCCATTTATTATTACCTTTTGAGTACTCAGTTTTTTGAAGCTTGTAGGTCCATAGGTGGCCTTCTACAGCTAATAAACAAGAACATTTTGTATTCTCAACCACCGTTTTTCATGTTACTGAAACTGGTACAGGCATAGAGGTACAGTTGGAGTTAAGTAAGAACAGGTGTCAAATTTGAGGTGTAGTAACTAGCAGCATATGACTTTGAAAAATTATATTGCTATCAATGAGCAAGTCTCACTTTCCATAAACTGGTGCGTATTTCAGCAACTTGGATTCAACAAGTAATACATTTAATATTCTGAATATAAGGAATTGAGTACAAAGTGATGACACTGTCTGGAAAATAATTCAGGCAGAAGTAGCAATGTGTAAAACTTTTTTGCTGGCCTTCTTTGCAAACTTTTTGGATTGAGGTGGATCTGCAGAAGCTATTGTTTTCTTGACAGACATATGGTAGCACCTTTTTAGGTGGTGCTCTGGTCATGGCATGCGTGGCCATACCTGTTATAAAGGGTGGCATGGAGTGAGCTTTCCTCATCAAATATGCTGGCCAATGTTTTTCTTTTATTCATTCATGGGATGTGGGCATCTATTGCCCATCCCTAATTGCCCTTGAAGTTGTGGTGGTGAGCCGTCGCCACCTTGAATCGCTGCAGTCGGTGTGGGTGAAGGTACTCCCAGAATGCTGTTAGATAGGGAGTTTCAAGATTTTGACCCAATGGCGATATATTTCCTGACGAAGGAGCAAAGCTCCGAAAGCTTGTGATTTCAAATAAAGCTGTTGGACTATAACCTGGTGTTGTGCGACTCGATATATTTCCAAGTCAGAGTGGTGTGTGACTTGGAGGGGAACGTGCAGGTGGTGTTGTTCCCGTGCGCGTGCTTCCCTTGTCCTTCTAGGTGGTAGGGATCACTGTTTGGGAGGTGCTGTCAAAGAAGGCTTGGCGAGTTGCTACAGTGAATCTTGTAGATGGTACACACTGCAGCCAGGTGCGCTGGTGGGGGATGGGGTGTCAATCAAGTGGGCTGCTTTGTCCTGGATGGTGTCGAGCTTTTTGAGTGATGTTGAAGCTGCACTCGTCCAGGCAAGTGGAGAGTATTCCATTGCACTCCTGACTTGTACCATGTAGATGGTGGAAAGGCTTTGGTGAGTCACTTGCTGCAGAATACCCAGCCTTTGATCTGCTTTTGTCGCCACCGTATTTGTGGCTGGTCCGGTTAAGTTTCTGGTCAGTCGTGACCCCCGGGATGTTGATGGTGGGGGATTCGGCGATGGTAATGCCGTTGAATGTCGAGGCGAGGTGGTTAGACTCTTGTTGGAGATGGTAATTGCCTGGCGCGAATGTTACTTGCCAATTATCAGCCCAAGCCTGGATGTTGTCCAGGTCTTGCTGCGTGCGGACACGGACTGCTTCATTGTCTGAGGGATTGAAAATGGAATTGAACACTGCAATCATCAGCGAGCACCCCCACTTCTGAACTTATGATGGAGGGAAGATCATTGATGAATCAGCTGAAGATGGTTGGGCCTGGGACACTGCTCTGAGGAACTCATGCAGTGATGTTCTGGTGCTAAGATGATTGGCCTCCAACAACCACTACCATCTTCCTTTGTGCTAGGTATGACTCCAGCCACTGGAGGAATTTCCCCGATTCTCATCGACTTCAATTTTACTAGGGCTCCTTGATGCCACACTCTGTCAAATGCTGCCTTGGTGTCAAGGGCAGTCACTCTCACTTCGCCTCTGGATTTCAGCTCTGTTGTCCATGTTTGGACCAAGGCTGTAATGAGATCTGGAGCCGAGTGGTCCTGGCAGAACCCAAACTGAGCATCAGTGAGCGGGTTATTGGTGAGTAAGTGCCGCTTGATGATGACGACACCTTCCATCACTTTGCTCATGATTGAGAGTAGACTTGGGTGGTAATTGGCCAGATTGGATTTGTCCTGCTTTTTGTGGACAGGACATACCTGGGCAATTTTCCACTTTGTCAGGCAGATGCCAGTGTTGCAACTGTACTGGAACAGCTTGGCTAAAGGCGCGGCGATTCTGGAGCACAAATTTTCAGCACTACAGCCGGGATGTTGACTGGGCCCATAGCCTTTGCTGTATCCAGTGCACTCAGCCATTTCTTGATATCACGTGGAGTGAAACAAATTGGCTGAAGACGCTGGGGATTTCGGGAGGAAGCAGAGATGGATCATCCACTTGGCACTTCTTGCTGAAGATGTTTGCAAATGCTTCAGACTTGTCTTTTGCACTCACGTGCTGAACTCTGCCATCATCATTGAGGATGGGGATGTTCACAGAGCCTTCTCCTCCTGTCAGTTGTTTAATTGTCCACCACCATTCACGACTGGATGTGGCAGGACTGCAGAGCTTTGATCTGATCAGTTGGTTGTGGGATCGCTTAGCTGTCTATAGCATATTGCTTCTGCTCTTTAGCATGCATGGTAGTCCTGTGTTGTAGCTTCACCTGGTTGGCACCTCATTTTTAGGTACGCCTGGTGCTGCTCCTGGCATGCTCTTCCACACTCCTCATTGAACCAGGGTTTATCCCCTGGCTTGATGGTAATGGTAGAGTGAGGGATACACCAAGCCATAAGGTTACAGATTGTGTTGGAATATAATTCTGCTGCTGATGGTCCTCAGCGCCTCATGGATGCCCAGTTTTGAGCTGCTAGATCTGTTCTGAATCTATCCCATTTAGCACGATGGTAGTGTCACACAACACGATGGACGGTGTTCAGTGTGAAAACGGGATTTCGTCTCCACGAGGACTGTGCAGTGATCACTCCTCCCAATACTGTCATGGACACGTGCATCTGCAACAAGTAGATTGGTGAAGACTATGTCCAGTAGATTTTTCCCTCGCGTTGGTTCTCTCACCAGCTGTTGCAGACCCAGTCTGCCAGCTATGTCCTTCAGGACTCAGTCAGTTGCTACCAAGCCAATGTTAGGATGGACGTTGAAGTCCCCCACCCAGAGTACATTCTGTGCCCTTGCTACCCTCAGTGCTTCCTCCAAGTGGTGCTCAACATGGAGGAGTGCTGATTCGTCAGCTTAGGGAGGGTGGTAAGTGGTAATCAGCAGGAGGATTCCTTGCCCATGTTTGACCGGATGCCATGAGATTTCATGGGGTCCCAAGTCACTGTTGAGGACTCCCAGGGTCCTGACTGTATATCAATATACGTATACATGACGATGAATCGTACTTGTGAAAAAGATGAGTTTCTGCTACTACCAAATATGAACTACTTCACTATAGGTTTTGTGGAACATCAAAATTGCTATGGTTGAGCTTTCCTGAAAATTGCCAGTCTTCGACCAGTTTTCCTAACCTGTTCACTTTTTTACCTGACTATAGAAGCAATCTGACATCCCACCAAAGAGCTTGATGTTTATAGCTGAAAAAATGTTTACAAGCTGACTGGGGGGTGGGGGGGTGTTAATATAATGTTACAGTCAATCTTTCTTGACCATTATAAACTTGATGTTTGTGTTAAAGGTAGCACACCACATGCTGCTTCCTGGCTGGTTTTGTCTACCTACATAAGTGACTGAAATTCAGTGTTCACAAAGGATTTTGCAACATTTCTGAGATATAAAGTGGCATATAAATGCAATTTCTTTACCTCCAGTGATTTGGTCACCATTTATCTTTCAGATGAGTTGGGGAGTTGGTGCTGTCAGCAAAGAAAACAGTACATTTTTATGATGCCAACCAAATCATTGTTGAAGATGAGAGGCCAAGCATGCCGCCTTCAGGGGATTTCTGCAGAGATGTGGCAAAAAGGGAAATGCCAGTTTTACCATGACGTGTTTGCATCCTTTGACAAGGTTGCATATTCAGTTCTGCAGTTGGTAGAACTTGCTTTAGGGCCAGGTCTACCAACTCGGTAGAGATCCCATATCCTATTGAGGACTCCAGAATTATTGAATTTAACTTCTTTATATTCCGAGTTCTGTGCATCAGATGAATCACTCCATTTCTGAATCATGAGATTCGGAACAAGATAAGTTGGATTGATTTGCCTTAACAAAATTAGTGACCAGATAGTTGTGATCCAACACTCCAACACTATCCCAGTTCCATCCTCAGAAAACCGCCCTGAACTGCACAAGTTTGAGATTTTTCCATTTTCTACACCAGCCATTCTTATGACCTCTGAGGTTACCAGTTTGTTTCAAATTTGTGCTACAGTGCCATGTCCACGAGGAACGAGGTTGAGCCTGCCAAAACTCAATTCAAATGGGAACCTTAGAGACTTCATAGCAATAATTCTGACTGGATTCAAATTGAGATCACAAAGGTGAAAGAGCAGTGTCTAACCCATTACACCACAATAAGCCTTCTATCCCAAATGGTTACACTTATGACCCCCACCCCCTGTCCAACCAGGTAATTGTCTCATGTGTTCAGTTTTCCTCACTCTGGAATAAATAAGGTTTTGCTGTCCCTGCCTGAATCTATAGGAGCACCTTGTGTTAATCCAACTAAGCTATCACTGATGTCTTAAAAGTCAAGTGCAAAAGCACCTGAAACTATTTTTAAAAGTACATGTGAAGTGATAGGATTGTGTACTGCAGATTAGGTGTATAACAAATCTCTAACTTTATTTGATCCCATCAGTTGCGTTTCTGTTACTGCAATGGCCTTAAATTGATGGTTCCAAATGGCAGCTCCAACTTGAGAAGGAGAATGAAACGTTGACATACACATAATCAGGTTTTTTGACTAGCATGTGGGAGGAAGTGAAGGTCCCAGTATCAATGTGAACATTTTCTGGAAGCACAGATCTTTTCTGGTAATTAGCAGGCTGAGCCCCTTGTGGTTTTCTAATCTCTGGTCTGTGTGGAGCTTCCTACTCATTGAGAAAGGCTGAAATGCCAGAAAATGAAATTGCAAGTTGTGACTTTGAACCAACTGCATTTGTGCATGCATGGTTGTTGCTCTGGTGCTGTGACATCTTCCCCACAACATAAATAGGGTGGATTCAGCAGCATTGTCAACTTCAATCTATATGGCAAAAGAACCAGGGCGTAGATGAGAGGTTTTTTTTCACACAGCAAGTTGTTATAATCTGGAATACGCTGCTTGAAAGAGTAATGGAAGCAGATTCAGTAGTAACTTTCAAAAGAGAATTGGATATATACTTGAAAAAGAAAATTTTGTATGGCTATGGGGAAAGAGCAGGAGAGTGGGACTAATTGGATAGCGCTGACACAGGCACAATGGGCCAAGAGGCCTCCTTCTGTGCTGTGATTCTATGATTTGAACTAATAGCTTTCTGCACCCTCAATAATCAAAGATCTAATTTTGTCTTCACCCATTCCAGTTCTTTTCTTTTTTGCAAAGGGATGAACTGCTCCAAATGTATAATAAATAAATAATGCTATTTACAGTGCCGTTGTTTCATTGCACTTCATCTACAAATCATTTAGAATCTTGTGGAAACCGATTTTGGGATTTAGATGTTAAATTAAACTCCTGCTTTGTGTAAGGTCATACTCATTGAATGTGTTTATTATTTTTAAGCACCTATGTGCATTTACCCTAGCTATCAATGTTAAATGCCATTTGCAACTTATCTAATCACTATTTAAATGACTCTCCCCTGAGCACTTGTTTTCACATACAGTATTATTAGTAAACTTGGCTTGCAATACCCTTGATAAAGTCATTAAATTATAATTCTTCCATATCCACTTAGCCTTTGAATTTTAAAAAACGTTGTCATTGCATAGGAGAAAATTACTGTCACGTCTTTGTGCCATTATGTTGCCGCCTTGATTGTTATCTTCCCTTCTCCTGTTGTGTGTAAGGCCTGATTCTGAACCACATCTGCAGTTATTTTTCTTCAACCTGGTCAGTTCTGCGTTTCATAAAGTTTGTTTTGTTAATTCTAAATCTCCCCTTTTGAGGTTAATGACTCAAGGGTATGGTTTGGGCCTTGCACCCAGCAAAGTTTGGAACAGATAGTGTGACCAAGGTGTGTTGCAACATTCTGAAGAGATCATTTTTCATCTTGTGGAATGGCAGCAATTCCTATCATGTGGAAGCTAAACTACTTTCAAAGAGTGATGACATCTGTACCTTGCAGACAATCAAATAGTAGCACAGGTCTCAGAGCTGATTTAAGTGGAACCAAAACTGTGTACTGCTACCCAGATTTAAGTGGTACCAATTCTAACCTATTCTGAGACTTCTCCTCTGCTTTATCGTTTGTGGGATACCTCTAATATTCTTGGCATATTGCTTATTTGAAAAGTGGCCTTTAGCTAAAGTATTTTTATTTCTCTACTGTTTGTGAAATATCATGTTAGGAAAATAAAATACTTAAAGCAGAGTTATAAATTGAGATGTTGCACAGTATGTTGCAGTAAGTTCATTCCTTATTTTTGAATGGTGAAAGTATTAAAGGAGTTTCATTATGCAGATTTGAGGTTCTTTGGATGTAGTGTATTTGGGGAGGCTTTTTTGGACCAGTGAAAATAAGCTGCTTGAAGAGATTATGTTCTACTATCCAGTGACTATAGGCAGGCATCCTTAAACAACTCAACTATTTCTAAAGCTGAAGTCCTATATCTGGAATAACACCTCTTACCCACCTGAAGGATGCACAAAAAAAAGCTTGTTGTCTAATAGGGGATCGAGCTTCTAATCTACCCCATTCTTTCGCCCACCTCCCAAACCTGGTGCAACTTTTTTTTGGCTCCCAGTTTTATTGATACTGCTATGGTCTGAACTTTCTCTTTCCTTTACCCTGTATGAATAATCTTTACTCTTCCTTAACTTTGTCACCATGTTGAAATCAAAACTTACCCACATAGCCTGCTACATAAATTTATTCTTTCTCAGGACCTTGAAACTGTGGAAACATTTGCAGTCTTTCCTTCCTGCTACGACATTCAGACTTGCAAAACTCAAACTTGCCATCAACTAATCAATAGTTTACACTGTCTTCTCTTACCAACCTTGTCCTGCAAAGTGGGTCTTGGATTTCCATCTTAGTTTATGAATAACTTTTTAAAAAATCAGCTGGAGTATTGCAATTTAAAGTATTCTGTTTTTGCATGCCACCCAGTGCCTGGAATCAGGTACTACAACAGAACATTTTATTTTAAACAATATATACATGACATCCTACAAGCTAGGGAGAATTTAAGAAGTGGACATGGGAAAATATGAAACTAACTTGCATGAACACTTGTATATCTTGATGGTATTGCTTAAAATCTCATTGTTTTTTGAATTAGGTATTCTGTCTTGAGTCATGCCCCTCATTCTCCACACACGTCAATAAGTGACACACATGCTGCCAGGAAAACTGGGCAGACTGCACATGCGTGGGGACCCAGATGGAATAGCTGGAGTACTATGCTTTTTTTTTCTTTCTTCGTTCATGGGATGTGGGCATCGCTGGCGAGGCCGGCATTTATTGCCCATCCCTAATTGCCCTTGAGAAGGTGGTGTTGAGCTGCCTTCTTGAACCGCTGCAGTCCGTGTGGTGACTGTTCTCCCACAGTGCTGTTAGGAAGGGAGTTCCAGGACTTTGACCCAGCGACTATGAAGGAACGGCGATACATTTCCAAGCCAGGATGGTGTGAGACTTGGAGGGGAACGTGCAGGTGGTGGAGTTCCCATGTGCCTGCTGTTCTTGTCCTTCTAGGTGGTAGAGGTCGCGGGTTTGGGAGGTGCTGTCGAAGACACCTTGGCGAATTGCTGAAGTGCATCCTGTGGATGGTACACACTGCAGCCACTGTGCGCCGGTGGTGAAGGGAGTGAATGTTTAGGTTGGTGGATGGGGTGCCAATCAAGCGGGCTGCTTTATCTTGGATGGTGTCGAGCTTCTTGAGCGTTGTTGGAGCTGCACTCATCCAAGCAAGTGGAGAGTATTCCATCACACTCCTGACTTGTGCCTTGTAGATGGTGGAAAGGCTTTGGGGAGTAAGGAGGTGAGACATTCGCCGCAGAATACCCAGCCTCTGACCTGCTCTTGTAGCCACAGTATTTATATGGCTGGTCCAGTTATGTTTCTGGTCAATGGTGACCCCCAGGATGTTGATGGTGGGGGGTTCGACGATGGCAATGCCGTTGAATGTCAAGGGGAGGTGGTTAGACTCTCTCTTGTTGGAGATGGTCATTGCCTGGCACTTATCTGGTGCGAATGTTACTTGCCACTTATGAGCCCAAGCCTGGATGTTGTCCAGATCTTGCTGCATGCGGGCTCGGACTGCTTCATTATTTGAGGGGTTGCGAATTGGAACTGAACACTGTGCAATCATTAGCGAACATCCCCATTTCTGACCTTATGATGGAGGGGAGGTCATTGATGAAGCAGCTGAAGATGGTTGGGCCTCGGACACTGCCCTGAGGAACTCCTGCAGCAATGTCTTGGGGCTGAGATGATTGGTCTCCAACAACCACTACCATCTTCCTTTGTGCTAGGTATGACTCCAGCCACTGGAGAGTTTTCCCCCTGATTCCCATTGACTTCAATTTTACTAGAGCTCCTTGGTGCCACATTCGGTCAAATGCTGCCTTGATGTCAAGGGCAGTCACTCTCACCTCACCTCTGGAATTCAGCTCTTTTGTTCATGTTTGGACCAAGGCTGTAATGAGGTCTGGAGCCGAGTGGTCCTGGCGGAACCCAAACTGAGCATCGGTGAGCAGGTTATTAGTGAGTAAGCGCCGCTTGATAGCACTGTCGACGACACCTTCCATCACTTTGCTGATGATTGAGAGTAGACTGGTGGGGCGGTAATTGGCCAGATTGGATTTGTCCTGCTTTTTGTGGACAGGACATATCTGGGCAATTCTCCACATTGTCGGGTAGATGTCAGTGTTGTAGCTGTACTGGAACAGCTTGGCTAGAGGCGCAGCTAGTTCTGGAGCACAAGTCTTCAGCACTACAGCTGGGATGTTGTCGGGGCCCATAGCCTTTGCTGTATCCAGTGCACTCAGCCGTTTCTTGATATCACGTGGAGTGAATCGAATTGGCTGAAGACTGGCTTCTGTGATGGGGATATCGAGAGGAGGCAGAGATGGATCATCCACTTGGCACTTCTGGCTGAAGATGGTTGCAAACGCTTCAGCCTTGTCTTTTGCACTCACGTGCTGGACTCTGCCATCATTGAGGATGGGGATGTTTGCAGAGCTTCTTCCTCCCGTTAGTTGTTTAATTGTCCACCACCATTCACGACTGGATGTGGCAGGACGGCAGAGCTTTGATCTGATCCGTTGGTTGTGGAATCGCTTAGCTCTGTCTATAGCATGTTGCTTCCGCTGTTTAGCATGCATGTCGTCTTGAGTTGTAGCTTCACCAGGTTGGCACTTCATTTTTAGGTACACTTGGTGCTGCTCCTGGCATGCTCTTCTACACTCCTCATTGAACCAGGGTTGATCCTCTGGCTTGTTGGTAATGGTAGAGTGAGGAATATGTTGGGCCATGAGGTTACGGATTGTGCTGGAATACAATTCTGCTGCTGATGGCCCACCGTGCCTCATGAATGCCCAGTTTTGAGCTGTTAGATCTGTTCTGAACCTATCCCATTTAGCACGGTGGTAGTGCCACACAACACATTGGATGGTGTCCTCAGTGCGAAGACGGGACTTCGTCTCCACGAGGACTGTGCGGTGGTCACTCCTACCAATACTGTCATGAACAGATGCATTTGCGACAGGTAGATTGGTGAGGACGAGGTCAAGTAAGTTTTTCCCTCCTGTTGGTTCGCTCACCACCTGTCGCAGGCCCAGTCTGGCAGCTATGTCCTTCAGGACTCGGCCAGCTCGGTCGGTAGTGGTGCTACCGAGCCACTCTTGGTGATGGACATTGAAGTCTCCCACCCAGAGTACATTTTGTGCCCTTGCTACCCTCAGTGCTTCCTCCAAGTGGTGCTCAACATGGAGGAGGACTGATTCATCAGCTGAGGAAGGACGGTAGGTGGTAATCAGCAGGAGGTTTCCTTGCCCATGTTTGACCTGATGCCATGAGATTTCATGGGGTCCAGAGTCAATGTTGAGGACTCCCAGGGCCACTCCCTCCTGACTGTATATCACTGTACCGCCACCTCTGGTCGGTCTGTCCTGCAGGTGGGACAGGACATACCCAGGGATGGTGATGGAAGAGTCTGGGATGTTGGCTGAAAGGTATGATTCTGAGTATAGCTATGTCAGGCTGTTGCTTGACTAGTCTGTGGGACAGCTCTCCCAATTTTGGCACAAGTCCCCAGATGTTAGTGAGGAGGACTTTGCAGGGTCGACTGGGCTTGGTTTGCCGTTGTCGTGTCCGGTGCCGGGTGGTCCATCCGGTTTTATTCTTATGACTTTTCGTAGTGAGATTTTACAACTGAGTGGCTTGCTGGGCCATTTCGGAGGGCAATTAAGAATCAACCACATTGCTTCTTAAACTAATGTATCTGTATAAATGTATTTGCATTTTCATTTTGATAGTAGAATTATAGCAATGACTTCTTCTGTTGAAAATGCCAAATGAAGAGATGAAGCTCCTTTTTAGAGAATGGTGGTGAAAAATTGAAAACTGAGATAGAATGTGTGAGTGAATGAGTAAGTAGTTTAGATTGTCATGAGAAAATCTGCTTTCTGTTTGGGCCAATAAGTTGGAAGTCCATATGAACTCTTGAAATATATTAACACATGATCTGTAGATTAGGAATTTACATAGAATGTGCAGCACAGAAACAGGCCATTTGGCCCAACCGGTCCTATGCTGTACATGAGCCCCCTGCCACCCTTTCATTTGAATGGAAAATGTCACCTCATGAGCTGTGATGATGAAACCTGTCTGTGGTGGTGTGCAAAAATTGTACATAGAAAAACAAACAAAAGGATATTTTAGCTCCTTAAGCTTGACCTTGTTTAGGACCATGTACAGGGCCCAGTCAGACCATTTTCATCTCATTCTTGACTTATAGTACTGCTATAGAGATACGGCATGAGTATATGGGAGCCCTGATTTTGCATGAATGGCAAAAATTGGGGTGAGCTGGCCCTTGGCGTAGGCTCTGCACAGGTAGTTTAAAGGGTAGGTCATGCCTAATTTTGTAATGGAAGTCACTGCTCCCTAATTTGTATAAGCTGGTCTGTAACACACTTGGCTGGGAAGTGTAAAATCTGGCAGAGCAGGCTTTCTTGAAGGGCTGCAGCTCACCATTAAAGGGGAGGCTGTGGTCGAGACAGAAAGTGAACTAATTGTATATAGTGACACAGTATTGACCCGAGAACAGCACTTCTAATGCTGATGAGTTGGAGCTTTAACTGTGGGAGTTTCACCAAAGGATGGTGGTGACCCTAATGGTGCCAGTAAAAGCACAGTTGCAAACTGCATGGAAGGAGTTTGCCAATTCAGTCAGTGCAGTCACTGAGGCCCCTTGTATTTAATTGTAAATGAGGAAGAACTTTGCTATTAGTAGGAAGGTGAAATTAATTGTTCCTCAGATTTATGCACATTTCTTTTGGGGCCCAACATGTACGACACAAACCTAAGTTGGGTACAGTCAAGCATTGTACACAACCATTGCCCTTTTACATACCTTTTTAACGTGTCAAAGTTGGACAGCAGACTTCTTACAGGTGGAGGTGACAGGTGAGGAACAGCAAACAGGTGCTCAGGCTTCCAGCTCCTCTGCCGTGATGAATTTCTCAGTTGTGTCAGCAGCCATGGATAAAGTTATCCCTGGGCTCCTAAGAGTCATCACCACTGTTTCCCTCTTGAAACTTTAGACTGCTGCATAATAAAGGTGTTATGGCTGCTTCCTGAATAATAGCCATTGACATGCATAGTGATGTTTCTGTAGTTTAATACTATCTACATGTTCATTAAATGCATGTCCTTTCTGTTAATATAGGCCAGTTGATATGAGGAGCCCTGATGCACGTATAAATGCCATCAACAATATGTGATGCGTTGCCCCTTGCAAACATAGCACTTTCCACTTGATTAATATGTGCACCGCAGACTGCCTGTTGTGACAGATGTCTCCAAGAATGCCTTGGAAGGGTCCTGTACCATGAGAGCCACATATTTAGTAACTTTCCCTTCTATGGGAAGAACTGTCCCTATTGGGTGGGTCGTCATGCAGCAGATGGTACAACTGCGACAGCCTGCCTTGTGAAGCAGAGGTGGCAAAGACGGGCCTTCTCTGAATTAGGGAGGGGTCTATAAGCAGCAGTGACAGGTGTGAACAAAACTCCTTAGGTGTCGTTGTATCTGTATTTGTTGTCTCCATGATCTTGTCATCTTCATCTAAATCATGTAGCACTACGGAACATAGGAACAGGAGTAGGCCATTCAGCCCCTCAAACCTGCTCCACCATTTGATAATATCATGGCTGATCTGTGATCTAACTCCATATACCTGCCTTTGGTCCATATCCCTTAATACCTTTGGTTGGCAAAAAGCTATCTATCTCAGATTTAAAATTAGCAATTGAGCTAGTATCAATTGCTGTTTGCGGAAGAGAGTTCCAAACTTCTACCACCCTCTGTGTGTAGAAGTGTTTTCTAATCTCACTCCTGAAAGGTCTGGCTCTAATTTTTAGACACTGCCCCCTACTCCTAGAATCCCCAACCAGCGGAAATAGTTTCTCTCTATCTACCCTATCTGTTCCCCCTTAATATCTTATAAACTTCGATCAGATCACCCCTTAACCTTCGAAACTCCAGAGAACACAACCCCAATTTGTGTAATCTCTTCTCATAACTTAACCCTTGAAGTCCGGGTATCATTCTAGTAAACCTACACGACACTCCCTCCAAGGCCAATATGTCCTTCTGAAGGCGCAGTGCCCAGAACTGCTCAGAGTACTCCAGGTGCGGTCTAACCAGGGTTTTGTGTGGTTGCAGCATAACTTCTGCCCCTTTGGACCCTAGTCCTCTAGTTATAAAGGCCAGCATTCCATTAGCCTTATTGATTATTTTCTGCACCTGTTCATGACACTTCAATGATCTATGTACCTGAACCCCTAAGTCCCTTTGGACATCTACTGTTTTTAACTTTTTACCATTTAGAAAGTACCCTGTTCTATCCTTTTTTGGTCCAGAGTGGATGACCTCACATTTGCCAGAGTTTTGCCCATTCACCTAATCTATCAATATCCCTTTGTAATTTTATGTTTTCATCTACACTACTTACAATGTCACCAATCTTTGTGTCATCGGCAAACTTAGATATTAGATTTTCTACACTTTCGTCTAAGTCGTTAATAAATATTGTGAATAATTGAGGCCCAAGACAGATCCCTGCGGGACTCCGCTAGTCATACCCTGCCAATGTGAGTATCTACCCATTATCCCTACTCTCTGTCGCCTTTCGCTCAACCAACTTCCTAATCAAGTCCGTACTTTTCCCTCGATTCCATGGGCTTCTATCTTAGCTAACAGTCTCTTATGTGGGACCTTATCAAATGCCTTCTGGAAGTCCATATAAATAACATCCATTGACATTCCCCTGTCCACTACTTTAGTCACCTCTTCAAAAAATTCAGTCAGGTTTGTCAGGCATGACCTACCTTTCACAAATCCATGCTGGCTGTCTCTGATTAACTGAAAATTTTCGAGGTGTTCAGTCACCCTATCCTTAATTATTTACTCCAGTATTTTCCCCACATCAGATGTTAGGCTAACTGGTCTATAATTCCCCGGTTTCCCTCTCCTTTCTTAAAAAGCGGAGTGACGTGCAATTTTCCAATCTAAAGGGATGGTTCCTGATTCTAGAGAACACCCTTTTTAAAAAAAAATTCCCATCCTCATCACGTTGTATGATATTTAAATGACTGACAGAAGCAACCATGAATAATGAAGGAAAGTATTGGGCAAAAAATGATAGACTACCCAACCAATGCATAAAGAAAAACGTAATTGTAAATACAAAGCAAATAAAAACACTTTTTTACCAGAAACTCAAATTGTGATCTCCCTTTAAGAAACATACAGTTGAGCAGGCCAGAGCCCAGAACTTCTGATGTGTCTATTTTATATGGATGAGGAGCATGATGTCGGCTGAGCCTTGCCCAAACTCGTAAAATTCAGCATGGGACCGTCTAACATACTTCACGTGGAGTCACCTTGACTTTTGCTTGCCAATCAAATGGACTGTTCGGTCTCCTCCAAATCATACCTCAGAAAAGTGGGCAGGGTTGCAGCCCAATTTTCTGCCCACCCTTCTCCCCTCCCCGCCTCTCCAGCTCCACATTGTGGTGAAACCTTGGAATATAGGGTCTGTGGTGTATAGAGTGGGAGGCAGTGAATTGCAAGAAAATAAGTGTACTAGTTTCATTGCATATGACTTTCACATGCTGCTTAGCATGTATTCTTTTCATGCTCTAAGTGTTTTTATATATAATTTTCCCCCCTGCGTTTCAGTCAGGCTTGTTGGTATGGATGCATTCCAATTTTGCAGAGTCTTCTGTTCTGTAATGTCGTGTATTGGGTATTCATCATTTCTTAAGTATGCAACAGAATATTCAGTTATGAATAGGACAAAAGCACTTAGAGACACTGTTTCTTAATGTCATTTTGATCAAGTGGACCTCGAGCTCCTGACTGCCAGCTAATCTTGCAGATACACAGCCTGAATTCTCATCTTGAACTTTATATTCAGCATGAGGAGTAAAACACCCATAAGTCCATGATAATTTTGAGTCCTGCTGTCTTCTTGAGACTGTGGAGCATAGAAATAGAACCTTAAGTTTTCCTGATCCAAGTTGGTGTCATTGTTTCCTTTTGTCAGTGACATCAGTGAATTTATGATTCATTTGTTGAAAGTAATAGATATATCTGGAGGCAAAAACAGAATATAAATTGTGATAATTGATATTGTATAAATTATAGGTCTGACATAATGTGGCAAAGATCCCAATGTATGACCTGAGGGGGAAAAAAAGACCATAGATAATACATTAGAAAGGGTTTTGAAGTCTATTGTGAAATAAGTGGGCATAGGTCTTCTAAAATGTAAAGAACATTTATTTCTTTTGCAGGCTGGAGTCAAAGGGACATTAGGAAGATTAGTAGGAATATTTGAGGTAAGTTCCTGTTTTAAAGTAAACCATTGATATTCTCGCTGTCACTGGTAGTAACTTGTTAAAATATTTAATGGATGTTCTATACTAGACTCATGGTAAATTTAATCTCAATGACAGAGCCCATAATAGTCAACGGGAAAACTGATAAGTGATCACTGAAAAGTGAGCAGCGCTGTATAAACAGTTTAGATAGAAGTGGCTAAATATAGGATGACCCATTTGATATAGCATTAAGTGCAGCCATATCATAAGTGAATGAGTAGGGTAATAGGTAATATGGCCTTGGAGTACACTGGAGTGTCCACTGGCCCATCTGAGCTGATGAGTCCACGAATTCTGGAATTGGTGGGCAAGCTACTGTTCACATCCAATCTTTACATAGTGGCCTGTTACATATGCGAGTTGAAGATGATGCCACCTCTATTCTTGATGCTGAAAGCGTCACAATCCACAATGGAATCCTGTGGAAGTAGGTTGAAAATGCTGTCTAAGGAAGAAGCAAGCACAGAACAACTTATTAGACTCGAGGCATCTAGTGTCTTTGACTTGAACGTTCATATGGTAGAATCCCTGAAGGTTAACCTCCATGAAAGAGAGAAGGGTGGGAAAAGTGAGAGAGGTATAGATTTGGCATAGCACTGTGGCAGATTTCCTCCCCACAAGGAGTTCCATGAATTCCACTGTTCCTTCAGAAGGAGTCAAAAAAAGGACTGGGCCCAACACACAAACTAAGTGTCCCAAGAGCAGCATAGCAGCACTACCTGCAGACCTCACTGTAGAAGCTGTGGGATGCTACCAGGTACAAACTAGGTTGGACCAATCTTTACAGAATGGAACACAGTCCTGTGGCCCCCACTTGAGCAGGTATAAGTTGTATTGTAGAGCAGCACTGTGGGTAAAAGTAGCAAGCTAACTGACATATATTGTAAAAATTATTCATTTTCCATAAGAGGTATAACATTTGGGCTTTATCCAGCATTTGAGGGTATTATGTAAACTGCAGATCCAATAACTTCCACTGCTCTGGGTATCTTGCATTAGGTCTCAAAATGTGATGAAGGTTTTTTCACAAGCAGGGGTGACAGCAGATGCATGACTGAACAACCCGTTGGCATTTAATTCTTTATAGATCAAGTGCAGAAGTTTATTTTGCATTGTACAGAGAGAATCTCAACCAACCATTAGTCTGTTCCAGGCTTTACACCTCATTCTCTCTCTCTCTCTCTCTCTTTCCCCTCCCCCCCCATCCACGCCCTTCTTTAAAAAAAAACTTCAGCCCTGAAGGAGAGGATCACGCAAGAAATGAGAATAAGTGGGGTTCTTTTTAATTCTAAAAATTAAACTGTAGGAGAATTCAGCACTATAGGTAGTAGAGCAGCTGGAAAAAGGCACAGATACATCTTGGCTGCCACTACATTGTAATGAAGCCAAACCTGCTGATGTCCATCTCTCCAGCAAGTAAATAGATTTGTAGAACAATGGGTAGGAATCTGTGTCTTTTGAACAAATAAAACATTCTCTCAATTCATTTATAAATTATGAATTATTCAACATAATTTGCCATTGAGCTGTTGTCTGTTTTAGAATACATTATTTTCATTAATACGTGCTTTACTGCAAAATATAAATCAAAGAATCAATCCAAGCTTATAACTCCAACTTACCATTTCTATTCACCCCCATGATACTGAAATATTAATCTATGCAGAGTCGACAGCCACCGGGCATGTCCTCTTCTGAAGCCCTCTTCCTGGTTTAACACAGAAAACATATCAAAGATTAACCTGGTCATACTTTTAAGTATGTAATTTTGATTAGATAGAAAAACAATCTTTAAAGCAGATTTTCATCCAATGAAAATCCATTTTTTAGGGGACTGAGTGGGGCTCAATGGACTAAACACCGGCATTTCATCTCTGGGATAAATAATCTCTGACTGGAAGGGTTCTATGTAATATGAGTTTAGGAACTAGGTTGATTGACCACTGGGCATGGGCCCGTAATGCAATACTACCTCTAATTGGCAGTCTCTTTCGGAGACCGCAGAGTAACTGTTCTAAGTTTAAAAATATCAAATTGGTGCAGTACGGATTGCTGTTCTGAGGCTAGGAAAAGAGGCAGCTTCACTCTGCAATTAACTGCTGTACCTGACCTGAAGTGCATCCTGACACACTGCGTGTTGAAAATAGAAAGTATTATTCTCCTTCACCTTAATAAGCACAAAGTTCAGAGAAAAAAGTAATTTAAAAAGTGTTTTTTCTAAATATGCTCCCACCTCTGAAATGGATAATGGAAGGCAGGCAAAAGAAGAAACAAAGTTAAACATTTCAAGTTCCATTATTTTTTAGAGAAAAAATTGGGATAGGATATATGTTATGTAAAAATAAAAACAATTTAAAATGCCAGCATTGGAAGAGTATGAACTGAGCAGAATTATTTTAATGTTTTGTGCATTCTTGTCCTATAATATAATGTGATTAAAAAGAAAGGCTGTGAATGCTGAAAAATCTCAAATAAAAGCAGAAGATATCGGAAATGCGCAGCACTTATGAAGAGAGAGGCAGGTGGTTATTTCAGGAGGGACCATTTATCAGTGCTGACCAAAAAAGGGGTGGGTGAGGAAAACAACAAATGTTTAGTGCAGATCTGCTGATTACTATTATAAGGAGGCAGCTCATTGATTTAGTAGTCTATAATTTGATTTTTTTAAAAAAAGAAATGCTGTAAAGAAGTGAAAACTGTTGGATGATATACAAATCTCACGGCTTTAAACAGACATTAGAAAGACAAAGATGAGTAAAATGTTTTTAGAATTGAAGGAACTTGAATGAGAGAACCTGGCAGGAAAATTGGGGCAACAGCTAAGATCTGATGTTACTAAATTCAGTTTTCAGACCAGAGGGCTACTGTGTGTCCATGACAAAGGTGAGGTATTCTCAAGTTTGTGTCGAATTTGGTTGGAACAATGCGGGACATCAAAAACAAGAATCTGAGTGAGAATGGGAAGGGAAGTCAGAGAGGTGAAGACCATGGTTTCAAGTTGAACAGAGCTGTTCAGCAAAGCATTTGCCAATTCTACACTATACTTTTATACTAAAATGGAGCAAGTACAGTTAAATTGCTGACTCACATGGAGCAAGTACTGGTGTGTGATTAAACAAATAGGTGCTGCATTTGATAGATTTCCATGAAGAAGTTCCAGGAAAGGGTAGCCAAGGAAAGGATGTTACAAACCTGGAGCTTGTTTTTCACTTTTATAAAGTTTGGGAACGGCTGTTGATTGCGACATCAAAAGAGGTCCTTTGATCTTGAGTTGCTTTACTGAATTAAATTGCAAACGGACTTAAGAAATAGGAGTAGGCCATACGGCCCCTCGAGCCTGCTCTGCCATTCAATAAGATCATGGCTGATCTTCGACATCAACTCCACTTTCCTACCCGATCCCCATATCCTTTGATTTTCCCCTGGAGTCCAAAATTCTATCTATCTCAGCCTTGAATGTACTCAATGACTCAGCATCCACAGCCCTCTGGGGTAGAGAATTCCAAAGATTCACAACCCTCTGAGTGAAGAAATTCCTCCTCATCTCAGTCCTAAATGGCCAACCCCTTATCCTGAGACTATGCTCCCTAATTCTAGACTCTCCAGCCAGGGGAAACAACCTCTCAGCATCTACCCTGTCAAACCCCCTGAGAATTTTGTATGTTTCAATGAAATCACCGCTCATTCTTCTAAACTCCAGAGAGTATAGGCCCATTCGACTCAATCTCTCCTCATAGGACAACTCTCATCGCAGGAATGGATGCATCAATGTAAATTGCTGGGTTCCTTATGAGCTGATAGTTTGTATCTTGTGAATGTCTGGCATTATGTGAATCAGGTGAATATTTGCAGACCAAAGGGGATGTTTGTGATGGGAAGGTTCAAATTTGTATCTAACAGCCTTTATGGAAATGTATATATTTGTGTAAGCCAAATATAGTCTCTTTGGAAAAAAGTCATTCTTTGATTTGGCCTGGGAAATTCAGTTGTGGAGATTTACCAAAATAGTTGATACTAGCACAATTGGGTTAAATGTGTTGTTGAAATAGTACTAAAATTCGTGTGGCCTGGTATTAAATCAAACTGAAGGCTCACTTTTAACCTTCTGCTTGATGAGGTAAATGATATGCTGACATTGAAAGTCATACAAAAAACCTGAACTAATTGAATTTGCCTTGCCAGTAACGAAAACTTTGACTTTAAACTCTAGAAACATTTTGCTGATATCCAAAGGTGGTTGATATAAAGAGTTGATTTTTACAATTTACTGCCAGCGTTTCGCCAAATGTTGTGCTTCCTAGCTTTTTAATTCTAAATAAATATCAGTTGTAATAGTCTGCTTGAGTTGAATATCCACCAATTGCAGTGCATGTGATACCACTGAATGAAACCCTGTTTAATCCAGTAAATAGATTACTGGAAGTAAGGATTCTTGTTAACTTTCATCATGCAACTTTGGCAATGGCATTCATCGATTTTGATTTTTTATATATAAATATATATATATATATATATATATATATAAATAAAATCTGTGAATCCACTGAGGGAGAAATTGTTCTACAAGTATGAGTGTGTAAGAGAGGCAGCAGTCTCTCAAAGGAGAGAGGAAGATTTGCTGGAATTGTGTTGTGGATGGTGGAAGATAATCTGAAAACCAATAGGATGGGAGTGAAGGTGAGAGCTCCAGTTGAGGAGAAAAGAATGAGAATAGATCCACAGGAAACAACAAAGTACATTTTCAATCCCATACAAAGGGGAAGCTCAGAAGGGAGGGCATGCATTCCAAAAGTTCTGGTGGCAAATGATGTCAGAGCAGATGCAACAGACACACAAACTGAGAAAAAGGGTAGAATCTTTGCAGGAAGAAGGTTGGGGAGAAAAATAATCCAAAAAATAGTGAGCATCTGTAGTGCTTATAATATATACTTGTGGAAAACCCATTGCCAATGATGGAGACAGGGAAGGGGAAGAAAGTCAGATGGTTCACCTAAAGGTGAGGAATGGATGATAATGAGACACAGTCATGAACTTCTTCAGACAGAGCTATAACAGGACGCAATACCAACACAGTCATCAAAGTAACAGAAGAGATCAGGGAATGGGCGCCAAGTAGGATTAGAACTAGAAGTGTTTCACACATCTCACAAAAAGATGGCATAACTTTAATAGGAACTTTCAAAAGGCAATTGGACATGTATTTGAAGAGGATTAATTTGCAGGGTTAAGGGGAAAGAGCTGGGGTTTGGGACTAAATTGGACAGCTCTTTCAAAGAGCTGGCACAGGCACGATGGGCCAAATGGCCTTCTGTGCTGTAAGATTCTATGATTCTAACTTCGGCCCATGTAGGGCTCCCATTATTAACACCCTAAATTTGGAGATGTGTGGAGTTGAGAGAAGTTGTTGAGGATGAGAACAATTTCAGCCAAGTAGAAAGTGGTAGTAGATGACTGGGGTACAGCTTAAGGAAGAAGTGGATAGCCTAGAGACCACCTTGATATGGAATGGAGTTGTAGAGGCACTGGATATTCATGGTGAAGAAGAAACTTGGAGCCGGAGAACCTGAAGTTACTAATATGATGGGTCCAAACTAGACAAGAGTCTCTGAGAGGTGGCTGGTTTGATGGGACAGGAGCAAACTTAAAACAACATCCTGTTTGTGAATTTCAGAGAAAGAAGCTAGAAATATTCAATGTGGTTGTAAGGAAAGGAGCAGATTCAAAACTGCGTCTCCTAAATAACACATCTTCCCTGATAGAGGTTCAGCTTTCTTACATTGTCAGCTGGAAAATAAAACCATTTGACTAGAGTCCAGAAATTCTCTACATCTTTTGGCAGTCTCTTTTTGTAACAAATAATTTTTTACAGTAGTTGCTATTAGTTTCTAAAAGTGTAAAACTTGTGTTTCCACAGATTATCTTATGTTCTGTATAATCTAGTCAATGCCTGTTATTTGTGAAGTCATTGTAAGATAATGTTTTTCAGAATCAAGACAGGAAGCATAGAACATACGTGTATGTTCTGGTAATAACGGAGGTGTTAGAAGACTGGGAGGATTCAGTTAATATTGGTGAGATGAAACTGTATTTACTATCTAAATTGCCTTGGTCTATGTTAGGTCTGGAGTTAAAATGATACATTCATTTTATGATTTATTTATATTGCAGAACTGGTTCTAGAATATTACCTGAGGGCACAGTGGTATATAATTTGTTCTGTTTGTGTTGTAGGATAGTTTCTGCATCATTGGAACAACAGATACAAGCTGCACATGTGCTGTTGTTTATAGTTGTTGTTTCGTATTTGCTTCTGGCTACTGTATGTCCCCACTGGCTAGAATGCCTTTATGAATCTTTATAGGTGGACTGAGCTGCTCAGCCCAAGTTTGGCAAGAATAACTAGCTCCCTGTACCTCCTGGCAGTAATGTTTAGATTACCACTGGAGGTACCTCTAGCAACAACAAAAAAAATCTCTTCTGGTAGGTCTTCTGGAGACAGTAGTGGTGTCTTGTTTACTATACTGCTGTCAATGTGTAAGTCTCCCTACCCCATCCCTTCAGCCAGGTAGCAATGCATGGAGTGGGCAACCGAAAAGGGAGGAAATAAATTCAACTTTTTAAAAACTTCATGGTCTTGTACTTTACTTTAGTTTTTGTTAATGTATACAAGCAGAGGTCCCCACTTATTCCCCCAAATTCAGAGCCATAGCAGTATCACGTGAATGAAGGTTGGGTTCTTTATCTCCATTGAGATGTTTTTCAGAATTTAGCTTTTTCTATTTTTTTTCACATGCGCCTGTTCTCGTTCTCATTCAGAAATCATATATTTTGTACATATGTACACTTAACAACTGAGCTATTGAAGCTCAAAGGGATGTTCCTTCTTGAAATGTTTATCTATTTCCAGTTGTCAGAAATTACAAATAATGTATACTACAGGTTTATTGATGGCTGAGCCATTTTACCCTTCAGGGTTATGCCTAGGAAATGGATTTGTATTGATTTAAAATGGACCAGGCTAGGATATGGAATCTGTGCATTGATTGTAACTTTTCTAACAGCTTTTTTTCCTCCCCTCTCCCCCCAAAAATACTTGATCATGTACGTTTAATCTTTCTCATTTTATTTAGGGAGAAAAAGGGAATGGTTTAAAATAGATGATGCCATTAAAGTTCTTCAGTGTCATAAACCTGTACAGGCCTCGTATTTTGAAACCTTCAAACAAGGCTATTTGGCAAATAATGGAACTCCTGTTGCAACATTATCTGAAGAGAAGGCCTCAACATATGCAGTCGCCAATCAGAGTTCAGTATCCAGTATTAGATGACTGAGAGGAGCTCCACAGTAACTGACTCATCATACATCGAGTCCCAAAGGCATGGACTTGAGAAGTGTTCAGTGAAAGAATGTTTGATCTAGTTTGATTGCTACTATACATTGTACATGTATAAATAAATTTTGCATGGAGACCTGCGCAATGTTGATAACGATACTTTATATTGTGATGTAAAATATAGTGCTGAAGATCGAAGCCATAACTAGTAAGGTTTTTTTTTGTTAGATATTGTATATTTTTGATAGGATTGTGAAATTAAGGTACCGGTGTTGCATCCAATTGTCCCCCAGGTATTATCCTTTAGAATTCCTAATTGTGAGGTGACTTTGGATTTCAGCCTAGGGATATTGTTTGGGTGCCAAATGGGTATCAATTTTAGTTCTCTGCAACTTTTTATATATAGCTTTTGTAAATTTTTTGCTGGCTTTATCACCTGCACCACTGCTGTTTACGTAAAAGAAGGAAGCTATGAAACAGTTGATCACTGACTTGTATTACTTTGTGGAATAACCTTCAAGACACATACTTCATCACAGTACTTTTGTTAGCTTGTACACAAACCGTTGAATAAGGCCTTTAAAGCATTTTTACTTGTGTGAGATGACTTCAAGCCATGCATATTGGGTCTTATCTTCTGTGGAGCTTTGGATTATTTTCAGTTTAGCAGTACACATTTGTACCTCTTGGCTTCATTCTCTTGATCCCTGCTTTTCTCCCTATTTCGTTCTACACTGGAGTTAAAGGATGTTATTTGCAGGCAATTCAAGGTCTTAAGAGCTTGAGAATTTGGTGTTTTGAATTTTCTGATTTTTGTTCTTGCATTTAAAAAGGACACTGTATACTGCTTAAGCACTTAAACTGTGTAACTTGGTTTTTAAATTCCAACTCTGGATTAGTAAAATGTGGAACAAAAATTACCCTGTACAGTACATTTTCCTTATTTTTTTAAATAAAGTCTTGGTTGCTTTTTTACTGTGAGACAAAAATATAGTACTGTTTCTTTTGAAATGAGTGCTGTATATTTATCACATTAAAATAAGTTTCAACCCATGTAATTGATTGTGTAAGTTTTATGTTTAAGTGATGAATACAGAAATCCCTTAAAGATTGCCATAGAATATGGTCCTCAAACATGTACAGTCTGCTAGCTAACAACAGATTGTACCTCATAGCCTCAGTAGAGAAAGAAGCACTGCTGGAGAAATCATCCTTTTGCCAAGCTAGGGATTTTTTTTACATGGTCAAATCGAGACAGATATCCTTTCATCTAGCTCAGTCAGTTTAAAAGCAGTGTAAATAAATTTTCACTATTTAGAACTGTGCAATACTAACATTGTACAAATTTTTTGCAACTTTTTCCCAGTCGCATTTTTTTAAGATGTTGGAGGAGGATTTGACCATCTCGAACTTTTGCTTTACACAGGTGAAGAAATGACACACTCAAATCCTGACTCAGTAGTGAGGGTTTAAAACAAACTGGAGCAGTATCAGAAAACCGAGTTTTCACTAAAGCATTGCCCTGTTCTCTAGTGATGTTTTAAAAAGTGACAGCTATTGTCAGTTGTTTACTTGTGCTTAAGTATAAACCTGAAAATGTGCTAATGTGATAAATGAAGTTTCAGTCAAAGTAAAATTGAGTACTGAATCATAAGACTGCTTTGTATTTCTGAAGAGCAAATATGAAAATCTTGTTATGTAAAAAGTGAAACCAATGGAATCAGTTGATTATGACCACTTAATGTTTTCAGCTTTTACCTGCAATGAATGCACTGTACATACATGTCATTTTTGGTGCTTTCCTGTGTAAAGCCTTAGATGGAAGGGATAAGTGCTAGTTTTTACAATGGCCAGTGTTGGTAAGAATATGAGGCATGTTATCCTGCCCTTCACATTTTAACGCAACCTTTATACTTCACCTGGAGAGATTCTGTCACTGGAAGTGTCTTGTTGTTTTACCTGACTTGAGTGTGATGCACACACATGAGGTAAGAGACTGAAGATTGTAATATACCTGTGCCAACAAATAAAAACTCACCAGTATTTCAGAAACCAAGTGCTGACTGGATTTATTTCTTTGTCACGTTATTTATAAAGTGCAATTTTATTTTATATTGTGATTTACATTGGGAATAACAGCATTACATCCTCAAACATTTAGTGCATGCCAGTGAAGCAAAAGTGCTTATTCACTAAATTTCATAATTTTTATGGAAGGTTCATTTTTTATACAGATTGAAAATTAGGTCTGAAATTTAGACAGCTAAATTTTATGATAAAGGCAAGGTCTTGCATCTCGCATGGTGTTGCACCAAAGTCCCACACTTAAACATGTATAATGCATCACACCTCACATTGTGATTGACAAATACATGTTACATTAACCACGCTGATCAAATATACCGTTGTTGGTAGAGGATGGGAAAAGCTACCATTGATCAAGAAGCAACACCACCCCATCGAGCGACTAGGGGGATAAAATGGGTGGCCATCTTACTTCCCAACAAAGCCCACAGAAATATAGTACAATAATAGGAAAAATAAATTTACTAAGCCATTGTATGTTAATGCTACTGCAGTTTCCCTAGTACAGACTTGTCCTTCTTTGTAGTGTAAATTTTATAATGCTTTATGCATACAGGCCTTCCCTGAATGAAAAGACTAAACTAGGTAGTGGATATGGACCACAACTCCCAGAATGCAGCTTACAGCTCCTACCTTTTACCAAGTCTAATATTGGATGGTGGGACTTAGAGAATGCCCTGTGAATTGCCAATCTTGCTGTCAATTATGAAAAAATTCTGGTGCTTTAATGTGACAAACTACACTTTTTTTCCCCCTAGATGCAGCTTTCTGCTTGGATATATGATTCAAGAAAGAACTTGCATTTATGTAGTGCATTCACATTTTCTGGATGTCCCACAGCCACCCAGTAACCCTAACCCTAGGTTCCCTTTCTTCATGGCTACCAAACTCCCAGTGATGTGGATCCCCAGGACATCCCCAAAACTGCTAAGTTCAGGCCCTCTCCTAGTGCTGCAAAATCTCAGGATACCCACCCCAGTTTTCCCAAATCCCAGGACCACCTCAGTGCTTCTTTTAAAGAAAGTCCAGACCGTGCCCCAGTGCTGTTGATTACCAATACCTACCTCAACTTGTCTACTGCCTTGCCGTTTATCCTTGGCCGTTCAAAGGATAAGGAATGAGTACAAAAGTAAAGGAAAATATAACAAGGTCATTGCTTTACATGCACAGAATTACATAGTTTAACCCCCAAACCACTGGTAAAAATCCCCAACTATCATGCAATAAAAGTGCAGTTTGAATTATTCAGTCACATAAATGACTAGCTGTGATAATACATTACATGGAATACCAGCCCTATTATAAAAATGTATCCTCTGACTGACAGGGAACACCACCACAGGAGCTCATCTAATTTATTACAAAATGAAGAGATTGCAGACAGATGAGCAATGGAATATTAGGGGGTGTGTGTGTAGGCACACATATCCTAATATTGCTATATATTTATAAAATATAGCAATACACAATTTATTTTGAGCAACAGTGTAAAACTTAATTTGTTTTTAACATATGAATTAAAAGCTGAATGAGACTACAAACTCTGAAAAGTAGAATCATAGAATCTTACAGCACAGAAGAAGGCCATTCAGCCCATCATGTCTGTGCTGATATTTTGTACCTACGGAGCAATTACATTTTTGGTATAGTTTAGGGAAAATAAATGCAAATTTATTACCAGTTTTAGTTGCAGAAAGCAAGTCAATTATCAATTCCAAATTACGTAAATGGCTGCAATCATACTGTTTAGCTTTGTTCTAATGCATCCTCTCACCAGTGAGAGTTGGCTTAGTGGCAAATACCTGCCATAACAATTGCATGTCTCTAATTTCCATGCATGCAAGTATGCTTGTTATTTAAATTGTAAACAATTTTACAACACCAAGTTATAGTCCAGCAATTTTATTTTAAATTCACAAGCTTTCGGAGGCTACCTCCTTCCTCAGGTGAACGATGCGGAAAATGTTCACCTGAGGAAGGAGGTAGCATCGTTCACCTGAGGAAGGAGGTAGCCTCCGAAAGCTTGTGAATTTAAAATAAAATTGCTGGACTATAACTTGGTGTTGTAAAATTGTTTACAATTGTCAACCCCAGTCCATCACCGGCATCTCCACATCATGTTATTTAAATAACTAGGCCATCAACTCAAACCTTGGAAATTCACCCAATAATCAGGTCTTCAATGATGCAGGCTTTCATCCCAGTGAATCATAGGGTTATGCTTTAATTCTTCATACATCCAGTTCATAGGGAAAAAAAATCCTTCAGCAGGGGTTGCAGTTATGGTTTTGTTAAACCAGCTTTGGGATGGATATGGGCAGCCATCTTTGTCATTCCTTCCTCCAGAACTATATGATCCCTTTACATGAATTTGGTGGGTAATACAAATTACTTTCCACCAATCACTTAGCAGATTCCAGGATCTCATGCAATGGGAAATCACTGTATTAGTGCTCATTGATGCAAATTCCTCCCCCCAGAGAAAGAAGTACCATTGTTTGTCCAATCAACCCTTCCTGTATCAGGCACCATGAGTAGATTTGGCATCAGATGTTAGGTGTAAGAGGCACTGGAAAATTGGCCCTGATTGCCAGGCAAGTGGAGTGCACCTGAACTGTGTTCTGCCTGCAATAATCTGGACCCACTTGTATTTCCAGGCTCAGGTCATTTACGTGGGCCAAATGCCCCCCCCCCCCCCCCGTTGCCTGTGAGAACTCAGTGTCTGGAAGGCGAGGAGAAAAGAGAGCCTCTGTTATAGTCAGAAGGCCTACAGCACTGACCCCTGTCCTTGGACAAAAAAGGACTTACCATGGGTCTGTTTTCTTAGCTGTCCTCTCATTCTCCAATCAGTGAGGCTGTGCACACAACTCATTTGTTCTGGGCACCCTCTGGAAACTGAAGCAAGCAAGCTCCTTCCCTCCTCATTAACGTGGTTGCCCTTAGCCTGCGCCTCTTGTAGGACATAGATCCAACATCACTATTCTCTGTCCCTTTTTCCTCTGCTTCATATTTAGGGAATAACTGTTCCCTTGGCACAAAGCACAAGAAAATTGGCCCTGTTATATCTAGGCAAGAAATACCAGAGCAACCCTCACCTCCTTCCCTAATTTACTACTTTCTTTTGCTAAGGTTGCTCACTTGGACAATTGATAACACCAGGGCTACAACTTATCTGGAATGTCAAAACAATACAGTTAGTAATACAATTTTACAACCTGGAGATTTATATATAACCTTGTTATTTCCTTTAATATTTCTATAATCCAATTAGAAATGTTTCTCCTCTTTGGATCAGCTGAGGCTCATTAAAAACATTATACTGGTAATGGTCATTCCTACCTAAGCAAGTGTTAATTTGGCTTAGTGGTAGCAATCTTGCCTCTGAGTCAAAAGCCCCACTCTTAAAACTTGATTGCATGGTCTATCTAGGCTGATATTTCAGTGGTGTACTAAGGGATTTTTGCATTGTTGGAGGTGCTGTCTTCTGGATGAGATGTTAAACTGAGGATTCATTTATTTATTCAGCTGGATGTAAAACTTTTCAAGGCACTAATTGAAGAGGAGGGGAAATGTCCTGGCTCACCCTTATCCGTGAACTGATTAGTTGGTTACTTATTTCATTTTCTGTTTGTGGGACTTTGTTGTGCACAAATTGAATGAGTGTTTACCTACATAATTACAGCAGCTACCCTTGAAAAGTAATTCATAGACTGTGAAGTACTTTGGGAGGTCCTGACGATGTGAAAGGCACTATATAAATGCAAGCTTTTTTTTACTTCAACAAGTGTAATTCCACTAGAGGACGCTGTAGCCTAATAATGGAAGGATGAAATGGAGAGCAGTCATCTTTAACATACTAAACTGGTTGTTTTTTGTACAAAAGTGTTACATATTTATAATAGAAATACTGTTGTGCAAAATTGAATCATCCCTAATATATCATTTGGCAGACTTTGAACTATGCCGCATCGTTGTCAATTGGCTGAGGCCTAAAAAGTATTTACCATCGTAAAACTTCCTCAAGCAGTTTGCACCCGGTCCCACTTGTCTCTTTTTCTTCTTACTGTGATTGAACTCGGTCTATTTCTTTCCCACCAAATTTGCTGTGATTCACCTGGCTCACTTTTCTTACTAGTTTTGCTCGATCGGTACTTTGGCAGTCGCTCTTTTCTGCTTGGTTTGCTTCCTACTGCCTCTTTCGTCTTTATTTTGCTTGTCCACATCTCATTTCTCCACGGTTACACAATTCCTCTCCCACCTGTATCGTTTATCTTTCCCTTCTCTATGTTCATCAGGGTGACGTTTTCAGATATAACGCCGTCAGGTGCAGGGACCTGCCCTTCCCACAGTTTCCGCCACTTCCAATAGAAAGTGCCATTTTGATATTGAGCAGGTATTCATTCTCTGCTTGGACATCACAATTTTGGGAAAAGAATTGCGCTCAAGAGGATGATTCTTTTCCCCTGCCATTTTCTACAAAACGTGTGCACCTCCCCAGCTATCGTGTAACATTATGAATTCTGTGTCAGAGTAATAAGCAATCTCCTCCACTTAAACGTCCCTGCAGAATTAAACTATTATCTTGTATTATTTTTGTATCTGTGGTTTTAAGAAGACTTCAAATAAACTTTGTCAATATACGGAATAAACAAGATAAATAACGGCACTCTGGAATACATAGAAAAAGAGCCAATGAATCGGGCGGATTGTTTATTAATGGTTTATTTTCTCAGCAAGTCAGATTTAACCTCTAAACACGTATACTCAATTACTACTTCGTTGATCCAGAAGGATGTTCCATAATTGAATGTTGCAAATATTCATCAAAAATATCTAACTATTATACAATATAGAAATACAAACATTTACTAATGTACATAATTTTTTTTTAGCGACTTCAACCACGGAGTGACGAGTTATTCTTTAAAACTACGACTGATGCGACAAGTAAATGAGCGCCCACAAAAAGATTCATTTTGTAAGCACAAAAGTATAATTACTGCTTCGACTTTGCTTATTGTTCTTGCCTTCAGTGCAAGCATCAAAAGTCGGCCTTGTGTTACATATAGATCTCCAATAATATTATAATTTAGCATTTACTGTAGCAAAGGCGGACCTGCGGTACGAGATTCAGCGGCGCCACTGTAAAAATTACCCGAGAGCTCAAAAACAAAATGATGCCCAATAATATAATTGCAATTTACTTTTGAAAAATGTTAACACTGTAACGGTGAAATATTCAGGGATAGAAAGTATCCGCAATTTCCTCAAAACACGGTCGGATTTAATGATAACGCGTGCAGAAGGACTGCCAACAAAATTCTGCAGCGATCTACCGCCAAGCGCTTTGTGTGCATTCTTTGCCTGTCCCGTCATCATCTGCACCGAATCATTCTGCCTCAGCTGGCCACGCAAACCTGCGTTGGTGCGGTGTTGCCACAAGCAACCCCTTTCCCCCATCTCGCACCAAATTCACCCCAAGCAGCTACAAAAAAAATCCGAGTACTACCGCGTTACGTCACCGAGCTCCGCCCCCGGGAGGGAGTCACCATTATGACGTCACAATAGCAGGAGCGGCTGAGCTGCCGCCGATTGGTCGGCGGCGAAATGGCAACAAGAGCAGGTGACGTGAATTCCTGGAAAGTTCCTGGAAAGCAGCGCGTGCGCTTCTGCCTAAAGCCGTGGCCAAAAACTTAGTAACAACGACCTTTAGAGTCGGGAAACCAAAGCCTCCCTGCAAAAAAAAAAATGTGGTCTGCATCAGTAACTAGCTGCACAAAGAAACTTACCGTAGTAGCATCCCTCACTCCACTCAAAGACCTGTCCAGGGCAGCCTTTACATTTATCAATGATGTTTCCGACAACAGTTCGTTGTTCGTCAACTATTCTCTCGTGTCACCCAAGTACAGTGTGTGTATTTGTGATGGAAAGAAAAGTTAAACGGGAAGCAGGAGGCGTTGGAGCTCGTAGGCGTGTCTCAGATTTTAACGCATTCGGTGATGACCGTGCAGGGGGACCTGAGGTTTAATCTGACCAGTTCGGGTGAAGACTCCTGGGTCCTGGGTCGGCGCATTCTGTCTGCTGTCACCACGTGACCTTCTTTTGGTTTTAATTCCTCTCTTTTGCTTTCGTTGTTGTTGGGTTTGGGGGGGGGAAACCGACCCGTTCGCCATGACTGGAAGGCACGTCTCATAAATCTTACCTTCCTCTCGATGATCATTGGAAAATCTAAATTGAATAATTCAGAAAACCCGAAACCTAAACAACCAGTTTGCGCTGTCGATTCAGTTAAGTTCAGACTCTGCTGCGCATCACTGAAGCTGAGGATTAATTGAGGCAGTTGGAAATGAACGAGATCGTTGTTCAAAGGGTTAAATAATTCCAAGAAACGAACAAAAGGTTTTCCATTTTCGTTTATACGCCCGTGTGCTCCGCCTTTGCCTGTTGGGATCGAGAAGGTTGAATTAGGCCGAATCTATTCAATTAGTGACTGGCTGTTCTTCGTAGAGTTACACGAGGTAACTAAGCTTGTTCCCAGGCTCGGCACGATGCTCGGAAGCCACTGAATCGGGTTACAAAACGGGAAACGCTCCGTTTAACCAAAGGTGTGTGTGCTAATGTTTTAGAACCGTGATACATGGGGAACATATCGCTGTTCGTTTGGTGTTCAGTAATGTGCTCAGTAATGTGCCTGTGTGGGGAAAAGAGATCGTAATTAGTTCATGTAAATAATTTATTTATTAATTAACTACCGCTCTATAACAAATGTGATATGGATACAATTTTGACTGATGAGCGAGTACAGAAATTGGATCTTAATGAAATCGTTCATGTCTTTGTACAATTGCGAATCTTTATATCCGAGCGATTGATTTTTACTCGAAAGCATTTTTCGGTCTTGCCTGCATAAATTAATGTTACTACTGTAGTTGACGCGTCTGCTGTTTTGATCGTGGTTGGAAAATGAACGTGAATTCTGAAAAGATGCTCGAGAAAATTTGAATTAGTTTAAAGCCACATGTACGGGCGGCTAAGATGTTGAGTTTCGTATCTGAAGATTTATTTTGAAGTAGCGCATTTTGTTAGAACTTAAATGTGTAAATGAGTTTGTGCCAGTTTCACTATTAACAATCTTGCTCGTTGTCCAGACTTAGGTGGATATAAACAAGCTCCTTCTGGCCGATGTAAGTGGGATCCGCGGTAATTTGAATTCATCACCCCTATGATCTGTCAGGAGAAAGCTGCAACCCCGCTGTGCTCCAGCATCTCCCCTCAGGACCCGCTTGACCTCCGGGAAGGACATTCTGACTTGTTCCGTATCTCCTGCACCATGAGTCATTTGGAGCTCACAGGTACAGTGCGCGTGAAAAATTGGATTTTAAGTAATGATTATATGCAGATGTGCTGGTCGGTTTGTGAATGGAGCTCTTTTTAAAATGTACTGGAGTGAAATGTCCCCTTTGTTCCACTATAGCGGAGTGTCCACTGTTGATTTTTCTCTATAAATAAGGATTTGATTTAACACCCGGTAATTAAGTAAACTATCAGTCCACCTAAATGTCCAAAATTTCCTTTTAAATGCAACATATTTTATCCCAGATATATCTTGTCACGACGCAGTGCTTAATGGTTCAATTGCTATCTCTCACCTGCGTGAGGAATCAGATCTACAGGAAAGCCGATTTTAATAATTCTAATAGTAAACATTTTCTTGCAGGATGCTGAAATCTTCGGTTAAAATTCTTGTACCTTTTTGAAGTATTCGAGTATTATCAGCAAGTCGAATGTTTGGTATTTTGTAAACTGTCAATGTAGACAGCAGATTTAGCACCTCCCATGTACAGAAATTTGGAAGATCAGTTTTCAAATATATATGGCACTAATTCATGTGCCAGTCTATTATAATAAAGTGAGAGAATGGGAAATGTTTAGGAATGATTCTTTTCATCTGTTCTTTCTGAAATTAACACTGACTTTGTAAATTACACAATGCGATAATTGATTTTGAACTGCAATAAATCTGACTTCAAACGGAATTCAACCAGTAAGGAAGAGCTTTGCATTTAAGAATACGTAAAGAGGATACATTTTATTTTAAAAGCTCACTATTATTTAGTCTAGATACATTTTTACTTGCCTCAAAATCATCAAAAAGAAAACTGCAAGAGCAAGGGTGAGATGCATTATAACATCATGTGAAATAGTAGAAAACGAAACATTTAAACTCTTAATTGAAATAAATAGTGTAGTAGAGAATTATGAAATAGGACAGTGCGCATGTCCCAAGTGGAGACATAAAACATCAAGTGTAAAGTCCTGATATAAGCAAAACACAAACTGTATAAACAGGACTATTGGAAGCTAAGAAAACAAAGTGTATGATTTTGAGTGGACCTCACATTTTATTTTCCAGTAAAACCCAGCTCTAGTTTAGTTATTGTATAACTTCCCACCATTAAAAGAAATTAGACATCAAAACTTGTCTATAATAGCAACATTTGAATTGCAAATGGGGAATAAAGAGAAAATGTTTACTTTTTTGACAAGCTGTTTTAGTGTGGGGCACACTCCAGGAGTCTAGATAACAATATACATTATTCACTCCTGATTTACATCTCATCCTAACTCTGACACTGTTAACAACTCCATAGTACACTATCACTCTTTCATTTCTGTGTAAATAAAAATAAACTACAATTGTATAGCTCTACTCAGAAGTGTTCTTTGATCAATTTCATTTCTCTCTCCTGTAAACACACAAACAAATCTTGACTGACTGTAATTCAGTTCCTTCACACTATTAGGTTCAGTAACTCCACATAACCCCCACAATGATGTCCATATTGATTGTTCATCCAGACAGATTCAATACAAAAAAGCATGCCTGGAGTGCAAAAAGGGCATGAAAATTTTGAATTGAATATGGCAAGAGAAGTGAAGGATAATAAAGAACATTTTTTAGTTATATTAAGAAAAACAAGAGAAGGAGTGGGGCCACTGAAAGTGGCATTGGTGAGGACATGATAACTGATGCTACATAAGCTGCAAAAGTGCTAAATAAGTTTTTTTTTCATCAGTCTTTACCAAGGAGAAGACAGGTAACTTATTTTATCTGGAAAGGGAACTAGAGGATGTTGAAGAGGTAAATTGTAATACTATTTACATTACTACCAGCATGGTTGCCGAACAGCTGTGCAACTTTAAGGTAAATAAATCTCCGGGGCCGAATAAGATGCATCCGAGGCTCCTTAAGAATTTAAAGGAGGAAATTGCAATAACTCTAGCGCACATCTTCCAGAAATCACTGAATACTGGAGAGAGATCTAGGGACTGGAGAAAGGCAGATGCTACTCCTATTTTGAAAAAAGATAGCAAAAATGATCCAAGAAACTACAGACCAAGGAGTGAGGTCCATTGTGGCTAAAGTTATGGAAATTTTTATTAAAGATAAAATCGTGGAGCATATGGATAGAAATAAAACCATAGAAGATAGCCAATATGGGATAATGGAGGGGAGGTCTTGTCAATCTAACTTACTGGCTTTCGTTGTTGTTGTGACAAAGGAGCTTGATGGGGGTAAAGCAATGGATGTGGTGTACTTGGATTTCAGTAAAGCCTTTGATACAGTTCCTCTGGAAAGGCTGGTACTGAAATTAAAGCAGGAATCAGTGGAAATATTTTACAATTAATATATAATTGGTTGACCAATAGAACCCAGAGGATGGTGGTACAGGGATTGTCATTAACCTGGGAGACTGTTACCAGTGAGGTCCCACAGGGGTCTTTTTTGCAATATCTTTTGTTTAATATCTTCATAATTGATCTGGAGCTAAGAGTCATAAGTATAATGGCAATATTTGCAGATGATACAAAGCGAATGAAGGTGGTAGATTCCAAAAATAAACAGGATTTGAATATACTTGGAAATTGGGCAGACAGGTAACAGATGGAATTCCAGGTAAAGAAATGCAAAGTGTTTCACATGAGGACAAAAATCCAAGAAGGGACTATTATTTAAATGGAAAGAAAATAATGTGCATGGAAAATGAAAGAGATCCGGGGGGTGGTCCTGATTGACAATAAATTGAAGCTATCGTAACAATTCTCGGTGAGTGAGAAAAGCAAATCAGATGTTGGGATGTGGTAACAGGTCAATATTGAGCCGAAATAATGAGGCAATCCTGCCATTTTATAAATCATTGTTGCGACCGCACTTAGAATATTGTTTACAATTCTGGTGGTCAGAGTACAAAAAGAATATTGTAGCTATTGAAAGGATACAGAAGAAAGCAACCAGAATGATTATGGAGGGATTGGATTATGAGCATTGATTATGTAAATTGGGCATGTTCTCACTGGAAAAGCGAAGGTTGAGAGGTGATATGATTGCTGTTGTTAGGATTCTAAAATGACTAGATAATGTAGATCATGACAAGCTATTTCACCTTGTCCAGAACAGTAGAACCAGAGGGCATGGCCTGTGCTTGAAGGAGGATAAATTCAAAACTAATCTGCAGAATTGTTATTTCAGTGAGTGTGTGGTAAATCTATGGAACAGGTTCCCTAGGGAGACAATGGAGATATTGATTTATTCAAATGCAAATTAGATAGGTTGTTTCCCAGAAAATAATATTTTGGGATTTGAATAATTTGAGACGTGACATATGGTAGGTGTGGCATGCTCTGGAGGAACAGATGACTTTGGACCTATGGATCCCAAAGCTTTCCATCTCTGGGGGTTTCTTCACTGGGTCTTTTGTAGATTAATTGATGGAGATTGATTGCCATGATTAGTCAACAATTCCATATCATTGCATCATGTGACTACCAGACAGCGAACTAGATGGACAGTGGGTTTTTTTTTTGTCTAGCAATTCCTGTGTTCCAAAACATTTAATAGAACTAGAGGGAAAAAAAATCAGATTTAGTCCCATTGCTTTAAAAAAGAAACCCTCGTGGTTGGTGTGTGCGATTCTTAGTGGCCCTCCATGTTTCAATCAATCAAACTCTGATTTAACTTTCCACTACTAAAGATCCCAGGTCTGTTTGTAGTGCACTTTAATTCCTGATAAAAGCACTTTCCCTTTTCATCAAATTCAGACTGCTTCTAGGAAAAGCAGTCCAAAGTTCACGGCAGCTCAGTTACAGTAAAGGAATGAAATAATAAAGCTTTTTTTTACAGTGGCAAAAAAGTTACTGGGAAAGTAATCAGTGATATAGAGCCAAAAAAACTGTAATACTTATGCAAGCTTCCCCTTATACAAAGTTCCTGTTTAATGTTTTTTTAAAAAACTTACTGAGCAGTAATGCTTGGTTTGGGTGTATTCAATAAGCTGGCTTGATATTGTCTTTACTGGCTGGGTTTAACAAACCAACAGCAGGGCCTTGATTGTGACCACCAGTAACTTTCCTTCTTTATTCTGTCTGTCTTCAAGTTTTTCTTACTCTTTCTCCAAATTTATTTTTCTTTCTTAGTCCGTGTGGCAGTCACACACTGCCCTCTTTTATTTATGTTTAGAAGGGAGGGAAGACATATTGGTCACATTTAGCTGAGGGGAGAAGTTGAGTAGACTGAGACTTGATTGTAAAGGGGGGGGGGATAAAACAGTGAAGAGAAATAATTTTAGAAAAGAAAGCTAAAAATGAAGTAATCTTAAAAACACAGAAAAGTAGGATAAAAATATAATGAAGTATGGGCACAGAGTAAAAATAGAACAGAAATGATTGTTTTGTATGTTCCTTGCTGGGATTTGGTTGTTCTGTGGTGACCGGTTCATGCTAATCACCATTCCTAGAGGCATTCTACAATAATACATTCTATAGATTGGCTTATCTGTCTTTTTTGGAAGGCAAATATTTTTGTTTAACTATTGCTCAGGCGGATTCTAATTGTCAAAAATAGTTTATCTTTCCCGGATAATTTAGCAGTCACGTAATTTTAACTCTATATATGTGACTTTCCTATGTGGCATTGAGATCAGTGGCTCCTATTAGTCAGTTCTTGCCCACCCTCCCTGGCCGTCCATGATATAATTAACAATCTCAGTGTAAACAAAAATATCTCTTCCCGCCCCCCCTCCCCCCACCCCCTGCCCACACAAAAAAAAATCAGACAGAGACAAAGATGTTTTTCTGTTTTGCAACTTGATTTTGAGTGACTATAAAAACTAAGGTTCACCATATTTTATTTAGAAGTAATTTATAATAAATGTAAGAAGCTGTTTTGAGCAACAAAGGAATATTAGTCTTCTGCATAATGCTCAAAGACAGCCGCTTTCTGTGATTCACTCAGTATCACAATAGACCAATAAATACATAACTCAATAGTCTTTATCATTGAATTTATGACTGCACTCTTACTTACCTGGTCCTAGGAGTACAAGATAACAATGTTAACTACGGAAAATTTTAAACACAAACTAAGCTCCTATGATGGTGTATTTACCAATTAAACTACCTGGCTTAGAATGGAGTCGTACAGACCAGGAAGTTTCCAGGTTTGTACTGCTTTCCTCTGGAGTAGCAGTTGAGGTGCTACATTTAGTCTCCATGCCATTTGGTTAGGAAGGAGAAAATCAGCCAGCATTCCAGTCCCGATCAGTATTCAGTTACTCCTGCTATAAAATGCACTGTAATGCCCTCTATGGCTGAATAGCCTTTGAAGACTTACAGTTGAGGATCTGTAAAGAATGGCCAGGTGGGCGAGGTACCGGAGGGTGGCCAGTCTCTCTCAAACTGTTTCACAGATTGAATCAACACCTTTGAGAGAAGAGGGGAAAAAAATGGAGGGCAAGGGGGATACAAATATAAACCATAAAATTAAATTTTTGATGCTAAAATATATATGGCTAATATTAGAACAGAAACTACATCACATCCTCCAACTGTCTATTTTTCTAGTATGCAGTAAATCTAGTTACACACTAGAAAGAGCACATTGTGCTACCCCTGACTGTTTGTGTGTTGCCCAGTTTATCTTTTTTTTAAAAAAACTAACGAATAATTAAGTAACTCAGATCATTCTATGTCACTATATTTGGTGTAAAATGTACTGCAATTTGTCTGTTTGTAAAGTAGATAATTGTTGTTATTTTGGTGTGGGTTAGGTTGCCTTTCAAGGATAGTTGTTCATTTTTATACTTGAAACTGCTTTGGGCAATCTGAACCTTGTTCCTTGTACGTTGTAGAAATGCTACCTCTAATTTGGCATTGAATTGGTCACTGAGATGGCTGGTGTGGCGAATGTGAATGTTTAGTGAAGCAGGGTTGGTCTTGTGAGGCTGGAGTTGAAGTGTGTTTTGGGGGCACTTTACTGTATCTGAGCCAGGAGTGCCTTCTCCTGTCAATGGCTACCAAAAAGTCCGTTCCCTAGGACTGAAATCCTTCATGAGCACAAAACATCAGAAGAAAATTTACATAAAGTTGAAAGAAAGTACAACGATGGTAGTTGAGATGAAATTTGTGGTAATCGTGCTAGTAAGACAGGTCATTCAGTGGATGGTGAGGCCATAGCTGCTCTAGGCATTGGACTGGAAGGTGAAGCTAGACTTGCTTTTGAATGCTGTGCATGTATAAGTAAGTGTTGGTCACCTAAAGTGTATCTAGTCAATAAAAGTGCAATTGCCCTAGTTATGTGTATTGCCCAGCTTATCTTAAAAAAAATCAAATAAACATAGAAATTGCTGTCTCTGAAATGTACCCTAAAGTTTCACAATTTCCTGTCTTCAGAACAGATTTCATAGAAATTACATTATAGTTTACAATAAAGATACTTTGAAGGATGGATGACTTCATTTAATGGACGGTTTTGTATTTTATTTTGTTTATATAAACAGCTGTGGAGAGTTTCATGCATCTGCAGTAATGTGTGAATGGGGTTGTTGTCCAGCTAAACATAGAGGTTTTAGCATGATGTCATTCCTATTGTGCTATAATTGTGCTGTGTTTTTCACTTTGCATGGTTTTTCTGGGCGGTGGAGATACTGGGCTCTTCTGTGATGAGCGCACGTCACTCCTGAGATTGGATGCTGTGCACTATTAATTCAATGTGAATTGGTCTACCTTTTCTCATTTTAGATGAAATGTTCTCTTTCTCCCCTGCCCCTATGGTAAATTGAGTTGGGTTTCTGGGAAATATCTCCTATGAAGGTAGAGCTGTTTTTAACATTAATGCAAATACTCCTGATATTCCCATCCACCTTAATGTATTTTCAAAGGCTTGCAAGATTACCAACCTTCATCTCAAAGTATTTTCATAACGGTCTGCCTCCTCATTCCCTCCGCTCCCACCCCTTCCACCCACAAACTGGCAGATGGCCTGAGCATAAACAGTTGCACTCTGTTCAGTCTCTTTTCCTTTCCAAATATAGGTTATTGCTTCATGGTGGTGATTATGTATGGTTTTCTGTCCAGGAACTTCATTATGATTATGTATCTGGTTCTTTTATTTTGAGAATCTGTCCCTATCAGTTTGGGAAACCCAGATAAATGTTTTTGTAACAAGATGCAAGAGGTCATCTGTAATCATGTTTTAATAAAAATATGAAGTTCACAGTTTTGCTTTCTCCTTCTAAAAGCATGCTGCAGAAAAGATGACTGAATATAACTTTATAAAGAGTAAAGTATATGAATCATTTTGTTACCTAAGTGCCATTTGTACACCTGTGAAAACAATAATTATGGATGTTACTTTTTGTTTTAATTTTTAAAACTTTCTCTGTACTATTTCAGTAAATTGCAGTGCAGCATCTGTTTTCACATAAAAGCTTTCCAGGTATTTTCCACCAAAAAAATTGTTTCCAGCACTGAGGAAATGGAAATCTAATGAAGGCAGGGGAAGAAAATCTGTTAATTTTAAAAATTTTAATTGGTAGCCCTTTGCATTCTCTGCACTTGTATGGGTAGCCTACTAAACATGTCTGTAGCCTAAGTCTCACAGTCATACATGACTGCTTTTCTTGGCTGTTGTACTTCTAAAAGCAGCAATAGTCTACACAGCTCATTTTCAGCCATTTTTACCAGGTGGTTATTGGGACAGACATTTGCTGTTGCAGTGAGATTCTCCACACAGCGGAGAGATATAGCCACAAACATCCAACATTTAACATGGAGTAAGTCAATTCATACTTTAGCAGCATGGGCTTACTGAGCTATTATGAATTTTTAATTCCTCGTAGATTTTTTAAAAATTTCACATAATATGAATACTTTATTATGTAAATTCTACGTGGTGAACAAATCATTAAATATTTGCAATAATCAATTTGGTTCTCGTTCAATTATAAATCATAATTTCCAGATGTGAATGTTCTCAGACTGGCAGGTGCTGGCTAGTGGGATGCCCAAAAGATGCGCCTGTGACCTTTTATGTGTTATATATAATATAAAAGTCTGGACTGCCAGGGAGAATGCAGGGGATTACAGGAGAACATAGAGGTCAAGAGAATGAACAGTAGGTAGAAGATAAAGTTTAATACAGAACAAATACGAGGTGATACATTTTGGGAACAAGAATAAAGAATGCAAGTGCACCTTAAAGGGTACCTCTGCGCACTAGAAGAGAAACAGAATCTTGGTGTAGTGATACATAAACCCTTAATGGTAGGTGAATAGGTTAGAGAAAAAGCCTGAAGAAGGCAAATGTGATTTTGGGATTTATATCAAGAGGGACTGAACATGAGCAAAGAGGTCATGATGACTCTGTACAAAATGATGGGCCAGATCTGGAATGCTGTGTGCAGTTTTGGGCTCCTCACTATAAGAGAGATACAATAGCCCTGGAGAAAGCGAAAAGCATATTCACCAGGGATGAGGGGTCTGAGTTCCAAGAAAGATTTAGAACAATTATTGCTGTATTTTCTTGAACTGAACGATTGGGAGGGGAATGGTTGATAGAGGTGTTTAAAATGATAACTGAAATCGACAAGGTAAATACAGATAGATCATTTCCATTGTTATATAAATCAAAGATGAGGCATGACCTCAAGGCAAGTAATAGATACAGAAATGGGGATATTAGAAGAATTTTTTTTATGCAAAGATGTATTGAAACGTGTAATGCTTTTCTATAGGTGGCAATCGATGCTAAATCGATTACGGCATTCAGAAAGGTACTGAATAATGTAAAGAATAAAAAGGGTATGGGGAGAAAGCAGGAAAATGGGACTGTGTAAATTCAGTTTCTGAGAGGAGCATAAATTCAGCTCAGGCAAGAAGGGTTGAATGGCCTACTTCTTTACAATTTTACAGTAGTTTTTGTTCCTTACACTGCATTTGGTATTGATAAAAGTTTAATTTAGAAGAGAAAATTAAATGTTGCTAAATGAATAAATGATTCCTGCTCTGATTAGTTCTCCAGCTTCAGCTGCAATGTAATAAAGAAAAAGATGTGACTTACTCTATCCCCTCATTGTTCTTTCTCTCTTCAGGCTGGTATTGGGGAGCACTCACATCAATTGAAGCACGACAAATTCTGAATCAAACCACTGAAGGCACATTTCTAGTCCGGGACAGCTCTAACCCAGAATATCTTCTAACTCTTTCAGTCAAAACAAGCTCAGGACCTGCACACCTTCGCATTGAGTACAACGAGGGAAAGTTTGGCTTTGATTCAGTGGTTTTGGCAAAACCAAAGCTCAAGAATTTTGAAGATGTGGTTGATCTTGTCCAGCATTATGTCTTGCTGTCTAAAAGTACCCAAACTGCACATGACCAGTCAATTGCACCAGTGACTAAAGACCCAGTCATTCACCTGAAACTGACCAAACCTCTGTACATTGCAACACCCTCATTACAACATCTATGTAGGATTATAATCAATAAAAGTACCAAGACAATCCAAGAACTTCCCCTACCCACTAGATTAAAGGAATATTTATTAGAATACCCCTTCCGTTTGTAAGTCCGTCAACAGATAACCATTCCTAAAATGTATGGGAGAATAAGTGACTGTAATAAGTGGAGGAGAAACTTGTTATACTGAGGAAATGTTACAACAGTTTCATGTTAAGAACTGAGGCAGAATGGTAGTCTCTTAAGTGCACCCTGTAGATAATGAATTTAAACCATTCACCATTTTTATATTTGGATTAATTTAATGTACAAATGAATTTTACAGTTTCTTAGTAAAAACAATTGGTTTAGTTTTCACAAAGTTTTTATGGTAACTTTTTGATTTTTGTTCTACATTTCTTTTCACAGTTGCAGCATGCCATGCTACGTTACACATTGCTCACACCATACATTCTTGATGTGCATTATATGGGGAATAGTTTGGCATCTGGTATTTCTTGTGTTTCTTCTGTGAGAGGATGGGAGGAGTCAGATGAAACCCTGTAGTGCTAGGAAAGCGCTGGAGAGCCCATGTTAAAGAGAGCATCATTACTACATATCTCTGTGTGCCCCAACTTTCAGGTCAACTGCTACAATGTGCTACTGGGAATTAAAGGAATTGCTTAGCTCACCATTGAGATTGACTTAGAACACTGTCTCCTGGTGCTTTCCATAGAGACTCCCATAAAGCCTAATATGGGTTTTCTCCTTGTCACAGGTTGGCAGTGTGACTCATTGTTGTGTGACAAACTGGGCCTCTCCCTGCAACATTGCAGAAAATGGCCCACTCTGAGTTGGGGGGGTGGGGGGAAGAAAATCAGCATTTAATCTTGCTTCCTGTCATATTGCGAACTATCGATAACTTGTACAAAAAGCACTCCCCACACAAGTACAAACATTAGACAAAAGGTTACATGGCAAGCCAGCCAGCTAAAAGAGAGCTACAGAAAGGGCCAAGCAATCTACACAGAAATAATTCTTAATGTTTTAGGATACTATGTATAATGTCTTTTGTAAAATTAAGATTTGCTTAATTTCTTTAAGCAAATGAACCAAAAGAATTGGGCACAAAAAATACTTGTGTATTAAACTTTCCATGAAAACAAATCCTCTGTCCAGATAGTACTAAAACAGATCGCATTGTGGAATTGGAATGATGCCAGTAATGCACTGGTATTTGTACATCAGGAAAGCAGCTGCCTAATTGTGTTGCTGACTCCTAAAAATCCACAGAACAAGGAAATGTCATTCAGCATGTCAAGCTTGTTCTGTCTTTTTTGAATGTGTGCTATAAATGGGCACAGTATACTATGATCTACTTCTTCAAAACTTAAGCTTCCATTGTGCAACAAAAATCTGCTATACCTACCTCTGATGGATATTGCAAAGGAATATTTACCACACTGGGTATCAGCTTATGGAGATGAGAATTTTTTTTTACGCAGCGTGTTATGATCTGGAATGCACTACCTGAAAGGGTGGTGGAAGCAGATTCAATAGTAATTTTCAAAAGGGAATTGGATGTATCCTGGAAAAGGAAAAATTTGCAGGGCTATGGGGAAAGAGCAACGGAGTGGGACTAATTAGATAGCTCTTTTAAAGAGCCGGCATGATGGGTTGAATGGCCTCCTGTGCTGTATGCTTCTGTGATTCTGTGTTATTGTGAGTACGGCTTTGCTGTTTTTTTTTGCTAAGACAGATGCAGAATCGGTACTGCTGAATCACACTCCTAGCTACACATCAGTCTCTATGAAGAAAAATTTGAAGAAAAAATAATTGTCCATTTAGCAACTGAAATGTAATATTTTCAATTGCCTTAAATCACTTCTTTTATGAACCCCCTTTCACAATGCTGAACTAGTTCCAATAATGTTTGACTGGGTTTTAAATACTCAAGCCAAATATCTGAATTTTACTGAAGAAATCAACTGCTTTATTACTATGCCTAGTTCAAGCTATTTTAAGGTACTCCGCAAAATGTTGCTCAATTGCATCTAAAACATGTAAACTCACTTTTGGAAGGATAAAGGTGTGTGTTTTAAAATATAAAAGACAATATCTGGCTATTTGAAGTTATGACTAATCCATTATGTGTGCCACTGATGATCTAATTGCAGAATATAAAATGGAAAGGTTGTGTGTTCAGTGGATTTTGGCACTGAATCAACAGTGTAAAGGCCATGGTTCATACAGTACAATAATTGATAGGGTGGAGAAAATTATTAGACAGCACAATTGATGACATTAACTCATATTTGCTACGTGTTGGAAGTTCTCCATTATGTGTCTCCCTTATACCTGGCTATAAATTGGAGTATACTATAATTCCTGGTATTCAAAGCTAACTCTGATCTGATATTAACTTGGAAGCTCTGAAATTTAAAACAACACAGAGGCTGCATTCTTGGTATTGCTATGATAGAGAAGATTTATGAAGTATAATTCCAGTATCTACTCAAATACATTCCAGCAGTTCCAATGAAAATGTTGCCAGACACCTGAAGCCTTTTCATTTCTTTCCCAACAAGACCCAGGGCTATTATAGTTTTATTTTTTTAAGTCATATGTACTGTTCTTGAGCTATTTGGCCTTTTACCCGCCTTCATGTTGAGTACATTACAAGCTCTCATGTCTGGAACAAATGGGCAATATGAGCAATATTAATTAGGTGCTGTTAGAAATTGTATTATGGATTGTTTTCTTGTAAAACTGTTTTATTCCCCATAGACCAGAAAGCTAGTTAATGCCATCATATTACAGATTTTTCAACTATTAGAATTTTCCCTTTTTATTCAATATTTTTCAGGTGAAGTATGCACTTGTCTTCAAATGCAGACTTTTGGAAACAATAAAAGCTGTATTTATCCTGAGGTCCAACACAGTTCTTGGCAAACTAAAATCCTTTGCTTAACCATTAAGTATATTAGAAGTAATGATTCCTTAAACATTAACATCTGCTCTGTATTTCCTGTGAATAATGTGTTCAGAAAACGAGGCGACTTCAAAAACGAGCAAGCCGGGCATTGCCTTTTCTTGCAGACAGAGAATAGGGAACTACAAAAAAAATAAGCAAAAGTCTTTGATATTATAGATAATGAAGGTCAAATATAACTAAACAAAGGTCCTTTTTCAAACTTTTCCCCAGACACGACTGACACTTTGGTTTACCAGCCATTGCTGCGTATGTTAGACATGTTCAAAACCTATATGCACTTTGAATATAATTTGTCCTTTTTTTGCCAGTAAGTACCTCTCACTATGGCTCTTAATATTTGAAAATATCAAAGGATTTTTTTTTAAGTAGAGCATTTCAACTGATATGGATGTATACAGATAAGCTGGCATCAACAATATCAGAATATGGATTTATTTTGTAACATGATAACCAATTTTCCTTAGAAAATAACCTCTCTTGACAGTTACGAAGACAGTGTTGTGATCCTTCTAACATTGTCCTCTCTAAATTGTAGGGCTAAGTACTCTGGGAGCAGTGAGCATTCAGTTTAACAACAGGTACCACCTAGATTAGATCACTGTGCATGTTGGGAGTTGTGCTGCGCCTTCAATGGAAACTAATATTTTTGGACATGGAGTAAAAATAAACTAATATTCTCTCTGCAGACAATAATCAAATAATTGTGAGAAAATAGAATTTGAAATATATTTGGCTTTGAAAATGCGGTATTAAATAATATTTTAAATTAAATAATTAATGCAGCTATAATTTCTAAAAGAATGAAAACGTTCATAATTTATTTGCTAAAATGACTCTTACATTTAAATTGAGAAATTATGTCCAAGACGGTCTGCGTTTGTCATGGGTTTCATTGCACTAGGGATCATTTTAGGGAAGTGGCAAAATTGGGCACTGAAACGTGACAAATTTTATAATTTAAAAAATGAAATGCTGCTGTCCGTGGTCCTTGTGCAACTTAAAAGCACGGAGAATTACTTCTGGAAACTTCAAAATTTTTCGGTCTGCTTCAAAACTACATGGAATGTAATTTCATAGTGTTACAAAATCAATCAGGTTTATACTTTTTCGATAGTACTATCAGATGACTGCCTCTTGAGTAACTTATTTGTTGAAGATAATATCCATTTAAAAGAAGGTGGTCATAGCTCAAGAGTTTGTGTTGGTGCAGAGTGGTAAGACAGATATTAATGCTGACCAAGGGCTAGCTGCTTTCCTATAAGAAAGGAGTAAAATAATGAGGGGCCAAGTCATTTAGGGCCCAGGGTGCACTCGTGTACTGTGGGTTCATAATTACCAGTTATGGTATGTACTGGTGTGGCATGTCTGTACATAGCCTGTGTGATCAAATACCCAAGTGAAAAAACTCAATGGATAGCAAGCAAGCAAAGAGGGGGGGAAGGAAATGTGGTGTCTCGTTACAGGAGGTATTTAACAAATGCATATATATGTCACCCCTGTAGATTTAGTGGTTCAAAATATCTTACTAAATAGTTGGAGATCATGCATGTTGACTTGAACCAAACAGTTCTAATTTTTTCAGCCCCTTCAGTAACATTTACAGTTAAAATATTTGACTTTTCAAAAATGTCACGGTTGTGAAATGTGCCCAGTAAACACATCCTATTCAGGCCTTGCTATTTTCTGAGTGGCCCTGTTGCTCAGACACGAGTGTTTGACTCCCAGCTAGGAGGTAACTAGTAGATTTCCAGAGCTGCTTGTTATCAGTTTGGTCTGACAGTTACTGCAGTTGACAAGTGACACATTAATAGTAATTTTCCATCTTGGTAATGGAATATGGAGGTAGGCAAAATGGCATAACTCATCACACCCTCCTTGAATTACAAATCAGAGAAGTTTGAGGCTCTGACAGTAATGGCTTCCTAATTAGAGGATGATACTTGGGAAGAAAAGCAAGGTGTATAGAATAGGACCCAAAAGCAATAATTTCAAAGGACAAGTGACAAAATTGAGATATATTCTGTAATTATGAATGAGATAGACTGTTAAGGGGGAGTGAGCTGCTTTGGGAAGCATTTTACCCCTCCGCTTATCATATTTTCAATCTATGCCTGTACTTCATAATTTTTTTAAAATCACCTAAAATGTTAGAAACACTTTTTTTAATTGTATCAGTGCTGTACCCCTGAGGGGGCTTGCCATTTCAGGGTAGGTGATGGCCCTGAGATGTGCTCAACTATTATCAACCACGGTTCAGTCTGTGATTACCTGCCTACCACTGACTGGCACTGGTATTCTTTCCCTGCATTCTGTTTGAGAGCTGCTAATTATGCTATATTTTAAGGTACCAGCTGAATCTCCTCAGGGATACCACAGTGAAACTAATTTCTCCTAACAAACAAGAAATTTTAAATAAAAACAATTCAAATGTGTGTGACTTAAATAGAGGGAGTATATTGCATTGAAACCTTTCCATTTTTTTTAATGATTGTTAGCTTGCCCCTTTGAATCTGTTCCATCCAAACAGCTGACGCTACTGTTGATTGATATGCAGCTATGTACTTGCAATAGACCACTGGTAAATGGGGTTCCTGCATCTGGATGTTTTTAATCATGCATTAGTTCAAATATCCTACAGTCACCAAGTGTGAGATTACTTTGGACAACCTAGGAAAAAGCAAAGATTTTCCTCTTCTTTTTGATGTCACAATGGATGCATTGTAAACAATTTTACAACACCAAGTTATAGTCCAACAATTTTATTTTTAATCCCACAAGCTTTCGGGGGCTTTCCCCTTCCTCAGGCGGTGTGGGACAATTGTAAACAATTTTACAACACCAAGTTATAGTCCAACAATTTTATTTTTAAACACAATGGATGCAGAGAGAGGTGGCTGTGATGAGAACAGATGACTCTTGAATTTGATCCAAGTAATTACTAAGGGCATAGAAAATCTAAGACAAATTATATGATATACTAATGATCTATTCACAGATTTTCTAAAGCCTAGTGCATGTCAAAAACTTGTACAAAAATTGATTTTGGTTCCACTATTCTAAACTAATAATGAAAAGTGCAAATTTTTAAAAATCACTTATTATAATAAACTTTGTTATTTTTTTTACTGAATCGTCAGACTCCTCCGAAAATAGAAAGTATTCAGAAGCATCGCATTTGAGAGAAGCATGCCCTGTGGCATTAAATGTCCAAATCTGACCGTGATCAGCTAGGCATAAAGTATTCTACCAGTTATTATTCCTGAGTGTATTAGTGAGGGGAAACCGCATGAGGAATGTTCTGTGTAATAACTGACCCATTTGATATTTCTGTGGATGGCTGTTCTGTATGCATGTGATTTTTCCACTTTTTTGATTGGGAATGGTTCAACCTAAAAAGGATGTCCATACTATTTGTGAAGTGAATTTTAATTAATTGTTTGATATAATTCGTGTGCAGGGGGTTTGAATCCACCTGTGTTTTATGTAGGAGAAATCCCTTGCATTTTGCACGTGCACTGTAGTGTGCATTCTGACATAGAACAGTGAGACTGTAATTTTCCATCTTTGATGTCATACATCTATCAATTACAAACTGCATTGAGCTTACAGTTGGTAAGCTCATGACACCAGAAGCTGCTTTTTATATTAAAAAAATGTAAAAAATAGAAAAGTGGCAAATGTTTTTGTTATAAAACCTTCCGTATTCACAAAAATAACGGCCTAGGACTGAGTGACTGAGATGCATACAGTTCCTCATTTTAGTTTCAATTGTGTATTTATGTGAAATACTCTGGATCATGTGTAATTAATTAGATTGTTGAGTGCCATTTTGTAATTTCTGAATATTGTAAAAATGAACTGGCACAAACATCATAAAATTAACAATGAGCTGAATAATGCAACTGGATTTTGCTGCAATTGTTCACAGTGCACGTTGCTTCCATTTTACAGACTTCCAATAATCTGAACTGTGGAATTTTCTGAACTGAATTTGTTATGTACAAATGTTTTGACCGATGGCCTCCAGTTATCGGAGGTCTTGTTCATTTGAACAGATCTGCTCTCTCAGGAGGGGTTTGGACACTCCCATTGCATTGTACTAACAGAGTGTGATGATGTAAGCAGCAGATTTATCAACTGCTGGGAAGTGGCCAAGTTATGAAAATGGTGCACATACAAAAAACAATCTTTTGTGTTAATATAAAATCAACCTGTTGGTGCTAAAACATTTTTGGTTATTAACGCACAGCTCTTTCCTGGCACTTACCAACCTTGCTCTTATTCAGCTTATAGCTATATAGTTGTTGGTCACTAAAACTGTAATGATGGCTATTCAATCATTAATAATATTCTTCTGACATAATATATCTGAACTTGGAAAATATTTTGAATGGTATTTTTAAAATTCACCATAGAACTTTGTGGTTTAAATGACTTGTCATGGGAATGGCTGCACATACATTTAAAGAGGCATTGTCAACATATAAGTGTTTGGCAAACCTATTGTTCTGAAGGGGAGAATTGTGTGTCATTTTTGTTATATTGATATCTGGCATTAGTAACCTAATAATGTATCTCAACATAATTTATATCATTGTGTAGCATGTTTTTATAAACAATTGTTGAGAAGGGCTTACCAAATACTTTATTCTGAAGATGATGCCCCTTTAAATTCCAGGCAGCTCAGAAAGTACATCTTCAACAAATCTCAATTTTGTTCCTACTCTCAAGTCAGTATTGGTATAGCTATTCCTATGAAATGTAAGTCTGTGTAAAGTGTTTGTATGCAAGTGTTTTCAGGGCTGCCCACTTTATTAGCAGTATGTCTGATAGAAGCACAAGTTAAAATATAAAGGATTCTGTTTACAACAAGATATATAAGAATATATGTAGTTTATTTTATATATTTTTATATTGTTCCTGAAATATGGATTATGTTGATAAATCTGAAATAATTTCTCAGTGACCGGCAGAGTGTTTGATATCTCTGGCTTTTATTTTGTATCAAATCTTAGTTGCATCAGGAATTGGTAAAGCCACATATTGATTGAAGCGTTTGGTTAACTGAGAGGAGTCAGCTGGTCTGGCCAAACAGATCTATTGTACTGTAGGGAAAACTGACCTTTTTATTTCTGTACCACAAAGTGTGTCTCTGAGAAAGACTCTCTCCAGTTAATGATCCATTTATGTATTGTCAGTATGGAAGTAATAAGGAAGTAAAATGATGGACATATTCTAGGTTCGGGCCTTTGGCTGGCACATTATTGTTACTAGGGATGTGTAATGAAAGAAAGATCTAAAACAAAAATAAGCAAGTATGGCAGCACTTTATAAATCTCCATGGATAATAAGATGTTATCATAAAAAAATCTTTTACAGTGCTTTGTTGATTTTTATGATACTTTTTTTAATGTTAGCAAACTTCAGTCCAGTATTAACATCAGGATTTACCACCAAACAAACACTTGGACAGTTTTGCTTTCAGATGGAGAGAAAAAATACATAAAAATGTACTAAAAGTAATTGGGAAAAATGCAATTATTGTGTTAATGTTAATTGATCTTATTTGTAATTCTGTATTAAAATAAGCCTCTCCCTTGTCAATTGACCTTCTGAAAATGAAGCTTGGATGACCTGTACACTTTGATATACTGTATTATTTAATTGACAGTACTGTTTGTTACATTCTTGGAACTGCAGGCTTATACAATATATTCTCTGATGTTTATGCCATGTCTTTCGTTTGGATTTTGTGAACCTTGTTGTAATTCACACTCTAATAAAATACTGCTGAGTTTTTTCCACGATCAGAAGTTGTTTTATGTAATGATTCATTCTTGGTTTACCTGTATGCAAATTACACAGGTGATTATGAAGGTGGTTATTGGGGCACAAAGATGTGAACCACTGGATTTTCCTTTTTTAATCTTTTTTTCCCAATTGTCTCTTTTCTCGAATTTTCTGGCTTGTGCTGGAGACCTTTGTTACCTCACCAAATCAGCCATTCTCCATGTGGAAGCCTAGACAGTGAGGGCATAATGGCTGAGCCTGATCCTGATCCTGTTCTCGCCCAATGTCTGCACATGTGCACTGTCCAATAGAGGTTGCCATCTTTGGATGGCAATTGGGAGTGGGAACTATTTATATAAAAAAATGTAGGCTACAGATTTCTTGCCGCACTCCTAAGACTCTATAAGTTGTAATAATTCTGAGAATTTGAGAGTTCTAATTTCTAGTTCGCTGCTGCACAATGTTAGAGAACCTATGCCCAGATTCTCAGTTTATTGTATGATTTCTCTTCTCTTACTGCCATACTATTAAGGATCTACGGTTACTGAATACTAATAGTGTGTTGTACTATTACCCATCTCACACAATTGTTGAATCCTGACTATATTGTACAGATCCCATGCAGTTATCAGCATCTCAACAGTATGTTGTACTGTAACCCAATGTACACAAAGTTAATGACAGAAGTACTTTGGAGAAAGCACGCAGAAACCTCAAAGAGTTGGATAAAAGCTACAAATGGGCAGATCAGTGGTAGATGAAATTCAATACAGAAAAATGCAAGATATTATGCATTGGAAAGAAAAATGAGTATCATAAGTATATTACAAATAGTACAGAAATAGCGAACTAGCTAAAGATAGAGCTAAAATACATTTGGCATTTAACAATTCCAATCGCTTGTAAAGCAGCAACAAACATAGCACGCAGAGTGCTATGTTATTTGCCAGATTAGTTGAATTAAAGTCGCAAGATGTCATGCTAAAACTCTACAGGCCCTCCCTGGTCAGACCACATCGAGTGCTGTGTTCAATTTTAGTCACCAAGACTAGATAAATATGTCACAAGGAGGTGCAAAGAGCCTGGCATCAAAGGTTTGAGTTTTGAAGAAAGACTGGAAAAACTGAGGCTCTTTAGCTTTGAAAGGAAATACTGAGGGTGGACTTAACAGATGTATTCAAAATATTAAATGAGATCGATAAAGTAAATCCAGAGCACTACTTCAAGGCATGCTAGGATACCAGTACAAGGGGACACAGGCTAAAGTTGGAACAGATGGTAGATAGACTTCTTCACAGAAAGAATGAATAACATTTGGCGTAGTCTTCTGTGTAGGGTAGTGGAGGCAAAAATCTTAGGTTAACTCAAGATACAGTTACATGGCAAGGTGGGGGATATTAAGATTTTTTTGATGGATGGGCTAAGCTGGTCACTCCAGTCAATTAGTAGCAAAATGGCAACTAAGAATTTTATTCTACCATTAAAAGATGTACAGATTTGAGTTCCAATAATTTCACTGGCCACATGACCGATATCCCCACACAATCCGGAATGGTAAATGACATGTGAAGAAATGCTTTACTATTACAACTAGTGTAAGGCATTCAAAAATTTACCTTTTAAAACTGATAAAGGGCAGCATGTCTTTCCATTAGTGACTGTATCTACAGAATGATGATAATAGTATGTCTGGTTCTAAATGCTCCTTCACTAGTAAGAAAAACCCTCCTGTACCTATAGCACTTTTGTTCTGTGTTCTTTCATAATGATTAAAACTGATATAATTCAGTTGCTGCTAATATCCACCAAACGAAGATGATTTACTTTTCTTCAGCTTTTAAATTTCTACCTCTCCCTAGATGTGACCACTTGTTCCTTAATTATTTGATCTCACCCTAAAGGTGCAAGAGGTATTGCTTACAGTGTACTTCCACATGTTTTGAAAGAATACTGTATGAAGCAGGGAAAGGTGCAGTTTCTCATAGGTTGTGCCAACTGCACAAGTTTAGTTAGGAGTTCAGTGCTGGCGATTTCCATTCTTTAACCCACTGAGGTTAAGTTATTAGTCTGTTTTGGCAAACAGAAAACATACTTTGTGACTAACACCAGCATATCTTTCCCTTCATCATCAGTCTTTTCCTGCGTCTCCCTTCACTTCCCTGCCATCTTCTGGTTCCTTTTGGCCTATTACAGGTTATTACACTATCTTCCTAATTTCCTGTCGATACTAAACATCTGTTTAATTCCTTTTTAGGAGTTAAGAGTTCAAATAACTTTTCACGGGTCAACAAATGTAAACTTTATACCAGTAGTTCAAAAAAGCCCTGCCCACCATATAGCAATTAATATCTAAAACTTTTCCATGCTTGGATTAGTTGATAACTGATGAAAATCATCTTTAGCATGGCTGAAGGATTCAACTGTTGGCCCGTGCTGTAGAAACTACTAAAGCATGAGGCAAGCTTCATTAACTACAATTCCACTGGGCTGCCTGTACACTGTCTGTTTTAATTACTGGCAAAGGTTAGGCTCAGACAGGGCAGTAGATGTTCTGGCCCTTGCGTCTGTGCCAGAATTTTGTAAAAACATAATGCGAAGGCCAAGGACATTCTCTGCTTTACAAGAACTGTTTGTTGATGAGGTGCCAAAGCAAATGAGAATTTCAATACAGTGCTCTTCTCCAAGTATTATTACATTTATATGTTGAATTACTCTGTTGAATATCACATTCCCAAGTTTCTTTAAGACAAGTCATGACCCTTGATTATTTTCTCATTTTAATGTCCATATTTATTCATAATGTAAAGAAATTAAAATTGTTGGGGTGATTCCAGCGGGCAACAGCACTCAACGGAAAATCGGGACTACAGTGTTGTAGCCTAAACTCTGACTTGTGCTCACTAAGTGTGGATTTCCCACTGGGAATGTGGGATTGTGGAATCGTCCCTTATGAAAGATGATGTCTTCCTGTTTAAACATTGGGGTTGATTTTCCATAGTGACCATGAAAGGTGAGGGGATGTTGCTATGAGTTTTGTGCTCATCTGAATGGTGTACATCTGAACTGATAAATCTTTTGGGGTTTGGATCTAATTCTACATACCCAAGTGAGGTGCCAGCATATAATTCACCAATCACAGAGAGCTCATGACCCACAGGCGGGTTGACCAATATTTGTAAGGCTGCAGTAACCGATAAAGGCGAGGTTTATTTTGGCTGGCAAACACTTGGAAAAGATTTCTGTCCTGCTAATTTAAAGCCTGCAGACAGATAACTGAATGCTGGCAAGGCATAGCCTCCAGGTTTTCAGATGCATCGATAGAACTGCCGCAAAAAGTGGTAGAAGGGAGGATTGTCCTGTTTGGCACTCCAGGGTTCCCACCCCGTAGGAGTGAAGTCAACAGTGTCTGACAGGAGATGGTGGATTGTGCCAATTCAATCTGCACCACTGAGAGACACTGGCACCAAATTCACAAAAGGTTTATGGAACTGAAGAAAATAGCCAAGGTAAGGGGACCTACCAGTACCTTAAACAAAGTAAATGGGCAAAGTATGGTGGCACAAAGTGTTTCCTTGCACCCTGTTACATGATTGACTGCTATCCGATGCAAAGTACTCGGACTCCTTCCAGTCATTTGAGTGCTTACCATGCATGCCTTTACTGCAGCATAGCACAAATTCCAATTGTAACTTATCAGTGAACTTTGGCACAATGACATCTTAAAAGGGTTTCACTCCAACAGTTCTTCTGATAAAACCTAGCTGCATTATGCATGTTCATGTACTTACATATAAGATAGGCTGCAGAATAGGCATTTGGATGACATTGGGTGTGCTCCTAACAATTTCAACATCTGAGCAGTTGTTCTTTACTTGCAGGCAAGGTGGCATACAGCAAGGGACCTAACCAGAACAGGAGGAGGCAACTAAGTCTTAAGTGCCTTTGAAGAGGCAACATTGGACATCCTTGGGATTGATGGAGAGGATGGGGATGGGTATGAGGGGAGCATCTCTTGTGAATGCTCAGACTACTGTTCTAATCTGTAACAGGCTCTCTTACCTGGCTTAAATATGCTGGTAAAATGGATAGAAGGAACAATTACAGAGTGCTTCACTACCCTCATTGCTGACCTAATGTCTGCTTCTGCATTAATCTCTAATACATATTGAGGGAGTGTTCAGCAGCTTGGGTTTGGCTGGATCCAACACAATGAGGCTGCTGTCTCTCAGGGATCAGTACATCCACCCCATCTCAAATTACAGTAGATGTGCCAAAAGTGAGCAGAGCCAGGCAACTACCTCAGCAGTGGATGCAGCAGAGCCATCTCGTGACCTGGCACAGGGTGATAGAGCATGTCCATGCACACCCACTAGTCAGCCACCTCACTTTATTTGTTCCACTGGGGAAGCACCCAAAACAAAGCAATAGACAGATTGCAGAGGCACACGTCATACAGCGTCACTAAGGGAAAGTACTAGGGTTAAAAAAAATTACTGAGCACCCATCTACTGATCACTTTTAGAAAAGTGGAAGCACTTTATTTTTACTTCAGCCAGAGAATTTTACTTCAGCCAGAGAATTTCTTTCTGTTTATGCAGAATAAATGTAGCAGAAGCAAGAATGGGGTTTCCAAGGTAGTTTAGCTACCGCAGAGGACAATGTTGGGAATGGTATTCAGCCACTGCAGAGTTCACACGTCTGTTTACAAAGTGGGTGGTTGAGCCACTTAAGTGAATGTCCCCTCAATGAGAGATGGTTACAGTTCTTTCTGGCTGTAAAGGTATTTCATTGGTGTTGTCTTCAAAGTTATTACCAGTATTGTCCTTGGGTGCTAGCTGCAGATGGGTCTCCTCCTCCAAAGATGGGCATCTTTGGTTGATAGAATTCTCCTGCATGTAGCAGACAACAATGATCTGTGGAGCTGCACTACAAGCTCTTGCGGTTCATGAAGTGCATGGCATTGTCTCCAGGGGCTCGGATGGCCACATGCGTGCCATTAATAATGCGCTGGTCTTTGGGGAACCATGTGATATGGAAGAACTGAAATGCCATTTCATTCTGACTTTGTTTTTCCCTGGAGAAAGTGACGATAGAGTTTGCCCTTGTGAACGAAGTATTAGTGACCTGCTTAATGTAGTTCTGCACTGCTGATCAATTAATGCTGCAGATGTTCACTGTGGCAACCTGCAAGGACTAGACCATAGAAGTTGAGGGCAGTTGTGAACTTGACTACCACTGACAGTACAGTCCCTGTGCTTGAAGTTGTCTGCCATCTTGCAACATATGGCACAGCTCCATCACTCCCTCCCTTGTGAACCTTATCCTGCAAAGGTAGTTCTTTTCTGATGGTCCCAGAACACAGCTCAGTTGATAATGATGAATGTGAGTAGACTGTGTGTGGTGCAGGTGAACCTCCCCGACATCCCTTCAGTCATCATCTTCTGCAGTTGACAAAAAACTCGGCAAAAAGAGCACTGAAGGCTATACACATTTTTACAGTTTTACTGCAGAACAATTAAATAGTTTACCTTTAAGAAATTATTTCCAAAAAGGGCAGAAAGTGATTGGCCTTTGGCCTTTACCACCCATGATACAAGCACACTGTGCAAATCAAGCATTAGCATTGTGAAATTCCATATAAGTTCAGTAGCATTATATTGCGTTTAGTAATGATGCTTTTGAATACAGTCCATCCATTGCGAGATGCACAAGCGAGCAGCGAGCCAGTGAATTGGGTCCATCTACCATTCCCCAGGCTTTGCATGCCCAACCACCCTGTTCCACTGCACTAACAATCTGCAGAGTAGAACATGTATCCCATTGAGAATTGGTTAGTCCCAATCATTTTAGATTTAATTACAGTATACTAGCAGTTCAGTTTGTAAATGAATATGAGATTGCATTGTGATGTAAATTTTAAATTTTCAAATCTAATGAAATTGACATACATTGCTGAATAAAGAAATGCCACAATGTAAACAACTATTAAGGATGCACAAAAATGGTCCTTATTTTTACAATACATCTGGGTGAATCAATTGAAAATTGTTTTGCAGCTGAATGAAATAAATTGAAGATTATGTCATGTAAATTGGATTCTAAAGAAATGAAGAGTGGTTCTATATATGTGTAGGCCAGGAATTCACATGAATCTTCTAGACAGATCTGCAGTACCTCACATAGAGGCCTTTCATAAAGTACTATGCTGAAGCTGGGGCATACATGTATGGGGGAAGGAAGAAAACAAGAGAAACAGCTCAGTGAAAAAGTACCTTCAGCAAAAAAAGGTGTTTTAATTTCAAATGAAAATCGGTGTGTAAATGGAGTTTCTGCTACACTTCCGGCAAAGTTACATCAGTGGAGTGGGATCAGCTCTGAGCAAATTCCCAGCGAAATTATTTTCATGTTTTAATTCCAGAGCTTTGAGCCTAGACAGCTGAAGGCATAGCCGCCAATAGTAAGGCAAGGGGAATGGGGAAGCACAAGAGTTGAAGGAACACAGGATTCTCGGAAGGTTGTAGGGCTGGTTACAGAGACTAGATGGGCTGAGGCCATGAACACAAAGTGGGAATTTTAAATTGGATGCGTTGGGGGACCAGGAGCCAATGTAGGTCAGCAAGCATTGGAGCTATGGGTGAGCAGAACTTGGTGCGGGCTGGGATACAGGCAGCAGAGGTATGGATGAGCTGAAGTTTATGGAGGGTAGAGGATGGGATGCTGGCCAGAAGAGCGTTGGAATAGTCGAGTTTGGAAGTGAAAAACACATGGATGAGAGTTTTGGCAGCAGATGGACTGAGGCGGGGCGGAGACAGGAAATGTTCAGGAAGTGGAAGTAAGCGGTCTTTATGATGGAGAGGATATGGGGTCGGAATCTCAGCTCTGCATCAAATAGGACTCCAAGGTTATGAACAGTCAACTTCAACCTGAGATAGAGGCGGGGAAGGGCAAGAAATCAGTGGCAAAGGAACAGAGTTTGTGGTGGGAGCCAAAGACAATGGCTTTGGTCTTCAAAATGTTGAACTGGAGGAAATTGCAGCTCATCAAGGACTGGATGTTGGACAAGCAGGTGGTGAACATCTGGTATTGACTAGGTTGCCAATTTTACTAATCAAAAACATGATAATTTAGCAATTCTTATTTCAATAGTTTTCTGTAACTAAAATGTTAGCTTTAATATTAGGTTTTCTACAAGTATAATATTAGGAATATAGGAACAGGAGTAGGTCATTCAGCCCCTCAAGCCTATTCCACCAAGTTATTGGATCATGGCTGATCTGTACCTGAACTCCATTTACCTGCCTTTGCTCCATATCCCTAATACCCTTACCTAACAAAAATCTATCAATCTCAGTCTTGAAAATTTCAATTGAACCAGCATTCACAGCCTTTTGGGGGAAAAGAGTTTCAGATTTCCACCAGTCCCACTACTGAAAACGTGCTCCTGATTTCAATTCTAAATGGCCTAGTTCTAATTTTAAGATTGTGCTGCCTTGTTCTGGACCCCATCAGAGGAAATAGCTTCTCTGTATCTACCCTATTGAGTCCTCTTATTTTAAACACCTCAGTTACATCACCCTCAACCTCTTAAACTCAAGGGAATACAAACCATGTTTGTGCAACCTATCCTCATAATTTAGCTCTTTAAGCTGGCTTAATATTAGTCAAGTGCATTATTATGCATTTGTTTTTAGAAATTAGCTGGCAAATTTGAACTGCTAAGTATTGCCTTTAACCCAATTGTGGTACATTCTCAACAGATGATTGGAACCAGACTGTTTTCATGCCCTTGCTTATGAGCAGTTATGGAGGTCATGTAATGTATACATACATTTTTAATTTGTAAGCCTAAATGGCTATTATTTCCACTTACTATAATGCAAATCATATTTCCTTAGGATAAATCAAAACTGAGATCTCAAGAGATGCTGGGCGGTAAGTAGAAGTATTATATAGCTTTCCCCCCAACTAACACTTAATCCAACAGTAATAATGGATTATAGTGTCAGGGAGATTTTGGCCAGTGAACTTTAGCGACAAATTCCCATTACCCTCTTGGCAGTGTCCAACATGATTGCACACTATGACTCCACCATTATCTTTTCAGTAATAGTATTGTTAAAAACTAAAACAGTGCAATATTTATGCAAAAGCTTTTAGTTGAAGATGTCTTTGTTTTAAACTCTTCAGGAGCAGATGGTTTTATTGGGTCAATGAATTAGAAGTCTTTTCAATTCTGGGATCTAGCTTTGAACCCAGCCTAGACTAATGGGATGAAAATCTCTTTGTGGTCAGCTGTAAGAATCCTTAGTGAAATAACTTTGGGCAGTTTCTAATGCGCTTGACTCCATGTACAAAACTGCCTGCATGGAAGCACTAAATTGACCACTTTGTTCCAAATTGCCACTAATCTGGTTGATGTGAAAAATGGATACTAATTGGTACAATGGATGGTGCTTTTCTGAAATTGTGGTTATTTGAAGCTGCAGAGAACAGGGAGCTTTAGCCTATATCTAACCTGTGCTATACCTGAACTGGAGATGCTTGATGTTAAGAGTGGATGCCAGAAAAAGTAGAAACGTTTTCTGTTCTGCAGCATTACCACTTTAAGTGGCAGACCAGGTGTAAAATAAAAAGTTATTGGAAAGATTTATAATGCAATCTTGCCTCTATGTTTGATCATTCTGGGAAGGGATGGGTTTAGGAGGCAATATCACAGATTGGTGAATTGTATATTCAGTGCACTGCTGCAGAAGATTGACAATATGAGTGATCAAGAGAAAATGAACATCTCTCTCTGCTCCATACAACTTGATTGTGTTTTAGCATGAGAAGGTTTCCATTTTTATACACAGCACAGGATGCAGGACACAAAGGTGAAAATTCCAATGTTATAATGAATTTGTAGCTATTATTAAGTATGCAGAATTACAACCTCATTTATTAATGTTTCAAAATGCTTTTGAGCTTTTCTCCATATACTAGGGGAAAAGACTATTAACGAGCAGAGAAGAAACACACATAAAGTGCTTTTAGATTTAAAATCAAAACAAATTGTGTTGTAATCTGATATTACAGTGTCCAATCACACAGCAGCATTGTACAGAATATGTCACATGTTTACCTTCTTGGAGGGGTTATGGTGTCTAATGGACGGGGACCTGAACAAGGGTAAGAAAAAATGTAAATGCACCAAAAAAGATAAAAACATTTGGAGTACTGTAAAAAGATCTAAGATTTGAAATGATCCTGATGCAAGTCAACTTATTATTTGTAATTTTTATATGGCCATATTTAACCAGTAAAAGTAACATCAATTCTTGTTACTTTTTACGAAATCATTAATAGTTCCTAGAAAATGTAATGTTAGCCTATCGTTTTTTTCCAACCTCTTTAAATGCTTCATTATGGTTTTTTTTGGCCAAAAATTGTTAAACTATTTTGGATGGGAACTGATTTGATCTCAAACCAAGTACTGGAAATATTTTAAAAGTTACTCACTACTTGGCAAATAGAACCTAGTTAGCAGAGTATTGAAGGGCTGAAAACTTTAAAGGAATGGAGATAGAGGGAAAAACACATTAATGTTGTAAACTGATCAGTTGCTTTGTTTTTCAACTCATCAAAACCACAGTTATTTGGCCCTCACTAGTTGCTAATTGAAATTTCCAGCCCAACCCAGTTACTCAGAGAGAAAGTCATGAATTTGTGAATTGTAGGATTTTTTCCCATTTTAACCTGTTCTCCAATTTTCTCAATTTTATTAATTTCTCTATTTGACTGTTCATGTCCATGCAATGTCCTTCAGCAGGGTGAATCTCCTGTAACACTGGAGGTGTTCCTCACTCATCTCATAAAGCCATGATTGTTGCACAACAAGAAAGCATTCATTATCACTTAGCTGCGGATAAACATTTTCAGCAAAGCATCCTGGAGGAAAGAAACAACCAGAATGTGAACCTACCCAAATTCTAAAATATAGTTCAGGCGAACTGACCTCTAATTAATACAATTCATACAAATTATTTGATATGTAAAATTAAATACATAAAATTAGAAAATGTATAATACTACATTCTTCAGTTTCAAAGACATTGCACTTTTTTTGTGTTTTGCACTTTACCTCATAGTCTGACTCTGAACTGTTCAAATTCATTATACTTGTTACGGCCAACTTAAATTTTTAGTGGAATTTATGTTAATTAAGATCATGTATATCAGCACTAAGAAACAGTTTATCCCTCCATTTTTGGTAGCCGATGTTGGTATTAAACATTTTCTGTTCAAATATAGCATGGGTTCAAGCAGGGTTAAGATACGTCAGCACTGCCTGAATAATGTGCCACAATATCCTGCACAACCACTGTGGCACTTTCATTTCCAGATGGTGACCTTTTCACTATGACAGGAGCCACCAAATAGTCATTTGCTCTCTCAATTCTAATGCACTTGGCGCTGTTGACAGTGAGCCCAGAGTCTGCTAACTCTTCATTCCAGCTGAAAAATCCATCCTTTTGGCTTCATTTGAGTGAAGCTGCCAATGTAATCATGGGCGGCTTTGTGTTATGAACTTGAGCTCTTTAGGAATTATGTTGAGACTGGCCAAACTCTTTCACATTGGAACCTTATATCCAGCAGGAAAAGACGACTTTCATCTCATTATTAGGGCTGGATTCAAATCCAGATCTTTGAGATGAAAGCAGAGAATTCCGACCCACTGTGCCACAAAACCCAGCCATTACCGGCTGCTTTGAGTGTTAGCCCAATTCTGCATTTTCAACAACTGGTGTGAAGACACCACTGGTGAATAAAGGCAGATTATCCTGTGCCTGCTGCCTTGTTAATAATTGCTGTTTTCCACACAATTCCACGTGACCCTCTTATTTCTGGGTGTTCTGAAAAATGCTGCAAATCATTACTAATTTTGTAAAAACATCAAAAATGACTCTGCAATGGTAGACAACATTTAAACTCAAACAGTTAGCAAAGACACTTATGCAGGTTAAAATCCAACCTTTGTTATCATCAATGATTCATTCATATCAGATATTGTCTCCGACTCTGCAGTGGGGAGCCAAGCAGGTGCTAGCTTTAGCTTCAAAATAAACTGGGCAGACACTTTGAAGACAATCATCGTTACCGTGCATCGGCAAGCATGGTCAGACCTTTCACTGCAGTGATTGAAACTGACAGTTTCATCTGCGCCTCCACATGAGACTAGCTATTTGTACTGTTACTCACAATGCTTTTGTCACTGCTGGCAATAACAAAGGGTTCATTTCAGGTCTCCTTGACGAGCTCCAACTCAACTTCAGATCAGTTTGGCTTCAATTGTTATTTATTTTTAAACAGAGGCCAATTATGCATTCCTGTGTTTCAACCCTGGATCAGGTACAAATTTCAGTTTGTGCATGTCAGTAACTGACGCACAAGAAATGTGAAGGCTGCTAAGGATTCACCAGCCCTCTGCCCCAGACTCCCAGCTGTAATGTGGAGGCAAGGGAGTAGAATAGAAAATATAAGGTGAGAATTCAAATTCCTTTGAAGTAATTTACTGAACTAATTATCATATGTATTTGAAGGGAGCTGGGAGTGAGTGATTCTTATTATTCATTATACAACAACAACATGCATTTATATAGTGCCTTTAATCTAGTAAGACGCCTCAAGGTGCTTCACAGCAGCGTTATCAAACAAAATTTGACACTGAGCTACATAAGGAGATATTAGGACAGGTGACTGAAAGCTTGGTCAAAGAAGCAGGTTTTAAGGAGTGTCTTAAAGGAGGCGAAAGAGGTAGAGAGGCGGAGAGCTTAAGGCCTAGGCAGCTAAAAGTACAGCCGTCAATGATGGAGCGATTAAAATCGGGGATGCACAAGAGGCCAGAATTGGAGAACCGCAGGGATCTCGGAATGTTGTAGGGCAGGAGGATGTTCCAGAGATAGGGTGGGGTGAGGCCGTGGAGGGGTTTGAAAACAAGGATAAGAATTTTAAAATTGAGGCGTTCCTGAACCGGGAGCCAATGTAGGTCAGCGAGCACAGGGGTGATGGGTGAACCGGGACTTGGTGTGAGTTAGGATACAGGCAGCAGCGGTATGGATGAGCTCAAGTTTATGGAGGGTGGAAGATGGGAGGCCGGCCAGGAGAGTATTGGGATAGTCAAGTCTAGAGGTAACAAAGGCATGGATGAGGGTTTCAGCAACAGATGAGCTGAGGCAGGGGCTGAGACGGGCAATGTTACAGAGGTGGAAGAAGGCAGTCTTGGTGATGCCAAAAGTGTTGAATAAGTAGAAATTTATGAGTCTAACATCATAAAATACCATATTCATTTACATGCATTAAAAATGTGTTTAAATGTTCATACTTTCTTTTAATTCTGGGACGTAATTATTTTGTATTTTGTTTTTTGTTTTGTGTGTGAAAACCTGTCACCATGTTTAAGAGTCTCCGAATCAAGCTTCAGAAGTATCCACACCCACCAACAGAATTGCTGTTTTCTCAATATGGAGCGTACATCCTCTCCCCATTGAGACACATCCAACTTATATAAGTCCAGACAGCTTAGGCGCAAGTTTGCAAAGCCAAGGTTTGGGGCCCCCAACTATTCCCAAGGTTACTACTAGAATTTAACCTGTTAAATCTGCATAGCTTACCAGATCTGCTTGCTGGTATTTGTCCAGCTAAGAGCATCCTGTTTTGGCAATGGCTTGCAGGGTTGTCTGAAGCCAAGTGGGAAGGATCCCAGTCCCCTGTGACAGGTCTACTCCTGCATGTTCTATTAGTGAACCAGGCTGACTGGTCACTCATCAACAGTGTCCTGGAGTACTGCAGACATGCTTGCTTCAGGAATTGGATTATCCAGTCGACCACAGAGGTTGATGGTTCCAAGCTTTCATCACCAGGTGTGTCATCTTGAATCCACTTTGACCCTTAATCCAAAAGGGATCCCACTTACTTCCCCCTCCAGGGCCCTGTTTCCCTGCAGCCACCTCATCTTTTTACCACAAATCCACCTCACAACTGGGTCCTAGATATTGCACAAGGGCAGGAGGATGCCCTTCAGTTGTATGCCGAGGAGTCCTTAACCATGAAGGAGAGTTGTTTGGACATATGCCACAAAGGGTTATAGAAGTTTGGAACTCTCTTCCGCAAACGGCAATTGATACTAGCTCAATTGCTAAATTTAAATCTGAGATAGATAGCTTTTTGGCAACCAATGGTATTAAGGGATATGAGCCAAAGGCAGGTATATGGAGTTAGATCACAGATCAGCCATGATCTTATCAAATGGCGGAGCAGGCACGAGGGGCTGAATGGCCTATTCCTGTTCCTATAAGCTTAATCTGCACTGGGACTTTGCTGAGTCAACAACTGGGACAAATTCCCCTTCTATTTTCCATTGGCACCTTTGAGGTCCCCTCGAGCCATATGAAGCCATAATACTGCTCTTGTGGGCATGCAGCACCATTTCTCACTAGTTAGTCCATTGCTCAAGGTGATAGATAGAGTCCATTAGATTGCTATTTGATTCTGCCAGCAACACAATATCATCTGCAGAAAGGACTGTTGCAATATTTTTGGAACTGCCTGTAATAGACAAGACTGTTTCTTATAATGCCATCCAACACATCATTAATGAAGACATTGAATAGGATTGGTGACAGCACTCTTGCACGGATCTTGGATTTGGATTATACAGCCAAGATAAAATCCAAGAATTCATGTTATAAATCCCATAGCCTCCAACTTCTTCATGAGGGCCGAATGAGGTCACAAACCTTACGGAAATCAATGAAAGCAGATCAAATGGGTTTCCCCTGAGCCTTACGATGTTCAATAATCTGAAGAACTGGTTTCCCCCACATTGTCGGAAGCAGCAAAGCCAAAGTACCAGTGTAAATGGTTGCCACCATTGGCACCACCACCACCATTCTCTTTGGTTGTGAAAATGCTGGACTGAGCCTATCTATACAGGCCCGCAATGCCAATGCCATTTGCTGGTCTATACAAATCTTCCCCAGCTACCCAATGGCCAGAAATGAAAGTGTGGTTGTGACGTTCAAACAGCTGCATATGCAAAGTTGTTTATCTGTTGCCGCTGATGTAAGCAGGGCAAGTTCTATGGCATCAGGGTCTCCAGCATATTGTAGAATTATTTCAAGTAGCTGTCGAAGTAGTCCTTTAAATAAACTCGAGCAGTACTTTTGTATCTCGAAGTAGTTAATTATAGAATGAGTAGTGGGTGGTACAGCAGGGAATGAATAGTTATGACAAGTGAAAATTTTAAAATATAGAGAGATTTTTTTGTTGCTATTTTTCTCCCTCTTTTCATTTGAAGTTGATTACCTATTGCTAGGGTATGGCTCACAGTCGCCAACATCCTCAACTACCTCATCCAAACGCCCAATCTTCCTGTGTGAGCTTAGACAGTGAGTGTTGGCAGGGCTCCTACACATATTCACGGCCACCCTTTCAGCCTTGCCATCTCCCTTGGGTTCTCTACTCCCATGGTTACAATTACATACAAGGCCATCTCCAACCATTTCCTTGTATCCCTCACCACTCACGGCCCCCTATTCCCTTCCAACCTCACTTCCTTCTGCATCCACTCCTGGAAAAAATTCTCCCCAAGTCACTTACATCTAAACTTTCAAACTCCCAGCAAGCCTCCATCGAACTCTGGTCACCTATGCATCCCTCCTTCCATCGCCCCACCATTTAAGGCTATGCCTTCAGTTGCCTAGGCCCAATGCTCTGGAATTCCCTCCTCAAATTCCTCCCCATCTTCCCTCTCATCCTTTAAGACTCTCCATTAAACCTATCTCTGACTAATCTTTTGGTCACCCCTTCCATTATGTCCTTCTTTGGCACGGAAGATTTTTTTGATTACACCTCTGTGTAACGCCTTGGGATGTTTTACTACGTTAAAGGTGCTATATAAATGCAAGTTGTTATTCTACCATGTAGAGCATCACAGCCAAGCCTTATCCTATCTTTGCTCAACAATCATTGGGATTTCTTTTCCAACTTGGACTGTGAGCACAGGATAAAGTTAACAAAGCTCAAGCAAGAATTGAGATTATAAGAAACTTTTCCCATAAAATCATGGCTATGTGGGTTATATTCTCAGATAAAACAATTAATGTTGGATTGATTACCAGCATTGCAAAAGAGCTGGATGAATATCTGGTTAGGAAAAAAATTAGGAATTGTATAAGGGTAAAGGAGAGGTATAGACAAAATACTGTGTGGATCATGATCCCTCTGAGCTGCTGGAACCATGGCAACAGGTCAAGAATGTATAGTGAAGGATGTAAGGTTAGATAGATATTCTGGACATAAGAAGACAAAAAAGGAAAAAAAAATTCCGCAAATCAAAATAAAAGCAGAAAATGCTAGAAATACACAGTCAGTCAGCACCTGACACAGAAAGAAAGATAGGATAACATTTCGGCCTCAATTTTAACGCCTGACAGGTTTTGGGTGAGAGAGTGGTGAGATGGGTTTTGAATCGTACAAGCTGTTGCAGAAAGACAGTTTTCAGGCCCAGGCTATTTTAACTCATGGGTCTTATTTAAATCTTGCCAGCCGACTTCCTGCCTGATTTGGGCGGGTAATCAGGGCAGTGTGGAAAATCACCTGGACAAAGACCGCCCATTGACATGAGGTAGGTGGTGGAATCGGATTCCACGGGCGTCCTCTGGGGGTCTCGAGTTCGGGAAGTGTTTGGGTCAGGGGTAGGAGAGGCCTAAGCTTTACTTGTGAGGTTTGGAGGATACTCGTGCTCCTCCTGGCCCCACAAAGGAACAAAAAATATCTAACCTTTTTTGGCCCCCTCTGGGGTTGATCCACTTCTGTCCTGGGTTGGCCAGGCAGAAAAGCCCTAGTGGCTTCCCTGCTCAGGACTGAGTTAAAATTGTAGACAGGTCCTGACAACATCATCTAGGCCCAACATACAGATGTAAAGAAGGACCCCACCTGCTTTGGATGGGTGTCCTTGCTGCCTGCTGAGGATGTTAAAATCGCAAACAATGAGATCCTGATGGATCCAGATCGGGTAAGTAATTTGATGCATTTTAACTGTCTACCTGCCCCGATGAAGTCACACCCAAAGCATTAACTTATCTTTCTCTCTCAGATGCAGAGTCACCTGCAGTGCATTTCCAGCATTTTTTTTTGTTTTTAATTTTGTATTTGATTTACCATGGGGTACAGAGAAACATTTTGCAAAACTTTTCCCCAGAAGGTTAATTAGATTGTGTAGAATCCATGATGCAGTGGTATGGACACAATCTGTGGAAAGGACAGGCTCAATAGGCCAAATAACCTTTCTTGCTCCACGCTTTCTTACAATCTAATACAGTTGAATTGGAATAATTGTGAGATTAACCTGGCAATTAAAATGCAGTGGAAGCATGGAGATTTCATGGCTCACAGCTTGGAATGATTGTCTGTAATGACAAAAGCTACATTCATGTTGCCAGTGTTGCAATCTGATTAACAATTGCTTTGAATGTAATTTGAAATGTTAAATTCTAGTAGGGTGGGATGTATTGTAAAAAAAAAGCTAGCTGGGAAAGTACTGGAGGCAAGAGGGGTGGGGGGGACACCATTCTAAAATACATTGAATCAAAATGAATTGGAGAATTACTACAGAGATTCCCAGTAAGGATATTTGCAATGTAATTGCTCTGTAGGTGATGGCAGCTAGCCAGAGGTTTGATACATACAGCACATTACATGAATCCTTTCTAGGAAGGTTAGTGAAGACGGCAGATGATGTTTGCTTTCTCCAGGGACAGGTATTAAAATGTGGTTTGTTTTTTCATGGGGGTGAGAGAAGTGAAGAATTGAATGATTCTTTTGTGCCACACAGCATTCAGGGTTCTTTAACACAAATGAGAAGGGATAGTAGGAAGCATCATTCCACCTCATACTGCTGATCAGCTTGATCCAAATTAACATTCAGGGCGCTAAATTGGGCCGTGTAACACCCGTTGTTACGGCGCTATGCAGCCTCTCAAACATCCAAGATGGCGTCTTGGCTGCGCATGCACGTTTCCAGTGTGATGTGCACCGGATGCCATCTTGGTATAGGAGTTAGCGCATGCACAAATACCGAATGCCTGAAGCATGTAAGGCAAGGAGAAAATGGATGCAATTGGTGTGCAACGCTGATTTAAAGTGATAAGTCCCGAAATGGTGTCTAACGCTCAACTCAGCGCACAGTCTTAACCATGACCATCTGAACATGTCTTAGAGTGCCTGGAGGATCGCCCCCAGCACTACTTAAAGGGACCATGCAGGATTTACAGGTTAGTGGTTGGATTATTGCTTCTGGCTGCCGAGACATTTGTAACTGTTTTTGGAGGTCTCCTATACTTGAATACTAGGAAGCGGGGACATAGTCGAACATTTAGAGCTAGGACGTGCAGGAGTGCAGTTAGGAAATACTTCTACACGCAAAGGGTGGGAGAAGTTTGGAACTGCAGTTGATGCTAGCTCAATTGTGAATGTTAAATCTGAGATTGATAGATTTCTGTGAACCAAGGGTATTAAGGGATATGGGACTAAAGTGGGTATATGGAGTTAGATCACAGACCAACCATGGTCTCATTGAATGCCTGAACTGCCACTTGCTGCCTCCTGTTATGTGCCACCTTCTCATGCAAGAAAGCAGGATGTGTGATGTGCCTGTCATGGGTGAATAGCTGCCAGTGTGTGTGGCCTGTGAGTTGTGGGTGGGCGGCTTGCAACAGGTCATGTGTAAGGGTGAGAGAAAGCATCTGATTAGCAGAGTTGAGTACTGATGGAAAGAGTTTGTTGGTATGTGGGTGATGGGGTTGTAGAGCGTGGAACAGTGGATGCGGCTCGTGGTGTAGCTGGTAGGCGATGCCACTTGATAGTTGACCTCACTCACCTTGACCACTCGTGTCAAAGCATTGAACTTCTTTCTGCACTACATCGATGTTCGTGGTGCTGTGTGCCTGGCATTGACTGCGTCCCCTCCTGCCTCCCACTGCCTCTTGAGCATATGTTTGGAGGCCCGCTTGTGCCCCTGCGGATATAGGATGTCCTTCCTTCTGTCCACTTCTTGCACCAAGGCCTCTAGTGCATCAGCAGAGAACCTTGATGCACGCACACTCGCAGGCCTGGTACCAACTCGGATCGGCAGATTGGTGAGGTCTGGCATGCAGATTGGAGAATGTGGGATTTAGTAGTGCGCAATCTTTATTCAATGTTTTAACATAACTTATCAGTATGTAAACATAAGGACGGGACCTGCATCTGTGTTTTACGTGTCCGATGGCTGATCTCTGTTCAGATTCCATGCAGACAGCAGACTGTTATTTTTAGCAAGTAACAGGTACCAGCTACCTTTAAGAGATTTGAAGAGACATCCTCCCTTTAAGAGATTGAGGCTCCCCCTGTTGGTGGAAAGTGCAAATTGCATTGAATCGACTTGCAAGGCCTGGGTTTCAACACAGATTGATGGGGAGTACTGAGGCTGTATGAAGGTCTCCTCCTGCCTGCGCAGGGGCCGTTGGGCGCGGGTTAATAGCGGATCACGCTACCTACGCCCAATAATAGAGCCTATCGAATTCTTTCCCCCTCAGTATCATAGCTCCAACCCCATTCAAATCAATGGCGATCGCAATTTCTCAGAATTTAAGCCAGTTTCATGCCACTGTCGCATAGAATTAAAAATAATGGTGCTGGAGACCTAGCAGTGATTTATCACTCCAAGATCGGTTTATAGACCTTGAAGCATGCTTTCCAGTTGGTCTGAGCTTGTTTGCTTAGCTCCCATAACTTACAAAGAGTTTGATTTATTTCAAAGCATCCATTCAACACAGACATTATATAGTTCTATAGTGAAACCCTAATCAATCTCAGATTTAAATAACCAGCCAATGCAATTTACCAAGCACAGAAGTGTTTTGCAGCTATCAAGTCATTTGATGTTTCATACAAATATTTGGTTTTCGACCAGAGCAATCAACGGTACAGCTTTGAAATCCATTATCATCCCCCAATGTCCCTTCAAAAATCAGGGGGATGATATGGGGGTCGGGGGGGTGGGGGGAGAATCCATAACATTCCAAACTTTAACCTAACTCGCCCATCAGGAAACTGACGGGATTGGGTGCAAGGCTGGTTTTACACCCCAACCGACTTCAATGGAGAGTAATATTGGACGGGGTGTAAAACTGGCGTTCCACCCGATCCCGTGGGTTTCCCGCCTGGCAAGTTAGGTTAAAATTGCCCCTCAGTGAACTTGATGGCGTACTCCATGGATTGATGTGAGATCCTTTAACCACACTTAAAATATCTGCAGCCAGGCAGATATCTCATCAGCGGGCGAAATGTCAGAGTTTCCCCGATGCCGTCATCGTCATCGGAGATGGCGATCAGATGGGAATCAACGAGTGTTCCAGGTTACTAAAAGCTGATAAACATTGGCCATTAGCTGCGCTGCTTCCGATTCCCCCCTCGCCTGCTGTGGCCTATTCTAATTACAAATGCAGGAAGACATGAAATAAATTAACAACGGTGAGATTGGCGGCTGGGAAATTTACAGTGTACGTCACCAATTTCACCATTGCAGGAAAATCTGGGTCATTATAAATGTTACACTCCGTAGTAGGATGTGAGCATCAAGAGGTTTTCCAGAATATCTTTCAATTTCTCAGCTCTTTTTTCTTCCCACAGCTTCAGTATAGAGTTGATACTTTTTCAAAACCACAGGATAGTCACCAGGCAACTCAGTGCCTTGTGACTTCCGGTTTTTGGATCCAGAGACTTCCAACAGCTAAGCAGCTGATGATCTGCTAATGCTGTTGAGACAAGCATTCTTCAAGCGGTCAGACATAACAGTAACTAGACATGAGCTGGTGAGAAGATAAGCTATGTGAGTCATGTAGACGTCATGGCTGGTTAGTACTGACTCAGACTCAGTTGGCTGGATAGAAAAGGCATTGTGGAAAAGAACAAAGTGTTGCCTGTGAAAAAATATCATGGATGCAGGACTCAGTAAATAAATAGCGGACTGGAAATAATGAAACTGTATCAGTCCATAATTACAAGCTACAACGTATGTTGGAGCGGGTCCTCAGCGTGAAGGCGGGACTTGGTCTCCACAAGAACTGTCTGGTGGTCACTCCTACCATTACTTTTATGGGCAGGTGCATGTGTGACAGGTAGATTGGTAAGGATGAAGTCAAGTAGGTTATTCCCTCATGTTGGTTCTCTCACCACCTGCTGTAAGCCCTATCTGGCAGCTATGTCCTTCAGGACTTGGCCAGCATGGCGCTGGTGGTGGTACCCAGCCACTCTTGGTGATGGACATTGAAGTCCCCCACCCAGGGTATATTCTGTACCCTCAGCGCTTCCTCCAAGTGGTATTCAACATGAAGGAGTACTGATTCATCGGCTGAGAGAGGATGGTAGGTGGTAATCAGTAAGAGGTTTCCTTGCCCATGTTTGATCTGAAGCTATGAGACTTCAAGGGGACTGGAGTCAATGTTGAGGACTCCCAGGGCCACTCCCACCTGAGTGTATACCACTGTGTCCCCACCTCTGGTATGTCTGTCCTGTGGGTTGGACAAGAGGGAACCAAATTGGTTGGACATTGGCATTTATGATGGTGGGGAACTTGGGAGGAGGCCGAGTAGGATCGTCTAATTGGCACTTTTAGTGAAAACATTTGCAAACACTTTATCCTTGTCTCTTGCACTAACGAGCTGGGCTCCACTATTGTTGAGGATGAGAATGTTCACGATCCCTTCTCCTCCTGTTAGTTGCCTGCGTGTCCACCACCATTCTCAACTTAATGTGGTAGCACTCAGAGGTTTGCTCTGAACCGTTTGTTATGGGGCCACTTACCGCTGTCTATAGCCTGCTACTTTTGGTATTTAGTAATCAGGTAGTCCTGTGCAGTAGCTTCACAAAGTTCATATCTCATTCTCAGGTATGCCTGTTGCTGCTCCTGACATGCCCTTCTACACACAATGCTAAGCCAGGGTTGGTCTCCTGGTGTGATGGTGATCAAGGAGTGAAGGATGTGCCAGGCCATGAAGTTACAGATTGTGGTGGTATACAATTCTGCTGCTGCTGATGGCCCACTATGCCTCCTGGTTGCCCAGTTTTGGGCTGCTAGACGTGTACTAATTAGCACAGTGATCATGACACATTGCACTATGGAGGATATCCTTACAGAGGAGAAAAGAGTTTTCTTTCGTGAACAGATGTGTCTGTAATAAATAGGCTGGCGAGGATGAGGTTAAGTAGCTTACATCCTTGTGTTGGTTCCCTCACCACCTGACATAGGCCCAGTCTGGCAGCTATGTCCTTCAGGTCAGTGTGATTCTACCGAGCCACCTAGAGTTCATTCTGTGTCCCTGCTTCTCTCAGAGCTTCCTCCAAGTGATGTTGAACATGGAGGAGTACTGATTCGTCGGTTACGGGGTGGAGGGGGGTGGCAGTAGATGGTGCTCAGTAGGATGCTTCAACATGTTAAGGATTGGAGTCTATCTTCCCTGAAGTGACTCAAATTACCAGATTTATTTCAGAACTTGACTTGGTTGGATTTGAACTCCATGTCCTCTGGGTTGCTACTCCAGTGCCATAACCAATATGCTATTGTACTCCTTTTTTTTTGCTTTTATATTCTACATACTTCTTGTATTGAAGCCCAGCATCCCATTAGCTTTTTTGAATGCTTTTTTCTGCCTGCAAGCCAGCTTTTAATGAGTACTGTTGGTACATATACAACCCAGACTGCACCATGTCTCGCCCCAATGGAGAAGAGTGAATGTTAAAAAAGCAGATGTCGACATTTTTGGTCTATAAAGAGCTTTATCACATGTTCAGGTGGCGTGCACTTATTCCTGGAATCATAAGCCTGAAATAGAATGTTTCCTCCTAACCTGGTGCAGGCACGAATAGATTCCTAGTATAACACAGACAGAAAAAAATCTTTGGTGAAATGCCAGTGATCTATATCAATAAGAACACAATGAGCACCTTGCTGCATGTGTTGTTTTGATCACAGGCATATGTCAGTTCTAAGAGACGATATAAATGACGTGAAAGCTTTCAGTGTCGAGGCAAGAGGTAATTGAGAGTGTTTTCGAAGTCTTTTGTTGAATAAAGCTAGGGTTATGTAATTGCACTGGTTATACTTTGAAACCCCTGGAGACCACACTCCTGCTGTCCCAAATTGAATGTAGCACCTGCAGGTATATAGAAATAACTTACACTGACCTGAGGTAATTAAATCATGCGCCTCAGACAGAAGTGCCGTTTAATTTTGTGATCAAATCTGCACCAAATTGTTTCCACTAATATGTTGCGAATCCTAAGCTTACTAGGCCCATATACAATGCAGGAAAAAAGTTGCTGCAATTAGGTTTGAAATCAATCAAAAAGTCAGATTCATGGCACAAGTATAAATCCCAAACATTTGAGACCAAACTATGCGTTGTAAATATTTCTGCTTGCTCATTCTAGTCCTAAAGAATAACTTCTTGTGTGATCATTGAGTTGTGAAATAAAAACAGCCATTATAAACCCTGTTAGAAGTCACATTAAAAGCTATTGTTCCAGCTGCGTCCTGTAAAGAACTGGCCTGGGATCTGGGGCTGAAGATTGGGGCTTGGGGGGTGGGGGAGAGCAGCCAGCATGGGAGGGGGTAAGGCTGGAGATCGGGCTTGGGGGGGGGGGACACGGAGAGAGAGGCCATCGCGGGAGGAGGGAAGGTGGAAGGAGGAAGGAGGAAGAGATTAGTGCTTGATGGGGGGAGGTCTGCGATTGCTGCAGGGGAGAGAGAGAGGCCGTGATCGGCAGAGGGGAAGCCCGGGGGAGCATTCCTGCTCCTCCTGGCTCACACGGAGTGCTGTAAAAGGCACTTAACTTCTTGAGCTGGCAGCTCCTGTCTCCCTCTCACTGCCAGGTTTGCTGAGCCCTGGGAAACCCGGGATTTAAATATGTTAATGAAGTCTCCTGCCTCTCCACGGTAGGACACTCGCGCGCCATGAAACCCACCGCCGTGAAAATGGCGGCAGGCGTATACATGGCGGATTGGGGTCACGTTGCCGTTTTTTTCATTTTTAACACCCCGTCCTTCTCCCGCCCGTTGGGGGTTAATATCGAGGCCATTGACTTCATTGGAAATAAAAATCGGGAGAGATATAAAATGGGCTGCCGATTCGCTGTCACCCGTTTTACACTTAGTGCACAAAGTCAAAATCTATTCCAAGGGATCATACGTTTGTTTGCTGCAATATTCTAATTCATTCTTGTCTGTACTCTGTTTCTGTAAAATATCTGTGATATGGGTTTTCTTAGAGCAAAAGGTGACAAAAGAGTTGAATCCCAATTCTGATGGGCTGATGTGCGATCTTTCACTCCAAACTAATATCTTGCTTATACTTAAGCCATCTTCTGGATCTTGCTCAACCTCGGATTCCATTTACATTCGAACAGATTCGCTCTATCCAGGATGTGGTCTGTACTCAGTAAAGTCATATTGTGATGTGTAATAGTGTTCATCCTTGGTGTATGAAGCACAGATCTGTTTGTGCTTGCATGATACCTGTATGATTCACTGATGAAGATCATTTTTATTGCTTTTTGTCAATTCTTCAAAAGAGATGCACAGCACAGTCTTTCTTGGATCAGAGGTGGAGTCAGCTGACCCAGGTACACTGCAATATATGAGAATGTGAAAAGCTTCTAATCTAAACTTTCAATATGTTATACTGGTTTTTACGTTACATCTAGTCTACACTGGCAACCAGATATTGATATGGGTCAGTGCCAAGATCGTAATAGTTAAATGTCAGATGTATAAGCAAGCTTTTACTGGAAACAACACTGTGAATCAGCTGCTAGGGTGCAGATACTTCAGGCAGCACAAGGTGTATGTATTACAACTCAGTGTAGAACTGCTGTCTCTGCAAGGTGGAAATACAGTGATTAGATAACTCCTCTACAGCACTATTACATCTGTGAAAAAGCTGTTGAAAAGCCACTTTGCTTTGATAACAACAAAATTATGATTGAAGCCGGGGCTGAGGCTTATTGTTAGGACAAAGTAGAAGGAGCTTTACTCTGCATTTAACTGTGCTACACCTGACCTCAAAGTGCTTTACACTGGGTGCCTGAAATGGAAATTTTTTTTATTCCCCAGTACTAAGATTCCTCACCTTGATGAGCACCAAAATAAAATAGCCATTTTGAAGGGTGTGGCACAATTTCTGCTGGATGCTAATCTCTGATGTGCTGCATGCTTCATTGTGGTTTGTTTAAAATGTTGTATCGCTGGTTTTCTCTGTTGTTCTGTAAAAGATTGGTTGGATTTGATCTCATTGGGCCCGATATTAGGAGGGAGGCAGGTTGGCAGCGGGGGGGGGGGGGGGTCGACTGGGCGTGTTGGTAACGCGCCCAGTGAAATCGGGATGCTCCGCACGCAATCGCAGCTTGATTACCTTTGCTTCCGGGTTTCGCGCTGGAAAGCTGCGCAGCGGGCGGACTGCACATGCGCAGCATAGGCTGTCAGCTGGAGGAGCTCTATTTAAAGGGGTAGTCCTCCACTGACCGATGCTGCAGAAAATAGGCAAAATTACAGCCTGGAGCAGCCCAGGGGAAAGGTTGCTCCCAGATTTAATGATGCCTCACTCCAGGTCTTATTGGATGGGTTGACGACAGAGATCTTCTCCCCGGCGGGCGGGAGGAAGTGGCCTGCCTCTGCCACCAAGAAGGCCTGGCCCAAGGTGGCAGAGGAGGTCACCTGCACCACCAACATATCACATATCTGCATACAGTGCAGGAGGTGCTTCAATGACCGAAGTAGGTCAGCCGAAGTGAGTACACTTACTCATTCCCCTGCACTCCGTCTGCTACATCACCGCCCCCACACCACATCTCCTTCTGCACTGCCAACACTACTCTATCACATCACTCCTCACACCCACTCAAAGCTCATCCTCATCTTACCTGCATTTACTCACCTCGCCAGTACTCATCCCACCACTACCACTCAACCCAATCCTCATACAATCTCATGGCTCTATCTCATACTCACCCTCTCATGTATCTCTTTCACGGTCAGCCTCACTCAACCTGCCACTACCTGTGCTGCAGCCACAGGGCATGCATCACATATGTGCAGTAGGAAGTGTAAGGCAAACGTGTCGTGAGCATGAAGGGGATGCACAAGGGTGTTTGAGGGTTTGTCATGGTTTTTACTTATATTTAATTTCTGATCAACTCACATTACATATTATATTGTCACCACTACTGCCACGTCTTTGCGAATCTTGTCTGGTTTGTGCAATAATGCCCTTTCTTGAGCATCGCTATGAAGACCCACAACTGATGCCACCCATTATGTCAGTGCAGAGTGGGTGTAGGTGTATTTGCAGGGCTCTTTTTTGCAGACGACTGAGAGACATCGGCGATGTCCCCGGTGGCACCCTGGAAGGATGCGAAGGAGAAGTTGTTGAGGGCAGTGGTGACTTTGACAGCGACAGGTAAGATGATGGTGCTCGAACCAGCCGGGAGCAGCTTGGCATGAAGGAGGCTGCAGATGTCCACGGCTACATGTTGAGTGACTCAGTGCCTCCATGTGCACTGCTGCTCGGAGAGGTCCAGGAAGCTGAGCCTCGGTCTGTAGACCCTCTGGCGAGGGTAGTGCCTTCTGCGACGCATCTCTCTCTGCGGTTGCCCTCCCTCCTGCTGTGCAGGTGGATGTGTCACAGCACTGTGTTGTGGAGCTCCACGTGTCAGAGGTGGACGGCATGGCCGACGAGGCTGGTGATGCTGCTCGTCCTCCGAGGAGGTCATGACTGCAGCTACGGTGGCCCCCACCCAGAAGATGTACGTTTGAGGGGGTCTCTGCAAGGTAGGTAAATGTGTCTGGACTCCGGGGTAAGTGTGCAAGTTTGTGAATTTTATTGTTAGGAGGAGGGTGGTGGAGGCCAAACTTTGTCCAAAGTGACAGAGTGGCCTCCTGCAATGAGTGAGGGTCTCCCCCCACCAGCTGTCAAATAGACTTTTGCAGATGCCACAGGCTGATGGCTGCAACACGTCCATTTCAACTAGGAGTGTTTCCCCCAGTACGGGAAACAGTCCCAGTTGACTTGAAAATCCCACCCCTCCTAAAATATCAGGTCAATCAGGTCTGTAAATGACCTGAAGTACCTAGTTAATTACTTTAAGTGGCATCCCGCCGGCTTTAATTGCCGACGGGAGTCCCACATGCGGGGGCTGCGCGCGCATGTCAGTGCGTCACTGGGGAACCCGGAAGTGGGCTGGTTGGAGCCGGGCTCCGGACCCGCCCCGGGAATCCCCGATTTTCGGAGCCCCCCCACCACGAACGCACCTGCTCGGGGTTGCGAAAATCGAGCCCATTATCTCTGTCTTACTTGTTTCTACTGTTGACACATCTGCAGACTGCAATGGACCAGCTGTACCTCACTGGGAGTTATTATAGGAAGAAACGATGAACGCATTTATATAGCGCCTTTTGCGGATGTCCCAAACTGTTTTACAGACAATGAAGTACTTTTTTTTGAAGTGTAGTCACTGATGTAATGCAGAGAAACGTGGCAGCCATAGAATCCTGCTTAAAAATCCATTTATATGGATTCCTACAGTGATTACACTTCAAAAGTACTTAATTGGTTGTAAAGTGCTTTGGGACGCCCTGAGATCGCGAAAGGCGCTTTTTCCTCATGATTCTTGATAGCTTCACTTTCCAGTGTGGACCTGAACCATATAGAATAGGAAGGCCCCAGGTTTGGTACAGGTTTGTAAACGTGGTTAGAAGCAACAGAATCGGATCTGGCTGTGGCTCCTCCAAGGTCAATTAGAATAGTCTGGGAATACTCAATGTATAAATTCGAACATGAAGAATTTACACTTGAGTGAGGTTATCAGATGACAGCCAGTGCCTGTGGGAACTGTCTGGTAGCAAGAGTCAGCACCTTCAAGAGTGAAGGAAAGAAAATTAGGTGAAGAAGAAAACAAAACATTCATCCACAGATTTTTAAATTGTGCTGTCCGATTACTTCTGAATTTACCATAAGATAAACAGGAGTCCAATAGCTGATGGGCACTCCTACATCAGTAGTTAGCTACAGTGAAGGCTGATACCAGAGTCAATTTTGAAGCCTGTTAGTAATTTATTAAATTGTATCTCTGTCCTCCACACTTTGTTTGCAAAGGGCTGTGTAGACAAATATGTTTTTAGCTGCAAAATTCACCAGAAGACAGATTGTGCAAACCAGCTGACTCCTACGGCTCACCTTTAGTCACTGAACTATCAGTGTTGATGTCTATGTTGCCTCCATGAAAGACTAGAAACCTATCAGTGCTTTTTGTTGTAAAGTTATGTTTCTTTTAAGGGAGCTTTATTTTATTGACATTAGCTTAGATTTTCCTCTTTTATCATGGCTACCATCAGAATGGCTGTTGCCTGGTTTCAGATAGAATGAAAAAGAAGTGGAATAAAAAGGAAAAAACTGGAAATGCTGTAAAACTTGGCCCCAAAATCATACATACCACCTTACAAAACTTGGGAAAGCTGAAAAACAGCTTCAAAAAAGATGATACGACCCCCAAGAAGTTGACAACTGAAAAAAATAATGTACAACTAAAAAGGAGCCTAGAATAATTGCCTATGACTGGCCAATGCTTCATGGGGACTAAATAAACAACAACTTGGATTTTTATATATATATATACACCTTTAACATAGATAAACGTCCCAAGGTACATATTAATTACAGAGGCATAATCAAACTGTCATCCCTGGCTCAGTTGGTAGCACACTTGTCTCTGAGTTAGAAGGTTGTGGGTTCAAGTCCCACTCCAGAGACTTAAGTATAAAATCTAGGCTGACACTTCAGTGCAGTACTGAGGGAGTGCTGCACTGTCGGAGGTGCCGTCTTTTGGATGAAGAGTGGGGGAGTTATCCTCGGTGTCCTTGCCAATATTTATCCCTTAACCAAAATCACTAAATCAGATTATCTGGTCATTATCACATTGCTGTTTGTGGGACCTTGCTGTGAGCAAATTGGCTGCCGTATTTCTTACATTACAACAGTAACTTCATTGGCTGTAAAGTACTTTGGTACGTCCTGAGATTGTGAAAGATGCTATATAAATGCAAAGTCTTTCTTTCTTTCTTTCAAAAATGGCTCCCAAGTCAAAGAAGGAGATACTAAAACTTGGTCATAGAGGTGGGGCTTAAGTCGAATCTTAAAGGAGGAGAGGTGAAGGAGTTTAGGGAGGGAATTCCAGAGCATAGGGCCTCAGTGGCTGAAGGCACAGCCACCAATGGCAGAGCAAAGGGAGCAGGGATTGGGGGGGGGGGTGGGGGAGAATAAGTTAAATTCCTCATTATTACATTGGATTTTGATTAGAATTTTGGGGTCACATGCCACAATTCAGTTTGTTTTTCTGTGAAAACGGAAACCTAATGGCCTCACCTGTGGCATATGAAAAACAGATACAATCAGAGTGCAGTGCGACATGAATTTAACATAAGGTGCAGGTATACCCAATCTTTCATCAAATGTATTATAAGGAATAAAGATCTAAATGACACAAAAGTGCATTTTTTGCAGTGCTGGATTTAGACCTGGGGGATGTGAGTGCTGGAGGTGCAAAATTTATTTCCTAGAGTCATCCCGGGAAATTTTTTCTTTTTGGTGCACATTGCACAATTCTGCTTTTGAAGACAAAAACAATGAGTGGAACACATTAGATCCCCAGGTGAGTCTGCCAACACAATAATATCATCCATGAGACGGCGCACATTTCAAAAATGTTCAAATTGGCACTCCTTAATAAAGCCGTTGATGACAATATCAAATATTATGAGTGACAGTGGACAACTTCGCCTCACTTCTCTGCTCAGAGAGTTAGGTTAAGTAAATCATCCATTCCCTCTACCATTGGCGTACCATAGCTGCAGTGTGTACTATCTACAGGATGCAATGCAGCAACTCATCGAGGCTTCTTCGACAGCACTTCCCAAACCCGTGACCATCACCATCTGGAAGGTCAAGAGCAGCAGATGCATGGGAACACCATCACCAAGTTATACAACATCCTGATTTTGAGATATGTCATTGTTTCCTCATCGTTGCTGGGTCAAAATCATGGAACTCCCTGCCACACAGTATTGTGGAAGTACCTTCACCACACGGACTGCAGCACTTCAAGAATGCCCACCACCTTCTCGAGCAACTAGGGATGGGCAATAAATGCCGGCCTTTCCAGAAAGGCCCACATCGAGAATAAATACAAAAAACATCTCTCTACACATACACAAATCTTGAAGCTGGAGTAAACCTTTTAGATAAAATCTAAGGTTATTTCATGTACTCCCATAGAACCAAAGCAGTTTACAAAACAGAAGGAGGTCATTTGGCCTATTATGTCTGTGCCTTCTCTTTTCCAGGGTAATTCAAAACTAATCCCACTGTCCTGCTCTCTCCCCATAGCCCTGTATCTTCCTCTGTTTCAAATTGATGATACCTTGAACCAGAGGGAATAGACTTTCCCTATTACCTCTTTCAAAACCCTTCATAATTTTTTTTAAAACTCCTCTTGACATTTTCTGCTCCAGTAGAAACAGTCCTAGCACCTCAAGTCTCTCCTCATTATTATAGTTTCCCATCCCTGGCATCATCCTGGTGAATCTACACTGTATGCTCTCTTGGCTTTAAATTCCTCTCAATAATGGGGTATCCAAAACTGCACACAGTACTCTTACTGTTGCCCATCTGCTGTTTGTAGTTTTAACACAAAGATGTTTATTCAAGATTCCAGATATTACCTGTGATTTGCATTTTACTTGACATTGAACTTCTTGGTCACAGATTCCTTTAGTATACACTGGTAATTTATCCTCAGCAGCTCCATCTTTTCTTTTTACTTTATTGTCGCATTCTAATCTATCTGAATGTTTTATGAAAGCTATATTCATTGGGTCCAAAGAATTTTCATGTAGTGTTACCATTTGGGTTTGTACCAGTGGAGGATTGGGAAACATGCTGGCATATGTAGAGTGACATGTCTGCATGTTTATTTATGAAACACATGTACAATGGTTTAATGTGCACAAAACTACGAGGAGATGGAAAATCAGGATATCAGATGTTTCTGGCCATGCTTTATGCTGTAGCACCTTCAAATTCATTGTGGCATAAAGCCTATTCCATATTGCATTGGCCCCTCCAACTGGGACAAACTGAAGTTGCACAATTTCTTTGCTTAATTTTGTTGGTGGCAAATAAGAATGGAATGGAATGGCTAACATCATCTTTACCTGTGTCAGTATATCTGCACTTAGTAAATTAAACAGATTTATACAGATTCTTCTGCAGTCATAAGTATAATATAAACTGAGAATAAAACCAGTTGGCAAAAAAGCAAAGAAAATTCCAGAGAAGGGTGGAAATAAAGATTCCTATGACTTGAACCTAAAGCATAGGGTAAGATCTTTTTGTTTTGCCTGGGCTGCATTCCTGCCTGCATGGTTGTCATATTCCCAGAAGAGTTGCAGACGCCCTACAGCAGAATTCACAGCACTGCTTCTGCCATCTCTGTTGATCCAGGCCCTTAGAAAACAGTTCTCCACTGGCTTTAATAGGTATTTGGCCCAGGGCCTGCAGAAAGGGATTGTGCATCTTGATAGTGCAGCCAATTAGCCTAAGCTGGCACTTGATCAACATGGCATGCCTTCTTTCATGCAGAGTCTTTGAAAACAGGACATGATTGTGCTTGAGTTGCTTCTGAGGAAGCATCTATCATTATGGTTAGCCAGGCATTCACATATCCTAGTGATGCCTCCAGGGTTCAGTGATCACAGCTTCCTATGGGAAGCCGAACCCCCACCAGGACTACATCTGCCAAAGAGAGGTATTTCGCCTCCGTCTGCAAGTGACAGATACCAGCATGTGTATCTGCATCTGTAGACAGAGATGAATCTATTTCTTTTGTGTAGCTGACTTGCCCTTACATTCTTCTGTAGGTCCTTCGCTTCTTCCACACACATTGGGCAGTCACTTCAGAAATAACTGTTAGTGGCGAAATGGAGGAGCAAGTTCCGGCGTTCGCACATGCACAGTGAAACGTGGAAATCAGGAACTTGCTTCTGCTGGTTCACCGGAAATATGACAGTTTCGAATTAAAGGGCTATTGCATGTTGCAATCAGGAAAATCGTTGAAAAAGTGGAAACTTGCTTAATCTGCCCAACTGGAAAGTAACTAATTACGCCACAAAACAGGCACGCTTAAAAAGACAGGCCTAAACTAAGTTTTAATAGCACGGTAAATCTTAATGACTACCAAACAACTAAAAATTAACTTTTAAAAATGTGGAGTCTCATTGCTCCTGATTTTAATAGTTTTTGGTCATTTATACTTTTCCCTTCTGTCTCTTCTATTTAATTCAATTATTTCTTACTCTCTCTTTTTTGATGTCTGTAACTGTTTTTACATTGATTTTAATGTAGTACCTTTCACTTCCTGGTTTAACGTTCCAAGCCTGCAGAGACAGTGAACGCAGCAGGTCAAAAATGCAGCGATCTGATTGGTCGAGGGGAGAGATTGCTCCTCTTGCTTCTCCCAGAGTCCTAGCTTCACCTGAACTGACGCTGGGCTCTTCTTCACTTCCTATTAGAGGAAGTGGCTGACAAAAAGACCTTGGTGAGTTAACATGTCAGCATAAATCTATGGAGCGGCGAACAGTATTGGTTTGCTGCTCCGAGCAATTTCTGCCCATTAGATAGGGGGATTCCCAACTGGAAACCTTTTGGTGCCAGTGGTGGTGCTGGGGGATATATAAATAATTTACATCATGAGAACCTAAGTGCCAAGAGGTAAAGAAGAAAAAACGGTTAAGAAATGGCTAATAAACTTATATTTATTTTAGTGTGACTCCTGTCCATGGCCTCCAGGATACTTGCTGGCTCCACAAAAGATCCCATGATGTTATTTGAAGAGCTAGCAGTGCTCCTGGTGTCCTGGTCAATATTCCTCCCTCAACCAACACTCTTCAAAACAGATTATTTGGTCATTCATTAATTTCCTGTTTGTGGCACCTTGCTTTGCATAAAAAGCATGGCAACAGTGTCTGCTCTTCAAAAGCAATTCATTAGTTAAAAAGTGGGACATCCTGAGGACATGAAGGGCAGTATATAAATGTAAATTCTTTCTTTCCTAGAAACCCTGGGTGCCCTTTGAAAGCAGGCATTCTTGACAGAAAATAACATGCAGGATGGGCCCCATGTCACAATGCACCTGTTTGAGGCGGGCATCTCTACCACCGCTGGTCCCGCCCAACAGAAAATGCATTGTGAGGCAAACCTGGTGCATTTCTGAAAATCAGGTGGGTAATGGGAAAAACTTCCAAAATCAGCAACAAAATTGTAAAGTAAACAAAGTGAGATGTTTCTACTTACCACCGAAGGCAGTACATATCGAACTGGCAGTGACAGTGGCAATGGCAGTGCCAGTCAATAACATAAATGCTGGAGGCACAGGTGGCCATTAAGAAACCATGACTGCCAGTGGGCTGAGTGACTGAAGCACTCCCACCTGGTACACACAGACTAGTGAAGCAATTTTGCTATTGTTGCCTTTATGGACCTACCTCAGCCATTGAGATAGATACCAGCAACTTTAAAACAACACATTACTCCTAAAAAAAATAGTTACTTTGTGAGGTGGGGTGGGGGGGAGGGAGAGTTGTTCTTTCGGGAAAAAAAAGTGGCAAATACAATCAAAAGTATCAAAACTCAGATCAACTCAGTTTATTCAATACCTTTTATAGGCCACTGCAGTGTTTGAAATCAGTCAGATTCCTCTGTACAACTGGCTTTTTTTTTCTCCTCTAGCACTTTTCTGAAATTTCCTTTCATGCAGCCATGGAATGCACCAAGGGAAGTATAGAAATAGTCAAATCATTCTGATATTTCACTAAGTAGAACAGAATAATAATCTCAGCCTTTGGCACAACTTGAATAGAACACACAACTTATAGCCATGTTTTGGATTCTGGAAATATGAAGCAGTCATTTTGGAATGAGGCAGAGGACAACGGGAACTGGTTTGACCTGATCTGGCTGTTTTGATATTATTCATTTTTATGTCCATATGATTTTTTTAATTGTAAAATTCAGAAGTCTCTGCAACATGACGGACTTGTACATTATCTGATACAAAATATCTTGTAAATATATCACCCAGATCATTTTTCTTTCAGGCAATATTGGAGCGTTATCTTTTTTCTGATTGCTGTGCTTCTCGATCAGCCTGAGAACAAAGATCATTTGTTTTCTTATTTTAAACTCATGAGATGAATCTGAAATTGCAAAATGTGTACAGACCAACAAGAAAGGGAAATTACAGCATTAAAACATCTTTAAATAAAGAAACCAGTTATATTTATAGGCAATGCAAGTACCCTTTTTAAATCCTTTTTCCCAATTGCATTGGTTATAATTCTGAAGGATAAGATCAAAAGCACTGGCATATTGATGTATGTGCTTTGAAGTGATTTTTCACCAGTGCTGCTTTTATCACCATCTTTTATGATTTATGCATGTTTTAACAATATTTCAACCTCTTTCCTCCACCTTGATAAAGCTTAGACTTTAATTAGTTTAATGAGAGGTTGCTGCAGTATTGCAAGAGAGACTAATTGGTAAGAAAATAAGTCAGAAAATGTCAGTGCATCAGCAAGGATTGAGTCAGATAAAATAACGTCATGAGCATGGAATGGACCCTTGAGACAGCCTGGATTCAGTTCTTGCAGTTAATACTTTCCAGGAAGTCATATTCCTGGAAGGAGCAATTACTGAATACCCTTCTCAGTCGTTCTCTGACTGACCTTCAAACTCTCCCAGGAAAATAGGCCATTAGAAGAAAAGACAAGCTTTATAGTTGATGAAAATAGGTTGAGTCTGGCCAGCTAATATAAAGGCATAAGCAGATAACAAATTCATTTTCTAAACAAACAATGCAATTTTGACACAAAGTGCATAGAGACTAAAATCTCACCGGCTCACTGCATTTGTTTCTGACATTTAATTATTATTCTCAATACTATTTCTGTAAATCTCAGTCCGAGGATAGAATAGCTGAGGGCTGGGTATTTTGTATGTATGAAGAGAGAAAGACAACAAGCTATGAGTTGAGCTGAAATTGCATCATCCTTCGCCCTGAATTGAATATTTTCCATTATTTATTAAGGAGTCGGCTAAGGTTAATTCACTTTAGTTTCAGTCTACTTTTGCACAAATTTCGTTCTCAGCATTTCAAACATTCACAAGATTTCTATTCCATAAGATATGCAAAAATGATTTTTTATATGTTTACGGGGCTAAATATTAATGAGTATATTATGAAATAAATATGACATCTCCACAAGTTAAATAAAAGTCCCAAATTGTTACAAATAATGTTTTATTGTCATTTGTTCTATTTCCTCTCAACTTTTTTTATATAAGGAACAAACAAACATACAAAAATGATGGACAGGGAAAGAACTACTGGTCCATCCAGTTGTGGTGCCTTATGCATCACAATACGTAAACTCCCCACCCTCCCGGCACCATATAGTCTCCATCAAACTGGGATTAAAACCATGCAGACTGTAGATGTAGCACGGATGTCAAAGGAAATCAAGTGAAGTGAGTTAGAACATTAGATAGTAAAAAGAAAACAACAGAAAAGCTGGAAATCAGGATAAAAAGAACAGAAAATGCTAGAAATTCACACAGGTCAGTTAGCATCAGAAAGAAAAAAATGGGTTTTGAGTCCAAAACATCTGGTGAAGAGCACCATTTTCTGTTTTTGATAGCATGAGCTGGTGGCAAGTTGATCAATGACATTATTAAAGCACTGATGTTTTAAAGAACTAGGCCCCAATATTTACAGGGAGGGCAAGGAGGGTGCGTGGGGAGGGGGGGTGGATTGTAGCGGCCAGGAAACCCGGAAGTGCGGAATTTAACAGGGGCCATTTTTTTGTCTCCATTTCCTGGCCAGCAGCTAGCCAGATTGAGAGGCTGGTTGGCTGTAGGGTAGGAAGGTCGCAGCCAGGGAGCGGAGAGAAGGAAGGTGGAGAGAGAAAGATCGCTGGTGGGGGGAAGATCCCGGATTGGGGGGAGATTGCGGGGTGGGGTTTAGGGGGGAGATCGCAGGTCAGGGGAGATTGCAGGGGGATCGCGGGGGGTTTGGGGAAGTCGGGGGGGGGGAGATTGCGAGGGGGTTAGGGAAGACATTGGGGGAGATCGCGGGGGAGTCAGGGAAGATCGTGGGTCGGCAGATTGCGGGTTGGGGTCAGGTTGGGGTCGGGTTCGGGACAGGTTGGAGTCAAGTTTCAGATTTTTGAAATTTTAACCTACGATCCCACCCCCCACTGTCCGACCTGTCGTGGGGGGTTGAAACTACCCCCCTTTTGTGAAAAACTCTTTGAGATGTATCAGAGGTCAAACATTTTGTAAATGTACTATTGAAGGTGAGGCTTGTTGGTGCTGAGAATGGAACATCTTCCCATGTTTTAAATCTTGTCCGACCAACCCAGATCAGGTGTATCATGGTCAGATGCAGAGTAAAGCTTTATTCTGCCTCGACCATGTATCACACTCCCAACCTCAGGAGGGCAACCCCCTATTTCATCAGGGTAAAGTTTATCATTTCCCATACCTGCCATCCTTGTGGCCTTTTAGTGAGATTGGCAATTTAATGTTACTCTGTGCCAATACCTGGGCAATTTATATTGTGGATTTGCACAAGGAACTGGGTTACGATTGTCCAAACTCATTTCACTGAGCATCTCTACAGCTGACAAAGAAAGGAGATTTTCATCATATCTGTCTGGTCTGGATTCAAACCCAGGTCCCTGAGGTGACTGAACAGTAAACTAACTGATTGAATACAAATTTTAATAAAGTCAAATAGACAAAAACTTATGCCAGTTTGTGGTTAGTTTATGTTTCCTTTCATCATGTAATTGAATTGCCAGCTAACCATTACCATGTGTAGTTCCTGGGGTGGGTGTAATGCTTTCTTTATTTCCGAGTGCTGCCACTGACAGGAGCCCTGACTTTAGTGGCAGCTCAATTATGTAAATTAAGTGGTGCCGAAGCCTCTGCAGGAGCCACAAAGCATCTCAGATAATGGCTCCAAGGCTCCTCCAGAAGCAGCAGCTTATAGGTGGTGAATATAAATGATATTTGACAGTGGCACTGGATATTATTTTGTTCTGTCTGGGTGTGGGTCTGAGAGATCAGCCCACTTGTACAAGCCAACAATGTGGATTTCACATCACTGGCCTGTATGGACATTTTCTAACATTGTGTTTACTATTGTGACTCTTGTGCGACTGCCCGTACACATTCTGCAATAACAATAGGGTAGATTTTGAAGCATCGGGTGTCTCAGCACACGACAAAACAGCTTCAAGTAAAAATGGTTCTACAATATAAAAAGGACATTAGTCTGCCTTCCACTTGTCCTGGTTCACTATCAGAACTGTGTATTTAGTAGTTTCTAACTTTGTTGCCAATGAGTTTATGCAGTGAATGAACTGTTAGGCGATTATAGTTTTTAAGCATGCCTTTAAAATTTTCCATTCCCAAAGGTGCGATGTGCTTTAATGACAAACTTGATTTACAATATAAACAATTCTTCCACAGCCATAAAAAAAACTATCAATGTTTGCAGTAATAAGTATAATGACATATTTGAATTACATTTTTTCCAATAAGAAGCTTTATACTTGTAAGAATAATAAGACAATTTAAAGAATTATGAATACATCCTATATGGTTCCACAGAAGGAATATTTAATGAATGATGATTATAGTTTGTGGTCAGCAGTTCAGTTGTATCTCGCCCTAGTATTGCAGACTAGAAATATAAATGTTATACATGGACTATCCACTGAATACAATAAATCTTTTTTCTATTTGCATTACTTAGTTATAACAGTTATATTTTCTTCTGTTCCATTTTGAAGTCAGTAAACCCTTAAATATACCCCTCAATCTTTAGGTAAAGAGCCCACAAATTAATGTTTTAACTTGTTTAGTTTGAGCAACGTGAACAAAAACAAAATTAATTAATCTGTCCAGTTTGCAGCATCAGGAACTGTTTCTCTCACTCACAACTGTCAAAGTATCTTTTTGAATGTTTTTCCATGATTGAATTTATTCACATGCACATTCCTCCTCCTCTCCCCTCCAGAGAAAGCTAATCAGGAACTGTAGGGGCCATTGTACCTGTAAATTCTACAATTAATTGTATTCTCTTGAATACACAGGAATAAAGACTAAAGATATTCATTCCAAAAGGAATATTAACATGTAATAGAATAACTGGATGTACAGTCTGTCTGATTATTATCTTCAAGGGAATTGCATTATTTTCATTATGGTTTAATGGGAGAGAAGAGTGAAGTCATTGATCAGTGATAATTTGCCAATTAGTTAAAGATATAACTGGATAAGGGACATCTTGTCCCTGATGATGACTAGCATTCGAAATTTGAGTGGCCCCTAAATGTGAGATACTGCCTGCTGATATCTGCCTAGCATACTCAGTCTCTGCTAGGTGTAAAACCTACTGTACAACAGAAGAGATATAAATGTGGTGTTTGGACAACTTTTCTTGAAAGCTACAGATATACAGTAACAACAGAATATAAAAAAACAAGTTGATAAATGGCCAGTATAGAAAATGAGTATGTCTAAGCTGTTAGAATTATAAAAGGTTTACAGTACAGAAAGAGGCTATTTAAGCATTCATGTCTGTGCAGGCTCTTTCCTAGAGCAATCCAAAACGAATCTCACTGCCCCACACTCTCCACATGGTTTTATATCTTCCTCTGTTGCAAATATTATCCTTTTTCTTATAAAGATGCAATGCCTTTTGCCTCAACCGTTCCCTGCAGCAAACTGATGAGCCCTCATCAATGCCTTCCCAATCAGAGAGAATAGTCTTTTCCTATTCACCCTATTAAAATCCTTCCAATTTTTAAAAACCTCCATTAAATCTCCTCTCAGCCTTTTCTGCTCCAGTAGAAATAGTCCTAGCATCTCAAGTCTCTCCTCACAATTATAGCTTCCCATCCCTGGCATTACCCGGGTGAATCTATGCTGCATGCTGTCTGTAGCTTTAATGTCCTTTCTATAATAGGGTATCCAAAACTGCACACAGTACTCTAACTAACAATTAATTTATACAAATTCATCATTTCTCTTGCACCCTATATCCCTATTTATAAAACCTAAAATGCATTTGACCTTTTTTATGACTTTACCTGCACTCATACATTTAGGGAATACTGGGCGCTAAATTGGGCGGTGTAGCGTCCATTGTTTCGGTGCTACACGGCCTCTCCGACATCCAATATGGCGTCTTGGGTGCGCACACATGTTTCCAGCGTGACGTGTGCCAGACATCAGAAGGCAGCAAGTGGCATTTGGTAGAGGAGTTAGCGCAGGCGCAGATAACGAACGCTGGAATCGTAGGGAGAAAATGGCTTCAATCGGTGTGCAACGCTGATTTAAAGTGATAGACACCATTTTGGGACTTAACGTTCAACTCAACACACAGTCTTAAACCCGACCATCTGAACGTGTCTTAGAGTGCCTGGAGGACCCCCTGCCAGCGCTATTTAAAGGGACCATGCAGGATTTATAGGTTAGTGGCTGAATTATTGCTTCTGGCTGCTAAGACATGTGGAACTGTTTTTGGAGGTCTCCTAGACTTAAATACTAAGAAGCGGGGACATAGCCTAACATTTAGAGCCAGGACATGCAGGAGTGATGTTAGGAAATGCTTCTACACGCAAAGGGTGGGAGACGTTTGGAACGCTCTTCTGCAGATGGCAATTGATGTTAGCTCAATTGTGAATGTTAAATCTGAGATTGATAGATTTTTGTGACCTAACGAATATGGGGCTACGGCGGGTATATGGAGTTAGGTTACAGGTCCATCATGATCTCATTGAATGGCGGAACAGGCTCAAGTGGCTAAATGCCACTTGCTGCCTCCTGATATGCGCCACCTTCTCTAGCAAGAAAGCGGGATGTGTGTCTGGGTGATGTGCCTGTCATGGTTGAATAGCTGCCAGTGTGCGTGGCCTGTGAGTTGTGGGTGGGCAGCTTGAAACAGTGGTAATGTGTGAGGATGAGAGGAGGCATCTGATTGGAAGAGTTGAGTACTGATGGAAAGAGTGAGTTTGTTGGTATGTGGGTGATGGGGGGTGTAGTAAATGGTGCAGTTGGTAGGAGATGCCACTTGACAGTTGATCTTACTCACCTTGACCACTCATGTCAAAGCATTGAACTTCTTCCTGCACTGCATTCATTGACTTCGTCTCCCGCCGACTCCCACTGCCTTTTGGATATATGCCTGGAGGGCCTCTTTTTTTAAATTCGTTCATGGGATGTGGGCGACGCTGGCAAGGCCAGCATTTAGTGCCCATCCCTAATTGCTCTTGAAGCGCTGCAGTCCGTGTGGTGAAGGTTCTCCCACAGTGCTGTTAGGAAGGAAGTTCCAGGATTTTGACCCAGCGACGATGAAGGAACGGCGATATATTTCCAAGTCGGGATGGTGTGTGACTTGGAGGGGAACGTGCAAGTGGTGTTGTTCCCATGTTCCTGCTGCCCTTGTCCTTCGAGGTGGTAAAGGTCGTGGGTTTGGGAGGTGCTGTCGAAGAAACCTTGGCAAGTTGCTGCAGTGCATCCTGTGGATGGTACACACTGTAGCCACTGTGTGCCGATGGTGAAGGGAGTGAATGTTTAGGGTGATGGGTTGGGTGCCAATCAAGCGGGCTGCTTTGTCCTGGATGGTGTCGAGCTTCTTGAGTGTTGTTGGAGCTGCACTCATCCAGGCAAGTGGAGAGTATTCCATCACACTCCTGACTTGCGCCTTGTAGATGGTGGAAAAGCTTTGGGGAGTTAGGAGGTGAGTCACTCGCCACAGAATACCCAGCCTCTGACCTGCTCTTGCAGCCACAGTATTTATATGGATGGTCCAGTTACTTTTCTGGTCAATGGTGACCCCCATATTGATGGTGGGGGATTCAGTGATGGTAATGCCGTTGAATATCAAGGGGAGATGGTTAGACTCTCTCTTGTTTAAGATCGTCATTGCCTGGCGTGAATATTAGTTGCAACTTATCAGCCCAAGCCTTGATGTTGTCCAGGTCTTGCTGCATGCGGGCTCAGACTGCTCCATTATTTGAGGGGTTGCGAATGGAACTGAACACTGTGCAATCTTCAGCGAACATCCCCATTTCTGATCTGATGATGGAGGGGGAAGGTCATTGATGAAGCAATTGAAGATGGTTGGGCCTAGGACACTGCCCTGAGGAACTCCTGCAGCAATGTCCTGGGGCTGTGATGATTGGCCTCCAACAACCACTACCATCTTCCTTTGTGCTAGGTATGACTCCAGCCACTGGAGAATTTTCCCCCTGATTCACATTGACTTCAATTTTACTAGGGCTCCTTGGTGGCACACTCGGTCAAATGCTGCCTTGATGTCAAGGGCAGTCACTCTCGCCTCACTTCTGGAATTCAGCTCATTTTTGCCCATGTTTGGACCAAGGCTGTAACGAGGTCTGGAGCCGAGTGGTCCTGACGGAACCCAAACTGAGCATCGGTGAGCAGGTTATTGGTGAGTAAGTGCTGCTTGATAGCACTGTCGACGACACCTTCCATCACTTTATTGATGATTGAGAGTAGACGGATGGGGTGGTAATTGGCCGGATTGGATTTGTCCTGCTTTTTGTGGACAGGACATACTTGGCCGTTTTCCACATTGTCGGTTAGATGCTAGTGTTGTAGCTGTACTGGAACAGTTTGGCTAGAGGCACGGCTAGTTCTGGAGCACAAGTCTTCAGCACCATAGCTGGGATGTTGTCGGGGCCCATATCCTTTGCTGTATCCAGTGCACTCAGCCGTTTCTTGATATCACGTGGAGTGAATCGAATTTGCTGAAGACTGGCTTCTGTGATGGTGGGGATATCGGGTGGAGGCCGAGATGGATCATCCACTCGGCACTTCTGGCTGAAGATGGTTGCAAACGCTTCAGCCTTGTCTTTTGCACTCACGTGCTGGACTCTGCCATCATTGAGGATGGGGATGTTTACAGAGCCTCCTTCTCCCATTAGTTGTGTAATTGTCCACCACCATTCACGACTGGATGTGGCAGGACTGCAGAGCTTTGATCTGATCCGTTGGTCGTGGAATCGCTTAGCTCTGTCTCTAGCATGTTGCTTCCACTGTTTAGCATGCATGTAGTCCTGAGTTGTAGCTTCACCAGGTTGGCACTTCATTTTTCGGTATGCCTGGTGCTGCTCCTGTCATGCTCTTCTACACTTCTCATTGAACCAGGGTTGATCCCCTGGCTTGTTGGTAATGGTAGAGTGAGGATTATGCCAGGCCATGAGGTTACAGATTGTGCTGGAATACAATTCTGCTGCTTCGGAATGGCCCACAGCACCTCATGGATGCCCAGTTTTGAGCTGCTAGATCTGTTCTGAATCTATCCCATTTAGTTATAGTCCAACGATTTTATTTTTAATCCCACAAGCTTTCGGGGGCTTTCCCCTTCCTCAGGCGGTGTGGAAATGACAGTTTCGAATCCTTCGCATTTTAAGATCACATAATGCCTGGTGATTACTGCCCGTTGCCAAGGCAATCACAGTGAGCAGACAGAAAGGTGTCATCTAAAAGGCCACTGAATATACAACCCCCCCAAAAAAAAAGAGAGAGAGATAAGGAAGACAGTCAATGACCCGTTATATTAAAAACAGATAACATTTGTTCGCTGGTGGGGTTACGTGTAGTGTGACATGAACCCAAGATCCCGGTTGAGGCCTCATGGGTGCGGAACTTGGCTATTAATTTCTGCTCGACGATTTTGCGTTGTCGTGTGTCTCGAAGGCTGCCTTGGAGTGCGCTTACCCGAAGGTCGGTGGCTGAATGTCCATGACTGCTGAAGTGTTCCCCGACAGGGAGAGAACCCTCCTGTTTGGCGATTGTTGCGCGGTGTCCGTTCATCCGTTGTCGCAGCGTCTGCATGGTCTCGCCAATGTACCATGCTCTGGGGCATCCTTTCCTGCAACGTATGAGGTAGACAACGTTGGCCGAGTCACAGGAGTATGAACCGTGTACCTGGTGGGTGGTGTCCTCTCGTGTGATGGTGGTATCTGTGTCGATGATCTGGCATGTCTTGCAGAGGTTACCGTGGCAGGGTTGTGTGGTGTCGTGGACGCTGTTCTCCTGAAGGCTGGGTAATTTGCTGCGAACGATGGTTTGTTTGAGGTTGGGTGGCTGTTTAAAGGCGAGTAGTGGAGGTGTGGGGATGGCCATAGCGAGGTGTTCGTCATCATTGATGACATGTTGAAGGCTGCGGAGAACATGGCGTAGTTTCTCCGCTCCGGGGAAGTACTGGACGACGAAGGGTACTCTGTTGGTTGCGTCCCGTGTTAGTCTTCTGAGGAGGTCTACGCGATTTTTCGCTGTGGCCCGTCGGAACTGTCGATCGATGAGTCGAGCATCATATCCCGTTCTTACTAGGGCGTCTTTCAGCGTCTGTAGGTGTCCATCGCGTTCCTCCTCGTCTGAGCAGACCCTGTGTATTCGCAGGGCCTGTCCATAGGGGATGGCCTCTTTGACGTGGTTAGGGTGGAAGCTGGAAAAGTGGAGCATTGTGAGATTGTCCGTGGGCTTGCGGTAGAGTGAGGTGCTGAGGTGCCCGTCTTTGATGGAGATTTGTGTGTCCAAGAAAGAAACTGATTCTGAGGAGTAGTCCATGGTGAGCTTGATGGTGGGATGGAACTTGTTGATGTTATCGTGTAGTCTCTTTAGTGATTCCTCACCGTGGGTCCATAGAAAGAAAATGTCGTCGATGTATCTGGTGTATAGTGTTGGTTGGAGGTCCTGTGCAGTGAAGAAGTCCTGCTCGAACTTGTGCATGAAAATGTTGGCGTATTGGGGTGTGAATTTGTTCCCCATGGCTGTTCCGTGTGTTTGGGTAAAGAACTGGTTATTGAAGGTGAAGACATTGTGATCCAGGATGAAGCGGATGAGTTGTAGGATGGCGTCTGGAGATTGGCTGTTGTTGGTGTTGAGTATTGATGCTGTCGCAGCGATGCCGTCATCGTGGGGGATACTGGTGTAGAGTGCCGAGACGTCCATCGTGGTGAGAAGTGTTCCTGGTTCAACAGGTCCGTGGGTACTGAGTTTTTGTAGAAAGTCTGTAGTGTCGCGACAGAAGCTGGGGGTTCCCTGCACGATGGGTTTCAGGATGCCCTCGATGTATCCAGAGAGGTTCTCACACAGGGTTCCATTGCCTGATACGATGGGACGTCCGGGTGTGTTGGCTTTGTGTATCTTTGGGGGGCAGTAGAAGTCTCCCACGCGGGGAGTACGTGGGATGAGAGTGCGTAGGATGTATTGAAGGTCTGGATCGAAGGTCTTGATCAGTTTGTTGAGCTGATGGGTGTGTTCTTTGGTCGGGTCTGCGGGTAACCGTCTGTAGTGTTCCTGGTTGTCCAGTTGTCGGTATGCTTCTTTGCAATAGTCCGTTCTGTTCTGTATGACGATGACTCCTCCTTTGTCCGCTGGTTTGATGACGAGGTCTTGAGAGCTTTGATGGCGTTGCGTTGAGCTCGGGTGACATTCTGGACTGTCTTCCGAGTGCGGCTGATGAATCTGGCATAGACGCATTTCCTGACAGCTTGAGCATACATGTCAAGCTGAGGGCAGCGACCCTCTGGAGGAGTCCAGTGAGACTCTTTCCTCTTCGGTTGCTGTATCGCGGATCCCTCTGTCTGCTGTTCCGGATCGTTTATTGTCTCATTGGGTTCGCTGCTGAAATTTTGTGGTTTGTGGTAGAATTCCCGGAGCCTCATCCTCCTGATGAATTCCTCTGCAAAGAAGCATACCGACAACTGGACAACCAGGAACACTACAGACGGTTACCCGCAGATCCGACCAAAGAACACACCCATCAGCTCAACAAACTGATCAAGACCTTCGATCCAGACCTTCAAAACATCCTACGCACTCTCATCCCACGTACTCCCCGCGTGGGAGACTTCTACTGCCTCCCAAAGATACACAAAGCCAACACACCCGGACGTCCTATCGTATCAGGCAATGGAACCCTGTGTGAGAACCTCTCTGGATACATCGAGGGCATCCTGAAACCCATCGTGCAGGGAACCCCCAGCTTCTGTCGCGACACTACAGACTTTCTACAAAAACTCAGTACCCACGGACCTGTTGAACCAGGAACACTTCTCACCACGATGGACGTCTCGGCACTCTACACCAGTATCCCCCACGATGACGGCATCGCTGCGACAGCATCAATACTCAACACCAACAACAGCCAATCTCCAGACGCCATCCTACAACTCATCCGCTTCATCCTGGATCACAATGTCTTCACCTTCAATAACCAGTTCTTTACCCAAACACACGGAACAGCCATGGGGACCAAATTCACACCCCAATACGCCAACATTTTCATGCACAAGTTCGAGCAGGACTTCTTCACTGCACAGGACCTCCAACCAACACTATACACCAGATACATCGACGACATTTTCTTTCTTTGGACCCACGGTGAGGAATCACTAAAGAGACTACACGATAACATCAACAAGTTCCATCCCACCATCAAGCTCACCATGGACTACTCCTCAGAATCAGTTTCTTTCTTGGACACACGAATCTCCATCAAAGACGGGCACCTCAGCACCTCACTCTACCGCAAGCCCACGGACAATCTCACAATGCTCCACTTTTCCAGCTTCCACCCTAACCACGTCAAAGAGGCCATCCCCTATGGACAGGCCCTGCGAATACACAGGGTCTGCTCAGACGAGGAGGAACGCGATGGACACCTACAGACGCTGAAAGACGCCCTAGTAAGAACGGGATATGATGCTCGACTCATCGATCGACAGTTCCGACGGGCCACAGCGAAAAATCGCGTAGACCTCCTCAGAAGACTAACACGGGACGCAACCAACAGAGTACCCTTCGTCGTCCAGAACTTCCCCGGAGCGGAGAAACTACGCCATGTTCTCCGCAGCCTTCAACATGTCATCAATGATGACGAACACCTCGCTATGGCCATCCCCACACCTCCACTACTCGCCTTTAAACAGCCACCCAACCTCAAACAAACCATCGTTCGCAGCAAATTACCCAGCCTTCAGGAGAACAGCGTCCACGACACCACACAACCCTGCCACGGTAACCTCTGCAAGACATGCCAGATCATCGACACAGATACCACCATCACACGAGAGGACACCACCCACCAGGTACACGGTTCATACTCCTGTGACTCGGCCAACGTTGTCTACCTCATACGTTGCAGGAAAGGATGCCCCAGAGCATGGTACATTGGCGAGACCATGCAGACGCTGCGACAACGGATGAACGGACACCGCGCAACAATCGCCAAACAGGAGGGTTCTCTCCCTGTCGGGGAACACTTCAGCAGTCATGGACATTCAGCCACCGACCTTCGGGTAAGCGCACTCCAAGGCAGCCTTCGAGACACACGACAACGCAAAATCGTCGAGCAGAAATTGATAGCCAAGTTCCGCACCCATGAGGCCTCAACCGGGATCTTGGGTTCATGTCACACTACACGTAACCCCACCAGCGAACAAATGTTATCTGTTTTTAATATAACGGGTCATTGACTGTCTTCCTTATCTCTCTCTCTCTTTTTTTTTGGGGGGGTTGTATATTCAGTGGCCTTTTAGATGACACCTTTCTGTCTGCTCACTGTGATTGCCTTGGCAACGGGCAGTAATCACCAGGCATTATGTGATCTTAAAATGCGAAGGATTCGAAACTGTCATTTCCACACCGCCTGAGGAAGGGGAAAGCCCCCGAAAGCTTGTGGGATTAAAAATAAAATCGTTGGACTGTAACTTGGTGTTGTAAAATTGTTTACAATTGTTAACCCCAGTCCATCACCGGCATCTCCACATCATATCCCATTTAGCACAGTGATAGTGCCACACAACACCTTGGATGGTGTCCTCAGTGCGAAGATGGGAATTCGCCTCCACGAGGACTGTGTGGTGGTCACTCCTATCAATACTGTCATGGACAGATGCATCTGCGACAGGTAGATTGGTTAGGACGAGGTCAAGTAGGTTTTCCCTCGTGTTGGTTTGCTCACCACCTGCTGCAGGCCCAGTCTGGCAGCTGTGTCCTTCAGGAGTCGGCCAGCTCGATCAGTAGTGATGCTACCAAGCCACTCTTGGTGATGGACATTGAAGTCCCCCACCCAAAGTACATTCTGTGCCCTTGCTACCCTCAGTGCTTCCTCCAAGAGGTACTCAACATGGAGGAGGACTGATTCATCAGCTGAGGGAGGACGGTTGGTGGTAATCAGCAGGAGGTTTCCTTGCCCATGTTTGACCTGATGCCATGAGATTTCATGGGGTCCGGAGTCAATGTTGAGGACTCCCAGGGCCACTCCCTCTTGACTGTATATCACTGTACTGCCACCTCTGGTGGGTCTGTCCTGCCGGCGGGACAGGACATACACAGGGATGGTGATGGAAGAGTCTGGGACGTTGGCTGAAAGGTATGATCCTGTGAGTATGGCTATGTCAGGCTGTTGCTTGACTAGTCTGTGGGACAGCTCTCCCCATTTTGGCACAAGTCCCCAGATGTTAGTGAGGAGGACTTTGCAGGGTCGACTGTGCTTGGTTTGCCTTTGTCGTGTCTGGTGCCTAGTGGTTTGATGCCGAGTGGTTCGTCTAGTTTTATTGTTATGATTATTTTTTAAGCAAGATTGTACAACTGTGTGGCTTGCTAGGCCATTTCAGAGGGCAGTTAAGAATCAACCACATTGCTGTGGGTCTGGAGTCACATATAGGCCAGACCGGGAAAGGACAGCAGGTTTCCTTCCCTAAAGGGCATTAGTGAACCAGATGGGTTTTTATGACAATCCGGTAGTTTCATGGCCACCATTACTGATACTAGTTTTTTAATTCCAGCTTTTATTTAATTAATTGAATTTAAATTCCCCAGCTGCAATGGTGGGATTATGAACTCATGACTCTGGACCTCTGGATTACTAGTCCAGTAACATAACCACTATGCTACCGTTGCGCCCCCCCCCCCCCCCCCCACCACTGCCGCGGATATAAGATATCCCTCCTTCTGTTCACCTCTTGCACCAAGGTCTCTAGTGCATCAGCAGAGAACCTTGGTGCATGCACTCTCGCAGGCCTGATGCCAACTCAGATCGGCAGATTGGTGAGGTCTGGCATGCAGATTGGAGGATGTGGGATTTAGTGGTGCGCAACCTTTATTCAATGTTTTAACAAAACTCATCAGTGTGTAAACATAAGGATGGGACCTGCATCTGTATTTTACGTGTGCGATGTCTGATCTCAGCAAATAACAGGTACCAGCTACCTTTAAGAGATTTCTAAGAAACATCCTCCCTTTAAGAGATTGAGCTCCCCTGGTGGCGGAAAGTGCGAATTGCATTGATTCCAAGTGCAAGGCCTGGAATGGAACGCTGATTGCAGGTAAGTCCTCGGGGTGGGCCGAAACTTGCGTCCTGCCTGCGCAGGGGCCATTGGGCGCGGGCTAATAGTATATCATGCCACCTACGCCCAAAAACAGCACCTATCCAATTTTTTCTTCCCTTATATATTTGAACCTTGAAGTCTCATCCACAGCCTTCAGCATTTTGCCATTCAGTGTATACTCCTCTGCCTTGTTTTTACTTCCAAAATGTACTTCTTCACACCGCTATACATTAAATTGTATCTGCCATTCCACTAAACTGTCTATGTCTTCCTGAAGACCTTTGCAGTCCTTCTCACCAACATCGCCGAATGTCCTTATTTTGTGTTGTCAACAAATTTAGAGATTGTGTTCTTTATATCCCAGTCCAAATCTCTATATATATATATATATATATATATATATACACACACATATGAGCAAAGGTGGAGCCAGCACTGTCCCACTTCCCCAATCCAAGCAACACCCATTTATGCTGACTCCTTCTTTCCTGTCTGTCAACCAGTTTTCTATCCATGCTGCTATATTTACATTTATGTCATACACCTGAATTTTTCTAATAAGCCTCCTGTGTAATACCTTATTCAACACATAGATATGACAGGTACTGTATTCCCTTCAACCAGTAGCCAGTGGTGTTCCACAGGGGTCGGTGCTGGGTCCCCAACTCTTTACAATCTATATTAACGATTTGGAGGAGGGGACCGAGTGTAACATATCAAAGTTTGCAGATGATACAAAGATGGGAGGGAAAGTAGAGAGTGAGGAGGACATAAAAAACCTACAAGGGGATATAGACAGGCTGGGTGAGTGGGCGGAGATTTGGCAGATGCAACACAATATTGGAAAATGTGAGGTTATGCACTTTGGCAGGAAAAATCAGAGAGCAAGTTATTATCTTAATGGCGAGAAACTGGAAAGTACTGCAGTACAAAGGGATCTGGGGGTCCTAGTGCAAGAAAATCAAAAAGTTAGTATGCAGGTGCAGCAGATGATCAAGAAGGCCAAGAATGATCAAGAATGTTGGTGTTTATTGCTAGGGGGATAGAATATAAAAACAGGGTGGTATTGCTGCAGTTATATAAGGTATTGGTGAGACCGCACCTGGAATACTGCATACAGTTTTGGTGTCCATACTTAAGAAAAGACATACTTGCCCTCGGTTAATCCCGGGGATGAGGGGGTGGACATATGAGGAGAGGTTGAGTAGATTGGGACTCTACTCATTGGAGTTCAGAAGAATGAGAGGCGATCTTATTGAAACATATAAGATTGTGAAGGGGCTTGATCGGGTGGATGCGGTAAGGATGTTCCCAAGGATGGGTGAAACTAGAACTAGGGGGCATAATCTTAGAATAAGGGGCTGCTGTTTCAAAACTGAGATGAGGAGAAACTTCTTCACTCAGAGGGTAGTAGGTCTGTGGAATTTGCTGCCCCAGGAAGCTGTGGAAGCTACATCATTAAATAAATTTAAAACAGAAATAGACAGTTTCCTAGAAGTAAAGGGAATTAGGGGTTACGGGGAGCGGGCAGGAAATTGGACATGAATTTAGATTTGAGGTTAGGATCAGATCAGCCATGATCTTATTGAATGGCTCGAGGGGCCGATTGGCCTACTCCTGCTCCTATTTCTTATGTTCTTATGTTCTTAATTGGCTACTTCTTCAAAAAAAACTCTATTAAATGTGTCAAACACAAGTAGCTTTTAATTAATCCATGCCGTTTGTCCTTGATTAACCTATGCATTTCTAAATGCTCATTCATTTTATCTTGAATTATGGATTCTAAGAGCTTGCCCACTCTGATGTTAGACTAACTGATCTAATGTTACTCAATTTATTCTTCTTAAACAAAAATGTCATATTGGCTACTCTCCATTCTAATGGCATAACTTGAATAATTAAGGAGGATTGATTTTTTTTTTTTGTTCGTTCACGGGATGTGGGCGTCGCTGGCAAGGCCGGCATTTATTGCCCATCCCTAATTGCCCTTGAGAAGGTGGTGGTGAGCCGCCTTCTTGAACCGCTGCAGTCCGTGTGGTGACGGTTCTCCCACAGTGCTGTCAGGAAGGGAGTTCCAGGATTTTGACCCAGCGACAATGAAGGAACGGCGATATATTTCCAAGTCGGGATGGTGTGTGACTTGGAGGGGAACGTGCAGGTGGTCTTGTTCCCATGCGCCTGCTGCCCTTGTCCTTCTAGGTGGTAGAGATCGCGGGTTTGGGAGGTGCTGTCGAAGAAGCCTTGGCAAGTTGCTGCAGTGCATCCTGTGGATGGTGCACACTGCAGCCACAGTGCGCCGGTGGTGAAGGGAGTGAATGTTTAGGGTGGTGGATGGGGTGCCAATCAAGCGGGCTGCTTTATCTTGGATGGTGTCGAGCTTCTTGAGTGTTGTTGGAGCTGCACTCATCCAGGCAAGTGGAGAGTATTCCATCACACTCCTGACTTGTGCCTTGTAGATGGTGGAAAGGCTTTGGGGAGTCAGGAGGTGAGTCACTCGCCGCAGAATACCCAGCCTCTGACCTGCTCTCGTAGCCACAGTATTTATATGGCTGGTCCAGTTAAGTTTCTGGTCAATGGTGACCCCCAGGATGTTGATGGTGGGGGATTCGGCGATGGTAATGCCGTTGAATGTCAAGGGGAGGTCGTTAGACTCTCTCTTGTTGGAGATGGTCATTGCCTGGCACTTATCTGGCGCGAATGTTACTTGCCACTTATCAGCCCAAGTCTGGATGTTGTCCAGGTCTTGCTGCATGCGGGCTCGGACTGCTTCATTATCTGAGGGGTTGCGAATGGAACTGAACACTGTGCTGTCATCAGCGAACATCCCCATTTCTGACCTTATGATGGAGGGAAGGTCATTGATGAAGCAGCTGAAGATGGTTGGGCCTAGGACACTGCCCTGAGGAACTCCTGCAGCAATGCCCTGGGGCTGAGATGCTTGGCCTCCAACAACCACTACCATCTTCCTTTGTGCTAGGTATGACTCCAGCCACTGGAGAGTTTTCCCCCTGATTCCCATTGACTTCAATTTTACGAGGGCTCCTTGGTGGCACACTCGGTCAAATGCTGCCTTGATGTCAAGGGCAGTCACTCTCACCTCACCTCTGGAATTCAGCTCTTTTGTCCATGTTTGGACCAAGGTTGTAATGAGGTCTGGAGCCGAGTGGTCCTGGCGGAACCCAAACTGAGCATCGGTGAGCAGGTTATTGGTGAGCAAGTGCCGCTTGATAGCACTGTCGACGACACCTTCCATCACTTTGCTGATGATTGAGAGTAGACTGATGGGGCGGTAATTGGCCGGATTGGATTTGTCCTGCTTTTTGTGGACAGGGCATACCTGGGCAATTTTCCACATTGTCGGGTGGATGCCAGTGTTGTAGCTGTACTGGAACAGCTTGGCTAGAGGTGCAGCTAGTTCTGGAGCACAAGTCTTCAGCACTACAGCTGGGATGTTGTCGGGGCCCATAGCCTTTGCTGTATCCAGTGCACTCAGCCGTTTCTTGATATCACGTGGAGTGAATCGAATTGGCCGAAGACTGGCTTCCGTGATGGTGGGGATATTTGGAGGAGGCTGAGATGGATTATCCACTCGGCACTTCTGGCTGAAGATGGTTGCAAACGCTTCAGCCTTGTCTTTTGCACTCACGTGCTGGACTCCGCCATCATTGAGAATGGGGATGTTTGCAGAGCCTCCTCCTCCCGTTAGTTGTTTAATTGTCCACCACCATTCACGACTGGATGTGGCAGGACTGCAGAGCTTTGATCTGATCCGTTGGTTGTGGAACTGCTTAGCTCTGTCTCTAGCATGTTGCTTCCGCTGTTTAGCATGCATGTAGTCCTGAGTTGTAGCTTCACCAGGTTGGCACCTCATTTTTAGGTACGCCTGGTGCTGCTCCTGGCATGCTCTTCTACACTCCTCATTGAACCAGGGTTGATCCCCTGGCTTGTTGGTAATGGTAGAGTGAGGAATATGCTGGGCCATGAGGTTACAGATTGTGCTGGAATACAATTCTGCTGCTGCTGATGGCCCACAGTGCCTCATGGATGCCCAGTTTTGAGCTGCTCGATCTGTTCTGAATCTATCCCATTTAGCACGGTGGTAGTGCCACACAACACGTTGGATGGTGTCCTCAGTGCGAAGACGGGATTTCATCTCCACGAGGACTGCGCGGTGGTCACTCCTACCAATACTGTCATGGACAGATGCATTTGCGACAGGTAGATTGGTGAGGACGAGGTCAAGTAAGTTTTTCCCTCGTGTTGGTTCGCTCACCACCTGCCGCAGGCCCAGTCTAGCAGCTATGTCCTTCAGGACTCGGCCAGTAGTGGTGCTACCGAGCCACTCTTGGTGATGGACATTGAAGTCCCCCACCCAGAGTACATTTTGTGCCCTTGCTATCCTCAGTGCTTCCTCCAAGTGGTGTTCAACATGGAGGAGGACTGATTCATCAGCTGAGGGAGGACGGTAGGTGGTAATCAGCAGGAGGTTTCCTTGCCCATGTTTGACCTGATGCCATGAGATTTCATGGGGTCCAGAGTCAATGTTGAGGACTCCCAGGGCCACTCCCTCCTGACTGTATACCACTGTACCGCCACCTCTGGTGGGTCTGTCCTGCCGGTGGGACAGGACATACCCAGGGATGGTGATGGAAGAGTCTGGGACGTTGGCTGAAAGATATGATTCTGTAAGTATGGCTATGTCAGGCTGTTGCTTGACTAGTCTGTGGGACAGCTCTCCCAATTTTGGCACAAGTCCCCAGATGATAGTAAGGAGGACCTTGCAGGGTCGACTGGGCTTGGTGTTTTGCCGTTGTCGTGTCCGGTGCCTCGTGGTCCGATGCCGGGTGGTCCGTCCGGTTTTATTCTTATTATGACTTATCGTAGCAAGATTTTACAACTGAGTGGCTTGCTCGGCCATTTCAGAGGGCAATTAAGAATCAACCACATTGCTGTGGGTCTGGAGTCACATATGGGCCAGACCGGGTAAGGGCGGCAGGCTTCCTTCCCTAAAGGACATTAGTGAACCAGATGGGTTTTTACGACAATCCGGTAGTTTCATGGCCATCATTACTGATACTAGTATTTTAATTCCAGATTTTTATTTAATTAATTGAATTTAAATTCGCCAGCTGCCGTGGCGGGATTTGAACTCATGACTCTGGATTTTAGTCCAGGCCTCTGGATTATTAGCCCAGTAACATAACCACTATGCTACCGTACCCTGATTGAAAAATTGCAGCTGGAGCCTCAGCTATCTCCATTCTGACTTCTTTCAACAGTCTTGGGCGCATGCCACCAGGGTTGGGTGGCTTCTTCTCAATTATGCTAACTTTTTCAGAACCATTTATTTACTATGGATATCTTTAACAATTGTTCCATATCCTCCTCTGGTGTAGCTACATTCTTACTTCCATCGTCATTATATGCCATTAGTTAGACTTGCCCATGCACGTTTAGGTTTTTAAATGTTTTGCATGGCAAGTTTCTGAAAGTGTGAGCTTATCATGAGGCCGTGAGGGAAACAGGGCATCTGGGACCTGAGTGAACAGGACAAGGAACTGTGGGGGTTGAATTGGATAAGGCCAATTATTAGGTGCGGGTAACACGATTTGTTATTAACCCGCTCCTGACCGCCCCTGCGCAGGCAGGACAAGACATTCATCTTGCCTGTGGGCTTACCTGACAGCAGCATTGAAAACTCAATGATTCAAGTAAATGTGCACTTTCCACCAGCAGGGGGATCCCCAATCTCTTAAAGGGAGGATGTCTCTTAAAATCTCTTCAAGGTAGCCAGTACCTGTTATTTACTAAAAATAACAATCTGTTGCCTGCATGGAGTCTGAACGGAGACCAGACATTGCACACGTAAAACACAGATGCAGATCCCGTCCCTATGTTTACAAACTGATGAGTTATGTTAAAACATTGAATAAAGGTTGCGCACATCCTCCAATCTGTATGCCAGACCTCACCAATCTGCCAGTCCGAGATTGTACCAGGCCTGCGAGAGTGCGTGTACCAAAATTCTCTGCTGGTGCAAGAGGTGGACAGAAGGAGGGACATCCTATATCCGCAGCCGATGGGGAGACAAGAGGTCCTCCAGACATTTGCCCAAAAGGCAATGGGAGGCAGCGGGGGACGAAGTCCATGCCAGGTGCAGAGCACCACTAACATGGATGCAGTACAGGAAGAAGTTCAATACTTTGACACGAGTGGTCAAGGTGAGTGAGGTCAACTGTCAAGTGGCATCTCCTACCAAATGCACCACTAACCGCATCCACTGCTCCACACAATACAGCCCCCATCACCCACATACCAACAAACTCTTTCAATCAGTACTCAGCTCTTCCAATCGGATGTTTCCTCACACCCTTACACATTACCATTGTTTCAAGCCGCCCACCCACAACTCACAGGCCACACACACTGGCCATGACAGGGATATCACCCAGACACATGTCCCGCTTTCTTGCAGGAGAAGGTGGCGTATAACAGGAGGCAGCAAGTGGCAGTGGCATTTAGCCCCTCGAGCCTGTCCCGCCATTCATTGAGATCATGGTAGATCTATGACCTAACTCCATATACCTGCCTTAGCCCCATTGCTGCAGGAGTTCCTCAGGGCAGTGTCCTAGGCCCAACCACCTTCAGCTGCTTCATCAATGACCTTCCCTCCATCATAAGGTCAGAAATGGGGATGTTCACTGATGATAGCACAGTGTTCAGTTCCATTCACAACCCCTCAAATAATGAAGCAGTCCGAGCCCGCATGCAGCAAGATTTGGACAACATCCAGGCTTGGGCTCATAAGTGGCAAGTAACATTCGTGCCAGACAAGTGCCAGGCAATGACCATCTCCAACAAGAGAGAGTCTAACCACCTCCCCTTGACATTCAATGGCATTACCATCACCGAATCCCCCACCATCAACATCCTGGGAGTCACCATTAACCAGAAACGTAACTGGACCAGCCATATAAATACTGTGGCTACAAGAGCAGGTCAGAGGCTGGGTATTCTGCGGCGAGTGATTCACCTCCTTACTCTCCAAAGCCTTTCCACCATCTACAAGGCACAAGTCAGGAGTGTGATGGAATACTCTCCACTCGGCTGGATGAATGCAGCTCCAACAACACTCAAGAAGCTCGACACCATCCAGGACAAAGTAGCCTGCTTGATTGGCATCCCATCCACCACCCTAAACATTCACTCACAGTGGCTGCAGTGTGTACCATCCACAGGATGCACTGCAGCAACTCGCCAAGGCTTCTTCGACAGCACCTCCCATACCCACAACCTCTACCACCTAGAAGGACAAGAGCAGCAGGCACATGGGAACAACACCACCTGCACGTTCCCCTCCAAGTCACACACCATCCCGACTTGGAAATATATCGCTGTTCCTTCATCGTCGCTGGGTCAAAATCCTGGAACTCCCTACCTAACAGCACTTTGGGAGAACCTTCACCACACGAAATGCAGCGGTTCAAGGCGGCGGCTCACCACCACCTTCTCAAGGGCAATTAGGGATGGGCAATAAATGCTGGCCTCGCCAGCGACGCCCACATCCCATGAACGAATTAAAAAAGAATACCTTTGGTACACAGAAATCTATCAATCTCAGATCTGGAATTCACGATTGAACTAGCATGAGCAGTCATTTGCAGAAGATAGTTCCAAACTTCACCCACCTTTTGCGTGTAGAAGCATTTCCTAACTTCACTCTGCACGTCCTGGCTCTAAATGTTAGGCTATGTCCCCGCGTCCTAGTATTCAAGTCTAGGATACCTCCAAAAACAGTTACAAATGCATCAGCAGCCAGAAGCAACAATCCAGCAACTAACCTGTAAATCCTGCATGGTTCCTTTAAATAGTGCTGGGGGGGTGCGTCCTCCAGGCACTCTAAGACATGTTCAGATGGTCGGGGTTAAGGCTGCATTCAGTTGAGTGCATTAAGTCCCAAAATGGTGTCTATCACTTTAAATCAGTGTTGCACGTTGATCCTATCCATTTTCTCCTTACTTTACCTGCTGCCGGCGTTCGGTATTTGCGCATGCGCTACTACCTATACCAAGATGGCGTCCGGCGCATATCACGCTAGAAATGTGCACGCGCAGCCAAGACGCCATCTTGGCACTTCAAGAGGCCGTGTAACACCAAAACAACGAGTGCTGCACGGCCCAACTTCGAGCCTTGTGTATCTCAACCAATCAGATTGAAGGATTTGTGAAATAAACAGCACAAGGTCTAAGAAGGAAGTGTAAATTAGAGTGGGTGATTTCAATGTCAAATCAGGTACAGAATGAGAATAAAGAGAGGGAAAGAAAGATTGGATTAAGAGAGAGAGAAAAAAGGAAAAGTAAATAAATTAAAATTTTACATTTTTAAAATCTCCAACAACAATTAAAACCTGAAGGAATGAGATTCCACACTAGTAATAGTTAATTTTCAGTATGAGAGAGGTTGGCTGGCAGTAAATAACACTTATCACGGCATTAAAAGGATACTGAAATGGACAAGACTTAACTTTCTGTGGCGAGTTTAGTTCGTATCTACCGCGAAATACAGCAACTTCATGCCATTCAATGCATTTCAATGGTGAGGCAGACAGCGAGATGCAGATTTTGCAAAGCTAATGGCGGAGCAGCAACTTTTGGATTTCCGTGTTTAACCGCTCATCTGTCCTCGCCTGAAGTTGCTGTTGCATTTACGCACAAATAACGACAAGGGCCATTAGCCCCGCTGTTACTCAAACAGCAAATTATGGCCCAATGTGTTGTACCGTGTCCAAAGGGAAATAACCAGTGCCTTTGTTAAATAAATAGTTACTATAACTGTGCTTCACACTCCATCCAAACCTGGAGGAAAAGGTTGTATTGAATAGAAACACCATAATGTTTAAAGTAGCATGTTGCTGTTACATTCTCTTCAACCTGAACGACTCAGTATTTGTTTACAGGTTTTTTTTTGATGGGAAAATTACCAATATAGCCCAGAGCTATATGTCACAAATTTGTGTCAGCCAGATCAGTGTATGTGTGTGTGTGTTGAAATCAGAAGCCTTTTAGGGTGAATTCCTCTGAGCTTCTCCCACTGCGCTGCCATCACTTTGGCGGTTATCCTGTTTACGTGCATAAACGGGGTTTCCACTGCACTTCCACCAAACTTAAGGTGGTGCAGCAGGATAAACTCTGAGGAAATTCAGCCCCGTAATCTTTTGTAGCTTTTAGTTCTAATACTCTTTAAAAGCCACGTAGGTGGCATCGTTTTGCAATAATACAAACAGAAATGGATTGAGAGAACATTGGATGGCTCAGTATGTGAGAATGACTTTTCTTCTATCTGTGGGACATTGGTTAAAATTCAGCCAAGAAAGAGAATTGAGGCTTCTTCTTGCCTGTCATTCAATACTCATAATTGGTGGTGCCAAGCTTTCTAAACTATATCGATGTTATATAATTATTAATTAAATGTAAATGCCAGTGGCCTGAAATCTATGTACACATGGAACACACATCACACATCTGTTTCAACAATGCGGTATTTTGTTCCAAGGCCTAAAAGAATGAGGGAGACTGGCTTTTCAAAATATAGCTATCATTTTCTACAGAAAATATATCAATGTCTATATAGATTTTGACAACTAGAAGTCTGTTAAATTTGTATCACTAAAATACAATTGGATAAAAAAGATCATATTTAAGACTGAGGTTGTGTTTGAGTTGGTGAACACAGTGACACAGGTTGTTGGAACACCAAATATCTGTGCCCTGGAGTGGTAGAGTACAGGTCCCTTGGCACATTTCAAAGAAGAGCAGGAGAGTTCTCCCAGTGACCTGGCCAGCATTTATTCCTTGGCCAACATCACCAAAAATTGATTATAGGGTCATTTATCTCATTGTTGTTTGTGAGACCTTGCTGTGTGCAAATTAACTGCCATGTTTCCCTATGTGACACCAGTGACTACACTCCAAAAGTACATAATGGCTGTGAAGTGCATTGGAATATCCTGAAGTCATGAAAGTCACTTTATAAATGCAAGTTCATTCTTTCTTTCTGTCTCTGTGAAGGTGCAACAATTTATTTTTGTGATTATTTGTCCCTCCCTAATTTATGTAACACCATAGAGTAGAACTAGTCAACCAGATAACACAAAATCTTCAGGAGAGTTGAGACTCCTTTTTCTAAACATGCAGATTTGGGTCCTCAGGAGCCTGACAAGGAGTGACTGGTTTGCTGAAGTTTTCTGTAAGAGTCTAATTTTTAAATAAACCTTAAAAATTCACCAAATGCTGGATTGATATAACACAAAAAACTTAGTCGCTTTCATTTTCAATAGATACATGATTAGCCCATGCAGAAATATCAATCAAAATGTAGAAAAAAGTGAATATAGTCTTTTATGAATAGCACCAACCTTTCTGATTTTATAAAAGAAAAAGGCCCATCTATTTTAGCTGGTTATATCAGAATAAAACACCTTTTAAGGATGTAAGCCATCTCTGAGTTTAGAGAACATTAATCAACTATGAGACTGTCATCTATCTGTTAGTGCCTTGTAGCCAGCTCCAGACTACATATTAATCTTTAGGGCTGATTTTCTTGACCCCTGAAGAATGTCCAGTTCCCTAATTTGCACTAGACGAGGCCCAACAGAGCTATGATAATGAGATGGGCGGGGCCTCATTACCCTGCACTCTACTTGTTGAGTGCCCAGTGCAGGGGCATCCAGACAACATGGAGCTGTGGTCTGTCATTGAACACTGATTGGAGGGGCAGTGGGAGACCCAGAGGCAGGCCAAGAAGATTAGTTAGTGACACTGTGCCACTTTTAAATCCCTCCCAGGATGTTTCAGTTCATTTAGATCTTCTGACTGCTGATCTTCAGCAGCAGTAAAAGGTCCTGATTACCAAGGCCCAATACACCGTCACAGGCCTGAGAGACCACAGTAGTGTTGATTCTACTGCTCCTCCAACGACTGATGCTAGGCTCTGCTGGGTGGTGGGCCTATGCCAAGGGTGCCCCAGGCCATGTCACAGGAAATCTCAGTAATCCTGTGCTTAGACAGGAGCAGCATACTTGGTTGCACTGCTCCTGTTCAGTGCAGGAGTGAAGGGTGTAGGATCAGGAAAATATGCCTTGATATATCTTGCCATTGACAAAAAGACCTATCTTCAGGGCAGCAGGGAACTCATTGATCTATTAATTCCAAAGAGTAGCAGACCATCACCTGCATGCCAGGTCGTGTTGGATGCTTCAAGGGCTTAATGGTTCTGTGAGTGATTCGTATAGATAGGGATTGTGTGAGAGGTAGTCAACATCCACTTTCTTTCCTGTATTCAGCCATGAAGCAGACTTGAGGTCAGTTCAGCTCAGAACATTTTTGGTGAAGGGGGGACGATATCTCCCCACCCCCCACCACTGCCACCAAGAATCGGTTTGAGTCTTGTCCCCAATTTTGGCAGAACTCCAGCAATTTAGCACAATCAAGGAAAACATGTTATTTTACTTTTTAAGAAATCTCATCTAACTCAAATCCAGAGGCATGGGCAAGGAAACAATTTGGATGGAGAGCCACCATTATTTTTTTGTTTGATCAAGCCAAGAATCCATCACAGGAAAACAGGGCCCAGTGAGCTCTTACTTAGACAGAAACCCATTAATTCTCACAAAAGAGCACCACTATTTCAGTGTATCGATGAGAGGTCCCCAGGTCATAATATTAAATGTGGAACACATGCACAGATTTTTTTTGTAACTGAGAAAACTACAAGAAAGGCTAATGCCTATAGTACAGGACACCAACAATGTTAGAAACAGTAGAGAAGACCAGCAAATCTAGAAATACAAGAATACACATCAATGTTTTAACTCAAACTAGCAACAGAAGGAAGGTATACCCAATGGTGAGCAAGTGACACTAAGCTTGAGGTTTAAAGTTCATCCTTCTATATTTCTCTCATACACCTGGACAGGATATAAGAAAAAAATCCTATCATCCTATCATTAAGAGTGATCCCTCTCTCACTTGTAGGTCCAACCTTTCTCTCTCTCAGAATGTTTCTTGTGTCTCAATTTGATTGATAACACTGAGGTCAGTGCTCCCCTAGGTTTTCTTCTCTTGTTCTTCCCAAGCTCTAATTGTGGCATCCTGCAAGTTCTTCCTCATCTTTACATGTTCTTACGCCCCTTAGGATGTTTTTTAAAGGTGCTATATTAATGCAAGTTGTTGTTGTTGTTGTTGTTGTTGTTGTTGTTGTTGTTGTTCACTGAAATCAAGATGTATCACAATGTGGTCACATAATCCCATTCTTTTTCTGCTCTCAAAACTGTGGACGTCCTTAGAGATTAAAAAAAAGACTAATTGCTGGAAATATACAGCAGGATGTAATTTTGGAAACTCTGGTGGAGACTGTTGTGTGATCAGATAGGGTACGATGCAAATGGAGAAACAGATACAGAGGCCATTCAGCTGGAAGTCTTTACCTTTCTCAATTTTCCCTTCCTCCTACAATCTAAGATTTCAAAGTTTGGCATCACCTAATCACTACTTCCTGAATCCTTCATTCCCTCTTTTATTCTTTTCAACCTTAGTAGTGCTTTGGCCCTTGACCTTGGCCTTTCAGTACGTAAAAAGAGCCTATAGATTACAAGAGGCAGGTAAACAGGATGATTTTATAAAATAAGGAGTAAACATTAATTGGAAAAAATTCAAGACACAAATTCTTAAAGGTTTGTAGATTCTGTAAAATTACTTAGGTGAAACCTTGGCACTACATTTTAATTAGAGAATAAATAACTTTCAATAATTTTGGTTACAATATATAGCACAATTTCTAACATAATTAAATTCCCCTTTTGTAGATTGGATATAATACGGCTGAAACTGAACATGCCTCAATGCACACAATGGGCACAATATCAGCGGTGTGCTTGATGCGTGCACCCAAAGCTAAAAGAGTTAAATTATGAGGACAGGTTGCATTGGCTAGGCTTGTTGAACCCTTGAATATAGAAGATTAATGGGTGATTGAATTGAGGTATTTAAGAGGATTTAAGGATTTGATAGAATCATAGATAGAATCATAGAAGTTTACAACATGGAAACAGGCCCTTCGGCCCAACATGTCCATGTTGCCCAGTTTATACCACTAAGCTAGTCCCAATTGCCTGCACTTGGCCCATATCCCTCTATACCCATCTTACCCATGTAACTGTCCAAATGCTTTTTAAAAGACAAAATTGTACCCACCTCTACTACTGCCTCTGGCAGCTCGTTCCAGACACTCACCACCCTTTGAGTGAAAAAATTGCCCCCTGGACCCTTTTGTATCTCTCCCCTCTCACCTTAAATCTATGCCCCCTTGTTATAGACTCCTCTACCTTTGGGAAAAGATTTTGACCATCGACCTTATCTATGCCCCTCATTATTTTATAGACTTCTATAAGATCACCCCTTAACCTCCTACTCTCCAGGGAAAAAAGTCCCAGTCTATCTAACCTCTCCCTATAAGTCAAACCATCAAGGATAGATAGAAATTATTTCCTCTTGTGGGGGAGTCCAGAACAAGGGGGCATAACCTTAAAATTAGAGTTAGGCCATTCAGGGATGATGTTAGAAAGCACTGCTTCACAAAAAGGGGAGTGGAAATCTTGAATTCTGTCCCCCAAAAAGTTATTAAGGCTAGGTCAATTGAAAATTTCAAAACTGAGATAGATAGATTTTTGTTAGGCAAGGGTATTAAGGGTTACGGACCAAGGCGGATAGATGGACTTAAGTTACAGATCAGCCATGATTTAATTGAATGGCAGAGTAGGCTGAATGGCCTACTCCTGTTCCTATGTTCCTAGCCCGTTCCTGAATCGGACATCGGGCCTCACCACCATTATTCCGGTGAGCTGTGGATGCCAATCAAGCATCCTTAGGCAGCTCATCGGAGTGCTTCAGACCAATTTGGGTCAGCTGAAACGTCGGCAATGGCCCTTAGCTAGGTCCTGGAACACAAACAGGAGGGGATAGCGAACATGGGCTGACAGTGGTCTGCAGCAGTGTTGTGGAGCCAGGAAGAGCATCCTAGCGCCACCAGGCTCCACATTCAGGTAAATTACAAATAAATAACTTACCGTTTTATTGGCAGCCTCCAGCAGTCCTTTTAATGACCTTTGGTTAAGCCACAGAAGGACCCGACAAACTGAATTCAGTGCTGCGAAATTTCAGAGTAGTGTTGTGAAACAGACATTAGGCCCCTCATTAGCATATACAAGGGGCATAGAACCTGTTTGAAGAGGCCACCAGGGATGTCTAAATATCGCCTGACCCAATATGAAGAAGTACATCTGGCAGCGTTTGGGCGTGGGACATAGCCCAGCGAAATTGGAGCTTTCAGTGCTCACAATATCCCGCATTGCCAAATACCATAGATGCCAGTGTCCAGCCAATTCAGTTCATTCCACATGGCATTAAGAAGCGTCTGAGTGCACTGAACATAGCAAAGACTATGGGTCCTGACAAATCCTGGCCATAACATTGAAGACTTGTGCACCAGAATTAGTCACTTCACTAGCCAACCTGTTCCAATACAGCTATGACACTGGGATCCACCCCAAAATGTGAAAGATAGCCCAGGAATATCCTATCCCGCAAAAGAGGATAAATCTAACCTGGTAAATTACCCCCCTAACAACTCTCTCCCAATCACCACTAAAGTGATGGGAGAAGTCACTAACAATACCATCAAATGCCACTTACTTACCAATAGCCAATAACATGCTCACTGGTGTTCAGTTCGGGTTCTGACAAACTATTCAGCTCCAGATCTCATCACAACTTTGATCCAGAAATGAATGCAAGAGCTGGATGCCAGAGGAGAGATATAGCTGTCCTCAACATCAAGACAGATTTGACTGAGAATGGTATCAAGGAGCCCTAGCAAAACTGAGATCAATGGGAATAAACTGGAAAACCCTCCAGTGGCTGGAGTCATACCTGAAGATGGTTGTGGTTGTTGGAGGCCAGTGATTACAGTCCAGGACATCACTGCAGGAGTTCCTCAGGGAAGTGTCATTAGCCCAGCTATCTTCAGCCTCTTCATCAATGACCTTCTCCCTGTCATAAGGTTAGGAGTGGGGCTTTTCAGTGATGATTCCACAGTGTACAGCTCCATTAACAACTGCTGAGATAATGAAGGCGCCTGTGTCAACCTACAGCGGGGTCTGGATAACATCTAGACTTGGCCTGACAAGTGGCAGATAATATTCGCACCATATAAATACCATACAGGTAATAACCATCTTGAACAATAGAAAGCCCAGTTACCTCCACTTGACCTCCAATGACACCACTGTCACCGAGTCCCCTACCATAAACATCTTGGTGATCACATTGACCAGAAGCCGAACTGGACCAGCTATATCAATATCATGGCTATAAGAGTGGGACAGAGACTGGGTACAAGTCTCGACACTATCCAGGACACTTGATCAATGTCTCTGGCACTGGACTCAATATTTCCCTTTCCACCATCAGCCCACCGTGGCTGTAGTATTTATGATCTACAGGATGTACTGCAGCAACTCACCAAGGTTACTTCAATAATACCTCCCTCCCCTGCAACGTCCACCACCGAGAAGACAAGAGCAGCAATATCATGGGAACATCATCACCTCCATGTTCCCCTCTAAGTCACACGTCATCATGACTTGGACATATATCACTGTTCCTCTATCATCGCCAGGTCAATATACTGGAATTCCCAATACCTCTTTCCATTGTGGAGCACCATTGCCACAGGGATTGCAGCACTTCAAGGAGAAGGCCCACCACCACCTTCTCAGGGAAACTAGGGATGGGCAATAAATGCAACCTTGCTAGCATTGCCCACATTCCAAGAAAAAATTGAAAGAAAACAAATGCTACACCGAGCAGTGCATTTCTTTTATTCGTTCATGTGATTATGGGCATTGCTGGCAAGGCCAGCATTTATTGCCCATCCCTAATTGCCCTTGAGAAGGTGGTGGTGAGCCGCCTTCTTGAACCGCTGCAGTCCGTGTGATAATGGTTCTCCCACAGTGCTGTTAAGTAGGGAGCTCCAGGATTTTGACCCAGCGACGATGAAGGAACGACGATATATTTCCAAGACGGGATGGTGCGTGACTTGGAGGGGAACGTGCAGGTGGTGTTGTTCCCATGTGCCTGCTGCTCTTGTTCTTCTAGGTGGTAGAGGTCGTGGGTTTGGGAGGTGCTGTCAAAGAAGCCTAGGCGAGTTGCTGCAGTGCATCCTGTGGATGGTACACACTGCAGCCACTGAGCGCCGGTGATGAAGGGAGTGAATGTTTAGGGTGGTGGATGGGGTGCCAATCAAGCGGGCTGCTTTGTCCAGAATGGTGTCGAGCTTCTTGAGTGTTGTTGGAGCTGCATTCATCCAGCCGAGTGGAGAGTATTCCATCACACTCCTGACTTGTGCCTTGTAGATGGTGGAAAGGCTTTGGGGAGTAAGGGGATGAGTCACTCGCCGCAGTATACCCAGCCTCTGACCTGGTCTTGTAGCCACAGTATTTATATGGCTGGTCCAGTTAAGTTTCTGGTTAATGGTGACTCCCAGAATGTTGATGGTGGGGGATTCGGTGATGGTAATGCCGTTGAATGTCAAGGGGAGGTGGTTAGATTCTCTCTTGTTGGAGATGGTCATTGCCTGGCACTTGTCTGGCGCGAATGTTACTTGTCACTTATCAGCCCAAGCCTGGATGTTGTCCAGCTCTTTCTGCATGCGGGCATGGACTGCTTCATTATCTGAGGGGTTGCGAATGGAACTGAACAAAGTGCAACATCAGCGAACATCCCCATTCCTGACCTTATGATGGAGGGAAGGTCATTGATGAAGCAGCTGAAGATGGTTGGGCCTAGGCCACTGCCCTGAGGAACTCCTGCAGCAATGTCCTGGGGCATTTACTTACCAAACCATCGGGGGTGTTTGTGGAAAACCATTACTTTGCTAACTGCTGTTTGCGTGGACTGAAACATTTAAAGGTTGTTTTATTATTTGAGGATTATGGATATTATATTTACAGAAGATGCTGTTTCACATCAGTGAAGTGAAATAGATATTCTGGTCTGCATAGCTCTAAAATTATGCTTCTTGGCTACAGAATAATTCCCATATTACTTATTGACAGCATTGTTCTGCAGTGATGTGATCACAATATCCTCCAATGAGATTTCAACAATGTAATTTTGTCTGTCATCAGCTTCATTTTATTGAGACAATAATATATATTAATATAGTGAGCAAAAGGTTGCAATTTGATCTTGGGATTCAGACGACATCCATAATTAACTTCAGCTTTTCTCTTATGACATGCCTGAATATTAAGATTGAACTATAATTTAGCGTTCACCATCTGTAATTCAATATATTACACAGGTATGCAAATATCATCTGTTTTTAAATCCTGGTTCATTAGTGTCCATAAATCACAATATTGGCACAGGATGTTCCAATTGTGCTTTCACAAGAATATCAGTAATACAACACAGTGCAATCTACAGTTATACAAAAGTTGAATCCAGTTTCGATCAAGATATTTTTCCTAATCTCACACTGTTACATTGTGATGTCACTGGTACTATAGTGTTACGCCTTAGAAATAACTCCCAACTTCAGATACCATTGAACTATGAAAAGGTAGGTATGCAATAAAATATAATAAATTTATATACCAATCAGCTTAAATGATTTAGCATAGCATGATTTAATTAAAGGTTGCAAAATACATCATCCACAAACTTTAAAGTATTATGCTGAACTGTTTCATCCTTTATTCATATTTTTCATATTGTTCATAAGGGTTACTGTACTCCTCCAATAATCCTGGGCATGTAGTGAGTGATGTCATTTACTGCTTTAATACCTCAAAATAGGCCACTGCAGGTAAACTATGTTCAACTTCAACTAACTGGCTCTGGCCCTGCTCGAGACTAAACAACAACAGCAATCTCACGAGTGGCACTTTTATAGTTAGTCATTTTACACACCCAAATATTTTTTGTGCTGTGATTTATTTAAATGGCCCTCATTGTGTAATCATTCTGCTACTTTGAGCACAATTAAGGTAATCCCTTACAACAACAACTTGCGTTCATATAGCACCTTTAACATAAGAAATAGATCCCACAACATTTCACAAAAGAAAATAGACAGGGAAATGGATGTCAAGCAATGGCAGGTAAGATTAGTAAGGGTGACTGAAAGCATGGTTGAAAAGATGGGTTTTGGGAAGTCTTTTAAAGGAGGAGAGAGAAGAGGAGAGGCATAGGGGGTTAGAGAGGGAGTTCCAGACAATAGGCTCTGCCGTCAATGATGGGATGAAAGGGAGGGGCCAAAGCACGAAAGATCAGATGATGACTGACTTGCTGTGTATTTTTAGCATGTTCATTTTTTAATTTAGGTTTCCGGTATTTGCAGGTTCTTTTCCAATTTTACCCAGTATCCATCATCCATTACATCCATTACATTCTCAAAGAATTTCAATCAATTTGTTGCCCATGCCTTGCCTTTAAGAAGCCTTTTTGCCTTGATTTATTACCTTTAACCTAGCTGCAGTTTCTTCAGTTGCTTTAGTATAATAGATGTTAACATTTTTCACATTATAAATATCGAGTTAAAAGGCCTAGAATTCCCAGGATCATGTTTCAGACCTTTTAGTTCATTTCCAATCCTCTGTGTTCAATTAGTTTTGTAAAACTTCCACCACCTCACTCCCTAAGTCCACTCTTATTTCTTTTAGTTTCATTCCATTTGGCTCTGGTATTTTATGAACCTCCAGATTCTTAACGATTATCCCAAACCATTATTTTCTCAATAACTTGGGTGCATTCCTCCATTTCAGTTATCTATTGAAGAATATTTCCATCTTCTGCAGTACAAATTAATTGAAAAGATCCATCATTCTTTTAATCTCCCCATCTGATCAATCTTATATTTAAGAGGCTTACTCATTCTTCAATATTTTCCATGTTATGAAATTGCCTAAAGAATAGTGGATAATAATTCAGCATAATAACTGAATACCGATACCCAGGAATACCCAGCTCCAGAACTAGCCGCGCCTCTAGCCAAGCTGTTCCAGTACAGCTACAACAATGGCATCACTAGCACAAAGGAAGATGGTAGTGGTTGTTAAAGGCCAATCATCTCAGCCCCAGGACATCGCTGCAGGAGTTCCTCAGGGCAGTGTCCTAGGCCCAACCACCTTCAGCTGCTTCATCAATGCTCTTATGTATCAATGATCATAAGGTCAGAAGTAGGGATGTTCGCTGATGATTACACAGTGTACAGTTCCATTCGAAACCCCTCAGATAATGAAGCAGTCCGTGCCTGCATGCAGCAAGACCTGGACAAGTGCCAGGCAATGACCATCTCCAACAAGAGAGAGTCTAACCCCTTGACATTCAACGGCATTACCATCACCGAATCCCCCACCATCAACATCCTGGGGGTCACCATTGACCAGAAACTTAACTGGACCAGCCACATAAATACAGTGGCTACAACAGCAGGTCAGAGGCTGGGTACTCTGCAGCAAGTGACTCACCTCCTGACTCCCCAAAGCCTTTCCACCATCTACACGGCACAAGTCAGGAGTGTGATGGAATACTCTCCACTTCGCTGGATCAGTGCAGCTCCAACAAACTCAAGAAGCTCGACACCATCCAAGACAAAGCAGCCTGCTTGATTGGCACCCCATCCACCACCCTAAACATTCACTCTCTCCACCACCGGCGCACCGTGGCTGCAGTGTGTACAATCTACAAAATGCAGTGCAGCAACTCGCCAAGGGTTCTTCGACAGCACCTCCCAAACCCGCGACCTCTACCACCCAGAAGGACAAAGGCAGCAGGCGCATGGGAACAACACCACCTGCACGTTCCCTTCCAAGTCACACACCATTATGACTTGGAAATATATTGCCGTTCCTTCATCATCGCTGGGTCAAAATCCTGGCCTTGCCAGTGATGCCCACATCCCATGAGTGAATTTTAAAAAAGGTATGCAACTTTAAAAGGGCCCACTTCAAAGGAATGAGGGAAGAGCTTAAATAAATTGACTGGGGGCACTACTCAAGAAATCCTGAGTTGAGGACAAATAGAATATTTTTTAAGAGCATACTACTGAGCATGATACATACCAAGCACCAAGCTAATCATGAATGTATTAACAGGACAATGTACCATGAAATAAAGAACTGACTTTTTCCCAGTGACTTCCCTCACCTTTTTCCCTACTAGATTTGCATATGGGAAAAATACAGGAACCCTCATAAAAGTATTAAAAAGGAAGGCTAGAGGAGCAATTGAATATAGCTGTAAAAGTCAAATAACACCAGAACAAATTCTTCCAGTATTGTAACAGCAAAAGTGTCATCACAGGGAAATTTTAATCCCTTAAGAATGCTGATGGGTTTGAAATTGAGAATGAACTAAAAATAGTTGACATACTAAATTATTGCTTCCCTGAAGTATTTACCAGAGAACACATTAATAGATTCATCATCGGGGATTCTACAACTAAACTTAATTGCCTAGAAATTCAATGAGTAATGCAAAAAACAGGCACTGCAGGACCCAAAGCGGCGTGTGGTGAGTGGTTGCTTAGTCCGCACCAGAAGTGCACTGCACGCCATATTACTTAGGGCACCCTGTAGTCATCCAGGGTGCCTGCCTGAAACTGCTGTTAGGCCTATCGTTTATGCAAATCGATGACCTAATGTCTGCTTCAGGCCCCTTTGTAAAATGTGTTAACGACTGACCGCAGCATGCACCGTACATTCTGTGGTCAGTTGTCTCAGGCGTGCAGCAGCCAAAACAGTGGACCTTAAATGGACCGCTGGAGGCTGCCACCCAAAAGGTAGGTTTAAAGTTTTTTTTACTGACCTGAATATTGTCTAGGAGGAGCAGGCGGGCCAAAAGCCACAGTGCAGTGCTTAACGCTCTGCTCCCACTGATGACCGGCCCATCGTGATTTTGGAGCAAATATGCAAATTGGGGCCTTACACCATATGTAGTATCCCGATGTAGTACCAATGACTGCAGTACACTCTGTCTAACGTAGAGCAGCCTAACCAGTGGTCTTTCGTGGGCATGCTGCAGGCCGGCCCAAAAATGGCAACAAAAAAGCTGTGGCACTGATTTTGAATGCTCCGCCTGGCTCGACAAAGATCTTCCCATCCAATGCCAGTCCCACCTGGGATTGCTTCCCTCCCCCCCCTCTTTTAAGGGCCTACTTCCAGCTCAACTCCACGGAACAGCCTCTGGATTTCCCACTCCAACCCTCCGATCAGCAAATTGCCTGTCAGCGTTCCCCCCCCAAAACCCCCCCCCCCGGTATTGTTGCAATTTACAACTGAGGTAAGGTAAATCAGAACAGACCAGCGATTGAACCTGGGACCTTTCTTGTCCATGTGGCTCGGTACTGCACTGGGAGGTCCCTTTGTTCAGAAAGGTTGCAAAGGAATTAGACAATCACTTTAATCTGACAAATTAGAAAATGCAATTAGTAACAGAAAGCTTGATTGTTCATATAATGGTGATATCCAAAACCAAATAACTGCATCAGATTTCTTCACACGATATTTCAAATACACATCCAAAAAGTCATGCGTGATGGTATGTTTCCTCTAATTTATTAAATTGTAAAACAATCAGTTTAAACATTAATCTTTTTTCCTATAGACGCACATGGTACAAATTTAATAAATGACCTTGAATCAGTGGGAAACAAAATAATTCACTCATGATGCCAGATTATGAAATGTACTCCCCCTTCCGGCCATGATTAATGAGGGCTCACATCATTCAAGGGATCGTTTTGCACATTTCACTGGTCTGTGGGGTTTATACATAGCTAAGACATAGGAGGGTGAGAGTGTTGTGGAAATATATCAATATTTTATTGTGTATTCACAAAACTTGTAATAAAAATCCTTAAAATGTTCTGTTTCTCCTCTTTCTGTCACAATTTCTATTTGTTGAAAAATGACATGACCTGTTAATGTTTCAAAGATAAACTTTCAAACATTAATCAGCACTCAGCAAACATGTAATTAAAAGTAGTCGCTATTGCATGTGAAAGTACAGAATGTACTGTTCATTCAGTCATCGTGCATCAGTCCATTCATAATGCACAACACTGGGAACACTACGAGGCTAAAGTCCTGTTCCGAACTTGGGAGAAATACTACTGAAAACATGGTGGGATTCAAAAATAGAATTCCAAACAGCAGGCTCAGTCCAAGTTAAAATAAATTAAAAAGAGGTTTCTCTTCTTTCAGTCATTTTTGTTACAGGCTTTACATCTAGTATAAGTAATTACAATAGCTACCATTACGTTAAATACTGGCTTGATATAATTAACATATAAAATAAGTTCACTTAATAAGCTCCTTCCTATTGTAAAGGGTTCCTTCTCCTTCCCCCACCCCACCATATATTTCTTTTCAATTAAGAGGCTGAGCAAATAATCTCTACTAATGCCATTCTGTATCCATTCACAGGGGGTTCATGAAAACAGCCAAGATGTTTCATCTGATCCACAATCCATAACAATATTGGAGATTACAGGTGTGAACCCATGAACTATTACTTTGTACCTCAATGTGTTGAGGTAACAGTATATTTTTAATCAACACCTGATCCACTAAGTCCATAAAAAATAACATAGGCTCAATGACGTGCTGTTACAGCATTATTATTAAGTAAAGAAAAAAAGAAAGATTTGCATTTATATAGCGCCTTTCATGACCTCAGGATATCCCAAAGTTCTTTACAGCCAATGAACCTTTTTTGTTGAATTGTGGTCACTGTTGTAATGTAGCAAACAGTAATAGTGCAGACTCAGTTATCAGTTAACTTTACTGTATTTTTAATTCCACTTCATATAATTGACCAGTTTAATTTTATACATATATTATATTAAAAGTTTTATATATAACATGCACTTTTTATGCTTACATAATGTTTCCATTATGCCTGGATACCATGTCTGGGCATTAACTTTAAGATGGTGAGGTATAAATTTCCCATGCAATAAATTGTTCTTATCTTTCTGTCCTCCCAACTCACAAGATTTACATCTTCAAGATAGGTCTGGGGCGTCACCTCTGCCCAGTAGTTTTCTTCCCCTGAAAATCTAGCCTCTGAACCCAATTCCTCCCCCAGCCTCCAACCACTACCTGCAGCCAAAAAATAAATCCCCACGCAAGCCAACTCCTGCACCTCCCAGCTCCACATTACAGTAAGTATTTTTTAAAAACTTACCTGTTTGTTGGTGGCCGCTGGTTAGACTACAGTAAATTCCTGAAAACCTGAGCGGAGCATTCCCAGCACCTGCTCTGCTCAGCGCTAATCAATTTCTCCAAGGGGCCCTTAAACAGGCCTTAGGCCCCTCATTAACATATTCAAGGTCTCCTTGTCAAAAGCTTTCTGAAATTTCATGTTAAATGCTTCAAACTTTTTGGAGATGGTAATTTGCTCTGGGCATTTCTGCTCTACTTCTGTCCATCCTCACTTTCCTGACCTGTGGCAAGTGACCATTCCTTCCTCTACCACTGCCAACTCCTTATTTCTCAGTGGGATTACCACCTTCTGAAAATCTTGCTCCAAAAAAAAACAAAACAATATTAAAACTCCCCACTATAAATTGAAGCAACGATTGATGCAGAAATCTAGGCCATAAAATTGCTAGATATGGGGAAGGTGTAAGGTGTAAGGTGGTGTTGCCGGGCCAGGACTTTCTGATGGGGCTCGTGTACATCGGGAATCGGCTGGAGAAGTGTGCCAGCATGAATTCCATTCAGTTTCAGGGTGCACTGAAGAAGCACCCACTGTCCCTATGGCAACCACATGCAAATGACAGAGTTAGGAAGAAATGATGTCCATTCCGTCTTCCCATCTGCCGTTGAGAATATGTGCCACTGGTTAAAAAGTGTAATCTGACAGGGCCTGTTCATCAAGGCAGAAGTATTTACTGCTCAATTGAGATTGCTTGTGGAATTTTAGGCCATATTAAGATATTCACTGCAGGTGTTGCCAAAATAAACATTTTTTTCACTCTTGTTCTCGGGAAGCCTTCCCTACATTCTGCATTACCCTTTTAAAGCATTCTATTTCGAGACAATGACTGAACTAGAAACTGAGGGCAGCAGAATAGGCTTTCCAAGGGGAATCCCACTTTACAATATCTACATGCTGGAGGAAGAAGCAGGAGGCTGTAAGTCAGATTAATCAGGCAGCACTAGAGGATAACTAAACCATCCCAGCACTATCCTTATAGCAGAATGTATAGGCGCACTTTCTGCAATCTGTGTCAGGAAACTATGCTTCAGTCATGAAGCTTTGGAGGAGCCGTAGCCAGATCCACATTAAGGTCCACAGCACATACAATTCTGACTGTGGCAGAGAAAGTGAACAAAATTCACAACTTTTATGTCACAGGTTCATTCCAGGGTGCGACAGGGAACTTTTGCCAGATCAGCCAATTTGCTATGTACTCCTCCATGAGGCAAGTCACAATTCCTTCTTTGCCAGGGCAGCTCAATTTATTTAATTTAACAGTGGTCCTATGCAGATGATTGAGAGGGCCATCACATTTTTCAGAATTTTCTTTTATTCATTCTCAGGATAAGGGCACCTCAGGCAAGGCCAGCATTTATTGCCTATCCCTGGTTGCCGTTGAGAAGGTGGCGGTGAGCCTTCTTCTTGAACCGCTGCAGTCCATGTGGTGAAGGTTCTCCCACAGTGCTGTTAGGTAGGGAGTTTCAGGATTTTGACCCAGCATCAATGAAGGAACGATGATATAAGTCCAAGTCGGATGGTGTGTCTTGGAGGGTGAATTTGCAGGTGATGGTATTCCCATGCACCTGCTGCTCTTGTCATTCTAGGTAGTGGAGGTGCTGGTGGTGGATGTTAAATGTGGTGGATTGGCTGCCGATTAAGTGGACTGCTTTGTCCTGGATGGTATTGAGCTTCTTGAGTGTTGTAAACTATTTTCTTCATTTATCTTCTCCTGCATGTGCAAGGAAGAAAGATTATTGTTGAGATGGGATTTGAAGTTATTGTGGCAAAGATATTAAATATTGGCTGAAGTGTATAAAACTGTCACATATGTTCCATTTTTATGTTTTGTTTTCTGTCAAAAACCTTCAGTTAATCTTAGACTACCTCATGATTTTCTGATATTTCCTGCTTCAAGCAGCAGGATAAATCCTGTTGGTCGATGGTAACCTACACCTGCCCTTTACAGGCCAACTTAGTACATCTAAACTGAGAGTTCTGCTATATATATTGATAATTTATCAAAATATAGTAAAATAATGCAATCCACCCATATGAAATGTCTGAATTTATTGTATTGGAGACTGCTGTTTCTGTGACAGTTGGTGGGGTGGGAAAGGACTCCCAGACTGGGCATTTTCTCATCGCAGCCCTGGTGAGATAGTGGCAAACCTGTATGCTGATTTAAAGCAGATGTACCAACCTGCTGACAACCTGCAGATGTTGGAACCTCCCAGGGCTTCATGACTGGGACTTGGACTGGTCTCCTGAAATGGCCCTGAGGAATCGCGTAACAGTTGTTTCTGACATGTCTCTGGAGCAGGCAGCCTCCACCATAGTTTATGGCTTCTCCTGCCTGTTGGGCGCCTCACCTATGCCCCTCTAGTGGCGTGGTTGCCCGCTGGGCATATTTAAAGAGGTGACCTCTCTCAAATCCCACATACTTTGGCAGGGTCAGTACCGAAGATCATGGATGGGTGCATCCCAACACTTACACTGGGATGGTAGACCTGTGGATTTTCAACCCCAGAGATTTTTCTAATCTTTCCTTTAATTCTTCTTATGATTATCGTAAATTTGTGTCCCTTCATTAATCATGTCGCCATCCAATTGATAAAATCTATCACTATTTATCTTATAACCTTCTTAATCTTGAAGACGTCTATGATGCTACCCTTAACCTCTATTTTAACTATCTTTTTCTGTTTATCTTACTATTTCTATCCTAATTTTCATACTTTTTTTCTCTGAAAATAACCTTTGAAACATTTTCTTTTCTTATTCCTCTTGGCTCTCACCATGAAGACCCGCCTGTAATAATACTCATTTGGTACCTCTCAAGAGGCTTAACAGGCACTTAACCAGACAACCGAGGGCACAAATCCAGCTCCGGAAAGCAGTAGTAAATTAAGTAGCGCAGTGAACTTGTAAAACCCAATTCACTTACATGGCCAGTTCCAGATTTTGAATGACTGATATATAGATCTAAAGGCATCAGAACCAACATATTTGCTTTGATGTGTGTAATTAAGCTTTGGGTTTTGAAATGAGAAAGAAGGAGTAAATACAGTTCACGTTTTAAAAATTGTGAGCATTATCTTGTACTGCAAATTATATTTAAGTTAATGTCTTGGTTAGTTTTGATGTTCTTTGATGTTTAAACATCAAGACCATGAGATTTTCAATTTTCCCTGAGAAAGATTGAAATACAGTGAGCTGCACATCTAGGCTATTCAACAGTTTACTGCTCAGCTCTTTAACGTGCCTGAACTGAGCACAGCTGGTGCAGTGGCAGTTTTAAAGTCTTGATGGTGGTTGGTGGGGTGAGTGCTATAGTAGAGCCTTCTCTTTAGGATAGCCTTCTCACACCAACGGTAACACTGAACCAATTAATGTAGGATTGTTGCAAAATCCATGTGAGAGTGAATATCTGGTGAAAAATCCAAATTTTCCTCTTTAAAATTAACCAGAATTTAACATTTCTAGTATAATAATGCAAAGTTTCCAGAGTAGCATGCCAACCTTTATATTTCACAATTATTCTGAAAAATGTAATCTTAAAAAAAAAACGAAGTGCCATTTGGATTTTCAACCAGACCATCACTCTCCTATTTCCAGCTCCCACCCCAGTTTACAGAAGGTTCTACCAACCCCCACCCCACCGCCCAGCTCCAGACCCAGTTCACAGAGACACTGAACCCTGTCCAGCTCCCCGTCCTTTCACCCACTCTCTCATTTTTTGGCTCTCCCCTCCAATTAAACCTCCAATTCTTTTCCCACCCCATCCCCATTGAAGCTGATTGTCTTCTTTCTCCACATCAAGCTGGCACTCTTTTCCCCCTGCACCTCAGGTCATGCTGGCACTGACCCCCGTCCCCAGTTAATTTCCTCACTTCCTCTCAGTTGAAGCTGGTATTCTCCTTCTTCTCCCCACACACAAAAACCTCACTCCCAGCTTCTTCCCTCTTCCCTCCAAAGCACCCCCCTCCTTTTCCCCTTCATTACCATCTGTTTCCCTCCTTCCCTCTCCCCTCAACACTCTTCCTACTTGAGTGCTGCTGCTAATGTAAGTGATTTCAATGCTGCATGTCATAGCCAGAAACCCCTATTCTCATGAGAATGGAGAACATTCAATGCAGATTTAGTAGGATGGTACCAGGGATGAGGGACTGAGTTATGCAGAAAGAGTAGATTAACAAGAGTTAAGTTCTCTCAAACTGAAAAAGTTGAGGGCAGATTTGATAGAGACGTTCAAAATTATAAAAGGAATAGATAAGATAAATGTAGAAAAAAAAATTCTATTGGTGGGTATATCAAAGACAAGAGACCACGATCTCCAAACTAGCGCAGCGCCATTATAGGACTTGATTACTTAATTGAGGCTGGTACTCTGCTGCATTGTCAGAGGTGTCGTCATTTGGATGACATGTTAAACCAAAGCTCCATCTATCTGTTCCAATATTGTTAATGATCTATTAGCACTATTTGAAGAAGAGCAGGGAGTTCTCCCAAAGTCCTAGCCAATATTACTTCCTCAATCCAAAAGCGATTAACTGGTTATTCATGTGATTGATGTTTGTGGGATCTTGCTTTTTGCCATGTTCATCTTCATAACAGTCGCTGCACTTCAGACTATTCATTGTATGTGAAGCACTTTGGGATATTTCTGAGAGACACAATAAGGTGCTACATAAATGTAAGTCTTTTTTCAAATTTAAGGTTGCTACTGACTTCTTGCTGATCGGTTTTTATTCACTTTTTTACCCAAAAGTGAAACACATTTGCCAACTTTCAAGGTTTCCTGAAAACATGGGGACAATTTTGCAGATAAGCGGGATCAGTGCGGCTGGAGGCCGAGGTGGATGGGAAGTTGTCCAGCCCTCCACAGCATGAGGCGTGGGAGGTTTTAACTCCCGGGCCTTATCTACATGATCGGAGGCAGTCTCCCACCCACCCAAACCCGGCAGGAAGAGCTACGGGATCGGAAGACGGAAGTGAGATTTTGGGTGGCTGGGGACCTGATTGAATGGCTCACGGCATTAGGGTAAGTGTTTGGGATGGTGTTTGGACGTTTAGAGGGGGACAGAAGCCTGGGACACAGAGGCCCAAGGTTTCCTTGTGGGCTCCAGAGGAGCACTCCTGCTCCTCTTGGTACACAAGGAAATTTAATTTTTTTTAATGTAACTTACCTTGCTGGTCCTTTTCTGGTCCTGGATCCACTTACTGACGGGTTTGGCCTGGTGAGAAAGCCACCAGGGCTTCCCCACCCTAGCCTAAGGTTGAGATTGCAGTCGAGTCCCGATGTTGTAATCGGAGCCCGATCCGCATATTTAAATAACCCCACCAGCTTCAGGCGGGTGTCCTCGGCGCTTGTAATTTAAAACTACAGTCAACAGGATCGGGGTTGGGAGGCCAATTTACCTGCACCCCTGGCCAGTTTCCGTAGGCTGGGGGGAGTTAAAATTCCCCCCATGTGTTTTCTGCTCCATTTAGCTGCACAGGAGGCAATACAGTCTGATGTGATAGTACATTCTGCATCCACAGTATGCCAGTGATGAAGGGAGTGGATATTTAGTTCAATGACAGGGTGCTGATCAAGTGGGCTGATCTATCTTGGTTTGTATGACGCTTCTTGAGTGTAGTTGCAGCTGCATCCATCCAGATGAGTGGTGAGTATTCCTTCACACTCCTGACTTGAGCCTTATAGATAATGGAGCCTTATAGGGTCAGGAGATGAGGTACTCTCACAGAGTGCCCAGCCTCTTCTCTGCTTTTGGAGTCAAGGTGTTGATATGGCTGGTGAATTAAGCTTCTAGTTAATGGTGACTGCCAGGGCATTGATGATGGGAGACTTGTCGATGGTGATGCCATTGAAAGTCAAGGAGAGGTGATTGGGCCTATTCTTGTTGGAGATGGTCATTTCCTTGCACTTATGTAGCACAAATGTTACCTGCTAATTGGCAGCCCAAGCCTGGATGTTGTCCAGGTCCTGCTGTAGGCTGGCATGTGTTACTTTATTACCGGAGAAGTTATGAATGGAGCTCAACACTACAGAATTGTCAAAGAAAAGCCCTTATGATGGAGGGAAGCTTATTGATGGAGCAAGCAAAGATGGTTTTACTGAAGACACCACCCTGAGTAACTTCCTGCAGCAATATCCTAGGGCTGTGATGATCAGCCTCTGACAACCACAACCATCTTCCTGTATGTCCGATATGACTCCAGCCACTGGAGGGTTTACCTCTTGAGTTCAGTTTTGTTAAGGTTGTTTGGCACCATACTCTGTTGAATACTGCCTTGATGTTGATAGCAGTTACTCTCATCTATCCTCTGGCATTCAGCTCTTGCAGCCTTGTGTGGATCAAGTCCATAATGAGGGCAGGAGCTGAATGGTTGTGGTAGAACCTGAATTGATCATCTGTGAACAGCTCCTGACCCCTATTTATGAGTAGGTGTTGCTTGATGGCATTATTGATGACTCCATCACTTTGCTTATGATTGGGAGGAAGTTGATAGGATGATAATTGGCAGAGGAAGAATATATATACTTATATTTAAACATACCTGGGATTGATTGCAAGGCAGTAATTTAAACGACGGTTGAGTGATTACAAAGCAGCAACTTACCTTGAGGGGTCTAGATCAGTTGAGAAAGGAAGAGCCTGTATTTGTGTATCACCTTTCACAATCTCAGAACATCCCAAAGCATTTCACAGCCAATGAATTACTTTTCAAGTGTTGTCATTCTTGTAATATAGAGAAACATGGCAGCCAATTTGCACATACCACAAACAGCAGTGAGATAAATGGGAAGTTAATGTGTTTTTTTTTAAAGAGATGTTGGTTGAGGGATAAATGTTGGCCAGGTCACTGGAAGAACTCCCTGCTCTTCTTCAAAAAATGCCATGGGATCTTTAACATCTACCTGAGAGGGCAGTCGGTGCCTCAGTTTAACATCTCATGCAAAAGACAGCACCTGCAGCACTCCTTCAGTAGCACACTGACATCCTAGGCTAGATTATTCGCTCAAGTATCTGAAATGGGGCTTGAACCCACAAACCTCTGCCTCAGAGGTAAGAACACTAAAAATTGAGCCAAAGCTGACACCTGTGTGTAGAATAGTAAATAAAGGGAAAAATCTAGTCAAGAAGTACATATGACATTATAAACTGAATAAGGTGAAACTTGAGTGGTTTATAATCCTCTAAACGTGATGACATTACACTTGCAAGGCCATATAAGACATTGCATTCAGGATAGAGTCTCACTTGATGGGAGCATTGAGGACAGCACATTTGATTCATGGAGCTCCTGATCTTCGAGGCCTTAAAAATCAATGACTGGAAAATTGAGAGCATCACGAATCAGATGCAGTGACCTCTGTGCTCAAATCCTCAATGTACGCACTCATTGCGTGAGCTGCCATGTCGGGAATGGGGCTATAAAATACAATTGGGAGATATGAGAGGTGATTTTATTTAGTTTTGGGTTCATTTTTTTGCCAATATCTGTGAGGATGGATGAAAACAGCCAGTATTCGGTGCACTTGATGCAGTCAGGCTGACGCCCATACTGAAAGATTAATAATTAGCTTGTAAGTTTGTTGAGTGATAATCAACATTTGATTACCAGGAAAGCATAATCAGCTCATATAGCGATATATTAAAAATCTTGTGTATGTGCACATTTCCTATCTAACTTCCTGTTGTCGCTGGGTCAAAATCCTAGAACTCCCTTCCTAACAGCACTGTGGGAGAACCTTCACCACACGGACTGCAGCGGTTCAAGAAGGCGGCTCACCACCATCTTCTCAAGGGCAATTAGGGATGGGCAATAAATGCCGGCCTTGCCAGCGACGCCCACATCCCATGAACGAATAAAAAAAAAACAATTGCCTATAATGATGTAGTTGCAGCTCTGGCCAGTAAGTGATGCCGTGGAGTGAGTTTCTGATATCTCTCTCCCAACACTGGCATGATCTTGTAAGTAAAAAGAAACTTACATTCATTAACTGATCATAGGCAACATCAGAGGTAATTTACTGGCTGCAAAGAAGTATTTTGTTGAATAGTTTATTTGAAGTATAAAAACTGATAAAAACAGAAATCTTGCAAGGGATGGCTTGCACAATTTTGGATACCTACTGAGAAGAAATTATGAGCATATGACAGTGCACCCCCACAACCCATCAACTTCTTGTAGATGTCTTTTTGTTTTTGATGTACAAGTAGTTCTTTTTGGACACTACTGCTTCAAAAAACTGAAGATAATAACATAATTCACTGACAGGCGCCATATCAACAAACTACTCCAAAGTGAGATGGGATATGCATTTGTGTCCCTCTCTGCAAGTCCTCAATCTCCACTGGCTGTTGTGGGAAGGAAGTAGGTTAAGTAAAAGAAGGCCACCCCTCCACTAGTAAGTAAAATTGGAGGATGAGACACCACAGGTCATTGTAGAGTGATATTGTCAGAGATATGGGAGCAAGTTGCCCACCTATTCTTACAGCTGGGGATTGGTACAGGTTATTTGCATGGAAGTAAAGAGAAAAACACACAAAAAGTTACAAGGCAAAAGAAAACAACAGGCAACCAATCCACAATGTCAGTTTTATGCTAGGACAGCATGTTGAAAATCTACCCCAGTGTGCAAGAGGGTAAAAGGTATGTAGCTTCCCATTTGGCGCATTCCTGATGTCTGTAGAACAACTCAGGCTGTTTCCATAGTGATGTTTTCTTCCTCTTGACCAATTTTAATGTCATAATTCTTCTACTTCAGGCATATTTTTCCAAACAAAATGCAAGCAAATTCCCCCTTACTGTAATTTTCTTCTGATGACTCTTAATACATGTAGAGATGCCATATCGCCTTGACTGTTTCCATTCTGGCTCTACATGTGATCTGGTAGCAAAGCGGTAATCTCTTCAGAAATCTGATCAGCAGAGAGTGATCTGGAATAGCCCAGTGCTGCACTACATATATGAAAACTTATAAATGTGACTGCATTTTCTCACTAAAGTTTTAATTGCTGAAGAAGGAAATACAGCTGGTTATGTAGAATGTGGATCCAGTTGGTTAAGTCTTTGCTAATGTGCTTGGAGATGTGGCTCAAATATTTATCTTCAATGAAAGCTCTTGAAACATCTTGAACATGCTTTCTGACTCTATTATTGGATCAATCAAATTCAGCACCAATTTTCAGACTTTTATTACCTCATTGCTTTCATCGAGATGCAGCAGCAGGCTGATCAAGGTGGAATAGATTTTCCATAAACACAGGGTTCCGTTGCATATTTCTAAAACTGATTAGCTTCCCAAGTACATAAATGCTGCAGCTCTCATTTTCTCATTATCATTTTCAAAGAAAGGCTTAATTGCAACTGTTTATTTGATAAAAATGGAGGATACATAATTTCTTGCAACTGATCTAGGTTCTTGGATATGCTTGTTATTGCTTCGACTCCTATAACATTATTGAGTTTAGACTGTTCTTCAATCACAGAAATAATTGCAGACAACAACTTAGTGAGTATCTTTTGAGAAGCTCCAATTGCACCTTTTTTCAAACCTTTTAGAGAGACATTGAACAACAGGAGAAACATCGATCAAGCATTGAAGCAAACTTTCCACAAGAGTTTCTGAGTAACAATTCCAACACCAGAGTGATTTAAAAGCTCTACAAAGGCAGCTAGAGTGATTCTCTGACTCTCATGTGTATCGACAATGACAGGAGTGAGTTGCTCAACCATGCTGATCAGGGACAGCACAGGATGGTCACTGTGCTTGCCAGCAGCATAAGTCCTCCCTGGTGCTTCCTTTTCTTATATGTTCATATCATCACTCCTTCTGTCAAGGCAGCTTGAAGCACCTCAGCAGTGTAATTGCAAGCATCAATATTATCAGGTTCTTGAGGAAGGCTGAAGGTTTTCCTATTCTTCGGAATTCCAAGAGGATGCCTAGGGAATTAGACCCAGTCATTGGAACTGAGATGAATCAGACGGGTGTTGGCGGTAAAGAATGTTTTTGAATCAGGGTTACATACCATTTCACGAAGAGCCCAGATAACAGTTAAAGGCTGCTGAGTTGCTGAATTTGTCAAATCTTTAACAAAGGATTCTTTCCTGTTATCATACCTTTAAGTAAGTAAGTAAGTATTTAATTGAAATTGTGTCATCCCTATGCAGATTTTTCCTCACAGATTCCTATTTTGATGGTTTTGAACCATTTTGATGTGTTAAAGACTGTTTTGATTGAAAGATTTTATTTGAAAACTCAATCTAACTCCTTCACAGTTAATTGCTGTATATCCAAGCAGCCAACAACTTTATTTGAAAAACAAAGATTGGCCCTGATTTTAACCCTACTTGCCCAGTGGGAACAGGACTGGTGAACGGTTAAAATCGCGGGAATCCACTTACCGCCTCGTTCCTGCTGGAAACTCCTCAATCGTGATTTCAATGGTGCCACTGACTAAGGTTAGAAATGCACCCGCCAGAAATCAGTGGGTGCCTGATGATTATATTCAAATCAGGGACACTGATACTGTTTTAACAGGGCGGGACAGAAGTCCCACCCAGTGGCAAACCCACTCAATAAAACCTTGCGGGATTGACCGCAGAAGAACTATCTAAAGGGGCACTCACCGGCAGTCATTTGGATTATAAGGATCTCTGTGTTTTCTGATTACTGGATTGCCAAGGCATTTCAGAGCTTCATGATTGCTTCTTTTTGATTTGTTTGCCTTACTTATCATGACTACGAATTTTCAGTTTATCATAGCTACTATTTTTGCTTCTCTATTCTGGATGGATGAAGAGTAGGAGGAAGTAATGCAGGAGCAGCCTCAGCAACCAGGACAAGCAGCAGCTGAGTCTGTTGGAGCACAGCAGGTGAGGAGGCTGCTCGTGGAAGGCTGTACACAGCCCGAAGGGTCGATAGGCCATGAGTCACTTTCCTGGACATCTCAGCAGAGCAGTGTATCAGGAGGCTGCGCTTCACCAGGCAGGCCATTATGGATCTGTGCAGCCTTTTGCTGTCTGGAGTACCAGGGGTCCATGCTTTGCCAGTGGCTGTGAAAGTCACCACCGCTCTGAACTTTTTCACCTCGGGCTCATTCCAGGCTACTACAGGAGTGATCACCTGCATCTCCCAGCCTTCAGAGCACGGCTGCATTAAGCAGGTCACCAATGCCTTCTTAACCAGAGCCAATCAGTACCTTATTTTCCCAATGGACGCCAACAGCCAGAATGAGAGAGCCCTTGGATTCACCGCAGGAGCTGGTTTCCCTTGTGTACAGGGTATCATTGAGTGCATGTAGCTATCAGGGCAACAGAGAATGAGCCAAGAGCTTTTCTCAACGAGAAAGGCTCTCATTCCTTCAATGTCTAACTGGTGTGTGATAACTGCTGAAGGATCATGCAAGTCTATGCCAGTTACACTGGCAGCTGTCACGATACTTTGATCCTGTCACTCGTCCATCCCCCCACTATTTCAACCCTCCAGGAATGTCAGAGGATGACTGCCAGTGGACAAGGGATACCGCCTCCACACCTGGCTGATGACTCTCCTCTGCAACTCCACCACGCCTGAGTAGCACAGGTACAATAATAGCCCTGGGACCACTGAAGGAATGGATTTGCATTTATATAGCACCTTTCATGACCTCAGGACACCCCAAAGTGCTTTACAGCAAACAAAGTACTTTTTGAAGTGTACTCACTATTGTAATGTAAGGAAACAAGGCAGCCAATTTTTGCACAACAAGGTCCCACAAACAGCAATAAGATACATGACCAGGTAATCTGTTTTTGTAATGTTGTCTGAGGGATAAATATTGGGCAGTGCTCCCCTGCTCTTCAGATAGTGCCGTGGGATCTTTAATGTCCACCTGAGAGGGCAGACAGGGCCTTGGTTTAACATTTCATCTGAAATATAGCACCTGCGACAGTGCAGCACTCCCTTAAGTACTGCACTGCAGTGTCAGCCTAGATTATGTGCTCAAGTCTCTGGAGTAGGGGTTGAGCCTAAACCTTCTGACTCAGAGGTGAGAGTGCTACTACTGAGCCAAGACTAACACCAGGAATATCACTGAATACACCATTGGTAGGTCATTGAAACACTTCCTGCACTGGACCCAGGTGCGGGAGATGTTGCTGCTGCTGGTGACCTCAACTGCCAACTCGAGCCAGGCCTTCTTGGTGGCAGAGGCAGGCCACTTCCTCCTGTCCTCAGGGTAAAACACTTCCCTCCTCCTCCTCACACCGTCCAGTAGCAGCTGCAGTAAGGCATCACTGAAACTTGGAGCAGCCTTGCCCCTGTGCTGCTCCATTGTGATTTCTGGGTCTTTGCTCCAGCAAAAGCCTTTAGAGCAATGGCCCTTTAAATAGAGCTCCTCCAGCTGACAGCCTGTGATGCGGGTGTGTAGTCTGCCCACTGTGCAGGGGCGGAAACCTGAATGGAGAGATTCAAACATGGGATTGCAGGAAAGACGGGTACGGATTTGGGACTAAAACTCACCTGCCCAAAACTGACCTGGAGTTAAAATTGGGGCCAGTGTTTCGGCAGCAGAGGAGCATTTATTAGTAGTGATGCATGAGGCAATATCATGACATCATCACATACACATGAGGGAATTCCCACTTGTAAAAAGAAAGAACTTGCATTTATATAGTGCCTTTCACGAGCTCAGAACACCCCAAATCGCTTTACAGCCAACAAAGTACATTTGAAGTGTAGTCACTGTTGTAATGTAGGAAACGTGGCAGCCAATTTGGGCACAGCAAGCTCCCACAAACAGCAATGTAGTTATGTCGTTTGAGCATGTGCACTGGCAAAACTGTCACAGCCAGTGTGCAAAATAATGAGACCCAGAGGGGCAGCTGATTTACAGAAAGATCAGCTGAACCTTCCATTAGCAAATGGGAGAAAGCTGAGCACCGTAGCCATTCTCTCAAGATCGACTACAATTTCAAAGCAGCAATTGATATGTCAAATCAGAGTTCCCCTTATCAAAATGCATGAATAATTACACAATGGAATTCTAACCATGTGCAGATAATAAAATAAAGTAAATCATACAATATTACAGCTGTCTAGCTACATGTTATATATTTTCCATTGGCAGTTGTACTAATTTTTTCAATATTGGAATGTTGGATGTTGATTTTTTTTTTAAAACTACAAAACTGAACATGCTGCTGCAGGGCAAAAAGAAATAATGGAGTCCTCAGGCTTTCTTTTCTCCAAAAGAAATAAATTGCATTATAAACATGTGTGTGTAAGATTGACGATTGCATTTTTCACAATAATGCCCCTCAATAACCTTCCTTATACTCGGCAGCCATCAATAGTAATGAAAGCTGAGCTTTCGTAGACCAGACTTCAGTAAGTTACAAACTACATAAAGCTTGCATTATGATTCCTTTATACGCTCGTGCATAGAACTGGTCTCTTCAAGAGTCGTTCGAGATTAGAAAAACTGAGGAATTTAATATGATTCTTTGCTTTGATATCCACTTCGGGAGATTTTCAAAGTGGCAACCAGGCAGCTCTGGAACCCTTGAGCATTGTAATATTCCCATTAAAATGAACAGAAAAATAAAGGTCAATTACAAATTAATTTTTAATAATAATAATTAATTTAGGTGCAGCACGAAGAAATTACATTCGGACCAGCAATAAAATATGACAAATATCTCCACTCAGGAAGCTGGTTGCTGCACACTTAATAATTTTCTCGGTCTTGAATTATCACTGTTACAGTCAAAAAAATGAAAATGCTGAAAACATGCAGAAGCAGCTGGAAAAAGACAGATTAATGATCTGACGAAGGGGCTATACCCAAAACCTTCATCTATCTTTTCTCTTTAGAGATGTTGCTGGACAGCTGTGCATTTCCAGCATCTTCTGGTTTTATTTCAGTTTCTAGAAATTGCAGTTTTTTAATCTTTTTATCTCACTTGTAGAGTTATTTATCATATCTCATTGCTGGCCAGTGCACCTCTTTTATATGTGTCTACATATAGTAGATCACCTTTACAATATCGTCTTTGGAGCCATGTATAAAATCTGTTATGAGTGGGAGCGGGCCATATAAAGAAATGCTTTAACAAGGTATCTGTGAGAGCTAGCTATAAATAGTCATTTTAGCCTTAAAAAGTGGCACTATTACATGTTTGCTGCACTGTACAAAACCGTACCCATGTAAATATTAACAAACAATGATATTAAATTTTGTACATGCTATATATAGAAAACATGTAAAAGTACAGCAGTAAAATTCAGCATTCAAATGGTTAATTCGAAAAGCGGTTACAAATTTAAAGTGGAAAACACATTCCACAAGCAAATAAAAGACCTTGCCAACGAATATTTACTTCAAAAAACACATTGATACTTAAACAATGCTAAGTGGTTGTTCAGAAAGCTGCCAGGATGCACTGTCAATTTTAATGAAGCCTTCCTTTTTGGGGTTGTTTTGCTGGTTGCTACATTTCATAGAAGATGACCTGCTGTATATTTCCAGGAATAATAGCGCTTGACTGGATGACTCTTTTCCTGGAACAGCTCTCACATGCAGCTGGCAGCTTTGTGGCTTGTCACGCTGAATTATTGGCTTGCCTGCTCTTCTGGGTACACTTAATGTCATGGATTTGTCAGCTTCAGTGTTCAACATTATGCACAGGGCCAGGGTGGAGGGGTGGGGGTGATTTCCTCTCAGTGGTAACTTTAGCAACTGAGGAGTGTGCTGCAACTGGAAGTCCCTGAGCAAAGCACTAAATAAACAGAGCACTCTTGTTTTGAGCTGCTCAGAGTTTTGCCTAGATGCGCAAAAAACAAATCTGAAGGGCTACTGAAATGTTATTTTAAAAAAAGGAATAAAGGTAATTGTTTTAGAAGTACAGAGCTCCATGTTCTTAAATAAATGACTGGGCTAGGTTTACCATGCATTCACTATCAATGGGTGGATAATCTACCCCGATTACATTTTATTTCATTATTTCCATGTGCCCAATGCTCCTTGCTTTAGTGCATCCATTTAATGAAAACAACAACAACTTGCATTTATATAGTGCCTATAACATAGTAAAATGTTCCAAGGCGCTTCACAGGAGCGTTATCAAACAAGATTTGACACCAAGCCACATAAGGAGATATTAGGACAGGTGACCAAAAGCTTGGTCAAAGAGGTAGGTTTTAAGGAGCGTCTTAAAGAAGGAGAGTAGGTAGAGATGCAGAGAGCTTTAGGAAGGGAATTCCAGAACTTGAGGCCTAGGCAGCTGAAGGCATGGCTGCCAATGGTGCAGTGATGAAAATCAGGGGTGCGCAAGAGGCCAGAATTGGAGGAGCGCAAGGTTGTATGATGGGCTGCCTTCTGCTGTCATTATTTACTTCTTACATGAAAGGAGGGCTAGTGCTAGGACTCTGCAAACCACAGGTTCAGCTGCACAAGAGACTCACACTTCTACGGGTGACAAGTCAATCCAGCACCAGTATAAGTCCCCAGTAAATATCACATTGGATTCTCTGCTTTCTGACTGCTACCATCTGTCATTTGGACATGGCATAGAGTGGGTTCAAATCTCTGATCAACTTGAGGGCCAGTACCAATGTCACTTGTGTTGGCCCACAATTCAAAGCTGGCAATGAGCTGTGAGCTTTGGATAGCATTGAATAATTAACTGCTTTACACTCCCTAAATCGCTGGGCAGGAAACTGACAGGATCAGATGGAACGTCGTTTTACACCCTTCCCAATATTACTTTCCATTGACTTCAATGGAGAGTAAAATTGGATGAGGTATAAAACCAACTTTGCACACATCCTGTCAGTTTCCTGACTGGCAAGTTAGGTTAAAATTGGCCCCCCTCTGTTGCCACATGAGGTTAACTTGTTCAATTCCTGCTTGGATGTGAGACCCCAAAAGCAGCTATTGTTTCTGTAGCAGCCGTCCTGAGAGAAGACCCAACTAGATCAGTGGCTTGCATGATAGAGTTTGTCACAGCAGATATCATTGCTGCTCTAGTTGCTCTGTGGAAAGTTACTGTTCAGGCAGCCATTCCTCTATCCGCACAAGCGATTATTAGCAAAAATGAGAGCTCATGGACTAGGAGGTAACCTTGTGACATTGATCAGTAATTGGTTGAGAGATAGAAGACAGAGAGTAGGGCTATTCTCTGAGTGGCAGGATGTGAAAACTGGTGTTTCCCAAGGATCTGTACTGGAGCATCAGCTTTTCACCATATTTATTAATGACTTGGATGAAGGAATAGAGTTGTATACCCAAATTTGCAGATGACACTAAGTAAGGAGGCACAGTAAATTGTGTGGATGGGAGCAGGAAGTCACAAAGGTTCATAGACAGACTAAATGAGTGGGCAAAACTGTGGCAGATGGTGTTCAATGTGGGGAAGTTTGAGGTCATCCACTTTGGATCCGAGAAAGACAAATTGGAATATTTTCTTAATGGTGAGAGACTAGGAGCTGTGGAGGAAAAAAGGGATTTAGATGCCCATGTACAGAAATCACTAAAAGCAAATGCACAGTCACGAAAAGGAATCAAAAAAACTAATGGAATGTCAGCCTTCATCTCAAGGGGGTTGAAATTCAAAAGTGAGGAAGTGATGCTTCAGTTGTACAGAGCCTTGGTCAGACCCCATCTGGAGTACTGTGTTCAGTTTTGGGCACCAAACCTCAAGAAAGATATATTGTCCTTGGAAGGGTTGCAGTGCAGATTCACCAGAATTATACCAGGACTTAAGGGTTAAATTATGAGGACAGATTCCATAAATTTGTCTTGTAATCCCTTTATAAAGTTGAGGGGTGATCTAATCGAGGTATTTAAAATGAATAAGGGATTTAATAGGGTAGATATAGAGAAACTATTTCCTCAGGTGGTGGAATCCAGAACAAGGGGGCATAATCTTAAAATTAGAGCTAGGCCATATAGGAGTGAAATCAGGAAAAACTTTTTCACACAAAGGATAGTGAAAACCTAGAATTCACTCCCTCAAAAGGCTGTGGGTGTTGGGTCAATTGAAATTTTCAAGACTGAGATCGATAGACTTTTGTTGGGTAAAGATATCAATGATATGGAACAAAGGTGGAAGAATGGAATTGGGGTACAGATCAGCCATTATCTAATAGAATGGTGACTGAATGGCCTACTCCTGTTCCTATGTTCCTTTAAAAATGCTGGGTAACTCCTGTAACTAATTTATGGCACCTGTCAATAAGATGGTTAAAATTTCAAGTGACTAACTAGGTCTCATCATGTTCTGTGTCTGCCTCTGTTTCAAAATAGGCCTACTGGGGTCTGCAACCTTTCAGATGAAATATTGAAACCCTCAATACTTCCAGCCATTCTCTCTTCGCTAATGCTTGGTGACTCAGCTGTACGTGATTCCTGCAGTGCTTCATTACCTATTTTGGAATTAGTGGGAGTATCTGTGCTGGTACTTAGTTCTTGCGGGGGCATTACTGAAAGGCAAATTTATGACAGTTGCTCATCTTCCGTGCTTGGGGGTATTTGCCTCTCCCTGTTTAGTGAAGATAGGATTTCAAGCAGTATTTCAGAAATGATACGCGATTCCGCAATGCTGCCATCCCAGTAGGGAGCTGCACTCAAAGGGAGCCTGGGTGGGAGATAAGGGTTCAAAATTGCAACCTCAATTCTCCATCACACTTTTGGGAGTGTGCGATCACCTCTGATATGTGTGTGGCAAGAGCATTTTTAACGCAATCACTATGTTGGCATTAACCACTGCCAATGTACATGGTGAAGATGATTGACCAGACAGTACACGGTGACCAATGCGTCACGTACTTATCTGTACACACTGATGGGTTAGCACAACCAGCACTAGCTGAGATTCCAATGTCGTGCAGTACCATGATCTTATCAGCGCAACAATTTGTTTCTCATGCGCTATTTCTTGTGATTTATTGTCATCTGTATTCAGTCTAACCCAATGATTGTGAGTAATCTTTGCCTGCAAACAGAACTGCACATTGGGAATTCTACTCAGTAATAGACCTTAGCTACATTTTACTTCTGGAAGCGTGAAAACATCCAAATTACATTTTGCGCTTCACTGTAGTGCATCCTTTAAGGATTAAAGTCTACATTGTTGAGCACAAACATCAATAACAAGACAGAATTTGTGCCACACAATTGTTTCATGCTGACATTGGCATGCTTCATAACAGTCTGTTTGTATATATTTGACACTCATTTTCTTGCCAAAGTGACACCTATTTCCATGTCTGTCACTATTTGTGCTTTTGAAACTATGTAGGTTTGATGCATTTTTGTTAATTTTAAATTCTTGCTTAATTTCAGAATACTCTTATCAGTCTGACATCTAACAATTGCATAGTTTTAGGTCATTTGACATGTCAGTACAATAGCTGCACTTACTTTTGTGCTCTTCTTCAGATCTCTTTCCTGGTCCTGTATATTATAGACACAATTCTTTTGACCTAAATGCGCTCCTCACTGCTCTTGCTGGGGTACTGTTCCACAGGTGCTGACAGTTCTCTGGACTCTTGCCCAAGTGCCAATTCTTCATTTATCAGCCTAGACAGTGAGTGTCGGCAAACTATTTTATCCTGGCATGCATCACAGATGAGCCCTCTCCAGTTCTCATTTGATGTATGCACATATGCACTTTCCAGCAGGGGTAACTGAGTAGCAATCAGAAGCAGAGCCCCAACTGAGCCTGTTTCCAATATAGCTTGAGGCACTCAGGCCTATCATATGACCCTGCCTGAGATCAACTAGCAGCACAAAAAGAAAGAACTGAAGGACTAACTGCCAGGTCCAAGACCTTCCCGTATGTTTCTATCCACACCAGGCAGTTGTTTTTTTACATTATTTTTAGAATTCTATAGCAGCTAATCTGAAAACATAGCAAATTAGTTCAAAAAGTTTATTGGAGGAAAAATTGCACTGGTCACTATGTGTGGTAACATCGTAAATGCATTCCTTGTAAACTCGTTTACAATTTCACTAGAAATACCAGGGTAAATTCACCTATCCCATACTCCCAATGGTCAGCTACACTTGAAAGGAAGATGGATTGGAGAATCAGGGCTACAGCCCTAGCTCCAACCCGTACTCCCTTCAAACAGGGCTCTCCGCTGGGAGCCTTGGATTGGTGAACTGACTCTAACAACCAGAGGAAATCTTTATGAGCACATTTATGGTATCACTTCACATAGGGGCTAAAGGAATTCTTTCCCCCATTATAACTTGAAATCGTGCAACTATCTGCATAGCTTTAATGAACTCTTACAAGGTGAATTTTCTCCTGGTGATATTGGCCTGGAATTTGCCCTTAAAATGACGGCAATGCAAACAGGGCTCACCATTATTTTAGGCCAGATGGAAGAGCAACTTCCGGTGAGCACACGTGTAGTCAAACGTGAAAATTTGGAAGATGCTCTGTTCCTCCGATAGCTGCGCAGGAAGGATAGCTTGTCAGCTGACTCACTGTTGGAATGAAAAGACCAGCGTGAAGTTGCTCTCCTGCCCAGCTGGAAAACAATTATTTTTGCCAGAAAAAGGTACGTCTAGATTTTTTAGTCTGACCAAAATTTTAACAGTGTTGTAACTCTTAATGATTGCCAAACAACCTGTCTGACACTGAAAATTAACTTTTAAAAATGTGGAGTCTCATTCCTTCCAATTTTAATTGATCTTGGACATTTAAAAAAACTTAACATTTTTTTATTCTTTTACTTTTTCTTTCTGTCTCTTTTATCTCTGTCTTTTAATTCAATATTTCTTACACTCTATTTTGTTTTCTGTAACTGATTTTGCATTGAATTTACTGTTCTAGCTTGCACTTCCTGGTTCTGTGTCTGTGTGGATTGTTAACGATGCTTCAATCTAATTGCTTGAGGGGATTGAGAGTTCTTCACCTTGCTCACACAGCTCACAGGTGCCCGATAGAGGATGCTGCACTTTTTTTGGCTCCCCATTGCAGGAAGTTGGCATCCAAAAGCCCCTGGTTAGTTTGTGGGTAAGTTTAAATCTAACGAGTGGTGGGCACCGTTCGTTCACCACTCAGCGCAAAATCCGGGCCAACGTTCATGAAAACATCAATATGAGTACAAAACCCAATTTTCCATTTTGTACTTTTTTTGTAAAATTTCACATAGGAGGTATTTCATCTCCCTTGTTTCTAACTCTTCCTTAAAAGCTTTTTGGTTATCAAAAAAAGACAATCCCAGGAATATAAGCAATTAAGATTTTGATAGTAAATATATCGGCTGAGATTTGACAAAATGAAACTTCATTAGTTAATAAAGTATTCTTTAAATGATCAAATCACACCTTAGCAAAAATGGGCAATCGTTAGCAATGACAGCAACAAGCTTCACTTCCACATCAGATATATTGACAACAGGAATGAGGACTGAACTGAATCAGTCCAAAATTGGCTGCTTCAGTAAAATGCAAATTTTTAGACTGAGATTGGAATCAATTCTTTAAAATAACATTTAACTGGAGGCAACCTTTTCACCTTTGTGAAAAGAATAGCCCTAAATGGCTCACTAAGATTTTATTTCTGATTTAAACTAAAGCTTCCTATGTGAAGATGTCAGTGTTCACTTAGTCGTTTTTTTAAATTCGCATTTTTTGTATATCACAGGCTCCCTGTGTATCAGCACAATTGTGAACTCCTTCCGTACTTACCTTTTGGAGTGCTATGATGTTAAAAAGTATTGCAAATTGATATATAAATGCTGGACACTGTGTCCCTGTTTCCCCAATATTAACACTGACAGGGAGGGCTGAACATTGTCAAAATAAAACTTTATAATAATTCAGCCCTGAGTCAGCATTAGTGTTGGAGTGTCAGGAACTCAGTGTTCACCACTCACACACTGTTGCATATCTTGTCATTACTTTTTATTTTTGTACTTTCTGGAGCTAGTCTATAAATGTGGCATAAATGCCTCTGAGATTTTCTTCTGCACAGTAATATCCCAAAATAAATTTTGAAAAAAAGAAAAAAAACTGATTTTATTCCCCATTCGGAAAGAATAAAGCTCCATCCAACAACTAACAGGAGGTAATGATAAGTGAGCAGTCATGCAGGAAATCTTCATAAAGATGTGGGGGGATCAACTTTATAAAATAAATTGTCCCATATATTGTCAGGTTGCAAAAGTTGTTCTGTAGCTTGTCTTTTTGTATATTAGCCAACATGACAATATCTGTGCTGCGAACACTCATTCACTAATCTCATAGGAAATCAAAATGTAGGTTTCTCCATGTTTCAATTTTTCTCATGAATCACGTGCAGTTAAAAAGACTTTTGCAAATTGCAGAACTTGCAAGTGAATTGTGAATGTTGGCAATGCTACAACAGGGTTCAACTTCAGCCAGCGGAATAAGAACAGATATCTCAGGTTTCCTGGTGATTGTCACAAGCAAGAACCTAGAGAATTTATAATGGACACCAGGCTCTCATGTCTGCTATTCTATTCTCTGATGACCTTAACTACATTTGGTATATAAGGGACAGAGTTCAAGATCACATGATCACAAGATAATTAAAAATGAGAGAGGCCACTTGGCTAATCCATTCAGAGTGATCCTAATGCACTCCCTCCATTGTATCATCCAATTGTTTCTTGAATGATTCCACATTTTTTGCTTCCATTACTGTATCTGGGAGTTTATTTTACACAGTGATCACTCTTTGCATGAAGAAAAAGTTTCTGATAACAATCCTAAACTTATCTTTTACTAATTTGAATGCATGTCCTCTAGTTCTACTTCTGCAACTTAATTTAACGTAATTTTCCGGGCTAACTTTTTCTATCTTATATTCTAGGCAACTACTGTACCTGAGAGAGAATTCTCAAGGCAAGAGAAACAGTATTTCAAATTTTGCCATTGGCATCCTGTGTAGATTTTTTGGATTCGAGCAGAATATTGGCCTGTTTACGATCAGAAGTGAGCAGCTGCTTTCTCCAAAATTCCTAGTCTGCAGCTGACAACAGTCTTGTAATCTGCAGTCCTCTTGTGATTTGTATCCAGATGCTATTTATTTTCCTTCGGTACAGTTTAAGTACATTCATGATGCATTGATTAATATAGTAATGTTGAGAAATCTATGCCTTGCCCATTGGTATCCCACTGCAAGTTTTCCAAGCCTTCCTACTCTTCTGGGAATCAACAGGATAAACATTCGTGAGGCAGTTGTTCTTCCAACGGTTGTCTCCACAGCATCCTGTCATTATCATACCTAATATTTGAAAACTCCTCTTGTTCAATCAGTACAGTTAACACATTTCATTTCTGCAGCAGAATATTTCTTTCCTTATCCTTTGTATAGCATTTAATCTCCATATTGTCCCCCCAGTTAGGAAGAAAGCCACAAACTATTTTAATTGTATTTAACCACCAAAACCACATCTCTCCAGCATATGGAGACAGTCCTGTTTTGCATAGTGTAAAATACCACAATATACAAGCGCCCAGTGACTGAACCCACATCATTCGAAACATCAAACAAGCACCCACTCTATGTCAGTATTCATCAGTCTATTAATTTATTGTAAAGTGTTCCATTGTGTAACTTCTTGCTTTATTTCCCCGACATTGAATTGTATTTGTGCCGTCAATAAGAACTGGTAAGAGTTTTAGACCTTAAAATATAAAATACTTCTTGCTCTTGAACATGCATGATTAGAATTTAGACAAGAATTAATGGAAATTCTGTGACATGACTTATATGCAGTGTTCTTTTTCATAGATGATTAACTAAATTAAATTCTTAGGTTGTACGGGTACTAAAAATCAACTAATCTTATGCTAAATTATTTCCGTGTACATTGAGAATTCTCCACGTTTTCTCCATCTTCTTGTGTCCAGGGCTCTTGATGAAATATCAAAATGTATCCACACACCACAGAAATGTTAACAGCGAGGTTGCAAGAAAGTTCAAACATATCACAAGAAGAAAGTACTAGTCATTCATGGGATTACCTCATTATTCTCAGAAAATCTCTCAGACTGTTGGTTCAGTCATTCACCAAGGTCCCAAATGCCCCGTTGAGCTCACCACACCATTATTAGCTCGCACTTACAGCAATTTGCAGCACAAAAAATTTTCAAGCTGAAGGGTGAGGAAATCTCCAGCAAATCCTGGGCCAATAATAGACTGCAAAGTTAATAGGCAAACTCTTTTTGAAGAAGGTAACTTTGAAATTACATGGATGATATGATACAGGACTCAGTGATTCAAAAATAAAACACAAGACATTATGCATATAATCCACAAGTTTCATTATTTATTTGTTCATTGTTTGGGTGGCTAATTCTACTTGCTAGAAATTCTCTTGTGTGCTGAAAGTGTGCAATGAGTTACCTTTGACTTCTGTGAATTATAGCTCACAGACTAAAATGCTCTAGTTTGCTGAATGGGACTGCGCACATTTGAAAGCATTATTACAAAAGCTCAACTGAATCATATTTTACTTACAACAAAGCTGCACAGGCATTCTTTAACCTGGAAAACAACCACTGAAGCATTATATATATAGGGCTTTGAATTTACTTGTTTCAGATGTACACTAGTGTATTGCTGCATTAGAAGAGGGAGCGGAAATGCATTACTGTGACAGGACTCTTAAATCTTGCAACTGAGATGTAATTTACACAATGTACAGGAACCTGCTCCAAAAGCTTCAGACTAAGACAGGAGTGGGAAGAAATAACCAAAAAGGTCAACATGGTGCATTGAACTCAGTGGACATGGGAGGAGGTCTGAGAAAAGAGAAAAGCACAAAGATAAGTGATGAATATTAACGTGACTGACATTTGTAGCATGATGGAACTATGAATAAGCCAGAAGATAAGCAAGGGATTTTCCTGTACAGTTTTTCAATGAAAGCCCTTATGCAGAAGTTAACAAGTCAAGTGTTTCCATGAGAACACAAAGGGAATAAGCAATGTATATTAAGGTTAACTGTGCCTACATGCTAAATGAAGAGTTATGAGAAGGCTGACTAAAGGGCCATGATTAAAACATGGTAACAAAACAAGAAGTGGCAGTGCTATTTTAGACTACAATGTCTTAGAAGTACAACTAGCAGGGTTTATTTGTTTTTTGTATCTTCACAGTCTTCCCTTGTAGAATAGTGTAAAGTAGTGAAAGGATTTGCAGGCTGATTAACATTCTGACAGGCTGTGATATGAATGCTCCTTCCATGGCGGTAACCATTTTTATACCAGCTGATAGGGTGGTTAGTCCTATACAGCGGGAGGGTTTTATGGGCTCATATGATGGGGCAGTGGGGGGGGCACCCACATCTACTGGACGTGAGTATCTCACTGGATGTCAACCCAGAATTCAGAGGTGGAGCTCTGGGGCTATCTGGAGTGGGTTTTGAACCCTGCATCCTCTGACTTAGATGCCAACACTAAACAAAATTAGCAGGATAATAGCATTTAACTTTTACTACCTGTGAAGTCTGAGATACTATGCTACATGCATGCATTGCCAGTGTAATATACACTCTTGAACAAAGCGAACTGTTCCACCCGCTTCAGGCAAGACTGGTCTTCAATTATAGTGGATGACAAAGTTTGTCTATAATGCTTAGTTTATGGAACATTGCCAACAAGTGAAACAATAACCCGGGTATTCACAGAAATAGAGCATCACCACTAAGTACTACATGTCCTGTCAGTACTGTTGCAAGAGGAATTACTGAGGCTATATATTCAAAATGGTATCTCTCTTCCCCGAAGACATCATTCGAAAACATAATGTCAGGTTCCACATGTACACTGATGACACCCAGCTTTACCTCACCACCACCTCCCTCGGCCCTCCACTGCCTCAGATTTGTCACGCTGCTTGTCCGACATCCAGTACTGGATGAGCAGAAATTTCCTCAAATTAAATATTGGGAAACTGAAGCCATTGTCTTCAGTCCCTGCCACAAATTCCGTTCCCTAGCCACCGATTCCATCCCTCTCCCTGGTCATTGTCTGAGGCTGAACCACACCGTTTGCAACCTTGGTGTTTTACTTGACCCTGAGATGAGCTTCCGACCACATATCCGCTCCACCACCAAGACCGCCTACTTCCACCTCCGTAACATCCCCCGTCTCCGCCCCTGCCTCAGCTCATCTACTGCTGAAACCCTCATCCATGCCTTTGTTACCTTTAGACTTGACAGGTCCAATGCGCTCTTGGCTGGTCTCTCATCTTCCACCTTCCATAAACTTGAGCTTATCCAAAACTCGAAACATGTCCCGTTCTCTCATCACTCCCCATGCTTACATTGGTTCCCAATTTGATCACGTTCCTGTGAAGCACCTTGGGATGTAAAAACACTATATAAATGCAAGTTGTTGTCGTTGTTGTTCAAGCAGAAATGCAGAAAGAATCTGAATCTGGACCATCCAGAAAGTACCCTACTTCATCACCACCACCACCACTCAAAGCCAGACATGCTACAGGATCCTCATTCAGAGTTTGAGATGAGAACACATGGTGAGACACTAAACATGGGTAATGTAGTGCAACTGCTTTTGGCCAACAATACCAAATTGTTGCTGGTCAGAGGTCCACTTTAAATGTCCTACTTACAAAACTTCATGAACACAAGTGTCCTCATGAGTCTATTATCCCCGTGGAAAAAACACTGCAAAGACTTAGACCTGCCATGGAGGAGTCCACCAGCAAGTCAAGGAGACATGGTTATCTGCAATGGAACACAGTGAAGCATCTGCAGTGAAGACCATAAAATTGGGGCGAAGACAACATTTTAAAAAATTCGTTCATGGGATGTGGGCGTCGCTGGCGAGGCCGGCATTTATTGCCCATCCCTAATTGCCCTTGAGAAGGTGGTGGTGAGCAAACATCCCCATTTCTGACCTTATGATGGAGGGAAGGTCATTGATAAAGCAGCTGATGATGGTTGGGCCTAGGACACTGCCCTGAGGAACTCCTGCAGCAATGTCCTGGGGCTGAGATGATTGGCCTCCAATAACCACTACTCTCTTCCTTTGTACTAGGTATGACTCCAGCCACTGGAGAGTTTTCCTCCTGATTCCCACTGACTTCAATTTTACTAGGTCTCCTTGGTGCCACACTCGGTCAAATGCTGCCTTGATGTCAAGGGCAGTCACTCTCACCTCACCTCTGGAATTCAGCTCTTTTGTCCATGTTTGGACCAAGGCTGTAACGAGGTCTGGAGCTGAGTGATCCTGGCGGAACCCAAACTGAGCATCGGTGAGCAAGTTATTGGTGAGTAAGTGCCACTTGATAGCACTGTCGACGACACCTTCCATCACTTTGCTGATGATTGAGAGTAGACTGATGGGACGGTAATTGGCCGGATTGGATTTGTCCTGCTTTTTGTGGACAGGACATACCTGGGCAATTTTCCACATTGTCGGGTAGATGCCAGTATTGTAGCTGTACTGGAACAGCTTGGCTAGAGGCGCGGCCAATTCTGGAGCGCAAGTCTTCAGCAGTACAGCCGGGATGTTGTCGGGGCCCATAGCCTTTGCTGTATCCAGTGCACTCAGCCGTTTCTTGATCTCACGTGGAGTGAATCAAATTGGCTGAAGACTGGCTTCTGTGATGGTGGGGATATCGGGAGGAGGCCGAGATGGATCATCTCATAGATGATCACAATGCTGCTGAAGAAATCATGCCATTTCTTGGAGAACAGATTTGGGCAACCATGAGGAAATTATTCCAAAATCTTGTTGAAGGCCAATGGTCTATGTTCGCACAGATCAGTGGCCTATGAGAGAATTTGGTTATGAGCAGTGAAGTATTCCAAGAACAGGCTGCCATATCAACACAATGTCTGGACCATCATATGTCTCTGCATCGGGTGTAGTAATTGCCTTTGATAGCATTCATACCTACACAGCCATAATAGCACACCACATTCTTGTCACAAATACATGGCCATCTATGTCAGTGGCACATGTTTTTTGTGGGCCTCTTGAATCGCAAAAAGCTGACTTGGAAACCCCACAGCAAGCCAGCATATTTACTCCCTCCATCAGGGACTCACTTTGGTGCAGTTCATAGGTATACAAAATCCTGGATCAAAATCCTGGAACTCCCTACTTAACAGCACTGTGGGAGTACCTTCACCACATGGAATGCAGCGGTTCAAGAAGGTGGCTCACCACCACCTTCTCAAGGGCAATTAGGGTTGGGCAATAAATGCTGGCCTTGCCAGCGACGCCCACATCCCATAAATGAATAAAAAAAATACAAGTTCAGAAGTCACAAGAGAACAGCATCACATTAACTATATTGAATACGTACAAATGATACCAACAAAAATGTTTCACTTCACTGAGAAGTATGAGTCAATTTGCTTTCATGCTCATGAAGAAGGCAATCGACAGCACTGGAAATGGTAAGGGTGCACAAAGAGGTGAAAGGCCAAAAGAAATAAAGTGAAGAGAGTAGGAGGCTCTGGTGAATCTGCTGACAGTTCTTAAATCTTGACAGCTCTAGCCATAATGTTCAATTGAAGGCGTTGGCAATTAGAATTAAATATTGCAATCTTCCTTCTTGCACTAGCTACTGTGATGCTGATGTGTCCAATGCATAAACATCCTTTAAGAGTCAACCGTATAGTGTAAACTAGAGTGATGTGTAGGCCAGGCCAGGCAGGAGTAAAATATTCCCTTCCCTGAAGAGTATTAGTGAACCAGTTGGATTCTTATGACAACCTGCTTTCATGGTCACAGATTACCAAATTTACTGAATTCAATTTCACAACTTGATCATAGTCCAGTACCATAAGGCTTATATTACCATATCGACCGTATTTCATGCATGATGCCCAGAAAGCAAGCACTGACAAACTTTGGGCCAGAATTTGTTGTGAGCGGCAATAGACTTGCCGTTGCCCATATACTCTCCGTAAACTTTTGCGCAGTACAAAGTCTGAAGTGAAGTTAGAATAGTGAATTCAATGTCAAATCAGGTACAGAGAGAGAAATAAAGAGAGGGAAAGAACGATTGGATTAAGAGAGAGAGAAAAAAAAAGAGACAAAGAAAAAGTTTTTAAAAATGTGTTTAATTGTTTTTTAAATCTCCAATAATAATTAAAATCTGAAGGAATGAGACTCCACACTTGTGAAAGTTAATTTTCAATGCCAGAGAGATTGTTTAGCAGTAATTAAGATTTATCACGTTATTAAAAGGATGCTTAGACTGCAATGGACAAGCCCTAACTTTTTGTGGCGAGTTTAGTCTGTATCTACCCACGTAAGTACAGGAACTTCACGTCAATCAATGTATTTTAATGGCAAGTCAGACGGTGAGATGCTGTTTTCGCGAAGCTGGTGAAGTGGCAGTCCATCTTGGACAGCAACTTCCAGATTTTCGAGCTGAACTGCGCATGTGCGCTCGCTGGAAGTTGCTGTCTGAATTGGGCATAAATAACTGTGAGCGCTGTTAGCCTCATCATTATTTTCACAGTAAATTCTGGGCCTTTATCTTCTAACAGTGGTCACATGTCATATTAACAATAAAACCCCTTTTCATTCAGGTAGACCAAGCGATTGCAGGAAGGCACATGAATGGCTTACATGGGTGCGATCCAAAAAACTATAATGTCCTAATAAAAGAGCTTGTCACTCCTGCTGCTGATTCATTCTGAACGCTATGCATGTGAGAACATGCCTAGAAAGAGCGTTTTTGACCTCCCTAATGCAATGTTATGCAGCAAAGTTGCTGATGCCAGGCTTCTCTCTAAATGCGGAACTGCGTGCTGTAAATGTCACAACCATGAGTACAGTGCTAATTGTTGACTATGTCTGTACATTCTTGAAGAAGTTGACAAAAATCAGTTACTGCCTCCTTGCTGAGCCACAGCCTACTGAGATACTGGTCTTCTGTCAAATCCAAATTGTTGTAACCCTACATACATTGCCTGCTGTACCACCAGGTCTACCTTTGGATCTCCCAGGGTGCCCAACAGGCATCTAACCCTCCAAATAATCCAAGTTAGGCACTATATGCAGCATCCACACAACTGCAAAGATAAAAATAAAAGTTTCCTCCAAGGCTTTGTTAATCCTTCGCTCCCTTTGAGAACTCTATCAGTTTATACAACAGGTGTTGCCCCAATTTTAAATAAAATGTGAACGCATAAAATGTACAAGAATTGTGTACAATGCTGGAACAAGTTGCCAGTTCGATTGGTAAGTACGGATACACTGCAACAGTTCATTAAAGGAACTGGATAAGTTCCTTGCTGTGGCTAATATCACTGTGTACAGAAGATAGGTTGAAATTGGGTTTGTAACTCATGGTCACTATGATCTCCTGGAACTTGTTTTTGATCACCTTATAGGGGTCAGAGAGGAATTTCCCAGATTTTTTCCTCCTAAATTGGTCTAGGGTTTTATTCATTTTTTTTGCCTCTCCCAGGAGATCACATGATTGCTAAGGGCAGGGAGTCACGGTGCTTTGTTGCATCGCAACTGTTTGGGACAGGCTCATTGGACTAGCCGGTCATTTCCTGTCCATCTTCTCATATGTTCGTATGTATTCCAGATACCAGGGAGAAATTTTGAGAAATGCTCAAAATGCAGCCAAATTCTGGACTAATTCACAGACCCAGAAGTTCCTCCACATTAAAACACATTTTTCCTGTGGGATAAATGCAACGCACAAAGTAGTTCTCTATTATTTGTTATTTACAAAATATTGAGAAAATATAATTGTTGTTATTTTACTGTTGTGAAAGGCTGTTACATCTTTGTGATGCAGGGTTGTTATACAGTGATGTGGTGACATATTATATTGATGAGTTTAGTTTGGAGACTTGCTGCAGTAGAAAATATTGTAACAGGAGCTATTTTCAAAAAATGGACACTATAGCAACAATGAATTGACTTGCTGCTGGAAAACTGATATGAAGCAGGAGAGTTCAATAGGATGCCATCATTGGGTAGGTACGTACATGTGTCACATGATACATCACATGATTTTGAAAGCCTAAAAAGTATCTGTTTTAGCTAAACATTCACCATCTTTCAGTCCACACATGTAATATAAATTTTATAGGGGTATAGGAATGTCTTATCTGGTTGAGAAAAACATTTCATTAACATAATATCGCCCCAATTCAGAGGGCCTCCCTCCAGTGGGTAGGGAGTGGTAACACCCCAGAAATCATGATGATACACTTGCCACTCCCTTTCCACTCCATTTCTGCTTGCTGGTATTTTTGTCGGGAGTCCCCAGGGCAGCCCCAGGCACCCGCCTGTTTCAGCCGAGAGCCTACTTTGTAATATGCTAATCGGTGTCTTATGATGAACTCCAATGCAATTTTGAGGCACTGCACACACTTTGCCCATTGATACCAAGTGTTGAGCGGCCTAACCAACCACCCTTAAAGGGACCACTGCTGGCTGCTCAGAAAAAGATAAATTCCCTAAAGTATATTTTCAATACTCACCAAAAAGTACAGAAAACTAACTGCCTTCTTGTCAACAAGAAGTCAGGAGACTTGGATAATAAGGAAATGCAGTGTATATTTAACATTCTGCCAGCTGGGCAGAATTCTGAGCTGCCAGTAGCTCTAGCTAATTCCTGGAATATCACAACTGGCAAAGAAAATTTTGAAAAAGGGTCTCCAGATTTCTGTGAAAGTGTCTTTGTTGTTCCCTTGGATGCTAAAAGTGAATTCTGTAAAACTAGGTGAGCCTTAATTTATTCCACCATCAATTTATTGGTGTATCAGTCTGGCTTTCTATGTTTGTAATTTTATCGGAAAGGCCCAGACTGACAGCTTTTTATAATTAGTAGTTTTAACTGGGAGCAGACATTCAAAATGAATATTTGTGCTTCTGAAGTTCAACCCAAACGACTTTGGGTAACGCTTGATAGTTGTCTTGGTAACCACATACCAATATCAGAATGTAATAATGGGAATATGCTTCTGTAAAAACATCTGGTATTTACTATGTAATAAATCTTTATTAACACACGCAAGTCTGATATTGAATTTATTACACGTATACATGACAACATCATTACTTCTCTCAACCCCCACTCCAGGGATCTGTTTCTATCCAGTTTGATTTGATAAAACAGGTCTAAAGGCCTAGATGGCAGAAGTAATGTAGGGTCTGTCACTGATCTGTGTACTATGTTTCAATTGAATCATTTTGTTTTCATTCTGTAAATTGATTTAAAAACCAAAAAAAAATAAGTTGCAGCAATCTGGTTCCAGTTTCCAGTGGGCATGGGCCCACAACACAATACTGTCTCTAAATTGGAACCAAAGTGATACAGCAGTATCACTGCTGTACAGCAGCCAATGTAAAATTTGTCAATGTCAAAACTAAGATATAAAGATGGAAGAAATAGTAGTTAAAGCCAAGATGACCTGTAAATTTAGTACTCAATCCCCGTTAGGGAAATTACAAGATACAGTCTACAGGACAGTCACCACTGAAGAGCACTGCGAACCAGATAACAGAAAGTATTAATACGTCCTCTGTGCTTCTTAAGCTATGATGTGGAGATGCTGGTGATGGACTGGGGTTGGCAAATGTAAAGAATCTTACACCAGGTTATAGTCCAACAAATTTATTTGAAAATCACAAGCTTTCGGAGGCTTTCTCCTTCGTCAGGTGAATGTGGAAATGAAATCCATTTCCACATTCACCTGACGAAGGAGAAAGCCTCCGAAAGCTTGTGATTTTCAAATAAATTTGTTGGACTATAACCTGGTGTTGTAAGATTCTTTACTTCTTAAGCTAAACATAACAAATTACCCTTCTATTTTCATAGCTAGAAGAAACTGAACATTGCATTGTGCATTCATTTCCTACTTCGTAAAAAGCCTGCAAAACCTTATGTCAATGGAAAGCAGTTATATTGCGAGTAGCAGAGGGACTGGAGTCAAGAAGCTGATCAGACGGGGCCCGTTTTTGCATGCTCGTGCCAGCAGCCTGTCCGGGGTTTGGGGAGTACCAGAGACTGCCGTGCATTCTCCTCCAGCTCTGTTATAGAAGGGAGAGCAGGGTAACAAATGAGATGGTGAAGCTCTGCTCAGTTTCATTGCCAGTATTGCTGCAAACATTTGTGACTATAAGAAGCCAGAGTGATCTGGCTTTTACTTGAGATTTGCTTATCCCCAGTGCCGAGTCTAAGTCTCAAAACCCCTGAAGTTAACAGAGTTCAAGTAATGGCCAATAAACTAAAGTGCAGGAGAGAACTGAAGTTAAGTGATATCCCTGCATCGGTTAATTTAGCAACTTGGCCATTTGTGTTAATGAATTATTGCGGATTGTTCCCCATTTAGTAACGTACTCTCTAATACTGAACAGCAGTGTTATTGTGAGTCAGGATTTAAGTAGGGAGAAATGGATAGCCTACATGCCACAGCACTGCATCACTGAATAATTCCTAATAATATTAATTTTAGATTTTATTATTAATCATGAAAACAATGTATTATAAATAAGAGTCAATATTGTACAACAAAGTTCACATCTAAAATTAGTCTGTGGCTGTAATACAAACTGAGGAAATGAGAGCAGGGAACAGATCCCTGTTTCACGTGTTTCTGACTTTCTGGTTCTTTTGGCTGAAACTAGCATGTTATTTTAAGAAACAAAATCGACACCCTGTTCTTGTATCATATTCTTGCAAGTTAGCTGAACATAAACCTTCAGAAAACACCAGGGAAGTGCAAATCTGCCCATGCAGTGAAAATAAGCAATGATTTATGCTTTAAATATTGTTCATACAATATCGTCAATTCAAACAGCCCTTCTCGGAAGACATGGCTTCCTTTCCTGAGTAGATTGCCATGTTTTTGTTGAAATTAAACATCCTGGTGGCTTGGATTCTGCATCCTGTGGATATGAATTTAGTAACAGAACTGGGCCACAAATTAAACATTTAAAGCCCAAAAAAATCCTTGAACATGCTAACATTAATAACTGTTTTGTGGGTGGAACATTCCAGAATGAAAGTGTTGCTAATGTGGTTATTACTCTATCATGACCTCAGGACATCACAAAGTGCTTCAAATCCAATGAATTACTTTTGAAGTGTAATCACTGTTGTAATGTAGGGAAACGCTGCAGTCAATTTGCATGTAGCAAGGTCCCACAAACGGCAATGAGATAAATGACCAGATAATCTTTTTTAGTGATATTGGTTGAGGGATCAATATTGGCCAGGACATCAGGAAAACTCCTTTGCTCTTCTTTGAATAGTGCCATGGGATCTTTCATGTTCACTTGAAAGGGTCTCAGTTTAATGTCTCATCCAAAAGATGGCTTCTCTAACAATCCTGCTCATTGGCAACCTTTTAGAAGGCAATAGGGAGTGATAGGTAAGAAGTGACAGGCAAAATCAAAGTAGAGGCACAAAACAGCATCTACAGGCAAGTGAAGGAGCAGCCAGCACCCAACTCCCTGTTTGATGGCTGCTCAAGTAGAGGTGGTGTTGTGGAAGGGGATTGTGAGGATAGTGGCCCTGTTTGCTACTCCAGAGCATTGGTCAGCATTACAAGAAGCCTGGAAGGAGTTAGAGGAAAATTTGAGGCTGCAGCAGACCATTACTGTGACTGGCAGTGCCAGTCCTGTTCTGCATGTTAGCTGCAGGTATTCTTGCAGTAGACGGCAGAGCTTTGTACCTAGCTCTCCACTGACCTGTGAACCTACGAAGACAGTTTCTTACAGTTGTTGATAGGTATGTGTGCCAGTGACTGCAGATATGGTTAGTGGCTAGTGCAGCTGATCAAACTATGTTGGCTTGTGATTACCCTGGAATGCTTCTTTCATGCAGTACCACATAAAGTATGAAATACCACAATTGGGGTGCTACTGGATCAGTAACCCAGCAGTTGTGAGTTCAAATCCCGGTATAGCACGTTATGAAATTAAATTAGATGAATCTTGATTGCCATTGGATTGCGGACCTGCCAGCATGCAATAAAGTTAATCTAAATTCCTGCCTTAAATCTCCAGTCTGGCTAAGCTGTAGCTTCCCCTCTCAGAGTGATAAATGCCACTCCAAGATTCCATGTGCGGTAAGTGGGGTGGGTGCCACGTTGCACTGCTGTTGGCATGGGTGCCTGCCCCCAATATGGTAATGAACCAATCCCTCGGATTTGGGATGAGATCATGATGAGGCAAAAGCGGAAAGTCACGCTGTAATTCTGGCCATACCAATGCGACACCGAAATTACTGTCCTAAAGTCCCCATCTGAATATTATACGCACGCACCAGAAATAGTTTAGGAAAATATTAGTTCATTTATTGCATTATTTTACATGGAATAGATGAGATGCCGTATCTACCGGTTCAGGTGGGTATAAAAGATCCTACAGCACTTTGTAAAGAACAGATAGGAATTCTCTCAGTATTCTAGCTAACGTTCCTCCCTAAAACAATATAAAAACAGATGTACTGGTCATTTATCAAATTGCTGCTTTTGGGACTTTACTGTGCACAAATTGGTTTGCCTGCAGAACAACAGTTTCTAATTCACATTTAAGATAGCTTTTCCTCTGTAACAAATATGACATTTTGAAGTGTGACATCTGGGGCATAATTTTGACCCTGAGCCGGGAAGGGGGCCGGGGGGTCAAATTGCAGAGAGGAAACCCATTAGTACAGGTTTCCCGGACGTCCTTACGATTTTGACGTAAGGACATTTTTTTTTTTTTTTGTCGGTTTGCCGTCCAACTGAACGGTCTGATTGACAGGCTGGTCTCAGTCGGATAGGAGGCCAGCCATGGAGAGAACGTGTTCAGGTAAGTCTTTGTTTGTATGGATGGGGGGAGGCATGGGGGGCATGGGGCAAGGGTGGGCATGGGGGCATGGTGGGCATAGGTCAGCATGAGGCATAGGTAGGCATGGGGCACAGGTTGGCACGGGGGAGTGATCGAGGGTCAGTCACGGGGGCCTGTGATCATTGGAGGGGAGGATCACAGATTGGGGTCAGGGGTCCGCGATCGGGGATGGGGAGGGTTCTGCAATCATTGAGGGGTCACTGCAGGTAGGCTTGTTGGGCCTGGGGGAAGCACTTCTGCTCCTTCCAGCTCACAAGCTGTGCCAGAAAGGCACCTACCTGTTAGTCTTAGGCCTTCTTCCCTCCTTTCACGAGATGTAAAAGAGAAGGCCCGGGAATCTCGGCCCCTCGGGGTTGAAATCGGAAACTGTAGAAAAATTGAGGCCCCAAGCCTAACAGGCGGCCCCTCATCCCACCCTGGTGAAAACCAGAAATGGGCGGGTTGGGGGCGGGTCTGAAATGGTTGAAATTCTCAATGCTCCCCTGCCCCCAACCCACCCATTTTTCACTGTTAAAATCATGCCTCTGGTGTGCAATATTGACCTGTGGCTGGCATGCTTGAAATGGGAGTGTTAGAAATAATGAGAGTCTAATTATGCATTTATCCTGTAATAACAGGCCTCTGAGCATTAACTGAGAATGACATTAAAAGCTTATAGAAAGGAGAAGACTAAATCAGATATTTTATTTTGTGAAGTGAAATGATAATTTATTGCATTTGAGGAAACAGTAGCACATTGATTTTGTTATTTTTTGCTATAATAATAGAAACAGACTACAGGGTTTGTTTTTGTAATATGCTTCTGTTTAACTAATGATAAATAAAAGCTTCGCAAGAGACACACTGACAGGCGGTGTGTGTTGGAGTCCTCTACACTACACTGGGAATCAGAACAACAGGAAAAATTGAGACATTGCCATTGATGGAATTGACCAATTCATTGGACAGGCTTCTCTTCAATTTCCCAAATTTTCTATTATGTCACGGAAGCAGTAGTGACATGTTGTTCAGATGCTACCATCGTGAAACCTAGCCCACTTGTAGATCACAAAACCAAAAGCATCCTGAACTAAGAATGCTACTTAGGTGCACAGCAAACAGCGGATGGTCTGACTTTGTTAGCAGTGACTGACAGGATTAATGTAAACCAATTGTAAAAGCAGAAAAATGGAGGCTTGTTCTTGGTTAGAGTGGACTGAAAGTATCAGCAAGAACTCTAGTTTGAACTGGACAGAATGCGGACTTCTGTAATAGAATACACTGGAATAACAGATCATTGACTGAGATTCATGCACTGAGCTCAAGATTACTTCTGAAACCCTAAAACTCCATTTTGATCAAGAATGTTTTTACAACACACCCTGTTACTTTAGTAAGTGGGTTCATTTAATTTAGTTTTGGCTTAGTTGATTCTTTTTATTAACAGTGCTAACTTTCACCTCCAAGATTATTCATTCACGCAATCTATACTTTATTCACCCATGAATGCACACGCGAATGTCAACCTGACCAAGATGAAACCTTTTCCTTGTTTCCTCTCGTGCGCTGAATGTAACCACCAGCAGGACCTGGGCAGAAACCTTTATTTCCCAACCTCCTTTCTTTGTGTTTCTTAGAGTTATGGTAGAGAATGGCTCCTCACTGTCTGACAGCAGATCTTAGGTCATTTGAATTGTGGCAGTGCAAACCCAGCTCTTTGCAGATACAAGCTCAGTACACAGCACCGACTTTATTCTGTTGCAATATTTTTCCCCTGTTGTGTTTCCAATAAACTTATCTTGTATCTTCTAAGCCATTTATGCACATCCTGGCCTAAATTATTAATCAACATTGTACATCTACACGCTCATTACTGCTTATCTGATGCCAACATGAAAAATTAAACTAATTTCCCAGAGGAAATGAGCCGCTTGAATTTCCTCCTGACAATGTATTGTATTTGTCATAGGATGAATTTTTAAATCAATTATGCAAGAGCTATTTAAGCAATAATGAACAAAAGGGTCTGTATTTATATAGTAAGTACAACAGACTAGAATTCCTTGTGATCCAATATGAATTGAATTGTTTGATACCTTCCAAGCTCTCAACTAGGATTCTACAGCCCAAGGTTATTTCCATAATTAATTTCTTGTTAAACTTTTAATGAGATTATTACAGTGAGATCAAATTGTTTTGTGAGCAAATGTTAAATGTGTCTATAAGGCACAGTTTGTGTTGATGTGAAGTGGGTTCAGCTTCACATTGATGCAAATCATGCAATGTAGTTTGGGTGTGAAGGCAGTCAAATTGCATTGGATAAGATTTGTGAAACCACCAGCAGGAGGTAGTCTAACACCATTTCCCTTTCATTCCTTCTGCAGTATAATTGCAGCCAGTGTGAAAAGAACTTTAAAATATTCATAGTTGGCTCCTTGGCTAGAAAGCAACATGCAGCCAACACTATAGTTTGTGCCTCCCAGCCCTTTGTCACTCTCAGCAAGTACCAATCTTAAACTAGTACTTAGGGTAATAGCCAAAAAGAGTCTGGGAAAATTTACAACTGTAGTTATCTAGCCTGAGATCATTGCATACAATAACTCTTTCACCAATATAGGCTTTTATGTGAATCAAAATGTCATGTTCAGTAATCTCAGCTGGCTTGATTTGTTTTTTTTCATGGTTTTCTTGGAATAGGCAGTCATTGTTCTTTGTAGAGCTGATATGTAGTACATAGGTAATGAAATGTTTTCATTTTGCCAGGTGAATTGTTGTTTTCTACTTTGACAGTATGAATTAACCCTTTGATTCTGACTGAAAATGACAAGTCATGGCTAGAGAACAATGATAAAATATTTCAAAATATGCATGAGTTATCTCAGAAATATTAATTTAACAAATGTCATTGGGAATGGTAATACTTGCTTAAAATTACACTCAGAGCATGCTATTCCCTTGTAATGTGCAGTGTAATAAAAATCAGATATCAATGGAGTTCAGTTCAAAGGCCCCAAATTTCCTTGGGGGTTCTGCTGAATTCCTGTCATAACTCTGACAGGAGTCCAGCAGAAGCCTTCAGATAATGGATAGGACCTGGTTGCACTGGGTTCTTGCCATTTCCAGGATATCCGACGTCTCCACTCTGATCCTGATGTCTCCACTCTAATCTTTGTGTCCGATATCTCCACAGTAATCCCCCCCCCCCCCATCTCTATGCTAACTGCCGATGAGGTCTCTCGCTCTCATTCTACCCCCACCCCACCTTCTCGGATGTGCAGCTCCTGTCGGCAGCCAGCCTGTCACCTGCAAATCAGCCCCCCCCCCATCGTACTCTTCCAACCATCATATTAAAATCCTGCCCCATGACTGGCCATTCACAGAGAACGAGAGGATTTGTTGTACTCCCTCTCCCTCTTGTCATTGGGAAAAGTACTAACAGTACTGCCAGAAGGGAAACCATTTTTGGGAGTGGCGAAAGTAATCAGAATTTGTTTTTTTTTGCATAAAAACATATAACATATTAACTTTTTGTGAGGGAATTGGTAAAAAAATGTTATTTCATTCAAGAGATGAAACATTGAATTGTTGCCATTATTTAATTTTTATTTATATTTTTAATTATAAGTGATTATAGAAGCTGCATTTCTTTCATTTTGTGTATTGAGAGAGTTTAAAAGTAATGGTTAAGACAATCAGTAAATTCTGGAAGGACTCCCATTATTCAAGTTGGGATGAGGTTCTGAATAAAAGTCCAGAATTTTAAAATGTTTACTTAAGCAGAACCTTAAAGCTACGTACTGATGCAAAGATATTTGGTAAAGGAAGTAAAATAGAAATTAGTTTAATCTTGCCTTAAATTTTGTGTGTTTCTTGCCTATAAAAACCTACACTCTTAACAGATGAATAGTAAAAGTGAAGAGCTGCTCCCTTATGTCACATACAGAGATTATTTATGTAACTGTTGTGTATGATGAGAATAAATGTATTTATTAAGTGACTTGCAATGGATAAGGAAAGCACTGGTTTCCTGGAAAACAAGTAATCAAAAAATATGTATTTTACATTCTCTGGAGAGATCTTTTATAGACTCTTTCCAAATCTTTGCAGTAGAAATATGTTCACTTCTACACTCAGCCAACCGTCCCCCGCAACAGTTTAACTTCTGATTTCCCCATAAGCAACAGAAGATCTGTTAATGTTATTTTAAATTTACAAAAATAGGACACATTAAGGATAAATTTCTTACATTGTGTTGCTGGCAGGAAGCCTCACGCACTGGAAGTAGGTATCACACATTGTGCATCTGTATTTCCAATGCAATTTCAGCAGTCCCTGCCAATAGGTTAAGATGGGAAAATTACCCCTTTAAAGGCAATTCAAGAGCTGAACATTGTGAAGTGTGACATGACAATGGTTAGATTTTAGTACTAGTAAGTGAATGGTTACTACCCAAATGTAGAAGACTGAAACACGGCTCTGATGTGCAGAACAAAAGGAAGAATGCTGATGTGATGAATAAATAAAATAATTGTTTAGAATTAGTTGTATTGAATGGAATGGAGACTCACTGAATGAATGAATTTGTCAATGGCCCCATGAAACAGCTCTCAACCACTTTACCATGAGAAATCACTGAGGAGAGGCCTAGACGTTTCTCCACAGGGAGACTGAACCATCGCTGGGCTGCGATCATACACCTCCTGGTGGCCAATTCAGAACAGTAATGCTCTGGGAATAAAACAAAATGGAGTGCTATTCTGACAAAAAAAATATATAGTATTATAGAATTTTACAGCATAGAATGAGGCCAATTGGCCCATCACACCTGTCCTGGCTCAATAAAAGAGCTATCCACTTAGTCTCATTCTATTGCCTTTTCCCCATACACTTTTTATTTGTTCTTTTTCAAATATTTATCCACTTCCTTTTAAAAGCTATTATAAATTTGGCTTCTACCTTCCTTTCTAGCAGGGCCCTAACAACCCTCTGTGTAACGACAAAGTTCTCCTAACCTCATTTGGTGATGATCTCAAATATATACCGTATAGTTACTGACACACTGACCTGTGAAAATAGGATTTTCCTTATTAAAATATCAAAACCCCATATAATTTGGACTACCTCAATAGATCTTCTCCTAAGTGTTTTTGTGCTAATGAAAAGAACCTCAGTTTCTCTCATCTCTCCTTATAACTAAAGCTTCTCATTCTAGGTATCACCTTCATGAATTTCTTCTGCACCTTCTCCATGGCCTTCATATCCTTCTGAAATTAAAGTGCCCAAATTGGGAGACAAAACTGCAGCCTAACCAGTGATTTGTATTAGAATAGCATTACGTCTTTGCTTTTGTACTCTGTACCCCTATTTACAAAGCCTAGAATCCCATATGCTTTTTTTTACAGCTTTAGTGACTTGCCCTCCCATTTTTAAAGATTAGCTGTGTTTGCTTTACATATTCTAAGTAAGTAAAGTTATAGCATATACACTGAGCTACACAACAAAGAAAGAAATTAAACTCAGTGGCAATAGGTGCATTATACAAGGTAATGTGGGTCTAAAATATAGTCATTTATTACCTGCTATTTGATGATCTAGCCTTGCTAAAGAGCAGCTGGAAAAAGACTGTTTTATGGTTGCCCGATGAAAATAATGATACTAGTTCCCCCAGTGGATCTGTTAGCAAATGCACTGGAGGCATAAAACTAAGCCATACAGACCTCAGCAAGGTTCCAGGCTTGATCCCCTGTCTCTGCTGAATTATCTAATCAGCAGGGATGGCAATAGGAGCAATAGAGCCTTAGCATCTCTGGACTAAGTACAGGAGCAGGTAGTTACAAATATTAGCAAAAGTACCTGCTCCTGATTGCTATACAATGATCCCTATTGGAAAGGCCATGTTTGTCAACATTGAGTATGAATGAAATGGGATTATCTGAAATGGTCATGCATGAAGAATGGAAACTTGGGTGAGGTACAGGAGGATGGTCCATACCTGTGGAATCATATCCCAGTAAGAGTCAATGCTTTCATTAGTGGAAGGAAGAAGCTGAGAGGAGAGTTTAAAACAGATAATGATTACTAATGAAGTGATGTTTGTAAATTTCTGCAGACAATCAAAGCCTGGTGAAACAGCAACTGTAATAATTACAAATTAGTTTGGATCATATAAGCTTCATTTTAATGTCACCCATTCTACTACTACTGGGGTTGATCATAAATTACTTTAAATCTCAGTTTATTCCCAATTTCAGGCTATTATGGTGATGCAACCATATGAGTTTTCAAACAGCACAGTATTATTTTCAGAACAAACATCCTAGATTACAGTTTTATTGAAGAAAGTCCTCCCTGCATTTAAGCAGAATTTGAACCATCGTGTTTTTAGATTAGATTTGAAAGGTGAACCAAAAATAGAGATATGGAGGGCTAAATTGGTCTGTGCCCACTGTGTAAGCACTACATGAACTCCTAAGCCCCGAAAATGGCGTCCAAGTTGCGTGCGCACACGTCCAGCGTGACGTGCGCAGGATGCCATATTAGTAAAGGCGTTTGCTCTCACGCACCTAGCGAACGCCGGCAGCGTGTAAAGTAGGGAGATTATGACCTAAGTGAGTGCGCAACACTGATTTAAAGGGACCGCTGCTATTATGGAACTCAGTTATAATACAAATCAGTACCTCCATGTAGGAGCACAGAGAAGGCAGATCCAAGTTATACTGACGGCTCCTGGGTGCCTTTCTATCTAGTGACTGTAGAGCCCAATTGATTGGCTTCTGAATGTCAATCCAATTTTAACATTAGGAGACAGCCAACATGAAAAGTTTTAAAATTTCTACAGTTATACTACAGCTGGTGTGAATTCTGCACCTCTTGCCTTTAGTACATTCTACAGTCGGACCGCTGATCTGACTCCATAGGTATATTACTAGTTTTGAGACAATCTGTATCCAAAACCGTCTTGCATCAAAACAAAATCAGTCATATAACTGACCCATAAGTGATCCTGTGAGCAGTTCCAAAGTATAAATCATTTTTCTTTATTAATAGCACATGAAAACATTCATGAAAGTGTGATATTTTTACAGTGGTAGAAATTGTGTTGCTGTACTTCACACATTTTCCTATCTGTGCTGACCTCTGGTATTAACTTAATGTTCCACTCAACGGTTAACTTTACTAAAATGTTTTTGATTTCCTTCTGCCTGTGAGCAGCAACGGTTGGGAGATAGTGATGGGCCCATGTTGACTGTTGATCCATCGTTCAATTTCCTGCTGCCAACGGCAGTACTGAGGCAGCAGAGATAAAATCTGATCGAGGTTGGTCTTGTCTTTACCAGAGCAGGAAGCAGTCAGCTATGCAGATAATGGATTATTGAAGTGAAAAGGCAAAACCTACAGTGTGGGAAATTCGAATTTTGGGTGGTGATGTGTTTTCCACTAGTTTTATGGCTACATGCTTATTTTTTGTTTGATTGGAGACTTACATATTTAGAAGTGATAAGGACAAAATACTAAGCAAAATAAGAAAAGAAAATATTTATCAGTTATAATAGCCTTTCCCTCCGCTAGTGCAGCAAGAAATGCAGGTTATAAGGATGACAGTGTAGTATTGTTACTGCCTCTTGTTTGTTTAGGCATACCTGACCTTTAGACTTAATTCCAACTCATTTCTATAGTAACTCTGAGAATCACAATACAACATTTAGTACTGTTGGTTGCCAGCAATAAGCTGCTCATTGTATTTTCAATTTTCATTTCACAGAATAACAATCATTTCCACTGGTCTTCTTGTTTTCCTTTGTCTGCTCCGTTCAATAGATTGACAATTGTTTCAATCGGTGCAAACCATTTTCCCAGAATGCATAGTGTACAGAATTAAATTGTTGAATGCAACGTAACCTCTAGAAATCCATCCTTAAGGTCTTTGTGATAGTATAATAGCATAGATATTTATAGAAACAGCTAGGAGATTTATTATCACATATTAATGAGAAACCTCTGCTCTTCCATAAATCAAAGAAAAAAATATACAGGGATTGGAACAAAAATGTGGCTATGTCCTATTTCAAGTTATAACACTTCTTTATTACATCCTTTCAATTAAACTGTAGCAAGGCCAGGGCTCTAGGATTTTTAAGATGGAAACTATGGCTGCTGTTTTTCTTTTGTCCTTTTAGCTTGAGAGCTTATAGGCAAAACCTAAAAGCATTCCATACACTGAACTTTAAATTGTGGAAGGTATTTCTGTTTATGTATGGATGTATATGTGATGAAAGAAGTACACAGACCTGTCTGGAATATTGGTGCTGGCTACAAAGGACAGCTTATTTCAATAGAACTGCTCTTCTCTTTCTCTCCCCTTCCCTTCTCACTACTCCTCCTCCAACCTTCCGTCTTCCCTCCATTCCTCTCCCCTCTCCATCCTCCATCCCCCACCACCTCCCCTTCCCCCACCTCTCCCACCTCCCCCTCCTATCTGTTTTCTCGGTCCTTCCTCCACCCTCCCTCCTCCCCCTTCCCCCCTCCCCTACTTGGGTTCAATTGTCCCTCTGCCCTCCTACCCTGTTTTAGGTGAATAATGAATTTGGTCATGATGTGGAGATGCCGGTGATGGACTGGGGTTGACAATTGTAAACAATACAACACCAAGTTATAGTCCAGCAATTTTATTTTAAATTCACAAGCTTTCGGAGATTTTCTCCTTCCTCAGGCAAATGTTTGATGAAGAATTTGGTGTTAGCCTTGGCTCAATGGTACCACTCTCATCTCTGTATCCTGCAGGTCCTGAGTTCAAGCCTCACTCCGGAGACATAAGCACATAATTTAGGCTGACACTCCAGTGCAGTACTAAGGGAGTGCTGCTCTGTCGGAGGTGCTACCTTTCAGATGTGATATTAAACTGAGGCCCTGTCTGCCCTTCTGGATAGACGTAAAAGATTCCATGGCATTATTTGAAGAAGGGCAGGGGAGTTTTCCCAGTGTCCTGGCCAACATTTATCCCTCAAGCAACATCACCAAAAAAACAAATTATTTGGTCATTTATCTCATTGCTGTTTGTGGGACCTTGCTGTGTGCAATTTGGCTGCCACATTTCCTTACATTACAACAGCGACAACAATTCAAAAGTAATTCATTGGCTGCGAAGTGCTTTGGAATGTCCTGAGATCATGAAAGGCGCTCTATATATATATATATATATATATATATGCAAGTGCTTTCTTTCTTTACTTTAATGAATTGTGGAGGTTAAAATCCTTAGGTATGCTAACTGAAGTTGGGATTAAGAAGGTTGTTGATTTTACTGCTGGAAACTAAAGGTAGTTGAGGTGCACGAAGGGGGCCGGAGTTCGGGAGTACATGACAATTCACTAAAATAATTTTAATATTTGAACATAGCTTTATCCCATTAGAAAAAGACTTCAAATTTAAAATGTCTACCAGTAGAATCACTCCTACTGTGTATAATACCAGACTGGGTGATTCTGTGACAAGCAAGATGTGACAACCTTGACATCGAAAGCTGACACAGTGCCGCCTACAGACGTAATTGGTACTACAAGCAGTATAATGGATTAGCCCACAGGGGCAAGCTTCTCACAAAATGTTTTGATGAAATTCGTGCCTCATGTACCAAATTGAATGCATAATATATAGATGGGAATTTCCTTGGAGCTGCTCTCGTTCCGCTGCTGTAACTTCACTGGATGTGTAAAGAAAATCCTGTTTATGCACGTAAACTTTGCTTCCGGCCCAGTTAGGCCGCGGAACAGGAGCCGTTCCAAGGAAATTTCAGGCCATAGTGTACTCAACAATGCAAGCAAAAGTGTTAGGCATTCATACGTGATCTTCGCTGATTGGAAACTCTAACCTATTATCTTCGAAAATTACTTCACTCAGTCAAATGACCAAAACTAGCATTTATTTACATCTTGATACTTGTAACATGCTGCATTCTATAAGGTTTCAGGCAGCTCTGAATATTCTGTATTGATCACAATGTAACTTAAAATGGTTACTGGGGATCAGAGCTCAAGGGACATTGTGGGAGTTATTAATAGAGTCAGATATTTCCTATTCTTGACATGTACAGCTTTGTCCCTCAGAGGCCATTCTTTCTTCCTGTTTAATTGTTAAGCACAAAGCAACTATATTAAACTATATTATATAATATATTAAACCATTGGGACTTCCACAAATCAAAACAAGGATTGGATAGATTAGATAAACAAAACACTGTCACCAGGCAGTTTATGACATATTTTTGAAACATTTGTTTGTGTTACTTCCTGCAAACTCCTTCCTACCTACTATTCCAGATGTTATTTTCCCATTTCCTCCCTCCTTCTCAAAGCCATGATTCTCCTAAAGGGAGATAATTTCATGACGAGACAAACATACTATTAGTTTTCACTGGGAACCTATTACTGTGATGAACGAGACTACGTGGTTGTAAGGAAAGTTGAGAAGAACCACAATATTTTGCTGACAAGGACAAATATAATGCAGCTTTTTTCAATAGGAAGAGAACCAAAGTTCAACTAACTACATTTTTTATCTGGTCCGAGCTGACGTCCACAAATGATGTAAATAACCTCAGGCCTATTTGTAGAAGGACAAAGTATGATCTCTTAACCACAGAAATACCAAAGAAATAGATTCATACTCCAAACCATATTAGGCAATTTCAGGGGACAATTTCAACAATGTTCACTCAGGAAGGCCCTAGAGAAAGATTTAACTTTTCAAGTGCAAACTTTTATCAGAACTGGCGTACTCGAGCTGGAGAAACTGGGGGTAAAATTCAACTTGGGAAGGGACACAAAACGGGTGGTAGGGGATGGGCGACCCACTATACTCCCCGCCAGGTTTTTCTTTCCGTTGACTTTGATGGGGTGTACCAGGCGGGGTATATAACGGGTGGCCAATCTGCTACCACTCGTTTTACACCCCAGTCCAAGTTGAAGTTTGCTCCCACTGTTTTTACAGGACAGAGAAGGATAAGTCAGGACCTGCTCAAGTGTCGTTGAGAGGAAGGGAGAAACAACAGGAAGCAACCAAGATTCACATCTACTAGCTACTTTCGCCAACAGGCATCTTAAGGTTTAATTGTTCTGTACACTGTAGGAAGGTGATGGGTTTGTGTTTGTTTGAAACTTTACTCTCCTCTAGCTTTTATTTCAACGTTCAGATTATAATTTCCTTTAATTTAACCTTTAATTAGCAAGAAATGCGTCAAAACATTGCATGGTGGACTGAGTGATGCAGTGGATTAGCATACTGTCCCTTCACCCCTATGATTTTGGATTGATGGGATGAAATTTCCTCTCTCTGATGGCAGTGTATGAAATAAGATACAGCAGTTTCAACCCAGTTCCTTTTGAAATGTCTTTGGAGCAATCTCAACCCAGTTATTACTGAGTGCAGGTGCAAAGCACAAATCTACCCATAATTTGACAGACATGATGCAGAATTGCTGATCCAGGTACAATTGCATAACACTAATCTAAACATTACACTTCCCTCAATTATCCTTTTTCAGCACTCTGTAATCTAACTTTCCTTGCAGAAGAGTATGTTAATCGTCTATTATTTTGCCCATAAAAGCATTCTGAAAGGAAATGTTTTGTAATAATTTTGGCTTATTTCTTGTGTGGCCATGAAGTTGATAGAATGTTGCATCATTGATCGCATGTTACTGATGTTCTTCAGTTATGTGAAACAGCCTCATGGGGGTAATTTTAACCCCTAAGAACAGGTGGGCTGGGGGCGGATGGGTAGTAAAAATTGTCGATTTCATCAGTGGGGCCGCAACCCGGCTGCAACTTCTGGGTTCAACCCAGGCGCGTTTGGATGTGCACGCACCCGAAACCTGGAAATCAAATCAGTGGCCTTCAATTGATTTGCAATCGCAGATTCCAGCACGCTCACTTGACTTCTGAGTTTCCCATGCGATAATCTACCCATCGGGCTCAGTTCTTGGCTCTATGCTAAAATCATGCCCATATGTCTCAGCTGGATTTGCGGCACTTGTGAGCTTGTCCTTTCTGTTGTTTGTTTCAAATGTATTCTTGAATTGAGCCATTAGAATCTTGACTGTTAAGTTGTTACTACATTGAATAATTGCATTAGTGGGTAGTACCATTAGCATACATGCCCCAAAGCACAAACCAAAATTATTAGTAAATATTTCCTGGATTACTCCCTGTGCCACGTGTGAGTAAGTACAGAAACAGGAAGATAGTGCAGATGAATGCGTGGCTGGAGAAGTGGAGCAGGAGGGAGGGCTTCAGATTTCCTGGGGTATTGGGATTTGGGGCAGGAGGGACCTGTACAAGCCGGATAGGTTGCACCTGAACAGGGTTGGGACCAATGTCCTCGCCAGGAGGTTAACTAATGCAGTTGGGAGGGTTTAAACTAATTTGGCAGGTGGAAGGGAACCAGGATGTGGCAGCAGAGAGGAGAGACAAGGTGCATAGAAAACTAGGAGGGACAAACAGCAACAGACTAAAAAATAGTGTAGAAAGAACAGGAATTAGATGGAGGAAAAAAGCAAAACCGATTAGCATGATGTTGGAATGCATGTGTGTTAATGCGAGGAGTGTTACAAGTAAGGCTGATGAGCTGCAGGTCCAAGTTGCCACATGGGGTTATGATATAGTGGCTATAACGGAGACCTGCCTTAAACATGGGCAGGAATAGGAACTAAACATTCCTGACTACAATGTATTCAGGAGGGATAGGGAAGGAATAAAGAAAGGAGGTGGTGTGGCAGTACCGATCAAGGATAATATTACAGAGGTACAACACACTAGAGGATTCAAAGACTGAATCTATTTGGTTAGAGTTAAGGAACGGAAAAGGAGCTGTTACATTGCTGAGTGTTTACGACAGACCCCCAAATAGTGAGAAGGAGATAGAGGAGCAAATCTGTAGGCAAATTTCAGAGAAATGTAAAAATAATAGAGCAGTAATAGTAGGGGACTTCAATTACCCTAATTATAGACTAGGGGGAAAACAGTGTAAAGGACAAGGAGGGTGAAAAATTCCTAACATGTGTACAGGAGAACTTTATTAATCAGTATGTTTCTAGCCCAATGAGGAAGGAAGCAGTGCTAGATCCAGTTCTGGGGAATGAAGTAGGATAAGAGGAGTATATCTCAGTGGGAGAACATCTGGGTAATAGTGATCGTAATATAATTAGGTTTAAAGTAGTTATGGAAAGGGACAAAGAAAAATCAAAGGTACAAATACCCAACTGGAAGAGAGCCAATTTCAATGATTTGGGAAGGGATCTAGCACAGGTGGACTGGAAACAAAGAATGGCCAGGAAAACAGTAAATGAGCAATGGCAGGCCTTCAAGGTGGAAATAGTTCAGGTACAAACACAGCATATTCCCATAAGGAGGAAAGATGGGGCATCCAAAGCTAGAGCTCCCTGGATGACAAAGGAAATAGAGGTTAAAATAAAACAGAAAAAGGAGGTTTATGACAAATGTCAGGTACAAAATACAGTCAAAAACCAGGCAAAATACAGAGAGTGAAGGGGGAAATTGAAGAAGCCTATAAGAAGGACAAAGAGAGAGTATGAGAAAAGATTAGCAGATACCATAAAAGGGAACCTAAAAATCTCTTATTGTCAAATAAAAAGTAAAAGGATAGTTAAAGGAATGGTGGGACCGATTAGGGACAAAAAAGGAAATCTTCTTATGGAGGCAGAGGGCATGACTGAGGTGCAGAATGAGTACTTTTTATCTTTCTCCATAAAAGAAGAGGATGAAGTTAATGTCACAGTAGAGAAGGGGAGAGTAGAGATATTGGATAGGATAAAAATAGAAAGAAAGGAGGTGCTAAATAGGTTGGCATCACTCAAAGTTAACAAGTCACCCGTTCCAGATGGGATACATCCTAGGTTGCTGAGGGAAGCAAGGGTGGATAAAGCAGAAGTTCGGACCATGATCTTTCAATCCTCCTTGGATATGGGAGTGGTGCCAGAGGACTGCAAGATTGCAAATATTACACCCCTGTTCAAAAAGAGTCGAGGGATAAACCTGGTAACTACAGGCCAGTCAGTCTAATATCAGTGGTGGGAAAACTACTAGAGACCATTGTTAAGGACAAAATTAATTCTCACTTGGAGAAGCATGGGTTAATAAGGGACAGTCAACACAGATTTGTTAAAGGCAAATCGTGTCTGACTAACCTGATTGAGTTCTTTGATGAAGTAACAGAGAGGTTTGACGAAAGAAGTGTAGTCGATATATATACGGACTTTCAAAAGGCATTTGATAAAATACCACACAACAGACTTATTCGGAAAATAGAAGCACGTGGGATTAAAGGGACAGTGGTAACATGGGTACATAATTGGCTAAGGGTGAACAAGTGTTTTTCTGATTGGAGAGAAGTATGCAGTGGGTCCCCCAGGGGTCAGTATTAGTACCGGGAGTGCATATTCACAAATCTTTGAAGGTGGCAGGGCAAGTTGATAAGGCGGTTAAGAAAGCGTATGGGATACTCGGCTTTGTAAATAGGGGCATTGAATACAAAAACAAGGAAGTCAGGCTAAACTTTTACAAATCATTGGTTAGGCCTCAGCTGGAGTATTGTGTACAGTTCTGGGCACCACACTTTAGGAAGGATGTCAAGGCCTTGGAGAGGATACAGAGGAGGGTTTACCAGGATGATACCAGGGATGAGGGACTTTGGTTATGTGGAGAGATTGGAGAAGCTGGGATTATTCTCCTTAGAGCAGAGAAGGTTAAGGGGAGACCTAATAGAGGTATTCAAAATTATGAGGGGTTTTGACAGCAAATTTTTTTTTTATTCGTTCATGGGATGTGGGCATCGCTGGTGAGGCTGGCATTTATTGCCCATTCCTAATTGCCCTTGAGAAGGTGGTGGTGAGCCACCTTCTTCAACCGCTGCAGTCCGTGTGGTGACAGTTCACCCACAGTGCTGCTAGGAAGGGAGTTCCAGGATTTTGACCCAGCGATGATGAAGGAACGGCGATATATTTCCAAGTCGGGATGGTGTGTGACTTGGAGGGGAACGTGCAGGTGGTGTTGTTCCCATGTGCCTGCTGCTCTTGTCCTTCTAGGTGGTAGAGGTCGCGGGTTTGGGAGGTGCTGTCGAAGAAGCCTTGGCGAGTTGCTGCAGTGCATCCTGTGGATGGTACACACTGCAGCCACAGTGCGCCGGTGGTGAAGGGAGTGAATGTTTAGGGTGGTGGATGGGGTGCCAATCAAGCGGGCTGCTTTATCCTGGATGGTGTCGACCTTCGTGAGTGTTGTTGGAGCTGCACTCATCCAAGCAAGTGGAGAGTATTCCATCACACTCCTGACTTGTGCCTTGTAGATGGTGGAAAGGCTTTGGGGAGTCAGGAGGTGAGTCACTCGCCGCAGAATAACCAGCCTCTCGTAACCACAGTATTTATATGGCTAGTCCAGTTAAGTTTCTGGTCAATGGTGACCCCCAGGATGTTGATGGTGGGGGATTCGGTGATGGTAATGCCGTTGAATGTTAAGGGGAGGTGGTTAGACTCTCTTTTGTTGGAGATGGTCATTGCCTGGCACTTATCTGGCGCGATTGTTACTTGCCACTTATGAGCCCAAGCCTGGATGTTGTCCAGGTCTTGCTGCATGCGGGCTTGGACTGCTCCATTATTTTAGGGGTTGCGAATGGAACTGAACACTGTGCAATCATCAGCGAACATCCCCATTTCTGACCTTATGATGGAGGGAAGGTCATTGATGAAGCAGCTGAAGATGGTTGGGCATAGGACACTGCCCTGAGCAACTCCTGCAGCAATGTCCTGGGGCTGAGATGATTGGCCTCCTACATCCACTACCATCTTCCTTTGTGCTAGATATGACTCCAGCCACTGGAGAGTTTTCCCCCTGATTCCCATTGACTTCAATTTTACTAGGTCTCCTTGGTGCCACACTCGGTCAAATGCTGCCTTGATGTCAAGGGCAGTCACTCTCACCTCACCTATGGAATTCAGCTCTTTTGTCCATGTTTGAACCAAGTCTGTAATGAGGTCTGGAGCTGAGTGGTCCTGGCGGAACCCAAACTGAGCATCGGTGAGCAGGTTATTGGTGAGTAAGTGCCACTTGATAGCACTGTCGACAACACCTTCCATCACTTTGCTGATGATTGAGAGTAGACTGATGGGGCGGTAATTGGCCGGATTGGATTTGTCCTGCTTTTTGTGGACAGGACATACCTGGGCAATTTTCCACATTGTCAGGTAGATGCCAGTGTTGTAGCTGTACTGGAACAGCTTGGCTAGAGGCGCAGCTAGTTCTGGAGCACAAGTCTTCAGTACTACAGCTGGGATGTTGTCAGGGCCCATAGCCTTTGATGTATCCAGTGCACTCAGCCGTTTCTTGATATCACGTGGAGTGAATCGAATTGGCTGAAGACTGGCTTCTTTGATGGTGGGGATATCGGGAGGAGGCCGAGATGGATCATCCACTCGGCACTTCTGGCTGAAGATGGCTGAAATAGGGAGAAATTGTTTCCTCTGGTGAATGGGTCAGTAACCAAAGGTCACAGATTTAAAATAATTGGCAAAAGAACTAAAGGAGAAATGAGTTGAAATTTTTCACACAGAGGGTTTTTAAGATCTGGAATACACTACTTGAAAGAGTGGTGGAAGCAGATTCCTTAGGAACTTTCAAAAGGCAATTGGACATGTGCTTGAAGAGGACTAACTTGCAGGGTTATGGGGAAAAAGCTGGGGTGTGGGACTGTATTGGACGGCTTTTTCAAAGAGTCGGCACAGGCGCGACAGGCCGAATGGTCTTCTTATGTGCCGTAAGATTCTATGATTCTATGATGCTTTATTGGGCAAAAAGAGACTTCAAACTTCTCTCTGTAAGAGAGTAACTGTATAAATGAATTATCCACAGTATGACAATCTGTATTAGTTGTGTGTATGTTTTTATAGCTCTTCATGTTGTAGCTTGAATGACTGAATGGATCAAGGTACAGATTACAAGATGCATATTTTTATAGTTCATCTATAAAAATCTGGAGCCAAGCAGACGCCCACTGCAAACATAAATCTCTGGGGAAAAAGATATCTGTGTGTTAATCAGATTTCAACTGTGCCCAATATATCTGCTGACTACCAATAATGACACTCCTGACTTGTCTCAACCATTCGGATTCAACAGTGTACAGAGGAATGATTTTTTGAATGTGGTCCCAGTAGGTAGGGCTCGCTGCCAGAAGCATGTATTTCTAAGATTGGGTCTAACATTTGTTGCCTCAACTGAAAGCATTGTGAACACAGGATGGTGAGGGGGGGTGGGCAGCTAAAATTGTTCTTATCGATAATTTTATTACCTCTGGATGTCCAAAGTGCCCATCTGTTTCAGGCAATAAGCCCCTGTTATTATGGAAATTGGAGTCCTATGACATAAATAGGACCCCGATTGCCATTTTAGGTAGGAACTGGTCAGATCCTGAGTAGTGCAGGCTTTGTCCACTTCCCTGGGCAATGGAAGAGAAGAGGCCCAGAAAATGTAAGCCTTGAATTATTTTTTGTATTCCTCGGAGGATCAGGAGTGCACCACTGGGGAAAACAGAAATAATTTGGACCACTGCCATTCCAAAACCTCCACTCTCCGCAATCGCGACCCAGCCCCAGGACATGACTTACCTTCCTAGCGGCAGCTCCGGCCCATTTTCCTTTGCCGAATCCAGTGAGTTGCCTCAGGGACACCTCTTTGCTCCCTGCAGCTCGCCAGGTATATGAGGCTGGAGCTTCAAAATCATGGGGGATACTTCGCCGCCCAAAAGTCAAAGTGGAACCCCCTCCCCATGGAGTGGGAGCCTGATGAAACCTTTCATGTGTGACAGTGTATTTGGTTTTTACTCTGCTCTACAATTAGAGAGCCAAATATTGACAAAATGTAGCACTTTATTACTATCGGTACACTCCTAATCTGTATCTCCAAGACAGCAACCTATTACTGTATAGGGGATAGTTTAAATTGGGAATAAAATCATATTAAGATTGCAAAAGCAATTTGGATTGAACAGGGTTGATAGTAAAGAGATTGCACTGCATAGCCATTACATTTGTGTGGAGACTCAAATTAATTTTTCAAACAGAACTTTTTGTGACATCTTCATTATAAAAATAGGGTCAAAGTTGGTTATAGCTGACAGCTAATAGTGGATATGCTCTTTACAGAATGAAGAGGAGGTGTTTTTCCGCAGTTTCTCAGCTGAAGAAGGCACTCTTGCTATTTTAATCTGTACACAGTCCTGTTTATTGAAAATTGTTCACAGTCACGGAATGGTTACAGGATCATGCAAAACCTGGTTAGTGGAACCTTTCTGGAGCACCTCTCAATTTGTATGTAACAGGAAGTAAGCTGAACACATGGACGGAAAACTTGGAATAAATTGCAGCACTTTATGTAGGGGAGAGAGACCGAGGGGAGTGAATCTCCATTGGGTTGCTCCTGCTCCCCCACCACAACTTTGGAGGAAGAGCCCTGGAAACCTCAGAAAAATGGTGTGAACGGAAACATCGATTTTCCAAGGTTTCTACAGCTCTTCTCCCAAAGTTACAGTGGGTAAGCGAGAGAACCCCTGCCAAAATTTACTCCACAAGTATGAGGGCTATGGGGAGCCAGCTGGAGAAGGTCAAGGTTGAGAGCAGATGTATGTCGAAATGTTGGGACTTGCCATGGGCGTATGCTGGAAAGGAGGAGTGCCCAGCCAGGCAGGGAAGGAGTGAGACCGGGCATGAATAGGACTATTGTCATATTGCCTCAGTTGATAACACTATTGCCTGTGAGTCAGAAGGTTGTGGGTTCAATCCAAACCCCAGGCCTTGAGCATAATCTAGGCTGACAGTTTAATGCAATACTAAAAAAAACGCTGCATTATCAGATGTAAGTAAAAGATTCCATGGCACTAGTCAAAGCAAAGCAGGGAATTCTCCTGGGGTCCCACCTAAAATTCCTCTCATTGCTACCAACACCACCAAAAAATAGATGAAATGGTCGTTCATCTCATTTGCTGTTTGTGGGATCTTTCTGTGTGCAAATTGGCAGCTGTGTTTGCCCACATAACAACACTGACTGCACTTTTAATTCATTGGCTGTGAAGTGCTTTGAGGTATCCTGAGGGATAAGAGCATCTTCTTACTACTTTCACTGAAATTCGTTGATGGAAATTGGCAGCTCTGTTTCCAATTGTTGCAACATTCGCCTGATCAGATTACAACCCCCAACCTCCCATGGGATGCTAATATATATTAGGTGTTGACAGCTCTCTCAATTCAGGAATTGTCCCTTTAGATTAGAAAATTGCAAATGTAACTCTATTATTTAAGAAAGGTGAGAGAGAGAAATCAGGAAATTATATGCCTGTTAGTCTAACATCTGTTGTGGAGAAGTTATTGGAATCAATAATTAAGGAAAGAATGACTGAGCACTTAGTGAAATTTCAGCTGATGAGAGAGCCAACATGGATTTGCAAAGGGTAGGTCATGTCTAATGAACCTAATTGAATTTTTTGAGGAACTAAAGTAGTGGACAGGGGAATATCTATGGATGTATTTTATATGAACTACCAGAAGGCATTCGATAAGGTGACACAAGAAACTGTTAGCTAAAATTAAAGCTCATAGAATTGAAGACAAATTATTGACCAGGTTAGGAGATTGGTTAGACGGTAGAAGCCAAAGAGTAGTGATAATGGGTATGTACTCAAATTGGAAGGAAGTGACTAGTGATGCCCCACAAGGGTCTGTGCTGAGGCCTCAACTCTTCACTATATTTATTAATGACTTAGATAACACAATAGAGAGCCATGCATTCAAGTTTACCGATGACACAAAGATTGGTAGCATAGTAAGCAGTGTAGACGGGAGCAAAAATTACAAAGAAACATTGATAGATTGTGAGTGGGCAAAACTGTGACAGATGGATTTCAGTGCAGTGAGGTCATCCATTTTGGATCAAAAAAACAATAGATCCGAGTATTTTTTAACTGGTGAAAAGTTAGGAACAGTGGAAGTCCAAAGAGATTTAGGGGTCCATGTACACAGATCACTAAAATATAGTCGTCAGGTACAAAAAAAATCAAAAAAGCCAGTGGAATGTTAGCCTTTAGAACTAAAGGGCTAGAATATAAAGGGGCAGAAGTTCTGCTGTTGCTATATAAAGCCTTAGTTAGACCAGTCTGGAGTAATGTGTACAGTTCTGGGCACCACATCTTAGAAAGGATGGGCGCTAAATTGGGCCACGTAGTGCCCATTGTTTAGACTCCATGCGGCCTCCGGAAGTGCCAATCATGTTTCCAGTGTGACGTGCATCGGACGCCATCTTGGTATAGGAGTTAGCGCAGGCACAGATAACGAACACTGGAATCATGTAAAGCAGGGGGAAAATGGATACAATCAATTTGCAATGCTGATTTAAAGTGATAGACACCATTTTGGGACTTAACACTCAACTCAACGCACAGTCTTAACCACAACCATCTGAGCGTGTCTTAGAGTGCTGGGAGGACCTCCACCAGGGCTATTTAAAGGGACCATGCAGGATTTACAGGTTAGTAGCTGGATTATTTCCTCTGGCTGCGGAGACATTTGAAACTGTTTTTGGAGGTCTCCTATACTTGAATACTAGGACTAGGGGACATAACCTAACTTTTAGAGCCAGGACATGCAGGAGTGAAGTTAGTAAATGCTTTTACACCAAAGGGTGGGAGAAGTTTGGAATGCTGTTCTGCAAACGGCAGTTGATGCTAGCTCAATTGAGAATTCTAAATCTGAGATTGATAGATTTCTGTGAACCAAGAGTATGAAGGGATATGGGGCTAAGGCGGGTATATGGAGTTAGGTCACAGGTCCACCGTGATCCCATCAAATAGCTGAACAGGCTCAAGGGGCTAAATGCCACCGCAACTTGCTGCCTCCCGATATGTGCCTGCTTCTCCTGCAAAAAAGCGGGATGTGTCTCGGTGATGTGCCTGTCATGGTTGAATAGCTGCCAGTGTGTGTGGCCTGTGAGTTGGAGGTGGGCAGCTTTTTTTTTATTCGTTCATGGGATGTGGGTGTCGCTGGCAAGGCCAGCATTTATTGCCCATCCCTAATTGCCCTTGAGAAGGTGGTGGTGAGCCGCCTTCTTGAACCACTGCAGTCCGTGTGGTGAACGTTCTCCCACAGTGCTGTTAGGAAGGGAGTTCCAGGATTTTGACCCAGTGACGATGAAGGAACGGTGATATATTTCCAAGTCGGGATGGTGTGTGACTTGGAGGGGAACATGCAGGTGGTGTTCTTCCTATGTGCCTGCTACCCTTGTCCTTCTTGGTGGTAAAGGTCGCGGGTTTGGGAGGTGCTGTCAAAGAAGCCTTGGCGAGTTGCTGCAGTGCATCCTCTGGATGGTATACACTGCAGCCACAGTGCGCTGGTGGTGGAGGGAGTGAATGTTTAGGGTGGTAGATGGCGTACCAATCAAGCGGGCTGCTTTGTCCTGGATGGTGTCGAGCTTCTTGAGTGTTGTTGGAGCTGCACTCATCCAGGCAAGTGGAGAGTATTCCATCACACACCTGGCTTGTGTATTGTAGATGGTGGAAAGGCTTTGGGGGGTCAGGAGGTGAGTCACTCACCGTAGAATACCCAGCCTCTGACCTACTCTTGTAACCACAGTATTTATATGGCTGGTCCAGTTAAGTTTCTGGTCAATGGAGACCCCCAGGATGTTGATGGTGGGGGATTCGGCGATGGTAATGCCGTTGAATGTCAAGGGGAGATGGTTGGACTCTCTCTTGTTGGAGATAGTCATTGCCTGACGCTTGTCTGGCGCGAATGTTACTTGCCACTTATCAGCCCAAGCCTGGATGTTGTCCAGGTCTTGTTGCATGCGGGCTCGGACTGCTTCATTATCTGAGGGGTTGCGAATGGAACTGAACACTGTGCAATCATCAGTGAACATCCCCATTTCTGACCTTATGATGGAGGGGAGGTCATTGATGAAGCAGCTGAAGATGGTTGGGCCTAGGACACTGCCCTGAGGAACTCCTGCAGCAATGTTCTGGGGCTGAGATGATTGGCCTCCAACAACAACTACCATCTTCCTTTGTGCTAGGTATGGCTCCAGTCACTGGAGAGTTTGCCCCCTGATTCCCATTGACTTCAATTTTACGAGGGCTCCTTGGTGCCACACTCGGTCAAATGCTGCCTTGATGTCAAGGGCAGTCACTCTCACCTCGCCTCCAGAATTCAGCTTTTTTGTCCATGTTTGGACCAAGGCTGTAATGAGGTCTGGAGCCGAGTGGTCCTGGTGGAACCCAAACTGAGCATCGGTGAGCAGGTTATTGGTGAGTAAGTGCCACTTGATAGCACTGTCGACGACACCTTCCATCACTTTGCTGATGATTGAGAGTAGACTGATGGGGCGGTAATCGGCCAGATTGGATTTGTCCTGCTTTTTGTGGACAGGACATACCTGGGCAATTTTCCACATTGTCGGGTAGATGCCAGTGTTGTAGCTGTACTGGAACAGTTTGGCTAGAGGCGCGGCTAGTTCTGGAGCACAAGTCTTCAGCACTACAGCTGGGATGTTATCCAGGCCCATAGCCTTTGCTGTATTCAGTGCACTCAGCCGTTTCTTGATATCACGTGGAGTGAATCGAATTGGGTTCTGTGATGGTGGGGATATCGGGAGGAGGCCGAGATGGATCATCCACTCGGCACTTCTGGCTTAAGATGATTGAGGTCTGGCATGCAGATTGGACGATGTGGGATTTAGTAGTGCACAGCCTTTATTCAATATTTTAACATAAGTCATCAGTTTGTAAACATAGGGATGGGAGCTGCATCTGTGTTATGCATGTACGATGTCTGATCTCCATTCAGACTCTGTGCAGGCACGGACTGTTATTTTCAGCAAATAACAGGTACCAGCTAACTTTAAGAGACTTTTAAGTGACAGCCTGCCTTTAAGACTTTGGAGCTCACTCCCCCTGCTGGTGAAAAGTGTGAATTGCATGGAATCCTCATTCACTTATTTCCAATGCAGATTGTTGTAAGTCCTCAAGCCTGGTGAAAGTCTCGTCCTGCCTACGCAGGGGCCATTGGGCGCAGGGTAAAAGCGGATCGTGCTACCCCCTCCCAATAACAGGCCCTATCCAATTTTTCCCCCGATATATTGGCCTTGGAAGGAGTGCAGCGCAGATGCACCAGAATGTTACCAGGTCCGCAAGGGTTAGATTATGAGGAGAGGTTACATAAACTTGGCTTGTATTCCCTGGAATATAGACGCTGAAGGGGTGATTTGATTGAACTTTTTAGGATTTTGAAAGGAATTGATAGGATAGATAGAGAGAAACTTTTTCCGTTGGTGGGGGAGTCTAGGACAAGGGAACATAACCTTAAAATCAGAGCCAGGCTATCCAGGAGAGAAGTTGGGAAACACTTCTTCACACAAAGGGTGGTAGAAATATGGATCCCTCTCCCACAAAAAAAAAGTAGATGCTAGCTCAATTAATAATATTAAATCTGAGATCGATAGATTTTTGCTAGCCAAGGGTATTAAGGGATATGGAGCCAAAGTGCGTGGATGGAGTTAGGATATTGATCACCTATGATCTCATTGAAGGGTGGAACAGACTTGAGGAGCTGAATGGCCTACTCCTGTTCCTACGTTCCTATGTACAACAGAGGAATAGCCCTACAGCCCTTGTTGTTTGCTAAGATGTACAATAAGGGTTAACAGGCTATAATAAACATCTCACCACTAATTGCAAACACATTTAAGTAGAGTGCATTAGACAATAGGCTGTTTTACTCAGATTGTTACTAAATTGTAGAGAATGTTAACCACAACCAGACTATATTGAGATTTTTTTCCTAAAAGATTAAAGGAAAATAGAGATGAAAATTACTTTTAATTCCTGTTCATTGCAAACATCAATATGTTTACCAGATATGGCACAGTAAAGGAAAACCATATTAATCTGATAGTCTTAATGCTTATTTAAACTGTAAAGAACAGACATGATGAATTGGGTAAATATAATAAATCCTGTCTGACTCTTCCACTCATCTGTTACAACCCTTTGGGTTTTCCTATTCTTCCAACTGTTTATTCACCTGGCATAGCTCAGTATGGCTGACGCAGATTAATCTGTTGTTGCAAGCCAGAACTTGACTGCACTACGCATAAATTCTGGCTCAAATAACTATTATAAATGCCTGTTATTAATTATCCATGGTTAAAATAATAAGTATTGAGGATCTTTTGATGCATTAACTATTTCCATAACTTCACGAAAATAAGTGCAAGCTCTAACTAAAAGATTCTGAGAGCACTCTAGTTTACATGTGTAGCTTGCTATTGCTCAGGTTTCTTACGATATAATAATGGAGCAATTTCAGTGAATGAATGTAAAAATCTACAGGACAGAGAGCTGTGTGCTGCTTACCTTGCACTCCTCAACCTCACTCTGATTTTTAATACCGCCGGAACCTAAAAGTCGGCAACCTCAAGGGAGGCCCCATTGGTTCTGTTCCAATTATATTTCAAACACACTGGAATATTATGCCGATTTTTAGGTTCCGGCAGTATTAAAATTAGATTGCGAGCATACTTGGGCATAACTTGACCTCTGCAAGATGGACACAGTGTCTGGTGCAATTCCGGAGGTCTAACTTCCGGGCTGTGCCCACGAAGGAAACTACAGGCCCATTTCTCCAGCTGGCAGGGGCGGGCATCCCCTACCCTGGATGGCAGCCAGTTGTCAGAGTTTCCAGAAGCATGGACTGGTGGGTGTCCGAGATGCACCCATAATGGTGCAAATGCATACGCCAGAGCAGGCACTGGAGGGCACCAGCAGGCATGATCCCGGTGTAACTGCCAGGATCGCTGCCCAAGGAGTTTCGGGCTTTCAGCATACTGAGGAATATTTCCACCAAAAATAAGGAAAAGTTGGGAGGGAGATTTATAGTCAGATAAAGCATATTTGTGTCTGATTATAGTAATAGATTTTACCTCTACAATATCTTTTCAAAACAGATTATTTTACAGTCTATACAATTGATTTATTTAGTTATGTATTGACAGTACATTTACTTTCACTTACATTAATGAAAAAAGTAAGAGAACAATTCCTGTAACAAAGTATAAAAATTAAACCATTTATTGAAAGTGAATGCTTTCTATATTTGGCCAAACACTAATAAAGGTCACATGAAAAGGATAATTTACAATTTATTGCGGTCAGTAAGCTGAAAGGCCACTGTCATTGTGGTTGGTTGTGTTTTTGTCAACGAAGAAAATCATTAATGAACTGCATTCATTCTGTTTTTTGTAATAAAGAAAAAAGCAATTTGTTCCAGGACTTGTTGTGAATTGCTTCGTGTGATAGGTAAAACATTCTGTTGTAACAAATACTTCTCATTTTCTTGTTCATATTGATTTTTTTAAATTTGTAGTAAAACTGGAGATTATGGGAAAGTTCTTCTCTCACAGAGTAATAAATATGTAAACTAGGTTTCCATAAATGTTTTCATAATATAAGATTTTTAAAAATAAAAACAGGATAACTATTTGATTATGAATGTGGTTGAAATTTCAGGGATAAGCATCAATACTAGTGATCAAATCAAAACCAATAATGCATTGCTCGATGTCTTTGAGGCCTGAGGTCCTTAACCCTAATGAGTACTCAGCTCCAGGACAATCTTTCTGGAGCTCAGTGCCTCTATAAAATGGGTTCTGGATGACTGACCTATTCAGTCATGTTGGTTCCTGTTCTTTAAAGGTAGTTACTTGGTAGTTGCATCAAGTACGCTGCATGTCAACCCAGCTATTTCATTGTTTATTTCATGATGCCTTTAGGGTTTCAATACTGCATCCATTCACGCCTCTTTAAAGCTGCACCCCATCTGCCATCTTTGGGAATTACATTTAAGCTCTGCCTAAATAATATCTTAATGATCATCTCTCTCAATTTGCTGGATTTTCAGGAGAAAAGAGCAGAATCAGAGGAGCCATGCAGTACTGCCTCACCAAGATATCCAGTTATTTTGCCTCCTGTGCCTTACACAACTTCACCTTGCAAAAGGACCTTTGTCATGGAGCTACCAGGAGAACACCAGCAGCAGAAACCAATGGTAGTGGACCACCCTGACCATGGGTGCTGCTCAGCTCCAAAGAAGACCTTCCTTCTTTGCAAAATCTCTGAAAATGCTTCACTGAATGGAGCAGTGCTCGTATGTATCCTTGCTCCAGCCATTTCTCTGCTTCATCAGTAGCAGGACAGCGTTAATGCTAAACAGCTTGTCATGTGCCATGTGCCAGGAGTTCTGCAATAATATGCTAATGAGTTGACTGTTACATATTTAGGCTCTATTTAGATTTTTCTCTCATGCTCAGTGCCAAAGTCTACTCCCGTTAGCGATCCCTCACTCCCTATGGACCAGAGTCTGACCTTGTCTGCACAATGTCTCGTAATGTTAGTGTTGCCTAGTGGTGGAACAGAAAACCCTTGTTGCTGTTACAATTTTCTGCAGTTAACATCATTTCTCTCTGTTTTCCTAGTCTTTGGATGGCTGAAGAAGAAACACTGTATCAAACCATGTGACTTAGGCTTCAAACCACGAATTAGCTTTATTAAAAGTAAAAGTTAAACAGAGGCATGGGAGGAGTTTTAACCCTCAAGAACAAGTGGGTTGGGGGGCGGATGGGAAGTTAAAATGTTTGCTTTTTCTAGCACGACCGCATCCCCGGCTCCAACAGGCCCATTTCCCGATTTAACGGAGGCGCGTTTGGATGCATGCGAGTAACCTACTTGCTGGAGTCGGGTCCCTAATTAGTGCAGTTGGGCGGGTAGTTATCGGAGCAATTAACTTCCTTAGGAGGCATGAATTAGGTCTTTTAAAATTGTTTTTAAGAGACCTTCAAATTTTAACGCCTCCTACATAGGTTTCATGGGGCTCGTGAATCTCACCAGGGAATCGGAGGCGAGATTGAGCCGTAGTTCTTGGGGATATTTAAAGTTGTGGTTGATGTGAATAAAAGCTCAGTGACTACAGTTGGTGTCTGAGTTCCCTCTTATAAACGTTTGGCCGAGAGTTCTTGTGTTCATACAGCTTTTTCTAAACTTTGGAGCCTTTCAAACTGACAAGATCAGGATGGGAGGCGCGATGGATGTATTCGAGAGGACATCGGAGCACGAAGGCAATCACCATCCACGGCAGCGACTATGTGCTGTGTTGGAATCTGCAGGGGTCCAAGAGAGAGGTGCACAACACAGATCTGGAGAACAGTAGAGGGAAAAGCTGAGTGGAGAACAGCAGAGAGGGGAGGAACAGAGGGGCTGAGGTTATAGGAGGCACTACCCGTGTGAAAGGGTCGATAGACAGAGGCTGAACTTCCTTGACCCACCTGAGTGGCAGTGCTTACGCAGGCTCAGATTGAGATGGCAGCTGGTCGCAGACATCTGCAGCCTCCTTCAAGAAGAGCTGCTCCCTCCTGGACCTGGTGACCACGCATCGCACATGGCTGTAAAAGTCATCACTGCCCTCAATTTCTTTGCCTCTGGCTCTTTCCAGTGTCCCACCAGAGGCATCTCCAGGGTGTGTCAGTCGTCTGCACATAAATGTATAAGGCAGGTAACGGATGGGTTGTTTGCCAGGGCGTCCACTTATGTGGATTTCCCCCGCGATGACAATAGCCAGAATAAGCAAACAGTCGATTTTGCCTCTGTGGCTGGCTTCCCACAGGTACAGGATGCAATCGATTGCACACATGTGGCAATCTGAGGACCACCACATGAACCAAAAATTTTCATTGGCCTCAAGGGGTTTCACTCCATCAATGCACAGCATTGAAGAGATTCATGCATGTGTGCGCCAGATTCCCTGGCAGCTGTCATAATGCCTTTATACTGTGGCAGTCTAACATTCCAATCCTCTTCCTACAGGAGACAGACTTAAGGGCTGACACGTTGGCGATAAGAGATAGCCCCTTCAAATTTGGCTCATGACACCTGTGAGAAACCCCACCAATGAGGCACAACAGCGCAACAACCAGAGCCACATGATTACTGGGTGTGACATTGAGCAAGCCATCGGCATGTTGAAGATGGGCTTCAGGTGCTTAGATAGGTTTGAAGGTGCCCTTCAGTACTCACCAGTGAGGGTGTCGAGAATCACAGTGGTGTGCTGCGTCCTGCAGCAGAGAGGATTAGAGGTGGAGGACGATGAAGGCGCTTGTCAATCATCCTCTGATGATGAGAACATTGAAGAAAAGGAGAAATATGAAGATGGGGCGCCCATCGCCAGGCCAGCTGCGTACATTGCTGCTTGGGATGCCTCATATCTCAAAGGATCACTAAGTCAGAGTGGGAAAAAGAAACATTAAAATACTCCAGCCGCTCCCACGACCACTGCCACCAATCCCCGCCCATTGCACAAAACAGTCCTTCAACCACACATACACCCATTGCACATCCGCCCAATGGGTAACTTCATGTATTGACATTCATCATGAAGGGCGAGTTGGCAGTCGGAATGCAATAATGGCCAAGACGTGGATGTGATGCTAATCAATAAATTTTATGTGCAGTTACAAAAAAAGGAAACTTCACAATATAACATTTCTTCAAACATCCATGTGCATACCCTTGGTGAAGTACAATTGATTGAACTTACGCTTCCTACCACTTCTACGTGGTACATCCCCTGTGGCTTCAGAAGAGGTAGAGGCAGGCTGCTTAGATCCCTGCCCTGACTGCTGACATGCTTTTGGCTTATGACCTCTGGGTTTTGGAGCCTGTGAGGGTCCCATCAAAGACTGCTCCACCTTCACCTGTGCAGGGGCAGACTCGGACATCGGGAGAGGAGGCAACATGTCAGGTACTTACTGTGGGTGGGGGGGAAAGGGTGAGATGTGGGAGCATTTTGAGTGGAGTCCCCACTTCCATGTCCCCTTTTGCCATCATCCCTCTCCTGGGCCAGTGCCATATCACTCCTACCACTCTGCTGGGGAGCAGCTTGGTGGAGATCAACGACGCATTGTAAGGTATCTGTCATCCCGTTTAATGCAGCAGACACACTGGCTTCCAAAGTCTGCATGGCCATGGCCTGTATAGACCCATTTGTGAGTGTTCCAAAAGCTCCATGGAGGCAGCCACTTTCTCCTTGGCAGACATTCTCGCAATTACTACTGTTGGAGTTGGACTCCTCCATCCTCTCCGCTATTGTGGAGAATGCACCTGGCACATTTGCCAGTAACCCACAAAGTTGCTGCTGTACCTCAATCATTCTCATTTTCAATGATAGTCCCTAGGGTTCAGCATCTGTGTCCCTGCAGCAGAGCTTGGAGAGGAGTGCGTCCCTCGATGCGGACGCCCCACAGCTGCCCCTGCCACTGGTGTCTGCTCATGCTCACTTGTGAGTTGTGAATCACCAGGTGAAAACCCAACTAACTGTGTAAAAGGACCCACTGAAGTGCAAGTATTTGCACAGGTGCATGGCTGTATGCCCTGTGATGGTGCACCCTCAGACGGAATGAGGTCCTCTCAGGAATCGTTGTCATGCATCTCCGCAGATTCTTCTTGTATGCATGAAGGTCCCGGAAGACAAAAGAAAGCAATATGAATCAGTCATAGCAAATTAACAATCTTGCCAACCACCATTCTCAGGTTTCTCATAGTTCAGTCATTGATGAAATAAAGTCAGCATGTGTGTGAAAGATGTTTTAAATTTTGTCCTCAGGCATCTGTGAGTTCCCAGTCTCTCCATCTCCTATCGAGAGGGACACAAATGTGCCACTTATCTCCATTGCGTCCTCCTCTGCATCAGTGAGCTGCACTATTTGTGGAGGGCCACCTCCAGTCCTCTCCCTCTCCCTTGCGTTTTGCACTAGTTTCTCCTACAAGGGGCGAAAGAACAGACTGTAAGTGACTGAAGGTCACGTATTCACCCGATGGATGCAGTGCATGGGGTGAGGGTGACTAATCAGACAGATGCATCACATTGAAAAAGGATTGGGGTGAGTGGCAGCGGTGGATGGATACATGGGGAGGTGAGGACGTGCGTAGAAAGTGAAGGATGGGTACTGCTGAAACTTAAGTGGGTGTGAGACGTGATGTAATGGAGTACGATTGGCAAGACAGAGTGAGGGGGGTGTTGTACCCCACAGGATGTCGGTGAATCAGCAATTGTACTCACTTTTCCTGATCTGGTTAGGTTTTAAAGTGCTACCTGCACTGCATCCGAAACCAGGGCACAATGCGCCTACTGCTCACCTCCTCAGCCATCTCCAGCCACACCTTCTTGGTAAGAGAAGCAGGTTTCTTCCTCCCATTGCTGGGGTAAATTATGTCCATCCTGCTCCTTACTGGACCCAGCAGTACTTCAAGTGAAGCATCGGTGAATCTGGGTGCTGGCCTTGCTCTTTCTGAAGCCCTGCTTAACTTGCTCCTGTCTCCTTCAAATTCCATTTTTGCATCGGCCCTCTAGCGGACTTCCATTCGTGTCATGTGGGTTACGGACGCTACGCAGCTTGGACACATGAAATCCAGAAGACAAAATGTAATCCTTCAATTAAGTTGCAATTGCGGATTCCGACCCGCTATCTTCACTTCCGGATTTTGTGTCCGAATCACCCCCCCGCCCCCCCACCTCCCGCTATCTTCCCGGCTCCGAGTAAATATCGGGGCCATAAGGTCAATACAGTAGATTTCATTTGATTACAGAAAATTTAATTTACAGCTGCCCATATAAGGAAAATTAACAAAAGATGTGGCCTTTTGCTAACTCTCTTAGTAATACTAAACCTGGATCAGCGTCCGTAACATAAAACTTGTACATAAGGTTTCATCTATCACCACAGTGCCTTTAGGTATTTGTCTCGGTCCTGCCGTTAAGTTCAGTAGGACTTCTGTGTTACCTGCATTTCCAGGGTTCCTGGCTGCTACGAACCTCCCCTCCCCCCACTCCACCCCCACCTCCCCGGAAATATCGGGGCCAGAGACTTAATAGAATATAAATTTCTTGGTTTATTGAGCTTCAAATATTACAGTGTTAATATATACAACCTTTGTACAATCAGTCTACGGGAGAACTTGGGCTCTGCCGCCCGAATAGTTTGACGGCCTCTTCTCTTCCTTGCCTGGGATTCTGCATTCCCAGCGTTCCTGGCCTATTGCTGGCTTCTCCTGTCCAATGACAGCAATTTCACCCATTTTCTTCACATTTTTATGTCTCACTTAATTGCGACCAGTTTTCTTCCTTCTCCTATTTTTAACCATCGTCAAGGTCCTTTTGCTTTCTTCCTGAGAGCAAATATTTACACTCATGTTATCATAGTTCCAAAAATGGAACTCAGTTTAACCCAAACATTCAGGAATGATCTATTTCTCCTCCTTGTTGGTTTTCCTCAAGGTTCTTTCTAAAAACTCATTTGGGTCACCTGTTTTAGTGGATTCTTATCTGATAATACAAAGATTTTATTTACATATATCACAGCAGAGGAGAAAGATATTTTGTTACAAATGACTAAACACAGAATTCAAGCACTCATTCTGGCAGCTGACAACTAAGTGATACAATTATTTTATATAAACACAGAACACAACTGCATTAAGCAATACAAAGCACAATACAAAATACAGTTATACACCACAGCATAATAGAAACTAAGTATGTAAACTTGTCACACTGCAACTACATTCTTCCTTTGCAAGCACATATATTTTTTAATTGGTATGTGTAATTAACCCCTTCAATATAGTCCAATTTTTCTTTGTATAAGAGAAGGAAAATGAAGAGGAAGAACAGAAACTTATTTACCACTTGGTCAATTACAATAATGAAAAGGAGGATAATGATGAAGAGGGAGATGGCAGTGGACTGAAGCCCACCGATGGGTTTCTGCACAAACCTCCTGCTCCCTGTTCCTCTCCCTCAACCCCTTCCAACTCACTCATTGTGGCACTTACTTCTTCACTCCCAGGCACTGGCTCAGATACTTTCACCTACAGGGAATTTGATAGCTTTAGTTAATATGTGGCACCGGGTGATTCACCAGAGACCTGGGAAGTCGGTCAGGATGTGCCATACTTTCCCAGCTGATGCTGAGGAGAAGACTGCCTAGGAACCCAGGACCTAGTTGAAAAGAAGGATGTTGAAGGAACATCGTACCTCAGTGCAGGCTCTTAGGTCAGTCTCCAAGGATGTACGGCAACTGATGGGTGTGACTCTCGAGTCTACAGCTCTCTTTTGAGGCAACATCAGGGAATCTTTTTCTTCAGTGTAGGCACCAATGGAGTATTTGACAGCTTTATTGCAATTTGCAGCAGATCCCCAGGGCCCAGTCAGTGCCTGCACCTCCACGGAACCACAGAACCACAGACAATGGCAATGGGGAGAGAATAAAGAGCAGGTTGCATAGCAGCTTCCACATCATGGCGGTCATAATGCATGCCACCGTATCTCAGGACTTTCAGGATCTGTTAGCTGCCATTAGACCACCATCCCGCTAATCAGGGCCCAGTTGAATTGCGATGGCTGGAGCAGTTGTGCCTGATACTGTCATTTTTCTGGACAGCAGCACGTGCCACGCCTCTAGCCTTTCCCCTCACATCACCACGTCTGTAAAACCTGGGAGGCAACACCCGACTACCCAGGAACAAGATCCAGAGATGCAGCCAGCAGTGGCTTCCTGCCAGGAGCAAGGTGCCATGAGAGGCGGGCCATGTCTGTCATCATAACCTTTTTGTAGAGCTTGAGCAGCCAACCACCTCTCACAATACTGGCCCTCAGGTAGCACCTAGGAGAATCACTAGAATAGGAAAGAAAAGCACATTTAGCCACCTAGGCGAAGCATGGTGTTTGGAAAGAATAGATTGGCTTGTGTTCACTTTGGACTTGATTGTATTAAAAGTGAATGTGCACTGACATTGTGCTTTGTTTGTCACGGAGGTTAGAGTCACACAGGAAAGGGAGCATTTATTTGGTACTGATTTATTTGCTGAGGTGATGATTATTGGCACAGTCATAAAGGAACAAAGAAGGCTGATGAGTTTACATGTTATAGGATGGGTGGTAGATTCAGGGAAGGTCCCTTATTTAAAAGTCAGGGAAAAGGAGGTAAGGTGATGATGTCAATGGTAAACGCCTCAGTAAGGTCGATATATGACCTGTGCTGCCTATATATTCTGTGGGGATAGTATTATCTGGTGCGCTGCATCCTCCTTAAGTGCTGTCTGACTCACCTTTGCTCCAGCATTTGCTGCTCCTCCTCCTCCATGATAATGGCATACAAAGGTAAGCCCATAGAGAATGCCATACCTGCTGCTAAGAACTCCTCACTGTGGTTAAGGGATGGGGGGGGCAAACAACTGCCAGTGGTCTGACCCAGTCAGAAGCAGTGAGCAGCAAGTCCAGGTCTTTTTAGGCAGAATGGCAAAAATAAAATTGCTGCAAGAAGTGTCTCCCAGCTACAGAAATCAGTAATCTCCAGACTCAGAAATATATCTACAATATAAGCCCTAATAAGTAAAACTCCTAAACTCCTGGTGTGACAGGATTGCAAATTGGAGAATCAGTCATAGTCAGCATGCTCAATTTACATAGCTCCTAATTCTCTAATCTGTGTTCCTTTCAAGTAAGTTGTGTGATTTTGTAGTTACAATATCTGTCATTTACTGCATACAGACATTGAACCCATGTAATACAGGTGGACGAGATACAGATGTCAATATTAAATTATACAGTCTACTTTAGCACAACTATATTGGTCATTCTCCTCTTCATTCTGCAAACCTGATTGGGATTGAGGATGCATGGTAGTAGCCTTTAAAATAAAGTCCTCAGATAATATTCAGTACAAACTCACAAATTCATCATTTTTATATTCAAGAACTGGTAGACTCTCCGAATGAAGAATTCAATCATTATTTGAAGAGAAAGAAAGGAAGAAATTGCTTCAAAGGAAGACGAGAGACAGAATCTGCCAGTACTAGAGAACTGACATCCAAGGGGAATGGCACAACCAGGAAGGAAGATACCTCTATCCCAGGATCCACAATAGGACCACCTCACAAAAAAAGAGGTTCTTTTTAGAGAAACTATCAGAACATGTGAGCTCATTATCTGTGGTGGTCACGAGTTCAGCTGTCAAACCCACCCACTCCACATTCAGGAGTGACCCGAAGGCTAAGTGCACACAAAATGCAGTCTGTGTTACAACAACTGCACAATTAAATCTTTCTAACACTTGGTACAAAAAAGCTTAGTAGCAGTTAGCTGAGTGGGTTAGCTCTATAGCTGACTACACTGGTTTATAACCAGTATCCTCCCCCATGCAGCCCAGAGATGTTGCCAGTCAAAACACCATTCAGTTCTTAGAGAATCGAAAACAGTTATTGTGACTGATGTGCCACTTGAATTTGAGGCTGACCCTGTAGCGGTTCCTTTGATTATTTCTAATTATTTTAGTTATAGATCTAGTCCAATTTAAAGTACTTTCATTAAATGTAAATAGTAATGAAGTTAACTGCTCTTTTTGCTATGTAAAAGATAATTTACTTTTTTTCTGAAGTCTTGTTAAATAAAATGAGTTTTTTGATGAGGTAACAGAGAGGGTCGATGAGGGCAATGCAGTTGATGTAGTGTATGTGGACTTCCAAAAGGCGTTTGATAAAGTGCCATATAATAGGCTTGTCATCAAAGTTGAAGCCCATGGAATAAAGGGGTCAGTGGCAGCATGGATACAAAATTGGCTAAGTAATAGGAAACAGAGAGTAGTGGTGAACAGTTATTTTTCAGACTGGCGGAAAATATACAGTAGTGTTCCTCAGGGGTCGGTACTAGGACCACTGCTTTTTTTTGATATATTAATGAGTGAGTACTTGGGTGTATAGGGCACAATTTCAAAATTTGCAGATGACACAAAACTTGGAAGGGTAGTGAACAGTGAGGAGGATAGTGATAGACTTCAAGATGACATAGTCACGCTGATGGAATGGGCGGACAAGTGGCAGATGAAATTCAATGCAGCAAAGTATGAAGTAATACATTTCAGTAGGAAGAATGAGGAGAGGCAATATAAACTAAAGAGTACACTTCTAAAAGGGGTACAGGAACAGAGAGATCTGGGGGTATATGTGCACAAATTATTGAAGGTGGCAAGGCAGGTTGAGAAAGCGGTTAAAAAAGCAAATGGGATCCTGGGCTTTATAAATAGAGGCATAGAGTACAAAAGCAAGGAGCTTACGATGAACCTTTATAAAATACTGGTTCGGCCACAACTGAAGTATTGCGTCCAGTTCTGGGCACCGCACTTTAGGAATGAAGTGAAGGCCTTAGAGAGGGTGCAGAAGAGATTTACTAGAATGATTCCAGGGATGACAGACTTCAGTTATGGGCATAGATGGATTGTTCTCCTTAGAGCAGAGAAGGTTGAGAGGAGATTTGATACAGGTATTCAAAGTCACAAAGGGTCTGGACAGAGTAGATAGCGAGAAACTGTTCCCATTGGCGGAAGGGTCAAGAACCAGAGGACATCGAAGGTGATTGGCAAAAGAACCAAAGGTGACATGAGAAAAAAACTTTTTTACACAACAAATGGTTGTGATCTGGAATGCACTGCCTGAGGGTGTGCTGGAAGCAGATTCAATTGTGGCTTTCAAAAGGAAATTGGATAAATACTTGAAGGGAAAAAATTTGCAGGGCTACGGGGATAGAGCGGGGAAGTGTGACTAGCTGGATTGCTCTTGCAGAGAGCCAGCACGGACTTGACGGGCCGAACAGCCTCCTTCCGTGTTTTAACCATTCTATGATTCTTGAAAATGTTTTTAATCACCTTCATCTCCAGACCCTTTCCCTCAGTTCTGCTAATTAGTTGCCATTTCATAATGTATCATTTTTTTAAAAAGTATTTCATGTTGTGAGAGGGCCTGTAACCATGGCGTCAGTTTCTGCAGTGTTCAGACATAGGAGAAGGTCCTTTATCCTCCTGCTCCTGATTTCCAATGAATGCAGAAGATGGCTTTCTTTGTACTAATTAATTTGCTTGTCTGAAGTTTCAAATGTGTCAAAATTTTTAGTGCCTCTTTCAATCAACAATAGTTCAAATTTTTTCCAATACTGTTTTCTTGAGCAAACAGCCTGATATTCATAACTGGCAACAAACCACAACTGAATAGGTACATAACCTACTGATGAACAAGCTGAAAGGACAAAAACTACCAGTTAGAAATTTCAAAAACTATGGGTCAAGAATTAATACCAAGGAGTAGAAAGGGAACCAATGAAATTGCTTCAAATACTTTTGAAAATAGCTTTGGCTAACATTAGCTTTCTCATTAAACTTAGAACTTCGTACTGGAAATAAGGTTTGTAACACAAGAAAATACATATTACAAAATTGACTACAAAGTGATTTAACTTATATATACAATAGTGTATTGCGGTTTGATCTGTTTTTAACAACATTTTTGTCTGTATTCCCACTCTGTGAAGTTGGAGGCTTGTGTTCATGGTGTTTTCTAAAGCTGTCACCCTCATCTGAATTAAAAGATTCAGCTAGGTAGCAGACTACATACAATTGCTCACAGTGTGAGACTGTGCAAGCACTTTGTGGAGAAAGCTCCCTTTATGCATTGTCAGTCTCTGCAAGCAATCTCTACCTGAGGCCTGGTAATTCAAGGTCACAACAGTGACTACAAATATGATTTTTTTTTTCTAAAGGCATCAAAACAAAAGGAAAACATGAATTTTCCAGATTTTATTTGATGTAGGTGTGATAGAAAAATCATTTAATTATTTTCAAGAGTTTGTTTATTTATGGAACTACAAACACCGTGTGAGACAGAGAAACAGTCAGAAAGGGAGATAGAGACTGAGAAAGAGATTGAGGCAGATGATGAGAGGCAGAGCTAGAGACAAACAGGAAGATAGAGAGATAGAGAAACAAGAGACCTGATTGAGAGAGTCAGTCTGTGTGTGGAAGAAAGTGTGCCAGAAGTATATAGAATATCAAACATAATGAAAGGAAGAAAGAGAGAAAGACAGACACTGAATGACATATATACAGAAGAGAGGAGGTAGAATCAAGGAGAGACTTACACAAAGGGAGAGATTGAAAAAGAGACAATCCCAGCGATACATACAAGATATAAACATGTGAAAGGCACACAGAAAGATTGAGATTTAATGAGTGAAAGATGAACAAAGCCAGAGAAAGGGAGAAAGAAAGAATTTGAGAGTTGGAGACAAATAGACAGCTACCAAAAGACACAATTATTTTTCTATCTTTTGTCCATGAGCAGCACGATGGAAGAATTATATTTAGGGCAATTGATTTGTTGTGTCAAAATTGTCAATAATTGTGGAGGAGCTGCAGGAGAAAATGGCTAAAATCTCAGGCAATTTTGAAAGATATTTTTCGTGTAGTTCAGGTCACTTTTCCCTCTCACCAACACTTTCATTTTAATCATGTTTTAAAATGTCCATGCTCTGTTCCTCTCAACCTGCCTAACTGCAAAGGAAGTTTCCAGCTGGTAATAGTAATAGCTGATCACACAGTCAACAATTGTTCAGCTCACCAGTATTGTTTAATCTTAGAGTTTGGATTAAATTGTCCGGCTAGTGAAGCACGAGCAACTGTTACAGTAAGCAGCCAGAAATTACCTATTGGCAGTTTGAGAGGAAGAACATCTTTACTATAAAACAGAAAAAAATGGAAATACTCTGCAGGTCAGACAGCATCCATGGATAAACAGAAGTCAAGTTTTTAGGTCAAACCCTTCCACAGGACTGGAAGATATTGCAGGTGAATAACATTTTAAAAAGAACACAACAATGGAAAGGGGGACGGGGAAAGAAACACACACAGGAAAAGAAATAGAATGACCTATGAACTGCTTGAGTGGAGAATGGGAACTGTTTCAATGACAGAAGTAATATTAGCAGGAGACAATAGGAGGCACAATGAGAGAACTAAAACAAATATAGGAGACACAGAGATTGTGTGAATAACCAAAGCAGGATAGGTAGAAAGGCAAGTAAGAAAAAACAGCAAGGCAGAGCAGGCTCCAGTGGCCCAGGGATCTGGTGGAAGAGGCACGGATGGGAAATGTGGTGAAATTTAGTAATTTAGTAATGCTGGGTTGCCCCCTGACGGTACACACATGGGGATTTCCTCAAGGGACAGGAATGGATGGTAGGCGCGGAGGCCCCCTTGCAGCCTGAAGTATCAAAAGGAGATGAGACTGGAGGGACACCGTTATCCACCACAATTCCTCCTGGACCCATCTCCAGTATCCTGAGTGTTCCGGTCACTGACAAGATACTGGCATTGAGTACAGTGGAGCGGTGGAACTAGGGCCCAGAGGAGTGTACCAGGCCAGGTCATGGCCTGAAACAATCCAAAACAGAACTGTTGGCCCCAGTGAAAACAGATCTTTTATAAAGGGGCTGATTTCAGCTTTCTACACCTGCAGCCGGATCTATTGGTTCCTCCCACAAGCAGCTGGCCAGTACTGCAAACTCCGATCTTCCACCTAGCAGGTCCCAAGAATTGCTGTACTGACGCAAGTGACCAGCCGGAATATGTGAATTCCCTTACCCGGGGAACTCCTGCGGGACCCTTGATGGATGGGGATTATGTATTTTTGGCGAGTGATTGGAGCTTTGAAATATTGGAAGATTAGCAGGCCATTAAAACTGTAATCAGTTTTTCATCTCTTTTATATGTGAAGGAGGCCTTACTCTCCGTCTCCTCCAATATTGCTGGTTTCTGCAGCCCTGCTCCTCTCCTCTGATCTACAAAAAAAAGATAGCAGATACCATACAGGAAATGACAGGTTGCTTTTATATTTCCTGGCTAGATTGTCATCTGTGGTGGGCAATCATGGAAAGAATGAAAAGGAGAAAATTTGGGGAGAAATAATTAGCAAAAATAAGCTTGAGAGCCAAAATATTTGGAATGTATTAGTTAGTCTGTCTCAATTCCTATAATTGCTCCAGCAACCAGATTTGCACAATAAACCTTTCCAGTTTATCATAGATTAACAGGGGTGAAGTGATAGAATCCTTGAATAAAACTGCAGCTATTGCTTTCTGTCTGTACAAAGAATATACACATATCTCAAAAATAGATGCACTGAAGTGTTTATGGTTTGCAGCTGAATTTGGAAATATTTTGTTTTATTTATTTAAGTCATTTAGACAGAATATACCCATTAGACTTAAATGCAAGTTCACAATCGATTGGGTTAACAAATGCAACACAGTACATCAGATTATAAACGGGATACAACCCACATCAAAGTTATACACTCACTTTTGGACACTTAGCTCACTCTTGGTCACATTTTCCAACAAAGCCTGATCCAAGCTTGGAAATCACTATTGATGATAATCGCTAGCATCTACATTATGATAGTAGACAGAGGAATGTCATACAAACATTAGGTATTCATCCATTAATATCCACAACAGTAATTTCTAAGTCCTAGGTGGCAAAATTGTGAATAAAAAAATGTATTGATCATCCATACAAGAAGCTTTAATTTGCTTTAACATGAATTTTACTTTGAAAATGGATACATGACCAAAATTAAACAGTTAAGAAAAAAATATATGCTCAATCTTAACATTGTTCTATTTTTGTTTCTTTTTTGTTTAAGTGAGTGCATCATGAAGGGAACTGAGGAAAGAGTTACAGAAATGGACAATATAAGATGAGTGTCGAATTTACATACATAATTGAATGGCAGAATAACTGATGGACTCTACTTAATAACTATGGCCCAAATTTCCACAGGGTGTACTCCTGGTGTAAATCAGCCGGGAATGCAGTGGAGGGGGCAAGATGCACCAGGACCCTACCCCAACCAGAATTCTCATGACTCGTGTCTACTTTCTGCCTTCCAGTCTGGACACTGGGAAGAAAGATGCATTGAGGTCATTGTAGGGGTAGAAACGGGACCCACCAGGGTCTCCAAGCCAGGATCCTACCCTGAAAGACCCTGAAACTGAGTTTAACAATATTTTTGTAATCAAACCGCTTACAAAGGGGGCTGATGACCTACATTGCCATACCTTTCAGTAGGGGCCTGCTAGCTACATCCCCAAAAAGGCATCAGGTGCCCCATCGTCCTACCCTACTGGGTGCCCTCCAGGACCATGTAAATTAGATGACCCCCTGATACTCTGGTGGGGTCAGGAGCGGTCAGCATCAGGTCCATGGATTTTCAGGCCCAAATATTTTTGCTGACTTTATACAGAAATTAGCTGTGCTTCCGGATCCATCTTCATGAAAAAATATGACCCTTGCTTAATACTATATTTATACTAGAGCTTGGATCACCCTATATTAGTGCATCATTAGTGTTGACATTGCTTGAGACATTTTTATAATCGAATAAGCAATTGGGAGTCAGTGGGATGACATATGCAACTGCTGTGTGTAGTAACAAATTGCAAGAACTGGATACTGTCTCCAAAGTAATAGAGACAGTTGTTTAGAATACATAAATACAAGTATCATATTGTCACGTAACTCACTGTCAGAAGGCATGAGCATTCATAGCAGTGTGAAACTGGCCATAAAACAGGGTTCAAGTATATCATGTAGATGGTTGTGATTCACTGTGCAACAGCCCTTACTCCTCAATATCTGAAGCCACAGTGTCAGCCACATTTTTCATTTCTATCATCAACATTATTGGAAATCTGGAGAGGAGCAGATTTCCTTTTGTTACTGTTGTAGCAAAATCAGGATCTGTACTTTTTAAGCTGGGTTTAGGTTAGTAAATTCAGTAGTTGTTTATGCTGAGACCTCATGCTGAAAGACAGCTCCAGCATTCAATATTAATACAACAACAACTTGCATTCATATAGTGTCTTTAACTGTCGAAAAACATCCCAGTGAGCTTTACAGAGGTGTAATCAGACAAAAGTTGATGCCGAGCCAAAGAAGAAGATATTGGAAGAGGTGGGTTTTAAGAAAGGTCCTATAGGAGGAGAGGGAGGTGGAGAAACAGAGGGGTATAGGGAGGGAATCCCAGAGCGTTCAGCCTAGATGGCTGATTGTATGGCCACCAATGGTGGGGTGAAGGGAGGGAGGGATGTACAATAGAGCAGAGCAGCTGCTTTAAAAAACGGCTGCATACAGTTTTATTTCCCTACTGGCAGTTGACCTCCCACTACAGTTTCCTAGACCCACTTCTACCATTACTCACCTAATATTAGGTCATAAAATTAAATTGATGTCAAATAAAATATAAAAATAAAAAAGGTGACATGTCCTCAATTTTCTTGTTCAATTAATTTTTTTATTCAAATAATAAATTACAGATAGGCCAATGATAGTACGGGAAGAAGGAAATAACAATGAGAAGGCAGGAGTATGGGGACACAGGTAGTAAATCTACAGATGTTTGAGTGGATGCTGTGATGCAACCTAGCCCCATTGATAATCAAGATGCTAAACCAGAAGTAGAGACTACATGGCATTTAAAGAAGTCTATCTTCACCTTTGTAAATAAAATGCAAATAAAACTGTGACAGCAGAGTGCTCAGATTACCCTGAAAACAACAAAGAGTTTAAGTTTGACTGGAACTTGTGATAAAAGTAGTATTATGTGTAAGTTTGCTGCCAGCCAGCATTACCTTCCAGAGACTTTGTGAATTCACCCATTTTAATATCCATCATGCAGCAAGCCCATAACATATTTGTGGTGAACTAATATTTTTGAGCTTGTCATCTGACTATTATTTTTCTTTTAAGAAAACAACAGAGGTAATGTTCTGTTGGATTTGATCATAAAAGTAAAACAACGTGATTTCTGGGAATTAATAACAAGTAGAGGATGTAGTATTTGGACTTTAATACATAATACCCCTCCAACCCACAGGCAAATCTTTGCCTCAGCCAAAGTTGGGGTCAGTTAGCGATTGGCAGCAGTTCAATAACAAAACTGTATTGACCTAATTATTTCACAGAAGTTAATATCCTATTTGAATGTCAGTGTTAGGAGTCTGCAATGCTTTTGTTTCCTACCGAAGTTCTGAAGTGGAATTTTGCCCAGTGAAAGATACTAAAAATACACTAGTATGTGCTAAGGGACACAGTGTTCGTGGCAGCTTTAGAATTTTGAACTGTGTGCAGATCTCTACAACATAAACAAGATTCCTAATTCATCCATCTTGGCTCTAACTGATCCAAGATAACGGACGGCAGACTGAACACATCGCGTAGAACACAAGCTTCTCCACTAGTCCAAATATGTTGGCCCAGGTTTTGCTGTGGCAGGGCATCTAACGGTGTCTGCCGTTAGTTAGACTTGCCCTTTAGGTTTTAAAAATTTTTGTGTGGCAAATTGCTGAAAGTGTGAACTATTAATGGTGCAATGAGGGAAACAGGGCATCTGGGACCTAAAGTGAACAGGGCAAGCAACAGGGTATCTCCTTAATCAGTTAGAAATAAACAGCACAAGCACTGAGAAGGAAGTGTAAATTAGAGTGGGTGAATTCAATGTCAAATCGGGTACAGAAAGAGAAATAAAGAGAGGAAAAAAAAATTGGATTGAGAGAGGGAAAAGTTTTTTAAAAATTAAAATTTTAAATTTTATATTTTTAAAATCTCCAACAACAATTAATACCTGAAGGAATGAGATCCCATACTTGTAATAGTTAATTTTCAGTGCCAGAGAGGTTGATTGGTAGTAATTAACACTTACCACGTCATTAAAAGGGCACTTAGACTTAAAATGACAAGACTTAACTTTCTGTGGCAAGTTTAATTCGTATCTACCTTGCAAATAGGAACATAGGAACAGGAGTAGACCATTTAGCCCTTCGAGCCTGTTCCGCCATTAAATGAGATCATGACTGACGCCTTAGCCCCATATCCCTTAATACCTTTGGTTAACAAAAATCTGTCAATCTCAGATTTAAAATTAACAATTGAGCTAACATCAACTATCGTGTATGGAAGAGAGTTCCAAACTTCTGTCACCCTTTGCATGTAGAAATGTTTCCTAACTTCATTCCTGAAATTCCTGGCTCTAATTTTTAGGCTATGTCCCCTAATCCTAGACTCGCCAACCAGTGGAAATAGTTTCTCTCTATCTACCCTATCAGTTCCCCTTAATGTCTTGAAAACTTCGATCAAATCACCCCTTCTAAATTCCAGGGAATACAACCCTCGTTTGTGTAATCTCTCCTTGCAATTTAACCCTTGGAGTCCAGGTATCGTTCTAGTAAATCTACGCTGCACTCCCTCCAAGGCCAATATATCCTTCCTAAGATACAGTGCCCAGAACTGAACACAGTACTCCAGGTGTGGTCTAACCAGGGCTTTGTATTGCTGTAGCATAACTTCTACCCCCTTGTATTCTAGTCCTCTAGATATAAAGGCCAGGATTCTATTAGCCTTGTTGATTATTTTCTGTATCTGTCCATGACATTTTAATGATCTATGTACATGGACCCCTAAGTTTCTTTGGACCTCCACTGTTTCGAGCTTTTCAACATTTAGAAAGTACTCTGATCTATCCTTTTTAGGTGCAAAGGATAACCTCACACTTGCCTATGTTGAAATCCATTTGCCACAGTTTTGCCCATTTACTTAATCTATTAATATCTCTGTAATTTTATGCTTCCATCTACACTACTTACAATGCTGCCTATCTTTGTGTCATCAGCAAACTTGGATATGTGGCTCTCTATCCCATTGTCTAAGTCATTAATAAATACAGTGAATAGTTGAGGCCTCAATACAGCAACATCACGCCATTAAATTCATTTCAATAATGAGGCAGACAGCAAGATGCCATTTTTGCGAAGCTAACGGCGGAGCAGTGCAACTTGGACAGCAACTTTTGGATAGTCACATTTAACCATACATCTTCCCCCTAGCCTAAAGTTGCTGTACCATTTGCAGATAAATAACGGCGAGCACCATTAGCCTCACCGTTATATTTAAATCAAAATCTGGCCCATTGTTCCCACTATCTTTGAATAGACCAGTAATGTACTGCTTCCAAAATGTTATTGAAATTTAATTTTCAATGCCCCCCACCTCCATTTAATTAGTCTGATCTGATACTTGGCCTCTTCCAATGCTGCTCTGTAATTGGCTGCTGAAAGGTGTTTGAGTTGCCTGGGTTACTTGTCCTTTTCTTCCTGTAGAGTTGCACTGACCCCTGCTCATTGCTTTCCCCAATGATGCACTCAAGATAAAGAAAACTTGATAAGTCAGGAATTGCAAATGAGAACCCAGATCTTATTGCTCCATGGTGTAATACATGGGCACATCAATCTACTGGACAACCATGGCTCCTTGTGTCAGAATTGTTTACGTATCCCCCATTAATATGTATGTTATAAGCATTGTTTCTAAAGGATTTGAAAGAGGGGAAAGAGAGATAGCAGAGCGGAGAGGTTTAGAGAGAGTGTACCAGAGTGTGGGGTTAAAATGACTGAAGGTTTACCAACCAAACGTGGAGCAGAGAGAAGGGGGAAATGTGAAATAAGCCAGAGTTGGAAACGCAGAGACGTGGGGCATGGCAGTGGAGCAACTTGTATATTTAGTGTAGGGGGGACTGCACATCTACCAAGAGAGAGCTGCACAGACCAAGAGGAGAGAACGAGCTGGACGCCGATTGGGATTTGGACACTGGCTGGGCTGTCTTTGCGCACTGGACCTGTGAAGGGAGACTCATGGGGGGAGGTGGGGGGAGGTGGGGGGAGGGGAATGATTCTGTTACGTTTGTAAGCTTTGCTTTGTGGAGTGCTTTGGTATTTGGTGAGCTTGTTAATCCAGTGAAGTTTTGCACCTGTGGGCTGACAATTGAATAATTAGATATTGTAATATTGTAACATTAAGGTACTGAATGTGCCATGTGAAACCATTTTTAAGGCATCCGGTACAAGATACCTGGAGTAAGATGGAAGGTCCTCATTATTGAAGCCTCTCCACTTTCTACTACCTGCCCAACCCAAACCGACAGTGTCGGTGTGGCCCTTATCACCAAATCATACGTTTGTCTCTCCCCCTAACCCTCTAGTATTTTCTCCTCCTTCAAGCAATTCACCTTGTTCCACCTCTCGCCTTTAAAAACCTTATTGTCTACCATCCCTTCAAGATCCACCCTGAGTTTCTCACCATAGTACCCTCCCTCCTTTCTTCCCTCAGCCTCTGCACGGAGTGACTTCTCATCCTCTGTGATTTCAATCTTCACCTCAGCTTCCCTTGCCATCTCTCCTCTGAATTCACTGACCCCTTCTCCTCCATAAACCTTTCCCGCCGTATAAACTCTCTTACCCATATTCATGGCCACCTCCTCGACCTTGCCATCACCTGTGATCTCTCTACTCCCATGGTTGCTGACACAGACAAGGGAATCTCCAACCACAGCCTTGTATCTCTCATCACCCATATCCTTCTATCCACTTCCAACCCCACTTCCTTCTGTGTCCACACCTGGAAGAAAACACCCCGAAATAACCTACAACTGCACTTTCGAAATCCCAGCTGTCTAGCCTTTGGCCCTCCATTTGCCACAATACTCTACAGCCGTCAATCTGCTCAACCACTTCCTCACATCCACCTTTGATGCCACTGTTTCCAGAAAAAGAACCAACCATCTCCTTAAACCGCTCTTCCCCATCCCCTCCACTGTCATTTCCAATAACAAGTGCAAGGAATTCATGGACTTCCTTGTCATTAAGGTTGAGACCATCTGTTCAGCTGCCTTTGCTGCTTCCCCCCCGCCCCTCCCCTTGCCCATCAAGCCAAACCTCTCACGGCTACCCTCCTGCCCTAGTGCTAAACCCGCATCTTTCTCTAGTTTCTCTCCTATATCTCCTTCTGCCCTCTCCACGCTCATCTTGTCCATAAAACCCACCTCCTGCTTGCTTAAACCCATTCCCACTAAACTGCTGACCACCCAACCTCCCTTCCTGGGCCCGATGCTACCTGCCATTGTAAATGGTTCCCTTGCCTCAGGTGCTGTCCCCGTCTCTTTCAAAACTGCCGCCATCATCCATCCTCCTCAAAATAAAATATCCTTGGCCCCTCTGCTCTTGCAACTTACCGCCCAATCTCCAACCTTCCTTTCCTTTCCAAAGTCCTCGAAGGTGTTGTCGACTCCCATGTGCCCTTCTTTCCACAATTCTGTATTTGAACCTCTCCGGTCAGTTTTCAGCACTGAACCGTCCCTATCTAAAGTCATAAATGACAACCTCTGTGACTGTGACCATGATGCATTATCCCTCCTCATTCTCCTTGACCTATCTGTAGTCTTTGACACCATCTTCCTCCAGTGCCACTACTCCATTGTTCAGCTCAGTGGAACTATACTTACCTATCTGATAGTATCCAGAACATTTCCAGCAATGTCTTCTCTTCCCACCCCTGCACCATTACCTCTGGAATCCTCCACAGTTCTATTCTTGGCCCCCTCCTCTTCCTCATCTACATGTTGCCGTATGGGAATATCATCCGCAGACATGGGGTCAGTTTCCACATGTACACTGACGACAGCACCTTTCTTGATCCCTCCACTGTCTCTGTGTTGTCAGACTGCTTGTCTGATATCCAGGTGTGGATGAGCAGCAATTTCCTCCAGTTAAACATTGGGAAAACATAAACCTCCGTCTTTAGTACCCACCAGAAACTCCACATCCTCGCCATTAATTCCATTCCTCTTCCTAACCATCGTCTCAGGCTGAAGCAGAGTTCTTGCAATCAGTCTCCTAATTGACCCTCAGCTGAACTTTAAACCCTATATACTCTTCATCACAAGGACCACCTACTTCCACCTCCGTAGCATTGCCTCAGTTTATTTGCTGTTGAAGCACTCATTCATGCCTTTGTCACTATTCCAGACTTGACTATTCCATTGCTGTCTCGCCCACCCTCCCATCCTCCATCCTCTGTAAATATTAGCTCATCCAAAACTCTGCTGTCCCAATCCTACCCTGCACCACGTCCTGCTCACCTATCATCTCTGTCCTTACTGATCTACAGTGGCTCACGGTCCCCCAATACCTTAAATTTCAAATTGTCACTCTCATGTTTACATCCCTACATGGCTTCACCCTTCCCTATCTCTCAAACCCCCCACTGAACGCTCCATATTTATGATTATTGCCTTTTGTTCATTCCGCCCTCCCTTCGCCTCACCATTTGTGGCCATGCCTTTAGCCATCTGGCCTTCACATTCTGGAATTCCCCTCCTAAATCTCTCTGCCTCTCCTTCTTTAAGACCCTCCTTAAAATCTATCTCTTTGACCAAGCTTTTGGTCACCCCTCCCAATATCTCCTTCTTTGGTTTGGTGTCCATTTTTGTCTAATTACAACTCCGTGAAGTGTCTGGAGATGTTTTTCTATGTTAAAAGTGCCATGTGAATGCATGTTGTTGTCATACTAATAGTAGCAGAAGATTAAGGACTTGAATTTGATATGTTGTGTAGTGAGGAGCCAATGGAGTTTGTTGAGGACAGGGTAACTGTCCAATTCAGCCTGAGCAAGCAGCCAGAGGGGGTTAATGAATCAGGGGCTATAATTTTTGGCCACATTACTGTGTGTAAATGGGACACATCAGAGGTGATCAGACAGAATGGGAGGATAAGCCTTTGCAGGTGATGTGTGGGCTGCATTAAGAGTGGATACAAGCCCGGATAATATCATAGAGGTGGATCACAGAAGATAGACAATAGAGGAGGATGGATTGGTCAGCCATGTTGAATACTATGAATGAGTGGAGGAATGCACACCATGATTATAATCACAAAAGATGTCTTTGTTGACGTTAATTAGCAGTCTCGGTGCTGTGGGCAATGATGGGAGAAGTTGGATATAGAGTGGTAGTTGGGGAGGAAAGAGAGGTGAGGATGGGCTTTTCGAGGAGGCAGGTGATGAAAACAGTTTTGGATGGAGCCTGATGAAAGGGAGAGATTGATGATCTCAGCAAGCATGAGTGTCAGCTATAGCTCATGGTACCACTCTCACCTCTGGATCCAGGGACTTAAGCACAAAATCTAGGCTGACACTCCAATGTGGTACTGATCAAGTGCTGCACTATCAGAGGTGCTTTCTTTCAGATGAGATGTTAACCAAGGCCCTGTCTGCCCTCTCAGGTGGATGTAAAAGATCCAAGTTCTCCCTGGTGTCCTGGCCAATATTTATCCCTCAACTAACACCTAAAAATAGATTATCTGGACGTTGTCACATTGCTGTTGGTGGGACCTTGCTGCGTGCAAATTTGCTGCTGCATTTCCTACATTACACCAGTGACTGCATTTCAAAAGTATTTAATTGGCTGGAAAGTGTTTTGGGACATCCTGAGATCATGAAAGGCGCCATATAAATGCAAGCCTTTCTTTCTTTCTGTGGGCTGAAGAGAGCTAATTATTTGGTGAGCAGCTACGTTAGCAAGAGATTATAGGCTCAAGTGGGGGAATTCATTGAGGAGATCAGCATAGTGAGGGTGGGGGGAGGAGATGGGGAAGGAGCTACATATTGATATGAAACTGGCAGAGTCACGTGGGGCAGGGCAAGGAGCAGCTGAAGCAGGGGAGGAGGAGATGGCTGAGGTGGCTGATCACATAGTCTTGATCCATGAGCTTCTCATACTTGACATTTGAGGTGGGGATAGCAGGAGCAGAAAGGGATGGGGAAAGGGGATTTGTAATCAAATTTGTAATTTGTCTGGCAAAACAATTATGGAGCTTGAGGTGATCCAACCAAGTTTCATGGTTTAACAACCAGGCCAGTCATGCAGCAGGTGATCCCAAGCTCTGGCCCTCCAACTCATGAGTATGAAGGTTGGAATTGCATGAAGGGACTGATGGAGATGAATGTGTCAAGAGCATCAGCTGTGTCACAGCGGTGGGAGGGACAGAGGAGAGAAAGTTTGGAGGATAAGAGGATTTTGGAAAGGGACTGCCATGTAGTTCTTTTCAAGGGTTTAGGAGGATCACAGAGGGGTTTGAGGTGGGTAGAGACATGCGATTATTGAAGGAGATGATGAGGTGATTGGAGATGGCCTTATCAGAGATAAAAAAAATCTCAGAGGCGTCAAAGCCTCATGGTATGGAAAAGAGGAAGGGATGGCCATGGATATGGGTGGGGAAGTTAATGTGCAGGTCTGTTTGAGGTTAGTAGCACAGAAGAGACAGGGCTCGTTGAATTTAGGTGAAGTTTGAAATCACCGAAGATGATGAGTTGCTCAGTGTGGCGAATAAGTGAGACAAGAAGTGGGGAGATTCTAGTGATGAAGTTGCTGGAGAACTTGGGCAGGTGGTAGATGATAAAGTCTTTGAAGCAAAGATGGGTGGGATGGTAGAGGTTGATATGATCAAATGAGGAGGAGGTGCCAGAGGGGTAAGAGGGCAGGTCAAGATAGGACAGGCAATGAAAGCCAAGTTGCCACCATTACAGTTTGGTAAGAGGATGAGGTCCTACAAGCTGAATTTAGGGAGTTAGGAGTTAAACTAAAGAGTAGGACCTCAAAGGTAGTAATCTCAGGATTGCTACCAGTGCCACGGGTTAGTCAGAGTAGGAATGACAGGATAGCTAAGATGAATACGTGGCTTGAGAGATGGTGCAAGCTGGAGGGATTCAAATTCCTGGGCCATTGGAACCGGTTCTGGGGGAGGTGGGACCAGTACAAATTGGACGGTCTGCATCTGGGCAGGACTGGAACCAATGTCCTAGGGGGAGTGTTTGCCAGTGCTGTTGGGGAGGGTTTAAACTAATGTGGCAGGGGGATGGGAACCGATGCAGGAAGTCAGTGGGAAATAAAGTGGTGACAGAAACAAAAGGCAGTAAGGGAGAGTGTACAGAACATGACCGGACAGATGGTCTGAGAAAGCAGGGCAACGACCAAAGGAAGTCTAGATTAAACTACATTTATTTCAATGCAAGAAGTCTGATGGGCAAGGCAGATGAACTCAGGGCATGGATGGGTACATGGGACTGGGATGTTATAGCTATTACTGAAACATGGCTAAGGGAGGGGCAGGACTGGCAGCTCAATGTTCCAGGGTACAGATGCTATAGGAAAGATAGAGCAGGAGGTAAGAGAGGAGGGGGAGTTGCGTTCTTGATTAGGGAGAACATCACGGCAGTAGTGAGAGGGGATATATCCGAGGGTTCGCCCACTGAGTCCATATGGGTAGAACTGAAAAATAAGAAGGGAGAGATCACTTTGATAGGATTGTACTACAGACCCCCAAATAGTCAACGGGAAATTGAGGAGCAAATATGTAAGGAGATTACAGACAGCTGCAAGAAAAATAGGGTGGTAATAGTAGGGGACTTTAACTTTCCCAACATTGACTGGGACAGCCATAGCATTAGGGGCTTGGATGGAGAGAAATTTGTTGAGTGTATTCAGGAGGAATTTCTCATTCAGTATGTGGATGGCCCGACTAGAGAGGGGGCAAAACTTGACCTCCTCTTAGGAAATAAGGAAGGGCAGGTGACAGAAGTGTTAGTGAGGGATCACTTTGGGACCAGTGATCATAATTCCATTAGTTTTAAGATAGCTATGGAGAAGGATAGGTCTGGCCCAAAAGTTAAAATTCTAAATTGGGGAAAGGCCAATTTTGATGGTATTAGACAGGAACTTTCAGAAGTTGATTGGGAGAGTCTGTTGGCAGGCAAAGGGACGTCTGGTAAGTGGGAGGCTTTCAAAAGTGTGTTAACCAGGGTTCAGGGTAAGCACATTCCTTATAAAGTGAAGGGCAAGGCTGGTAGAAGTAGGGAACCTTGGATGACTCGGGAGATTGAGGCACTAGTCAAAAATAAGAAGGAGGCATATGACATGCATAGGCAGCTGGGATCAAGTGGATCCCTTGAAGAGTATAGAGATTGCCGGAGTAGAGTTAAGAGAGAAATCAGGAGGGCAAAAAGGGGATATGAGATTGCTTTGGCAGATCAGGCAAAGGTGAATCCAAAGAGCTTCTACAAATACATAAAGGGCAAAAGGGTAACTAGGGAGAGAGTAGGGCCTCTTAAGGATCAACAAGGTCATCTAAGTGCGGAACCACAAGAGATGGGTGAGATCCTGAATGAATATTTCACATCGGTATTTACGGTTGAGAAAGGCATGGATGTTAGGGAACTTGGGGAAATAAATAGTGATGTCTTGAGGAGTGTACATATTACAGAGAGGGAGGTGCTGGAAGTCTTAACGCGCATCAAGGTAGATAAATCTCCGGGACCTGATGAAATGTATCCCAGGACGTTATGGGAGGTTAGGGAGGAAATTGCGGGTCCCCTAGCAGAGATATTTGAATCATCCACCGCTACAGGTGAGGTGCCTGAAGATTGGAGGGTAGCAAATGTTGTGCCTTTGTTTAAGAAGGGCGGCAGGGAAAAGCCTGGGAACTACAGACCAGTGAGCCTGACATCTGTAGTGGGTAAGTTGTTAGAGGGTATTCTGAGGGACAGCATCTACAGGCATTTGGAGAGGCAGGGACTAATTAGGAACAGTCAGCATGGTTTTGTGATAGGAAAATCATGTCTCACGAATTTGATTGAGTTTTTTGAAGGGGTAACCAAGAAGATAGATGAGGGCTGTGCAGTAGACGTGGTCTACATGGACTTCAGCAAAGCATTTGACAAGGTACCGCATGGTAGGTTGTTACATAAGGTTAAATCTCATGGGATCCAAGGTGAGGTAGCCAATTGGATACAAAATTGGCTTGACGACAGAAGACAGAGGGTGGTTGTCGAGGGTTGTTTTTCAAACTGGATGCCTGTGTCCAGCGGTGTGCCTCAGGGATCGGTGCTGGGTCCGCTGTTATTTGTTATTTATATTAATGATTTGGATGAGAATTTAGGAGGCATGGTTAGTAAGTTTGCAGATGACACCAAGATTGGTGGCATTGTGGACAGTGAAGAAGGTTATCTAGGATTGCAACGGGATCTTGATAAATTGGGCCAGTAGGCCGATGAATGGCAGATGGAGTTTAATTTAGATAAATGTGAGGTGATGCATTTTGGTAGATCGAATCGGGCCAGGACCTACTCCGTTAATGGTAGGGCGTTGGGGAGAGTTATAGAACAAAGAGATCTAGGAGTACAGATTCATAGCTCCTTGAAAGTGGAGTCACATGTGGATAGGGTGGTGAAGAAGGCATTCAGCATGCTTGGTTTCATTGGGTCAGAACATTGAATGCAGGAGTTGGGATGTCTTGTTGAAGTTGTACAGGGCATTGGTGAGGCCACACTTGGAGTACTGTGTACAGTTCTGGTCACCCTATTATAGAAAGGATATTATTAAACTAGAAAGAGTGCAGAAAAGATTTACTAGGATGCTACCGGGACTTGATGGTTTGACTTACAGGGAGAGGTTAGACAGACTGGGACTTTATTCCCTGGAGAGTAGGAGGTTAAGGGGTGATCTTATAGAAGTCTATAAAATAATGAGGGGCATAGATAAGGTCGATAGTCAAAATCTTTTCCCAAAGGTAGGGGAGTCTATAACGAGGGGGCACAGATTTAAGGTGAGAGGGGAGAGATACAAAAGGATCCAGAGGGGCAATTTTTTCACTCAAAGGGTGGTGAGTGTCTGGAACGAGCTGCCAGAGGCAGTAGTAGAGGCGGGTACAATTTTGTCTTTTAAAAAGCATTTGGACAGTTACATGGGGAAGATGGGTATCGAGGGATATGGGCCAAGTGCAGGCAATTGGGACTAGCTTAGTGGTATAAACTGGGCGACATGGACATGTTGGGCCGAAGGGCCTGTTTCCATGTTGTAACTTCTATGATTCTATGATTCTATGAACATGTAGTTGAATAGGTGCCCTCACTGAGGGGGAAGAAATATTAGTGAGGCCCAGGATGTCAACAGACACATCTAGAATGAGGTTGTGGACGATGAGAGCTTTATTCACAAGGGAAATTACATTTTGAAGAAGAGTAGGACTCTCTGAGGTGCTTGGAGGAGCGAGGGATGGGGAAGAAGTTAGAGATACTTACTCCCAGAAAGGGAAGTGGGGCAATGCTGCATGGACTGACTAATTTAATAATAATTGGCAATTTCTCTCTGATAGACCATAGGATGGCTGGGGTAGGAAATGGAAACAATGTCATACTGATGCTGTAGGGGTTACTCTTCTGAGTTTGGGGCTGAAGAACTTTATCGGAGCAGAGGAAGCTTTAGTCTGCATCTAGCAGCACTGTACCTAACCTGGGAGTGCTTGATGCTGACACTGGGTGCCTGAAATAGGAAGAGTTCCATTTCCCAGCACTGATAACCGTCACCTTGATGAGCACAAAATTTGAAAATAAAAAGATCAGGGAATTCTCTAACATAACCAAAAAATAGATTAGAAAGAAAGACTTGCATTTATATAGTGCCTTTCACGACCTCAGGATGTCCCAAAGCGCTTTACAGCCAATGACATACTTTTGAAGTGTAGTCACTTGTAATGTAGGAAACATGGCAGCCAATTTGTGCATGTCAAGGTCTCACAAACAGCAATATGATAATGATCAGATAATCTGTTTTAGTGACATTGGTTGAGGGATAAACATTGGCCAGGACCCCTGCTCTTCTTCGAAATAATGCCGTGGGATCTTTTACATCCACCTGAGAGGGCAGCACTCCCTCAGTACTGCACTGCATTGTTAACCTAGATTTTGTGCTTAAGTCTCTGGAGTGGGAATTAAAGCCCAAACCTCTGACTCAGACGTGAGAATGCTAACACTGAGCCATAGCTGACACATCAGCTACTCATTCATCTCATTGCTGATTGTGGGACATTGCTGTGTGTGAAATAGCTGGTGTGTCTTGTCTACATCACAGCGGGTCACTGCACGTCAAATCAATGCGTAATTGTGTAAAGCACTTTGGGACATGTCTGTGATAGTGTACTGTTTTATTACAACTTTCTTTTTTCTATGCATGTTACCTCATGGTTAATGACAAAATACTGGCACAGACAACACAATTTCACTCCATGTTTTGGGCCACTTTCAATTATATCTACACAATGTCATATTATAAACATTACAGTGGACTCAATAATTGATGGCTGTAATGCTGGATACTGATTTGGCACAAAGAGAAAAGCAAGACACTTTTGTAAGATAATGTGGTCTGTTTGAAAGGAATGAGTTCTACATTTAAAACAGAAAGAGGAGTGAAACTACTATTTTAATGAAAAATGTAAGAGTGCCTGTTTTTTGTCATTATTAATGACTCTTGTAACAGAATTATACAAATCTAGGCTTATAAATGTGTGATTTCTAAGAATGTGATTTCATTAGTGAGTCAGTAATTAAGAAGAAACATGGGCATTCTCATGTTTAAGGGCATTGTTAAAGGAGGAATTTCATCTCCAAGCTAACTGTGCCATTTCCAGTTCTAGCATTTGAAAAGCAATATTGTGTTACAGCAAACGTGCACTGCTTATAAGAAATAAAATAATTTTTCTGGGCATCAAAACTCAATTAGAGTCCCAGAATTCACTTCTCAATACAATTTACAATATATGACGTGAAAGAGAAACAGTTTGTAACCAATTTTCCTGCTACTGTTATAACAACATTTTCTCAGAAGTACTCTGAAGTTCTAACAACAAACCATCTGTTCCATCTGTAGCTTTAATTGCCAGGGCTATAGTTCAATGTATGCTTTGCATTTCAAAGCTGGTTTTCCTAGAAAGCTGCACAGCTCCTCTGGGAAATCATTCAGGCTGCTCATTTCACCGAATCTCTTCAATGTTGAATTTTAATATGCAATGAATTATTTAACCTTTTAAGTAATGAATGTTCTTCAGTGTAGTCAAAATGTGCACATATTTAAAAATTCTACATCACTAGCTGAAACTCAGTTTGCGTAACTTAGCACTAAATATAAGAAACTGAATCATGAAAATGTGTGGATTTTTGCAACATTTTAATATTCACCAAAGAAACAAAACAAATTATGATATTTCTTTTAAAAATTGAAATGAAAATGTTGGTGCATTCTTCAAAATGTTCATTTATTCATAATATGGTGCTCTTTTGCAATCATCATTCAATATTTATTTTCTTACTCTGTGGCTTTCTTAAAGTAATTTCTATGCAATTTGCCTTTCCATTATGTTGTATATCATTACATTGGTTAATTACAACACTAGTACTACAATATGCACATTAGTAAGCATTAATAATAACCATAACATTGAGAACAGCTGCACGATCATGGAGCTTTATATTGCCAGTGCTCCTTTTTGATTTATCATGGCTACCTTTAATATTATAATTGTAAACAATTTTACAACACCAAGTTATAGTCCAGCAATTTTATTTTAAATTCACAAGCTTTCGGAGATTTTCTCCTTCCTCAAACATTTGCCTGAGGAAGGAGAAAATCTCCGAAAGCTTGTGAATTTAAAATAAAATTGCTGGACTATAACTTGGTGTTGTAAAATTGTTTACAATTGTCAACCCCAGTCCATCACCAGCATCTCCACATCTTTAATATTATAAGGTGCATTGGAACTGAGGTAATAATGAGCTACATTATCACAATGTTTATCATGGATTTTAATTCACTAGAAATGTTTGAGCAAAATTAGTGCTTTTAGAGATCTGAATTTTTTTAAAATCCAATCACTCCGTCCTTCTTGTAGGAGAAGCTGACAAGCACTATGTGGAAGGTGGCGGAGACCGAGGGAGGACGAGGCCACATCCTGGCCCCATTCGAGGAGGAGGTGCTTGATATTGTGGGCAGGGGTCACCTCATGGCCATGGTCACTGGACAGGCTGGAGGAGATGTCACACATGGTTTCTTCACAGCTTACCATCTTTTCCCCTTCTCACTTCTATCTCACCCTACACACACTGCATGACAAAATTCATCTGCTTTCGGCAGCCATTCGGCTCCCTCTGCTTATCATTGATACTTAAACCAACCGTTATCCCTCTCTTCCATCTCAAATGCAGAAAATGTAGAGGGCCCTGACACAACACAGGAAGAGGAGGGCAGCACCCATGAAGATGCAGCCTCACTCGACCTTACTCTAGCAAACACCAGCTGAAAGATTGGCACTAGGAGTAATTTAGAGGGTAGGCTAGAGAGGTTTTCACATGGCGAATCACCAAGCACAAGCACGCATGAGCTAGGGCAGGGGAGTAGGACGGCACAGGAACCAGTTCACCAGAGAGTAACCTTGCATCCTAGCCCTGCTGTAGAGGGCTCAGGTGCTGACCCTGGGAGCCAGACTACAGAAGAAGGCTAATGGCTATACACTAGGAACTCTTAAGTGCACTGGGATGCCTGCCAGCTAGCCATCGCACAGTGGCACAAAACATGGAGATGTCCAGCTCCAACATATATTGGGGCTTCACGCAGAATAACATGACCATGTAGACAATCATGGAGTGAGTAGTCAGCTCCATGAATACCGCAGTGGGGCCCAAAATAATGACTCCTCTGTTACCTGCTGCCATGGAAGTTCAAACTGCTGCTATCTTGGTTCTGGGTCTAACATGGACAGGGACGTCCATAGCATCACATAAGGACCCTTACTTACATATTACAATGAGCTCTGTGCATGTTTCCAGTGGGCCCTGGATAACTTACGGACACCTGACCAATATGGCAAGCGGTGCACTTCCAGCTCAGACCAAGCACGTGCATGCCATATTCGACCCCTAGCCGCCCATTCGCTCCTAAAAATCAGGCACTGGGCAATCAAATTTCTAGGGTTATGTACCTCATTACATCATTACCATCCTGAGTGAGATATACTGGAACACCCTACACAGAAAACCTTATACCTCCCTGACCCTTACCTACCTGAACAAGACAGTTTGTGTCTTCTAGTACTATTACTATCCCATGCTATATTTCCCTCCACTGGGACCAGCCCTACCCTACATTATATGTAATTAGTACTTTTTCCCACTAAATGCTATGGCATAACATGTAATAATATATAAATCACACCTACCAGAATTTGAGGACTGGGTGGCTATGTACTAGTGCTTCCTCATGACATTTTTGTTATTGGCACAAAACCACACTTACACTTGCTTGACAGGCTTCAAGCATGATTACAGTAAGCAGGTGAGATTTTGGTAACTGGAGAAGTACATTGTTGCACTGTTGTACATGCCTGCTCAAGATGGAGGCCACTGAGGTTTGGGACTAAAAAATGACTCTTTCTGCTGCTACCACTAGCGTTTTTAATTAGATCATGCTTGTGTGAATCAATCACCTAATTCAGGATCTACTTTTATGGTGTAGGCACCAGCATTCATAATTGAGTTGTGCCTGTGTAAACTAATTGTGCAAAGCTGGAACGTGAAACAGGAGTTCGTCATGGGAAAGTTGTAGCTTAGTCGAGATGACAAGGAAATAAATGTAAACAGATGTTCTTTGTTGAAGAAAACGGCAACTAAATAGTAGCCGACTTGAGATTGCAGACGAATGTAGGAATGGCTCGCGAGCATCCTGGAGCAGAGCCAACCATTAATGAAATTAACAAAAGTTTGGTATAAAAATGACTGAGCCAGCCACTGTGTTCAGAACTGACCTAGGATAAGAGAAAGTCTACCACAGCACATCTGTTCTCCAGGTCAGGTAATTTGTTCTTGATTTGCTCAGTACTGTAAATAAATTCTGTTCAATTAAACTTCTCAATGAGTGCATTTATTTCTGGTGTCCAATGTCGCTAATCACACAAACAAGAACTAGTACAGATAGTGTTGATAAATGGCTTTTTTGAGTTTGTTTCTCCTCTTTCAATAAAACACCAAGCTATTTTTTTTCTGGGGTTTAGTTAAGCAATTTTGCTTCAGTCCTTGGCAGTGCAAAATAAATCTGACCAGTTAACAAAGGTCAAATGGCTTATTCCTACTTGTTAAAGTGTTTAATTTGTATAATCCTGGCTAACATTCCAATGGATGGCATCATTTTGAGCTTTGAATATACATTAAAAAAGGCACAAAAGTGGCTACATGCTGAATGTTGATAATTATGCCACATTTTCTGCCCAAATAGCCTTAGTGATGGGATGAACCTGCCCTAAATTCATAAGATAACAAAACCACAAGATAAAAAAAGACAAGGAGACCCATTTTAGTTTATCTCTCCAGGAAAAAAAAACTCTACAGTCCCCTCCAACACAGTAATCAACTTGTTAAGAGCTCTCCATAAAACAACTCTCTTGTCCTGACAATTACTAGAATACCAAATCATCACCTTCACAAAAGATACTGGCAAACTATTTGATTTTTTTTGCAGACATACAATGCATGATCAAATCATTTCTGTGCAACACCACTGTAATAAAAATGATGTTTTGCTCTTCTCCCTTCCTAAACAAAAAGAAATCAGATTACCAAGTAATTTTTCATGAAGAAAATGTCCCTTTACTATAAGAATTTGTGTACTGTTTGAGAAAATGGCCTGGATTGTGAAATGACAAAATAATAAAATGCAACTAAAATCGATCAGCAAACATTCTAGTTCAACCATTAAACTCCATAATCCGCACTTAAAATCTGATAAAGAGTGTACACCCGAAACATTAATCTGGCTTTTTTCCTCATAGACACTGACTTATCTATTGTGTTTTCCTGCATTTGCTGTTTTTATTCTATAATTTCATATAATGAACAGGTGAGTCACTCACTTACCTACAGTCATGTTGCATGACTAGGAAATCTATGTGCAGACTGTGATAGCTGTGTGGGGCTTAGAATTACATTTTTCATAACAAAATATCACAGTGTAATACAGCCTTTTGTGGGAATGGTAAGGCACTTTTGGTGGTAACTGTAGGACAGATATTCTTGCCTTTGGGAAACACCCATTTCCTCAGGTGCAAAGGTCACAAAAAAGGGTTAGAGATCTATTTGACTGAGTCTCCTCTCCTATTTTGCCTTGAGATTCTTGGGGCTTCCCTGTGTGTGTGGAGCTGGACCTGCGCCTGAGTTAGGTGTAGGCCCATCGCAGGCATTCCTGGCCTCCTCCCTCACTTTCCTGGAGGAACACTGAGCTATGGCCTGCACACAGACCCCATGTAGGCTGGAGGGCCCAGAGGGAGGACAGACTGTAGACAGACGGTAAGTTTAATTTTGTAATTTTATCCTCCCTAAGAATGCTTAGAACAAATAGTGCCTTTTGGCAGCTGTTCTCCATCAGCAGCGAGAAGGCCTCAATCCTGGAGGCTGACTATGTAGCTGCAGGCCTGAGACACCAGCAGCTGTGCTCAAATTCCCCTTCCCCCCTTCTGCCTGCACTGAGCCCAACGAAAGAGCAAGCCTGCAACAAGGATGCTCTGCCCCCTAAACCTCCCCCCATCCCTCCCATATGTTAATGGCCTAGGTCTGAAAATACAGCACTCCTGGGCCCTGGACACTTTGGGTGTGCTGCTCCTATCCGGGGCTCGGGAAATCTGCCCTTACAACTCAATAGTGCTGGTTAGCAGACTGCTTTTTTGTTGATCCTGGGAAGTCTATTTATTTGCCTATTCTCAGCAGAGGGGTGACCTCATTTGGACATTGCTGAAATTTCCTGTAAACTAGAAAGAGCCAATGGTATAGAAGTTGATTGCATCATGTGTGTGATTGGTAAAACAGCTGAAGTTTGGGATGGTGACTCACATTATTGCCTGAGCACATGGCAAGTGCTTGCATCTTTGAAATTTCAGTTTCACATTTTAAAGATTTTTTTTCAAAGGAGAGCTTTCTACCATATACCAACAGTTACTGGGCATTGGAATACCTGATTAATAACACCCTAAAAGTCAATGCCCCATATAAAATGGTCCAGAGAAGTATCACAAACACCTCAAAGACTTCAAATAAGGTAGCCAACATTGAGCCAATGTGCAATAAGAATCACTTTAGCAAGGGAAAATGTATAGGTTTATTACCTAAGTAAAGATTGACTATGTGAAAAAAAGATTCAATTTCTTGTGACAATTCCAACAAGTCCAACAAGTATTCTGATGCTGATATGTTTTTCTCATTTTACTATTTTGCAGATGTCAGTAACAAATTTGATTGCTTTTAAAAATTTAAGACACAGTTTAGGATGAGCAAAGGACATTCGGCCCATCAAAGCTCATTCTTCTACTATTCCAATTCACCTGATCCAGCTTCCACATGTATTTGAATTCCTTTAATGCCTTTGACTCCATTACTTTATCTGGTGGATTATTCCAAACGTTTATCACTCTTTGAATAAATATTTTGTTCCAAGATCTGTTCTGAACTTACTTTAAACTAATGTAGACTTTAGACCTCTTGTCCTACTGGCCCAATTCACCTTGAAGTAATATTCTGAGTCCATCCTACATTAGGAAAAAGAGGATGGTCAGGAGCAGTGTAGGCCCCTTAAAAACTGAAAGTGGGGATATTGTCATTGACAATGGGGAAATGGCGGACATGTTGAACAATTACTTTGGGCCTGATATTACCAGGGCAGCGGGTTTGCGGCGGGGGGTAGATTGGGCGCGTGGGTAACGCGCCCGGTGAAATCAGTCTGCTCTGCGCGCAATCGCAGGCTGATTGGATCCACTTACCTGTTTTCCCGGGTTCCCCGCTGCTAAGCTGCACGGCGGGTGGACTGCACATGCGCAGTAAGGTCTGTCAGCTAGAGGAGCTCTATTTAAAGGGGCAGTCCTCGACTGACTGATGCTGCAAGAAATAGGAAAAATTACAGCATGGAGCAGCCCAGGGGGATGGCTGATCCCAGGTTTAATGATGCCTCACTCCAGCTCTTATTGGATGGGGTGAGGGGGAGGACAGAGATCTTCCCCCCCAGCGGGCGGGAGGAAGCGGCCTGCCTCTGCCACCAAGAAGGCCTGGCTCAAGGTGGAGAGGAGGTCACCTGTACCACCAACATCTCACTCACCTGCATACAGTGCAGGAGGCGCTGCAATGACCTAAGTAGGTCAGCCAAAGTGAGTACACTTACTCATTCCCCTACACTCCGTCTGCCACATCACCGCCCCCACTACACATCTCCTTCTGCACAGCCAACACTACTATGTCACATCACTCCTCACACCCACTCAAACCTCATCCTCATCTTACCTGCACTTATTCACCTCGCCAGTACTCATCCCGCCACTACCACTGAACCCAATCCTCATACAATCTCATGGCTCTATCTCATACTCACCCTCTCATTCATCTCTTTCACAGTCAGCCTCACTCAACCTGCCACTACCTGTGCTGCAGCCACAGGGCATGCATCACATATGTGCAATAGGAAGCGTAAGGCAAACGTGTCGTTAGTATGAAGGGGATGCACAAGGGTGTTTGAGGGTTTGTCATGGTTTTTACTTATATTTAATTTCTGATCAACTCACATTACATATTATATTGGCACTACTACTGCCACGTCTTTGCGAATCTTGTCTGGTTTGTGCAATAATGCCCTTTCCTGAGGATCACAATGAAGACCACAACTGATGCCAAACATTGTGTCACTGCAGAGTGGGTGTAGGTATATTTGCAGGGCTCTTTTGTGCAGACGACTGAGAGACGTCGGCGATGTCCCCGGTGGCACCCTGGAAGGATGCGGAGGAGAAGTTGTTGAGGGCAGTGGTGACTTTGACAGCGACAGGTAAGAAGATGGTGCTCGGGCCAGCCGGGAACAGCTCGGCATGAAGGAGGCTGCAGATGTCCACGACTACATGTCGAGTGACTCTGATCCTCCGTGTGCACTGCTGCTCAGAGAGGTCCAGGAAGCTGAGCCTCAGTCTGTGGACCCTGTGGCGAGGGTAGTGCCCTCTGCGACGCATCTCTCTCTGCCGTTGCCCTCCCTCCTGCTGTGCAGGTGGATGTGTCACAGCACTGTGTTGTGGAGCTCCACGTGTCAGAGGTGGATGGTGTGGCCGGCGAGGCTGGTGATGCTGTTCGCCCTCCAAGGAGGTCATGACTGCAGCTACAGCGGCCCCCATCTGGAAGATGTACATCTGAGGGGGTCCGCAAGGTAGGTACATGTGTCTGGACACTGGGGTAAGTGTGCAAGTTGGTGAATTTTATTGTTAGGAGGAGGGTGGTGGAGGTCAAACTTTGTCCAAAGTGACAGAGTGGCCTCCTGCAATGAGTGAGGGTCTCCCCCCCCCACCACATGGACCTTTGCAGCTGCCACAGGCTGGTGGCTGCAACACGTCCATTTCAACTGGGAGTATTTCCCCCAGTACGGGAAACAGTCCCAGTCAGTTGCAAAATCCCATCCCTGCTAAAATAACAGGTCAATCAGGTTTGTAAACAACCTGAAGTACCTGTTCAATTAATTTAAGTGGTCCCCGCCGGCATTAATTGCTGGCGGGAGTCCCACATGCGGGGGCTGCGAGCACATGTGAGCGCGTCAGTGGGAAACCCGGAAGTGGGCAGGTTGGAGCCGGGCTCCCGATCCGTCCCGGGAATCCCCGATTTTCGCAGCCCCCCCACCACGAACGCACCCGATCACGGGTGCAAAAATCGAGCCCTTTGTGTCAGTATTTATAGTAGAAAAAGAGGATAGCATGCCGGAAATCCCAAGAAAACTAATATTGAATCGGGGACAGGGACTCGATAAAATTAACGTAAGTAAAGCAACAGTAATGAAGAAAATAATAGCACTAAAGAGTGACAAATCCCCATTGCATGGTTTTAAAGGAAGTAGGTGAGCACATTGCAGATGCCCTAACTATAATCTTTCAAAGTTCTCTCGATTCAGGAACTGTCCCTCTAGATTGGGAAATTGCACATGTCACTCCGCTTTTTAAGAAAGGAGAGAGAGGGAAACCAGGAAAGTATAGACCAGTTAGCCTAACATCTGTTGTGGGGAAAATGCTGGAGTCTATAATTAAGGACAGGGTGACTGAACACCTCGAGAATTTTCAGTTAATCAGAGAGAGCCAGCATGGATTTGTGAAAGGTAGGTCGTGCCTGACAAACCTGATTGAATTTTTTGAGGCGGTGACTAAAGTAGTGGACAGGGGAATGTCAATGGATGTTATTTATATGCACTTCCAGAAGGCATTTGATAAGGTCCTACATAAGATACTGTTAGCTAAGATAGAAGCCCATGGAATCGAGGGAAAAGTACGGACTTGGTTAGGAAGTTGGCTGAGCGAAAGGCGACAGAGAGTAGGGATAATGGGTAGGTACTCACATTGGCAGGATGTGACTAGTGGAGTCCTGCAGGGATCTGTCTTGGAGCCTCAATTATTCACAATATTTATTAACGACTTAGATGAAGGCATAGAAAGTCTCATATCTAAGTTTGTTGATGACACAAAGATTGGTGGCATTGTAAGTAGTGTAGATGAAAACATAAAATTACAAAGCGATTTTGATAGATTAAGTGAATGGGCAAAACTGTGGCAAATGGAATTTAATGTAGACAAATGTGAGGTCATCCACTTTGGATCAAAAAAGGATAGAACAGGATACTTTCTAAATGGTAAAAAGTTCAAAACAGTGGATGTCCAAAGGGACTTAAGGGTTCAGGTACATAGATCATTGAAGTATCATGAACAGGGCAGAAAATAATCAATAAGGCTAATGGAATGCTGGCCTTTATATCTAGAGGACTAGAGTACAAGGGGGCAGAAGTTATGCTGCAGCTATACAAAACCCTTGTTAGACCACACCTGGAGTACTGTGAGCAGTTCTGAGCACCACACCTTCGGAAGGACATATTGGCCTTGGAGGGAGTGCAGCGTAGGTTTACTAGAGCTTAGAAGGTTAAGGGGTGATCTGATTGAAGTTTATAAGATATTAAGGGGAACAGATAGGGTGGATAGAGAGAAACTATTTCCGCTGGTCGGGGATTCTAGGACTAGGGGGCACAGTCTAAAGATTAGAGCCAGACCTTTCAGAAGTGAGATTAGAAAACATTTCTACACACAAAGGGTGGTAGAAGTTTGGAACTCTCTTCTACAAACGGCAATTGATACTAGCTCAATTGCTAAATTTAAATCTGAGATAGATAGCTTTTTGGCAACCAAAGATATTAAGGGATATGGGCCAAGGGCAGGTATATGGAGTTAGATCACAGATCAACCATGATCTTATCAAATGCAGGCACAAGAGGCTGAATGGCCTACTCCTGTTCCTATGTTCCTATGCCTCCATCCCAGAAACTTACATAAGGAAAATTTAATTTAATGTTTAATGCTGCAGCTTTGATAAAATAACTTTCTCAGCTGCAAAGTTCTAAATAATACATTCATAATTAATGCATCATATTTCCACAGGTGAATATTTCACATTGTATTGTGTCCAAATCCCAACTGATCCAATTGAGAAAGAGGAGGCAGAAGGTGATTATGATGAAACGAAGGAAGTTCATACCCAGAGCATGCAGCAGGATGTGAATGCCCAAGGTTTTAGGACATTGATGGTGTATCTGATGTTGTAGCATACTATGATATGATTGCTTTGAATCACAATGTAAATAAGCTGACAACGTTACCTGAGAAGCTGTCTAGTCAGTTTGATGATGGCAACTAGCAACTTTCCTCCTCGCATTTCAGGGGGTCTGTTCAGAGTCTGCTGAAAACTAGCCCCATGGTATTGGTGGACTAGCCTCAAGTGGCAGTGTAGTGGATTTATCACTTAATTTCAAGGCTGCTCATGTGAAGGATTCTTCCACTGCTTCAAAATCCCAAGGATCTCTATCCAATCCCTTTTTTTGATAGCTAACATTTTTTAAATTTACACTTTGCTCTTTATTTTTAATCATTTCTGTGCTCAGTCACATTTATCTTGACACAATGACCACTACAGATTAAAACAAAATGTTTGAAACATGACGACTCTGTGTTTGCTACTGTATTGTTTTATCCTCACAATCCGTATTTTCTTCATATATAGCAGATCTCCCTGGCCATTGCTCACAGTAATCAGAAGATGCATTGTTTATAACAATATGGCTGTTATCCACAAAGTACGACAGGGAAAATGTTACAGGAAGTAAGTGTGCTGCTAAAAGGAAGTCTATTTTTTACGCATGACTTTTAAATATATACTTTAAATATATATGTTGAAGGTGTCTTGCTGTAATGCCACGTAAATCATTCATACAGTTGTGTAGAATGTAATTCCATTTATGTTATATTTGGAAAGTCCCATCATATAATAGAATTTCAATAATTAGTTTGCAGGTGTACACTGCAGAGAAATTATGATTGGATCATAATTTATGGTGACTTCTTCACTTCATATAGGAGTCATACAATACTGCCATCCCTTGTAAACAGTCAAAAATGGCTGCTCTGATTGCGTGACCAGCTATTACAAATGCAAATTGCTGAGTTCTGAATAAGCCTTATGTATACATTTAAATAAATACAGAAGTATGAATTTTCTTATTTTTGTAATTATATCACAATTATTTTTGTAATTATATCACAGGTAATGTATTTCACAGCACAACTAGAGTCCTCATCAATGCGTTGCAAATAAGAGGGAGGGTTTCTGTCGATAACCCTGTTGCTTCTGGTCACTACATAATTCATCACATAGTTAGCAGCTTTGTTTTCTTGAGTCGACAGTGGTTACCAGTGTTTTGAGCAGAACTTAATGAATGATAATATCGCCACCACCTGGCTCAGTATTAGTATTATAGTCCTACAGTCATGAGCTGCTTCAACAACTGTAGGCAATTTTTGATCAGAATTTAAATTAGTTCTTTTGCAGGAAGCAAGTAATAAACTCCCACTAATTGTGTCAAAAATCAAGTAATGCTACAGACTGCTTCTTTACCCTTTTCACCAGTCTGTTCTGAACATGTAGTCGTTCTCAGAATGGTACTAATTTGTGCCATTATATGGACATAAGAAAAAGGACCGGAAAAGATCTACCTATCCTAACCAATCCAGATACAGTGCAGTCTGCATCCACCATCAACCTACTCTCCACTATCGACCTACTCTCAACCATCAACCTACTCTCAACCGTCAACCTACTCTCCACCATCAACCTACTCGTAACCATCAACCTACTCGTAACCATCAACTTACTCATAACCAGGAACCTACTGTCCACCATCAACCTACTGTCCACCGTCGACCTACTCTCCACCATCAACCTACTCTCCACCATCAACCTACTTGTAACCATCAACCTACTTGTAACCATCAACCTACTGTCCACCATCAACCTACTGTCCACCATCAACCTACTCTCCACCATCAACCTACTTGTAACCATCAACCTACTCTCCACCATCAACCTACTCTCCACCATCAACCTACTTGTAACCATCAACCTACTGTCCACCATCAACCTACTCTCCACCATCAACCTACTTGTAACCATTGTAGGATGTTTTGGGCTTGTTCCCAACCTATTGATCGGTGCAGATATCTGGTCCCCGGTCTAGCCAAGGAACACTTATACCTCACGGATCGGGGGTTCAGGAAAACAAGACTTATGCTAAAGCACCCGGTGATGGATCACATAGCCGAATAACACAGAGAACACACAAACTCGGTGTTTGAATTGAATTGGAATGTTGGTTTTATTATACCGTCAACACGAAGAAAATAACGATAAAAACGGTCCTACATAGTACTTTGAGTTACACACCCACTACAGTACTTTATCCCACTAAACTAAGAGATTGATGGGAACCCTGGAGACACCTATCACACACACACACGTATGGTCGAGGCTCACCAATCCTTTGCACTTGCAGATCTGGCTGACTGTTTCTCTCACGTAGGGTTCATTGGTTTCGCTGGAAGCTGCTCTCCTCCCTGGAGAGGTCGGGTGAAAAGCAAGAGAGCAAAACAAGAGAGAGCAGAACAAGAGGGAGCAAAAACAAGACTGCAAAACAAGAGAGAGGCAGAACAAGAGGGAGCAAAAGCAAGACTGCAAAACAAGAGAGAGGCAGAACAAGAGAGGGGTTTTGAGTTTCCACTTATATATCCCTCTCTTACAATGGTCTTCGTCACTTAAATGAGGCACTTCCATGCCTGTTTAAACAGTTCTTACAAAGTCCTTAAGAATCTTTGATGGCTTTTGATGGTCTCTCATCATGTTGCAATTGCTTCTCTCGATGGGCCATTGTTCATTCCGATTTGTTAAGCATTTGCCACACAAGGCTTCCTTTCCATCCCACATCCAAGGTGTCGATTAGTTTTGCTTTAAAACAAAGACATGGCCCCTACATGTCTGGAGCAGTTGCCTCTCTCAATGCCTCTCGAATTAGTGCTGAGTGTTGATCACCTGCTGTAGGTTTTGCATTAAAAAAGAGACATGTCTGAAGCAGTAATTCTCCCACATTCCATTGTGTGTGTTGTTGATTCGTCTGGTGACCTCTCACCTATCCTTCCATCTTAGGATTTTGGTCAATAGCCAAAGTTTTACATATTCAGGGAAAAGGTGGAATTCCCAGAATTCTTACACCATCAACCTACTCTCCACCATCAACCTACTCTCCACCATCAACCTACTCTCCACCATCAACCTACTCTCCACCATCAACCTCCTCTACACCATCAACCTACTCTCAACCATCCATCTATTCTCCACCATCGACCAACTCTCCACCATCGACCTACTTTCCACCATCAACCTACTCTCAACCTTTGTGTTGTTAGATTACTTGTGCAACATGAAGTCCTGCATAAATCACAACTTCCTCCAGCTCAGCATTGAGATGGCCAAAGCTATTGTCTTTGTCTCTGCTCTCTCGCTTCTGATTCCATCTCCTTCCCTGGCCATTCTTTTAGGTTGAACCTGATCATTTGCAGTGTTGGCATCCTGTTTGACCCTGATTTGATGTTTACATCCCACACCCTATCCTTCAACCCCTTTGCCACTAAAATCCTTATATATGTTTTTGTCACCTCCAGATTCGACTATTCTATTGCTCTCCTTGCTGGACTCCCTTCCTTCACCTTCCATAAACTCCAACCTGTCTAAAACTCTGTAGCAGATATTCTGTCCCCTAATATAGTTCCAGTTGCCCATCACCCCTACACTGGCTCTCCATCCCAAATTTCAAGGGAGCACATGAGCCACAAAGCAACAAAGGTCTGGCTCCACTGGAGCCAAATTGTGGGAACAGGCTCATTAGCATGGTTAGCTCAGGCTACCAGTGCCTGGAAGTGCATTTCAGTAGTTAATGCCTCAATCTGTCCTTGTAAGGTGGAGTGGCCAACAGCTGCTCTACCTGAGGTGCCTGAGACCCTTCCAGGTTGAAAAAAAATCTCAAATTTCTTCAGCTCTGAAGGGAGTCATTCTGTCCCCAGATAAAAGGTAATCAAGGCCCTTGGGACTTATTATTTTTTGTCTGCTAAAAATTTGTGGCCTTTCAAAAGGCCTCAGAAGAAGTCACACCAGCTCTCAGCTAACATGAGTTCATGTGAGGCCTTATTAGGGTGGATTGGGCATAATTCCAAGGGTAGCTTGAGAACTCCTCCAGATATGCCCCCTTGTTAGAGGGGAGGCAGGTGGAGGAATCACACTCCTGATCTACCCACTGAAAAATAGTGATTACAAAAAAGAGGGGTATTCCTCAGAACCAGGATCTGCCTGCTCTCTGCCCTTGGGCCTGACTTGAATTTTGAGCCTAATGTATGTTTCCAAGGACTTCATATAAAATATACGTCCCGATTTTTCACGAATGGTAAAAGTGGCGTTGAGCTGGCCAAAACTAGGGGCACCAGTGGCTTGGGGGGGTGGGCCTTGCTGAACTTTACAACAGGAATCCCTCCGCTTAAGTTGAATAGGCAAGTGACCTGTTGAACACTTGGCTGAGGAGCATAAAACCCAGGAAGTAGCAGTTCTGAAAGAGTTTGGATTTACTATTAAAGGGAAAGTTGTGCTGGTGGCAGAAAAGTGGACTAATTGTTCATAATGGCATAGCAGCGACACATGAGTAATACTGCTTCCTTTGATGGTGAAGAGTTGGAGGTGTTGCTGCAGGGGGTGCATCAAAGGAGTCCGACCTTATTTGGAGCTGAAGGCCACCATCTAGTAAAAGTAGAGATTCAAGCTGCATGGAGGGAGTCGATTCAGTCACCTAGGACCTTCATACATACTTTCACTTTCTTCCTGATACTAAGTGTGCTTCTCACTTTTGCACATGTTTCTTGTGGAACCCATCAAGCCTAAGTTGATAACCCCCATACCCTCTGGGAAATACCATTTAAAATATTGCACACAGACATTACCTTTTTGGATACACACTTTCATCATGCCAAACTTGGATGACACACTTTCCCTGCAGGTGGAGATGCTGGCTGAGGAACAGTAATCAAATGCTGAGGCTTCCAGCCCAAAGTGCTCCTCTGCTGTTAGGGGATTTCTCAGTGGGGTCAGCAGCCATGGATGCAGAGGTTAGCTGTGATCTCCTAATAGCCATCCCATCACCGTTACAGCTCCTTCAAATAATGCAGGCACCGTGGGCAGCCACATAATGATGGCATCATGACTGCTTCTTGGATAATGCCCATTGACCTACATTATAATGTTTCAGATACCACCTGAACATTATTGAGTGCAAACCTTGCTGTTCGTGTAAGTCGCGAGATGTGAGTTTGCCTACATAATGAGTTAATGATATCAGTAACATACGTGCCAACCTAGGAAACTAGCAAAAGCGGACCAACAACTTCAAAAAAACTATCACGGCCCCCAAAAATCTGGCAATTCAAAGAGCAGCTGTGGTTGTGAGAAGTGAAAACAAGTGCTTACAAAGGCTTTGTAACTTAAGAAGTAGCTATGGACTACTTCTGATAATTCAAAATTGTTTTATGTGCCAAAAAATTCAAATGATTCAATAATTTGAGTTAATGTAAATAACACAGCTGAGAGGGAATATAATGCTAAACAATCAAATTATCAGATAATTTGAATGAAGAGGAATAGACAGTATACCCAGCAGTTCCTTATTTGTATTGAAAAAAAAGGACATGAAAGCCTGAAAGAGAAATCCACAGCATGCTCCCTTGGAAAATCTTGAATTTTTACTTTAAAAATGATGAATTCTGATTAATTTTAATCACTTTTGTACTTCACCATTGCTAGATTTTCAATCAAAAAGGAAAAACAGTGGCATTTGGATTTTGAACAGACTAATCAAACCATCACTTCTTCAAGACTTACTTCAACAGTCATTCTCCCATATACAACTCCCTCTCCCCGATTCACAGAGACACCATCCAACTCCCCACCCTTTCACAGAAACAGGGCCCCAATCTTCCTTCCCCTGCCTTGCCTAGATACTGGACAGGCGTAGCATTGCTCCACTTGCCCAGGCCTCACAGTACCTGTATTTGGTGGCTCAGGTTATTAACATGCCTAATCGCAATCTCTGTGCAGGCTCTCTCCATGGCATTGCCTTGCACTGGGAAACAAAAGAGGAAACAGAAGCTCAGTTGAAGACCTGAGAAGCCTGAAGCTACAGGATCGACTGATGGTCTTGGGGCCTCCTGAATGCAGTGGCCAAAAGGCCTCAAAGCCCAAAGAATTTTTGGAAGGCTGCAAGAGAAAGGGTGCAGAAGGCTGACGTAATGGGTCTCACCCCCATTTCCACTCTGTACTACCTGGGTAACTGAGTGTTCCTCAGACACTAGGAAAAGCAAAAACTTTCTCTGCCTTCCATCTTCTCAGGTCACACTGGCACACTTTTCCCTTTCCCCCTGAATTCAACCTACCATTCTTCTCCCCCTCCAACTCAATTCAGGCTGGTGCTCTTCTTCCACTCCCCTCATTCAAGGTGGCACTATTCCACCCCCACCCCCCCCCCCCCCGCCTTCATTAAACGCTGCTCAAAAACGAACACAGGCATTGCACAGAGACAGCAAGCATGACAGCCCACCCATACAGATATGGACAACTGGTCTCAATAGCAACACTTCTGCAAACTCTGTTGGTCAGGTGCGCACTCCTAGAGGAGAAAGCAGTCACCCTAGCCCAGCAACTTGGCATGGGAGACTTCAAAGCCACTGATGGTGGATCGAAGGGGGAAGAAATATCACAATATTTTACTGTGAAGCAGATGTGGATCTAGATGTTGTGGATGGATGGTGCTTCTCTTAGGAATATGAGTCATTTGACATTTTTAATGCCTACAAAACAGATCTCTTCTGATGCTTTCTGCCTGACAAGACCTTGCACTTTTCTGAAGAGACATGTACAGCTGACAAGATAAGTAATGAGATAATGATTGTCCTACTATATACAAGTGTGAATGGCAGTAACAGGTTATGCCCTTCATAATCTGGAAGTCAAAAAAGGCTCAGTATTTTTTTGTGTGCAATGAGTGAGTGAAAACTGTGGGTAAAAAAAGTTGTGTTCTTGTCTTGCTTGTCACATGGCAACTAGAGGCAATTTGGGCAAGAATAGCAGAGCCATAGAGAAAATAAACAAATTCACCTTCATTAGTGAGCCTCCTGAGCCACTGAACAAATCACTGGGAAAATAATATTAACAGAATACTGTTTACTGGAACAGAGTTATTCAGAGGATGTATGACTGAGAAGGATCACTAAGTTGACTGCTTTACCTAGCCCATTTTCAAAATGAAAAAGGAACAACAATCAATATTTTATTATAAGGGGTCAGACCTGTCAAGTGTCTCATCTATAAGGATTGGCAGTCAATCATTTTGGTTTAACAATGCAGCTTATTTTGCTGTCTGCTCAAATGAGTGGCCAGCGAGCAATGGCGTGAGCTTTCCGATGCTGACTAATCTGCTGTACAGTTCCAATGTTTTCTGTGTTTCACTTTAAAAAAAAACCCCGCTACAATTGTTTAAATGGGATCTGTCCCCCTTGTGATCATAAAACTCGCTCCTAACGTTTCCTAGATATTGACAATCCTGACTGTTAATTGAAGCGTTGCTCTGATGCAAATATACTTTCTGCTTTGCAGCTGTCTCCCTCTTTTGTCCAGCACAGTCGCTGCAGTTCTTCCTGACATTTCAGGAGTCCCGCCTTTGATTTTTCCAATTGGTTGACTGCTCGTCTCTAAGCCCAGTGACTCCTTGTCTCAGTGGGCAGATTGACTGTCAATCAGTTGAAAGGTTGTGGAGGGGGATTTTTTTTTTGCGATCTGAAGCAGGGAAGAGCAGAGGGGAGGTAAGAGAGGGTTGGGGTGGGTGTATATTGCATGCTGCTGGATATATCAGGGAGGGGATGGGCTACTTGGCTTTGTGGGGGTTTATGAAGTGTAACGTCTTGGTGTTTCATATGCAATCCCGTTGAGGGTGCACTGACTTCCTGGTATTGAGAGCTGATTGACTGTCGGCCTGCCGCAAAGGGAAACGCAGTAGTAGCGCTAACCTGTTGCATTTAGCAACCTGGCTGCTGTCTAATGAGATCCCGAGAAGCCTCTGTTGCAGTGCTTGCCAAGACCAACTCCAGCTACTGCTCTTCTCCCCTTGCTGGTGCCCCTCCTGCATTTGCTGCTTTTTTAGGCCCTCATTTAACAGAAACAGGAACAATCTTAATGGCTCAAAATAGAAAGGTCATGATGTGGAGATGCCGGTGATGGACTGGGGTTGACAATTGTAAACAATTTTACAACACCAAGTTATAGTCCAGCAATTTTATTTTAAATTCACAAGCTTTCGGAGGCTTCCTCCTTCGTCAGGTTTACAAGTGTTCAAAATAGAAAGAACATCCAAAATAGAAAGAACATCAAAAGCAAAATACTGCCGATGCTGGAAATCTGATATAAAAACAGAAAATGCTGGAAATACTCAGCCAGTCAGGTAGCATCTGTGGAGAAAGAAACAGAGTTAACGTTTCAGGACGATGACCCTTCGTCAGAAATGGAAGAAGTTGAAGATTAAACCGCTTTTAAGCAAGTACAGAACCAGGGGAAGGGGAGGGGAGTTAAGAACAAAAGGAAAGGTCTCTGATAAGGTGGAGGGCAGGAGTGATTAAATGACAAAAGGGATGATTCAAGGGATGACGCAAGGCAAGTAAAGAAACAACAGATCAGTCTAGAGGAGCTGTAAATGTCAACAGCAGAACCATTACCAGCATTTGCTGTCCAAAAAAATGGGAGCAGTGGTTATGATCTGAAGTTATTGAAATCAATGTTGAGTCCAGAAGGTTGTAAAGTGCCTAATCAAAAGATAAGGTGATGTTCCTGGAGCTTCCGTTGAGCTTCATCGGAACAGTGTAAGAGGCCGAGGACAGAGAGATCAGAGTGGGAGTGGGACGGGGAATTAAAATGGCAAACGACCGGTAGGTCAGGGTCACGCTTGCGGACAGAGCGGAGGTGTTCAGCAAAGCGATCACCCAACCTGTGTTTGGTCTCCTCAATGTAAAAGAGACCGCATTGTGAACAATGAATACAGTATACTAAATTGAAAGAAGTTTGCTGTTTCACCTGGAAGGAGTGTTTGGAGCCCTGGATGGTGGGAAGGGAGGGGGTGAAAGGGCAGGTGTTGCATCTCCTGCGCTTGCACGGGAAGGTGCCGTGGGGAGGAGAGCAGGTGTTGGGGGTGATGGAAGAGTGGATCACGGTGTCGCGGAGGGAGCAGTCCCTTCAGAATGCTGAAAGGGGAGGGAGGGGAAGATGTGTTTGGTGGTGGCGTCGCGCTGGATGTGGAGGCTGGTGGGGTGGAAGGTGAGGACAAGGGGAACCATATCATGGTTCTGGGGGGCAGGGGAAGGGGTGAGGGCAGAAGTGTAGGAAATGGGACGGACACGGTCGAGGGCTCCGTCAATTACAGTGGAGGGGGAATCCTCAGTTGAGGTAAAAGGAAGACATATCGGAAGCACTGGTGTGGAAGGTGGCATTGTCAGAACAGATGTGATGGAGACGGAGAAATTGGGAGAAGGGAATAGAGAATAGAATCCTTACAGGAAGCGGGGTGGGAGGAAATGTAATCAAGGTATTTGTGGGAGTTGGTGGGCTTATAATAGATATTGGTTGACAGCCAATCCCCAGAAATGGAGATAGAGAAGTCGAGGAAGGGAAGAGTCAGAGATGGACCATATGAAGGCGAGGGAAGGGTGGAAATTGGAAGCAAAGTTGATGAAATTTTCCAGTTTGGGGTTAGAGCGGAAAACGGCATCGATATAGTCATCAATGTACTGGTGAGAGAGGGGACCTGAGTAGGACTGGAACAAGGAATGTTCCACGTATCCCATAGAAAAGCAGTCATAGCTAGGACCCACACGGGTTCCCATAGCGACACCTTTTATTTGGAGGAAGTGAGTAGAGTCAAAGGAAAAGTTGTTCAATGTAAGAACAAGTTCAGCCAGGCTGAGGAGGGTGGTGGTGGATGGGGAGTGGTTGGGTCTCCGTTCAAGGAAGAAGCGGAGGGCCCGCAGGCCATCCTGGTGGGGAATGGATGTGTAGGGGAACTCGACATCCATGGTGAAAAGGAGACGGTTAGGGCTGGGGAACTGGAAACTGTTAAAGTGGCGGAAGGCTTCAGAAGAGTTGCAAATGTAGGTCAGAAGTGACTGGACAAGGGGAGAAAAAAGAGTCGAGATAGGAAGAAATAAGTTCCGTGGGGCAATAACAGGCTGAAACGATGGGTCTCCCGGGGCAGTCCTGGTTGTGGCTCTTGGGAAGGAGGTAGACGCAGGATGTGCGGGGTTGGGGAACTATCAGGTTGGAGGCTGTGGGGGGAATATCTCTAGAGGAGATGGGATCAGTGATGGTCTGGGAAACTATGGCTTGATGTTCAGTGGTGGGGTCGTGTTCCAGGGGGAGGTAGGAGGAGGTGTCGGAGAGTTGGCATTCAGCCTCTGCAAGATAGGGAGAGGTCTGTTTGGCACACAACAACACCACCGCCCTTGTCAGCAGGTTTAATGACAATGTAAGGGTTGGACCTGAGAGAACGGAGTGCTGCGAGTTCAGAGAGAGTTGGGTTAGAGTGAGTGAGGGGAGTAGAGAAATTGAGACGTCCAGCGTCACGCTGGCAGTTCCCAATGACAAGATTGAGAGGGTAAGAAGCCAGGGGGAGGGGTCCAGGTGGAATGAGACTTCTGAAGGTGGGAGAACAGGTTCGCTGTGCTGGGGAAGACTTAGCCAAAGAAATGGGCACGGAGGCGAAAGCTATGGAAGAAGAGCTCAGCATCATGTCGAGCTCGAAATTCATTGAGGTGGGACGTAAGGGGATGAAGCTATGGCCTTTGTTGAGGACTGAAAGTTTGGGGTCAGAGAGGGGGAAGGTCAGAGGGGATAGTGAAACTATGATAAAGGGGGAGATTGGAGGGAGGGATGGGGTCAGAGGAAAGTGAAGCGGAAGAAGATTAGGAGGGGTGTTTGTTTATTAAGAGTTGTTGAAGCTTGCGGTCCTTGCATCTGAAAGGAAGAAAAAAAGTTTTTTGTTGAAGCACCGGATGAGGCGAAGGATGAAATGGAACTGCGGAACAGGACAACTCTGAAATAGAGTGAGTCGGTGCTGCTGAAGAGAGAGGTCGAGAGCGTGCATGTGGCGGCGGATGGTGTTGAGCGTGGATCTCAGGAGTATCAAAATATGAAAGGTGGAATTTAAGTTGGAATCCTTGCAGAATAAGTCAGAGCCGGAGACAGTTGCTGAACATCCTTATGTTGGGTTTTTAAAACCTCGTCAACGATGCCATGTGCCTGTGATGGTGGCAACATCAGATACAAAGTACCAGCCAAGCATTCTCAAGGACTTTCATGTGTAAGCCTCATCTATTCAGGGACAGAGCTGTGTTAGGGCTTCATCACCGTGTACATTACAGTAGAAAACTGTACCAGGAAGGAATATGGGTTTTACTGGATTTATTTTTTCTGTAAGTTAGATCTTCAATAATGCATTTATGTTTATTCAAAAAAAAATCAAAAGTTGTTGATTGTAGGAGCCTCCTTGAAACTATTGGAAGAATCCACCTCTTGTTAGTTGCTGATCTGTTTCTGTGATGTCCATGGAGCTCTGTACAGTGGTAGGCAAAGTTTGCTGATGTGTTCAAGAATGTAAATAGAAGTACATGATAAAGAATTGTGCGTTGACTTATACCTGGTGAGTGGGCATGCTGAATATATTGTAACTTATGGTCAGTAACATGATCCGTATTCCATGGCTGTTCATCCTCTGTTGAGCAGGTAACATTATAACTACTAATTCTTTTCTCTTGCACTGGTGACATCATTAACTTCACATTTATCTGGCCAGACAACTGGACTATTCCAGCATTTCCAAGAGTGCTGCATCACAAGTGGCATTGTGATGATCATCCAGATAGATCCGGCTGACACCAAACAACCTATTAGGTGTTCAGTCGGTTCCTATAGTTATGATAATTTTTTGCTCAACAAATCTAAATATTTTTGAAGTGAGCTTTATCTAGTGGGGTTTTTGAATGTTTTGTTGGTCTTTTCTGTTTGACATGGCCAATATTGAAAGTGGAGAGTATTCCAATTGAGACCATGTAATGACAATATGTGGTAGTAGATATAGAAAACAAATTGCCTGTTATGACAGTGGTTCAACTGCCCAGGTTTCACTAGTTCACCAGGTCAGTGAACAATGCAAGTAGATTGTAGGCCACATTAAAATAAACATGCTTAGGCCAACATTTGGGCTGAATGGAAAGAAAGGATGTCGTACTTGGTGTACTGGTCATCAAAGGTTTTTGATTGAAGCAGGAAAGTTGTTGAGTTTTGATGAGAGGTTACATCAAAATGTAAAATTGCATTTCCAGCATTTTCTATTTTTATTTGAGGAAAATAGATATTGGATGTGTGCCATGCTATGACAGCCAACCCCTCAGAAAAAGCGGAGTGTTTTTAAAACCCAAATGCAAATAAAAACTGTACCTCACCACCCTATCATTTACATAACTGTACCCCATGCAAGACCTTGGGTAGGAATACAGCAGTGTTAGCCACTTGAGCACATAATCCAGGCTGACACTTCAGTGCAGTACTGAGGGAATGCTACAATATCAGAGGTGGCGTCTTTCAGATGATAAGTTAAACCAAGGCCTCATCTGCCCTCTCAAGTGGACGTAAAAGATCCCACTATTTAAAGAAGAGCAGTGGAGTTCCCCCAGTGTCCTGCCCAATATTTATCCCTCAACCAACATCACACACAAAAAAAACCCCAGATTATCTGGACATGTATCTCATTGCTGTTTGTGGGACCTTGCTGTGCGCAAATTGGCTGCAGTGTTTCCCTCCATTACAACAGTAAGTACACTCAAAAGTACATCTTTGGTTGTAAATGGCTGCTTTAGTATGTCCTGAGGTTGTGAAAGGTGCAATCTAAAAGCGAATCCTTTCCTTTTACAAGCTATTAAACTATGTCAAATGAAAGGAAAGTGGTAATGTAATAATGTCGTCCTCATTATGTAAGTATTCTTTTATCATGTCAGTTACTTTATCACTAATAGTACATCAAATTCTGAGTTTAAAAATAACATTGATAAATATATGATGTACTCCTAGAGCATGTAGACTTAGAACCTATGTGTAGCTGAATGTGAGCTTATGGAGGAAAATAAACTTGCGTATCATAAAAAAGATTGTTGTTGTCCGTAGAACATGTGCTTACATATCTAGAGGGTATCACCCCTCTTCCCATTATGGGTCCTTTACAGACTCTGCCAACACTTTCATCTCTTGTCCTTTTTGATCATGTGAATTGTACGTGATCAAGTATAAATTGTTGCCTTGTGATGTCTTGGTTGTGAAACATCTGAAGCTAAAGGGTTAGAAATGCGTCTTGGGCAGGAGCACAAAACAGGCAGTATCGATTCGACTGCCAGTTATACATTCCGTCAGATATTCAATGAAGTCAATGGGACTGAATATCGAGCGAGGCGTGCAACAGGTGACTGATCTGATACTGACCATTTTGTACTAGCGCCCGAGATAAATTTCTACCCCATAAATTTGCAACTATTAACATGGAAAATTTTGATTATGAAATTGGCAGGAAGAGCTAAAATGGATGATATGATTGCTCTTTTGTAGAATATTTCAGGGTATCTAATCACAGTGGCCTCCTTCTGAAGAGTATTTGAATGCTGATAAGATCAATACCTTCATTGGTTTAATTAAAAATGGATTAATTTTGGAATGTCCAAAATCAGGGGACCTCAGCTCCTGTTTTTTTCATGTATCTGGAGTTATACTGGTTGAAGGCCTTTCCCTTCTATAGAATGTCAATCTGTAAGACCCATCTTGGTGACAGCAGCACATTTATGTCTACAGATGTACTGGATGGGTGTACTGCAGAGATAACAAGACAAAAACATTAGAAATGTAAAACTAAGACCAGAAAATGCTGGAAATGCACAGCACATCAGTTAGCATCTTAAAGTAAATGATTAATATTTTTCCATTACAAAAATGTAGCAAGGTTTCTTATGTTCTATTCAGAGAAGCCTGTGTACTGAGGTTTGGTATGTTTCCTTTAAAGTATTCCATATTCATAATTTGCAGATTGTACTTTTTTTTCTTGTCGTATCTTTTTTAATGAATACTGGTAATTAGATGGGCTGCAGTTGTAAAGGAACAAGGTTTAATATCAGAAATAACACTTTCCAGACAATTTTAAGGTCTCTGTCAAATGCAGGATTATGCCTTGAGGGCTGCTAATAGCTAGAATTTTTGAATTCTAGGTTGTTTCTGGGCTGGGTTGTTCATTGGGTTGCTTAATACAGAGTGCTTACAATAGTAAACACAATCAGTTATGCAAAAGCATATATGCCACATTAAGAGCTTTTCAATGATTCACATGTAGAAACAATGTGCTGCGACTGGTCTATCTATAGCAAGTCTGTCCCTTGAGGTAAATTTGATTGTTTTTTAAGAATCTCCTGCCTTGAGTAGTTTCAAGTTTTCTTTTGTATTTTGTTTACTTGAGCTCTCAAAGTGCGGCTTAAGGGAAGGCTATTTCTTAGGAAATCTTCCTGCGTTTTGATGAAATCTGAGCAATGTTGTTTGACAAGACATTAGGAAGTTGTGTAGCTCGTTCAAGTAAACTCTTGAAAGGTAGTGATGCCATTGATGATGTAGCAATGATAACTGTGCAGAGCAATATGGTCCTTGAAGTTTTACCAACGACAACAGTAACTTGCCTTTATATTGCAACATAACCTAGGATAAGTCCCAAAGTGTTTCACAGAGACGCAATAAAAAAAAGTGGACACTGAGCTAAAGAAGATGATATTAGCAGGGGTAACCAGAAGCTTGGTCAGAGGTGGGTTTTAATCAGGGTCTTAAAAGAGAAGATGGAGGTGCAGAGATAGAGGGGTTCAGGGACAGAATTCCAAAGCCCGTGGACTACACAGCTGAAGGCACGGCAACAGAGGAACAGAGTGTTTGGGGGTAGGGTTGTAGGGCTGGAGGAAGTTAGAGGTAGGGAGGGATGAGACCATGAAGGGATTTAAACATGAGGATGAGAATTTTAAATTTCAGGCTGTGGACTGGGAGCCAATGCAAGACAATAAGGACAGGGGTGATGGGTGAGTGGGGATTGGTGCGGGCTAAATTAAGGGCAACGGTGCTTTAGATGTCACACTTAATTATTTAGTGGCAGCATTCTCGCCTCTGTGTCAGAAAGTTGTGAGTCAAGTCCCACTCCAGAGACTTGAGCACATAGCTAGGCTGACACTCCAGTGCAGTACTGAGGGAGTGCTGCACTGTCGGAGGTGCTGTCCTTCGGATGAGACATGAAGCCGAGGTCAGTCTACCCTCTCAGGTGGACATAACAGACTGTACGGTGCTATTCAAAGGCGAGCAAGGAAGTTTTCTAGTCAACATTTATCCTTCAACCAACATCAAAACAGATTTATTTATCAAGTAACTATTTTGTATGACATAACATTGATTGTATTTGTCATTTATCTCATTGCTGTTTGTGGGATCTTGCTATGCACAAATTGTCTGTCACATTTACCTACATTACAGTGGTAACTACATTTCCAAGGCACTTCATTGGCTGTTCAGTGCTTTGGGACATCCTGGTATTATGAAAGGTTCTATGTAAATGCAAGTTCTTTCTTTCTTGCTTGCTTTGTTTTACTTGTTTTCACATGTTATAGCTGTTCTTCAGTTGTTAGATTTTTGGGGGCTGTGTCAGCTTTTTTGAAGTTGTTGGTCAGATTTTGCTAGTTTTCTAGGTTGGCATGTATGCTGTTAAGTTCCAGAACCTAAGTGAAGACTTGGTGGATAGCTGCTGGCCAAGGTAATGTTTATATGATAGATTAGGAGGGTCAGCTAGGCTGTGGAACATTCTACTTTTTGTGTGAAATCTGTACTGTAGTTTTACTACACCTAACTGTATTTTTGTGTGATTTGACAATTATGCACCACATGCTTTTAAATATGGATAGCACTGGACCACTTTATTTATCAAGTAACCATTTTGTGTGGCATCACATTGAATGTATTTGTTCATTCAGTGTGGTAATTCAATATCCTTACTAAAGCTCAGCATCAGCAGTTTGACAAAGTCTCTTGTCAAATATCCTCAATTAGAGATACTTTCTCAGTGCAGTTACGTGCTGCAATAAGGAATGGGAGAGTTGCTACTTCACATGCACTATTCCCATGTAGAGTAAAAATTGGTGGGCATCTCAGACTAGGTTACTAAGAGATAATCTACAGTTGACCACTTGAATGATGTTTATGGGGCCCTGTAAGTGAGCTGTGAAAACAAACCTACATTTATATAAGCAAAAAAAACAATACTACCTTCAAAATGTTCATGTTTGTTCCACGTCATCATCAGCAGCCAAATACCAAAATAATGCGACTTTACAACACTTTGGGTAGCTGCTGTTTTTGTCACTAGAATTTGTCCTCTTATTGGTCTATTCATTTCTGTATGTGATTTTCTCTTTCCCCCCCCCCCCCATTTGTTGAAGGTTGCAGATGGAGACCTTCGTTAGCAAGGAAATGTAAGAGCATCTTCATAGCAAAGTAACTTTCACACTTAAAAACATACCTTTTAAATATGTCAACTGTTTAGTCAGTATTCACTAGATATATTTTGTGCAGTGGGTTTGTAGACTGGTTATAACAACAATTGCACCCATTTTAATTCTGGCAGCAGTGTATAATAGAAATGGCCAATTTTGTGGCCTGCAAAAATCCTTGTGCTACTTAAAAGAAATTGGAAGTAGTCATCATCATTCTTTGTAGAGTGAGATTTTGTTTAAATTGAAACTTTCAGACTTGCAGTTATGGTTCTCAATTATGTGTTCAGTTATGTTGCCCAACAGGTGTAGCACTAGAGGGGTCTAAATTTAACATCGTTGTGCTGATTTTATGGGCCTAAAACAGGTGCAACAATAACCAATTTAGCGATGCAGAGGCCTGTGCCCGATATGAGATGTGCAAGCTCTGACTGGCAGTTCTGGGTTTTGAGCAGCCTGACCAGCAGTCCTGAATGCTGCTCAAAAAAGCCCAAAAACTTGGAAGATTTTTAGTATTTTGTAGAGTCGGAAGGAGCATTCCTGCTCCTCCTGGCTGCACAAAAATACCTGCAGGCCGCCTCAACCAGCCTGTCCTTGCCTCCCTCCTGATCGTCCCCCTTCCCGGATTTACCTCTGGGCCTCAGCATGGGCCAAAATACGTAAGGCCCCAACAGGGGAGCTGGGTCAGGGCGTCTGATTGGCACTCGCAGCTCACCTGATTTATTCTGATGAGGCCCAAGGACGACAGCTTTTTGTTTCCAGATTTTTAAAAACTTTTCAAACTGCCATGGTGGGATTTGAACTTGCGTTCTCTGGATTGTTAGTCCAGGCCTCTTGACTAGTAGTACAGTAGCATCACCACTATGCTATCGTACCCAGGTTATTATTCCCATAGTTACTGCCTCCTGATCAGCCAGTGACCCGGACACCAGAAAGTTCTTGGCATCCAATAAAAGGAAGGGTGCAAGTGGGGACCACAGAGGTGTCCAAGTCTGGCTCTTGGCCTGCATTCACGCAATTTGATGTGGCAAATGCTGGGTCTAAATATTCACCTGTGTTGCGGGGGAGAGAACTGTAGTTGAAGAGTTCATGAATGTTTGAACATTGAACTGTCTATGCTGTGACACAATGAATCCTTTTACACTAGGTTCTGAGTTACTGTGGTGTAAATTGTGTGTCGCTTCCTATGGATGTTGACAGGAAACTCTCTAATTTGAAATTTGTCTGTGCTTTTTACCTGTTTTGTCTCTTATTTTAGGTGTACTGTGAAATTTCCAAGCATGGCTATAAACGGAGAATTGAAGACCAAATAGAATGACTTAGCTGTGGGTTCTGATGCATCATCTAAATGTAACCAAAGGGTCAACCATCCACATAAGGCCGAGTTCTCCCTTCTCAAAAATCTTGTGAATGAAGACACATAGTTCTGCTGCAGATGAACATTATTCTAGTGGAAGACACATTTGGCTATGCATAATTCTTCAACGACCGTGCCTCCTATTGATGAAAGTAATGCAGTTGCGGGATTTGTTCTAGTGCCTTTCTTTCTTCTGACGTTAATCGGATTCACTGTTGCAATGGTAAAGCACATTTATTATTTGTGCAATCACAGTATAGTTTTGACTTGCTGGAGCTTCATGGATGAGGCTTCTGAGTATGTAGCCGCAGTGAGTGATGGGGTTACGATAAATAATAATATAGGACAGATTGTAAGAATAGCAGATCCAATGTTTTCTGTTTTCAGGATAACTTTATTTTCTTGAAGTATGACAAAAATAATACTGTTATATTGAATGTTAAATGGTTAAGACAATATTGGTAAATGTAATATCCTGGGCCCTTGCTCAAAAACCGTTGGATTATGAAGGATTTATAAAATTTCTTTTTCTTTTCTCTCTATTAGCCATAACAGATTTTTCACATGCCTCAGCAGATTAATGAGGATATTCTAGTATAATTGTTATTTCAAGATTGAGAGTAGTGGATACTAAACTTTGCTTGAAAATAAGAGGACTGCCAAACATGCATAGATATGAAAAATCAGGAAGGGAAGTGTGCAAAATGTAAGGCTATCGATGTACCAAAAAACAGATGACTTTACTGGATTGCTTGAGGTAAAATAGGGAAAGAATAAAAAAGAACATATTCTGTTGTCAACATTAGCAAAGAATAGTTCTTGGTGTAGTATCCAAAGTGAGGATTCTTGGGGGTGTTAATGGTCATGGAAGGAAAAGGAAAGAAATTCTAATACTTGAGAGCTCCAATAAGTTATTTAATGCAATGGAACTATCAATTGAATTTAGGGCCCTGGAAGATGGGCAAGGAAAGAAACAGGCGGTTTAGGAAGAACATATATGAGCAGGAAAGGATAGCAGCTTGAGCAGGAGGAATCACTTCATGTTGAAGATTTGATGTTTACAAATATTAGTTTTAAAGAATAAATCCAAGTTCCACCAAGAATGACACCGTGGCATTTGTTTTGGATGTTTTGTCATCATTGCCCACTGAAAAAAGTTGAAGCCAGCTAGTAATCAAATGAAGATGGTACACCATCTCTCTGATGTAAGAACTCGGTTCATAGAAGCTTCAATTTCGATTAAAATTTGAAATAAACTAAGTTCATTTTTACCTCCTAACATTTCATTTGGGATCCTTCATCAGAACCCATCAGAGGCCTAGGTTTTCTGATCAAAACACCATGGTAAACCATTCATTTTAAATGGGTTAACATCAGTATTATGATCCGAAGCCTTGGCCAGAGTGTCTGTCTAAAATATAAGTAAGTTGTTTTTATTTTTTGGGGGGGGAGGGGGGGAAGGAGAAAGAGGTGGAGAGCTGACACAATGGATAAACTCATTGAATCTCTGATCCCAGCTCAGAGCCTCGCTAAACAGATGTTTGCACTGGAGAAAAGGCTGTAACATGCTTCCATATGGCAAGCCTCACTGAATCTACTTTAATGTCTTGTGCCTTTTTGGTTTGATGTGTTTGAGGCTGATTTATCCATTCTCTGAGACTAGAGACTCCACCTGTAGCTATACCCCCTTTTTAACTTTTTAAAAGGGAACAGTTTTCATTACAGGGGAAAGAACAGCCCAATGTTGCGTTGTCGCTGTGACGTCCAGCATAAAATGATTTTGTGATGCACTGCATATTTTTGATGGGGTTTATGTTATCATCCCAGATGCTTGATCAGGAAAAAGGTTGCCAGGTATTGTTTTATAGAGTTGGCAGCACTTCAGTTGTTTGGTGCTGAAGTAGAGGAAAATTCATGGTATTTTCATACGTCATTACTATTTCCTGTACTAGAACCCTCTGGCCATTCACTCTTGGAATGGATGGCATTCCTTCTCATCAAATTGTTAATAACTATTTTGAATGTTCTAAACAATTAATGTATGAGATTTCCTTAGTGCCCATCAACCAAAGGATCAGTATAGACTGATTGAATTGAATACTTTGAGATGTCCATCCAATAGTAATTCTGAGGGTAGTCAGTAGAGGGTTTCAACTCTATGGCTATCATGCAAGACCCTCTTTCCTGCCAACTACACATTCTCAGCTATTGTGATTTCTCCGTTAGCTATGGATAATAATCGACCAACTTACTGCATTAAACTGCTGGCGTGTTCGTCTTACAATGCCTTTTAGAATTCTATCTTGTCTTGCCAGCAGAGTTCATTCTGGTCTATTGCTACTGACTCTAATGGTTACTGCAGTTAAAAACTCAGTGTTAAGGAATACGATTAGCAAAAGTAGAATGACCGTATTCATTCTGAAGCTGTGCATATAGCAAACTTTCTCATGCCTGTGATTATTTTGACATTACCTCTTGTGCACTGTTGCATACATTCATTACACTAATTTTTTTATAAAAATCAAACTTTGTCTTTACTGAATCACTTTTGTTTGTCTTTTTTTTCAATCAGGTGATGTATATTCAGAAGAGACGCAGGTAACCAATATTAATCTTGAGTGACTAAGATCTGTGGGCTTACTGAAGTTCTGTATCTAAATATAGTTTGGTTTATTGATTTATATTACTTCCATATGTGATAAATGCATGTGATTTGGTTCTTATTTTAATAGGAATGTAGTACAGTTATAAATAGTCCATAAATAGGATGTTACCAGGAAATATATAATGTGAAATCTGATATCATTGCAGTTTATCCACTAGTAAAATAATATCTTGGCTCACCTGAAGATACACCCAGAATTGCTGTCTGTTTGATACCAATTGCCATATGTCAGCCAGTGGACGTACTGCTAAGTATGGTAATGCTGTATGTACTGTAAAGTGTATTATATTGAGATTCAGATGACTGTAAAATACTCCTCAAGCTTCATTCTTAGGTTTGTTTTAATCTGGATCCCCGCCTATAATAAATGTTATCCTGAATACTGCAGGGCTGGCGTCTGTGAAACTGTACTCAAGAGTCAGCACCTTCAAGAGAGAAAGGGAAAAAATTGTGTGGGGAGGAGGGGGAAGTGGAGGGAAGAAATACAGAATGAAAAATGGCAATGACCACAATTTAAGAGATGTTGCAATTCAAGTGACTTAAACTAATTAAATGTAATTACTTTGTGACTCATTTACAGGCAATCACATCCATTTTTGTACTACACTGTTCCCAGGGAAAAAAAAACTTTGTGTACAAGCTTACTATTGTTTACTGTTCACTAGGAAAATTAAATGCAGCAGCTGTTAATATTTAGGTCATATGGAACTAATTTTTAGTTTCCTGCCAGCAGATTTTTGAAACCTAAGTAATGAAGGGGAGAGTACACACCCACATTATTACACAATCATAGATTGTACCATATGTAAATACATTTCCTGTCTGATTGATCTTTATTAATCATATCACTGGATTTATATTGCATAAAACACATTGGGCCAGAATTTGCTGGGAAAATAACAGCGAGTTAAAGGCGCACACCATTATTAATGTATAAAAAAATCCAGCAATTTGTGGCAAGAAAGTGATACGCTGTGAGTTGCAAATCAGCACAAATTGCTGGACGATTTTCACCGTTCTGCCGTTAGCCTCACAAAAATGGGAGCTCACCTTGAACCTCCCCATGAGTTTCAAGAAATTGTTGCAATTGCACTGTAAATGCGAATTAAACTCGCCGCAGAAAGTTAAGGCTGCTCTTTAATGACGTACGGACCCTGTTAATGGGGTAATTTATGTTTCCAATGGTCTTCTACTTTGAAACCAGTTCCCCCTTCCACCCCCTCAATGTATGTGGGTCCATTAATTTGTAAGTAACCAATAATCACCAGGCTGATTCCACAAGTAACATGGTTAAAAACAATGGTAATCTGAACCCAGAAGGCTGTCTTATTCACATGTTTATGTGTCATGTTCCATAGGCAAAAAAACTTGGAATTACACATTTCCTTGCATGTAATTTGTGGATAAACTTTGTTTAAATAATGTCCAAGCTGCCAATTCAGAGCTTTGCTAATCATTCAAATCCTTAAATTTAATTGGTTAAGGAGATAGACTATTGGTCCCATCATTCACCAAGGTCTCAGATGCCCCTTTGACCTCGCATTTCCAGCAATTTGCAGCGCAAAGTTAATTGGAGTTGAAGGGTGAAGAAAATAATCCAATTTGCCCCAAATTCTGGGCCATTGTATTCTTCCGCAAATGAAAAAGAAGGAGGGAAGAGAATATCGGCTACATTTTTGTTTGGTCTTACACGTGTTTGTGTGTCACCAATGTAATGTTTGTCTCATCGGTGTAATGTTTTCCTTTTCTCCAAATATCTTCCCTCTGCCTCTCCTGAGGGCACTGCATCGGGTTGGAATACAGTATCATAAATGCTGGCCGCCCTCCGATCACTGATCCAAGTGGCCTTCTTGATGTGTGAGCAGGGGAGGTTGAGTGCTAGCGTGTTGCACAGCCACTATGGGAGAGGGAGGGAATATAAGGGATACTTGGAGCCCAATTGTGACAGCCCACCATTTAAACTAACTAACTCAGCACAAACTGAGGATCAAATCTGGGATTTTCCTAGTATGTGTGACTTATTTCCACACTGGGCACTGCATTTAGAACATAAGAACATGAGAAATAGGAGTAGCGGTAAGCCATAAGGCCCCTCGAACCTGCTCCACCATTCAATCTCTCCTCATAGGACAACCCTCTCATCCCAGGAATCAATCTAGTATCAATTTAGCAGATCAGCCATCGGGGGAGCCTGCAGCTATATTTATTTTGAATTGGTTTACATATTATTTCCCTAATTAGTCAATAGCATTAATTTTTCTTTTATTTGACTGGGATATTTACATCTAGTTGTTACTCATTAGTTTTGCTTAAGGATGTGTAACCAAAAACAACAACAAAAAATGTAACGTCAGGTTTAATTACGGATTCTTTTCTCGTGGCTTTTTTCAAGGTTGGACAAGCTGCGACACCAGCTGCTGCCCGTTTATACCTATGACCCCACTGAGGAGATGAACGAAGCTGAGCAAGAGCTTCTCCTAGACAGTGACGAGCCAAAGGTGAGCACAGAGTCTGTGAGAGAGTGATTGGTCATTTCACTTTTTTTTAAGAAACACATTGAATTGGCGTCAATGTACAGTGTTCAAGAATCCATTTAAAGATTCAGTAAGTAGCTGAACCATTTGGACCAGGACGGTCCCAGGTTTGATCCCCAGTCAGCAGATTTCAGCTGGGGTGCCAGTAGAATCATAGAATCTTACAGCACGGAAGGAGGCCATTCAGCACATCATGACTATGCCAGCTCTTTGAAAGAACTATCTAATTAGTCCCACTCCCATGCTCTCTCCTCATAGCCCTGCAAATTTTTCCTTTTTAAATATATATCCAATTCCCTTTTGAAAGTTACTATTGAATCTGCTTCCATCACCCTTTCATGCAGTGCATTCCAGATCAAAACAACTAGAGACGCTGCAATTGGCCTCGGTGCTCTCCACTTAGGGAGGGAAACATCAGCCAGGGTGCTGATCACCATCCAGTGACCCCAAGTGGGAAGGCAGATGTGTGAACATCAAATGAGGACAGGATCAAGATTGGCTGTAATGTCTCACATTGTCAAATTGCCCATTTAACTAAACCCCAGCAATGAGGCAATGTCTTCCAAAGGGGAGGAGAGAAAATTGAAGGGAAAAAAAAAGTTGATTGAAAATTTGAAGTAAAGCTATCCTGACGGCTGAGATAAAGGGGCCAATTTTTGTCTCATTACCACCCTATTTACTCCTGTAAATGGGACAGTAGTGAGATGAAAATCAGGGTGAAGAAACATCGACTTATTGCTGGAGGTCCACCCATTTCAATTTACAGGCGGACTTCAATTTAGGTGGTCAACACTCCCACCATAAACTGGCAGGGACCTAATTAAAATATTCAAACAAGTTAACTGATGTTAGAGCCCACAAGGCACTTTTTGTGTCAATCAGAGCTGTCTCCGTAAATCCCTCAACCTCCCACAAACCATGGGCGGTACAGGTTGGGAGGCAGCTATTTTCAGTGCTACTTAAAAGGACCATTAGCTGGTTTGTCACTCATTCTTTCTTCGTTATTTTGGAAGTTTTGAGCCTTAAAAGCGAAACGTTCATCTCCTTGGTATTGGGTGTGTTCATTACATTTCCCTGACAATGTTGACCACCCTCTCACTCCCCTCCTGATCTTTCCAGCCCTCCCCTTTAAGGCGCTGTTGCAGGACCATGATCAATATCTGCCCCACTGGAATTCCTGCCCTCCCAAATAGCCAGCTGCCTAAAAACAGCGCAATTAGTGCTGACAGCCCACCTGCTCTATTAAAATGAGGCCGGACCACTAAAATTGTTCAGGCCTCCTGCCGACATCATCAAAAATCAACTCAAAAATGTCAATTTCTGAGCCATATAAACTAGAAAGCTTCAAGGCTCGATTTCCCTGGTCTCTATTGAATTAGCTGATTTCATCTAAGGTAACAGTAGGGTGTTAATGCTGATCGCAGCATCTCTGGTTAAGGAGTGGAAAATTATCCAGTATTCCCATTCCTGATTTCTATATGGCAATCTCCTACTGGTGTGTGAATACCAGGTGAGGACAGAATTGAGCTCGGACTTGATGTGGGATAGACTGCAGATACTCCCTGTCGATCCTCACACATAAATAATTGATATTTGGCTCAGGTACCAGAGGGCAGTCAGCACCAATTGAACCATACCCTCATGTCTTTAGGGGGGGGGGGGAATTTGGATTGTGTTGGGGGGGGCGGGGGGAATCTACAATAGAAGTAGAAAATTCTGGAAATATACAGGAAGTCAGCCAGAATACAGGAAGTCAGTCAGAATCTGAAAGGGGGAAAATTAGGTTTACATTTCAGGTGGAATCCTTCAACAGGGTTGGCAGTGCCAGGCTGGAGAAGCTTGTTAATAGTTTTGACAAAAACAAAAGAGGGTGGGGCGAATAAATAGAGGCAAAAAGTTCTAATATGCTAACTACTCTCGCATAACTGTTAGGAAATACATGTTCATAGAATACATGATTCTTGCTGAAGAATAAATTCTACTGCACAGTCATCTTCCATTCCTTTCCCCTGAATTATTATTTCTAATATCTACATGAATTTTTTTTTAAAAAGGCATCTACAGAATATTTTTTGCATGGAAGCTATTTCATGGAGAAGGCGCATTTACTGTCCTGGGGTCAGTCTGCTTCTCACTGCTTACTGAAAATCTGGAAGCGCCTATTCTGTTTGGGCAGGGAAGTGGGACTAATTGGATAGCTCTTTCAAAGAGCTGTGACAGGCATGGTGGGCCAAATGGCCTCCATCTGTGCTGTATGATTCTATGATCTGTGTGCCCTTTTGGCTGGGGCTAGTGTTTGGGGGGGAGGGGCGGCGAGAAGAGACCCAAAAGCTCATGGGGAGAAAATAGCTAAAAAGATTGAAAAATAAATTATATGGAAAATGCCTTCTCTTTCTTTTTCTTATTCTCCTTTTTCTCATCTTTTGTCTTTATCACTTTTGCTTTCTTCTCTTTTTCTCTATCTCTTTTTTTGCTGTCTTTCTTTCTCTTTTTTTTCCCTCATAACTCATACTATTACAGGTTTAATTGATATTGGTTTCTTTTGGGCATTTTATTTGTGTTTGACATTTCAGTTGTTAGAACTGAATGAGGTGAGTAGATGGATGTGAGTGCCTCTGGTAGTATGCAGGATGAGTAGCACTCTGAGCTGCGAGAATTTGCTTTTATTGGCCACATTGTGAGATAAGAGCTTTGGGTTCCAAATTAAACTGATTAATTCTAATCTAAGCTGAAAAAGAGCTATCCAGCTTAATCACACTTTCCAGCACTTGGTCCATAGCCCTGTAGGTTACGGCACTTCAAGTGCACATCCAAGTACTTTTTAAATGAGTTGAGGGTTTCTGCCTCTACCACCCTTTCAGGCAGCGAGTTCCAGACCCCCACCACCCTCTGGGTGAAAAAATTTCTCGTCAGCTCCTGTCCAATCCTTCTACCAATTACTTTAAATCTATGTTCCCGATCACTGACCCCTCTGCTAAGGGAAATAGGTCCTCCCTATCCACTCTATCTAGTCCCATCATAATTTTACATACCTCAATTAAATCTCCCCTCAGCCTCCTTTGTTCCAAAGAAAACAACCCCAGCCTATCAAATCTTTTCTCATAGCTAAAATTCTCCAGCCCTGGCAACATCCTTGTAAATCTCCTCTGTACTCTCTCTAGTGCAATCACATCTTTCCTGTAATGTGGTGACCAGAACTGTACGCAGTACTCAAGCTGTGGCCTAACCAATGTTTTATACAGTTCTAGCATAACCTTCCTGCTCTTATATTCTATGCCTCGGCTAATAAAGGAAAGTATCCCTTATGCCTTTTTAACCGCCTTATCTACGTGTCCTGCTATCTTCAGGGATCTGTGGACTGAAGGTCCCTTTGTTCCTCTACACCTCTCAGTATCCTCCCATTTATTGTGTATTCCCTTGCCTTGTTTGCCCTCCCCAAATGCATTACCTCACACTTCTCTGGATTGAATTCAATTTGCCACTTTTCTGCCCACCTGACCAGTCCATTGATAGCTTCCTGCAGTCTACAGCTTTCCACCTCACTATCAGCCACAAGGCCAATTTTTGTATCATCTGCAAACTTCTTGATCAAGCCCCCCACATTCAAGTCCAAATCATTAACATATACCACAAAAAGCAAGGGATCTAGTACTGAGCCTTGCAGGACCCCACTGGAAACAACCTTCCAGACGCAAAAACACCCGTCAACCATTACCCTTTGCTTCCTGCCACTGAGCCAATTTAGAATCCAACTAGCCACTTTCTCTTTGATCCCATGGGCTTTTACTTTCTTGACCAGTCTGCCATGTGGGACCTTGTCAAAAGCCTTGCTAAAATCCATGTACACTACATCAAACGCGTTACCCTCATCGACCCACCTTATTACCTGCTCAAAAAATTCCATCAAGTTAGACAGACATGACCTTCCCTTGACAAATCCATGCTGACTGTCCTTGATTAACCCGTGCCTTTCTAAATGACGATTTATGCTGTCCCTCAGAATTGATTCCAATAATTTGCCCACCACCGAGGTTAAACTGACTGGCCTATAATTACTCGGTCTATCTCTTTCTCCCTTATTAAAAAACGGTACATAGTTAGCAGTCCTCCAATCCTCCGGCACCACACCTGTAGCCAGGGAGGATTGGAAAATGATGGTCAGAGCTATTTCCTCCCTTGCTTCTCTTAGCAGCATGGAATACATTTCATCCAGGCCTGGTGATTTATCTACTTTCTTTCAAAGATGCTAAACCCCTTAATACTTTTTTTTTATTCGTTCATGGGATGTGGGCGTCGCTGGCAAGGCCAGCATTTATTGCCTATCCCTATTGACCTTGAGAAGGTGGTGGTGAGCCGCCTTCTTGAACCGCTGCAGTCCGTGTGGTGAAGGTTCTCCCACAGTGCTGTTAGGAAGGGAGTTCCAGGAATTTGACCCTGCGACGATAAAGGAACGGTGATATATTTCCAAGTCAGGATGGTGTGTGACTTGAAGGGAAACGTGCAGTTGGTGTTGTTCCCATGTGCTTGCTGCCCTTGTCCTTCTAGGTGGTAGAGGGTTTGGAAGGTGCTGTCGAAGAAGCCTTGGCGAGTTGCTGCACCGCATCCTGTGGATGGTACACACTGCAGCCACTATGCACCGGTGGTGGAGGGAGTGAATGTTTAGGGTGGTAGATGGGGTACCAATCAAGCGGGCTGCTTTGTCCTGGATGGTGTCGAGCTTCTTGAGTGTTGTTGGAGCTGCACTCATCCAGGCAAGTGGAGAGTATTCCATCACACTCCTGACTTGTGCCTTGTAGATGGTGGAAAGGCTTTGGGGAGTCAGGAGGTGAGTCACTCACGCAGAATACCCAGCCTCTGACCTGCTCTTGTAGCCACAGTATTTATGTGGCTGGTCCACTTAAGTTTCTGGTCAATGGTGACCCCCAGGATGTTGGGGGATTCAGTGATGGTAATGCCGTTGATGGTCAAGGCGGAGTGGTTCGATTCTCTCTTGTTGGAGATGGTCATTGCCTGGGACTTGTCTGGTGCGAATGTTACTTGCCACTTATCAGCCCAAGCCTGGATGTTGTCCAGATGTTGCTGCATGCGGGCTCGGACTGCTTCATTATTTGAGGGGTTGCGAATGGAATTGAACACTGTGCAATCATCAGCGAACATCCCCATTTCTGACCTTATGATGGAGGGAAGGTCATTGATGAAGCTACTGAAGATGGTTGGGCCTAGGACACTGCCCTGAGGAACTCCTGCAGCAATGTCCTGGGGCTGAGATGATTGGCCTCCAACAACCACTACCATCTTCCTTTGTGCTAGGTATGACTCCAACCACTGGAGAGTTTTTCCCCTGATTCCCATTGACTTCAGTTTTACTAGGGCTCCTTGGTGCCACACTCGGTCAAATGCTGCCTTGATGTCAAGGGCAGTCACTCTCACCTCACCTCTGGAATTCAGCTCTTTTGTCCATGTTTGGACCAAGGCTGTAACGAGGTCTGGAGCCGAGTGGTCCTGGCGGAACCCAAACTGAGCATCGGTGAGCAGGTTATTGGTGAGTAAGTGCTGCTTGATAGCACTGTCGACGACACCTTCCATCACTTTGCTGATGATTGAGAGAAGACTGATGGGGCGGTAATTGGCCGGATTGGATTTGTCCTGCTTTTTGTGGACAGGACATACCTGGGCAATTTTCCACATTGCCGGGTAGATGCCAGTGTTGTCGCTGTACTGGAACAGACTTCCTCTCTCACTATGTTTATCCCATTCCAATATTTCACACTCCTCCTTAACTACAATCTCTGCATCGTCCCTCTCTTTTGTGAAGACAGACGCAAAGTGTTCATTAAGAACCATACTCACATCTTCCGCCTCCAGACGTTGGTTACCTTTTTGGTCTCTAATAGGCCCTACTCTTTCCTTAGTTATCCTCTTGCTCTTTATGTATTTATAAAACATTCTTGGGTTTTCCTTAATTTTACTTGCCAGCATTTTTTCATGCCCTCTCTTTGCTTTCCTAATTTCCTTTTTAATTTCACCCCTACACTTTCTATACTCCTCTAAGCTTTCTGCAGTATTGAGCTCTTAGTGTCTGACATAAGCTTCCCTTTTTTGCCTTATCCTTGTCATCCAGGGGGCTCTAGATTTGGCAGTCCCACCCTTTTTCTTTGTAGGAATATGTTTATTCTGAACCCCTTGAATCTCCCCCCTTGAATGCCTCCCACTGCTCTGACACTGATTTACCTTAAAGTAGCTGTTTCCAGTCCACTTTTGCTAAATCACTTCTCAGCTTAGTAAAATTGGCCTTTCCCCAATTAAGAACTTTTACTCCTGTTCTATCTCTGTCCTTTTCCTTAACTATATTAAATCTAACTGAATTATGATCACTACCACCAAAATGCTCTCCCACTGATACTCCTTCCACCTGCCCAGCTTCATTTCCTAAAACTAAATTCAGAACTGCCCCCCACCTCTTATTGGGCTTGAGGTCTCCTGAATGCAATTTAAGAATTCTGCGCCCTCTATACCTTTTGCACTGATTTTATCCCAGTTAATATTAGGATAGTTGAAATCCCCTACTATTACTGCCCTATTGTTTTTGCACTCCTCAGAAATTTGTCTGCATATTTGCTCTTCTATCTCCCTCTGAATGTTTGGGGGTCTATAGTACACTCCCAGCAGCGTAACTGCCCCTTTTTTGTTCTTTAGCTCAACCCATATGGCCTCATTAGATGATCCTTCGAACATATCATCCCTCCTCATAGCCGTAATTGTTTCTTTAACCAATATTGCCATCCCCCTCTCTATCTCGTCTGAAAACCCTGTGACCAGGAATATTGAGCTGCCATTCCTGCCCCTGTTTAAGCCATGTTTCTGTAATAGCTAAGATATCGTACTTCCACGTGCCCTTAGCTCATCTGCCTTATTCACTATACTCCTTGCATTGAGGTATATACCATTAAGCACTGCCAAACTCCTTTGTTGTCTAGTTTCTAAACTTTGTTTCCTCTGCCTTCCAAACTCACTTACTAATTTTCAGCCTTCCATTTCCAGCTCTGCTTCTCTCCCTTCTGAATCTACACTCAGGTTCCCATCCCCCTGCCAAGCTAGTTTAAACCCTCCCCAACAGCACTAGCAAACCTCCCCATGAGGATATTGGTTCTAACCCAGAGGTTCTAATTCCTAAGTGAAATAACTTGAAATTCAGTGCTAAAGTGTAACTAGTGTTTGTATGCTTCTTGTTTTGACAGATTGTACAAAGCTGGGGGACATCACAACAGTATAAAAGAGCATTTTTCACAAAGAGTATGAAAGCATGATCTTTCAGTTACAATTTTGAATTGACATAGTCAAAGACATCTGGCGGTTGCTGATCTATGTGCTTTTACAGAGGAATCGCTACAAAGTACTGAATCTAAAAGTCGTGTGCAGGATTGAGAACCAGATGACTCGTTATATACAAATGAAATGTATTGTTGGATGGCATGTTTGATGCAAATATGGAGGCCTCGATACATATTTTTTTGCCTTACAGAGGCGCAGCTGTGGTATGCCCTGCCCTATTCATGCTGCATATACATACCACAGGCAGTATTGAGCTCTGGAAAGTTGCAGTAAATATGTATGGCACCATTAAGAGATTTATTTTTCAGTTAAGATTTTTGTTTAAAATTTCCAATAGAATGTAGAGGGTTTTAGTCAATGGAGTACTTAATGCTGGCTGCAGGATTTGTGGGTTATTTGGAGTTTTGGGTATTGTTTTATTTTGAGCTGATTACTCAGTTGCTATAGACAGAAGGTAATATAAAATTTGTTTTTTGTGTAATGTATAAATTTTGAGTGGTCAGTGCAGTGTTTGAAAATAAGCTGTCAACTGAAGGGCAATTTTGTTGAGGTTTATACTGAAGTGTATTTTACAGATTAAACCATCTCCTTCCTTGAATAATTACTGACTTACTGAGACCTTGAATAAGATATGCATCAGAGAGCCCTCAGATAGCCCAGCATTCTGCCTTCATGGAGAGAAGCTGTTGGCCAGTTCCTGTATTTTTAGTAAATATTAATTCCTTTCAGGAACTTGCAGTACAGAAAAAAATTCTGTGGCACAACTTTTCTGTACTCTTGTATGGTCTGTTATACTGAAGATCCTGGTATGCTGTGTGAGGCAGCAGCACTGATCTATACTGACGGCTCTGCTCTTCTCCATGGATGTTTAAATGCATCTTTGAGCTCTGCTCATCAACATCCAAATAGCTGGTTACATTTTTAATATGTAGTACAAATGTCTCCAAAGAGACAGTGGCCTGGATATTAACTCGGAGCTGGGAAGAGAGCGGGGGGAGGGGAGAGGGAGGATTTTCGGATGGGAAAACCAAAAGGAAGAGTTTCTCTCACGCAGTGACAATTTTGACGGTAGGATGTCTTTTAAACTTTATCGACAGGTTTCGTGCCCGACAGTCAGCCAGATTGACAGGCTGGCTGCTTGTCGGGCAAGGAAGCAGCTGGGGAGCGATCGGGATCTTCGGGGATTGGATGGGGGAGGGGGGTTGCCAATCACAGGGCGGGGGGAGGTCGCCAATCACGGGGCACGATTGGGGGGAGGTCAGACATCGTGTGGGGGGGCGTTCGGACATCGCGGGGTCTGTAAAGAGGTTAGCTTTGGGGAGCCGGGGGAAGCACTCCTGCTCCTCCTGGCCCACAAACGGTGATTTAAATGCACTTACCTCATGTCCTTTTTGCTTCCTTTTACCTGCCGGAAATCCCGCAGCCCAGAAAACCCGGCTTCAATGGGTTAAAAATTAAAATTTTGGTATAATGGAGGCACGCAGCTTCCTTAATAGATTTTAATGACTGACCCGCCTCTTGAGAGCGGGTTGGTGACCCGCCTCCATTAAACCTGGAAGGGGGAGCATTGGAGCCAGGTTGTGGTCACGCTGCAAATTTCTACTATTTTAACTTCCCACCCACCCCCCCCCCCCCAATCCACCTGTTTTTGGGTGTTAAAGTTGCCTCAAGTGTCTTCCAGGGGGTCCCCAAACCTCTTTACAAGTCCCTGCATTACATGCACCTTGAAGATAGGCATCCAATTCCTAAATAATCACTGTCCAGAAAGCACAAATCACTGCACATGCTAAACCAGTAGAACAAGTGTTTCCAGTTCACAGTTCCACTTCACTGACCATCTGCTCCCACTTTGGTAAACTTAAGAGAAGGTTTTTAAATTGAAATAGTTTTAAGTTATTTTTATTTGATTTGCAGTTTTTCAATCGATAAATTTAATGAATTAGTACTTTGACTTCCCTGACTGCAGTTCAGGCCCGTCTCTAAACTGCTAGCAGTGAAAGTACACACTTGCGAATGCAAAGTACATTTCTCCCGGGTTGCCAGCAGCAGTGCCTGGCAAATCAATCCTCCATTCCCAGAGACTCCCAGACAACCCAGTAGGTTTGGCAACCCTACTGATAGATACTGAATACTATCAGTAGGGTTCCTTTTGAAAACTAGTTGGTGAGGATTGGATCCGGCTCAGCTGCAGCTCTCACCCCTCCCACCTAAAAGAATAATTTGATAATGGTGACTGTTTAGAGTCACACATGACAAACCCAATAAAAGGAAGTACCAGAAGAAATTCTTAAGATTTACATTCCAACTTTAAGTTTGAGCCCATATCAATCAGTTCAGAAAATGTAGTTGCTGATTTAAAATGCAAATTTATAAGATCACTTTAGAAGAGCATTTTTAAAATTACACGTTTATAAGTACTGAAAAATTGAGGAAATGAATAAAAGATAGATTTGCATTTAAATGTCAGTGCTGAAACTGCTCCATAAATCTAAATCCAAAGCCTAATCTCATCTAGATTATCCAGGAAATTGAATTGGATTGTAAATAAGAAAGGTAACTATTCAGATGCCCTACTTTATTATGTAATGCTTTATAATCTAATATTTTATGATGGGTGCATTGTAAAAGTCACAAGATCTTTCTATAGATGAGGGAGGAGGAAGACAGAATGAGCGTCACCGTGATGCTCCCTATGAATAGTCAGCTGACACTCACTGTTTAGATGCCCATATGAGGAATGGTCACTTGAGGGAGATTCTAGAGGTTGGTGGGCGGTGCCTGTGGAGCAGTATTCCAGCATGAGTCAGCACCTGCAGGGACGGAAAGTGGAAAATAAGGGAGTGGGGAACAGAAAACAAGATTGAAAATAACTTAATAGTAAAACCTTAGTGTTAGAGGATGTGTTCTTATTTATAATTTACTCCTCAAATCATTAAGGTTCTTTAAACATTGAATATCATATCACAGATTTATTAAGCATAGAGTACATATAATAGTACTTAAACATACAGTACTTACCTCTCAACCTTGCTGGTTTAGTTGAGGGACTTAAACGTGTCACAGTTCTGAGCTCGATATACAGGTTGATCAGACCTTAATCAAATCCAAATACTCATTACGAACAGCCAATCTTTATACATTTCCCTTACTTCCTCCACATGACAAGCCACACAATTCTGCATTACATAATTATATAAAAGTTAAAATACAATTTTAGAAGGCAGAAGGGATAAAATTAATTTATCCCTTATCAATAACTTTAGTTTTAATTACTTAACAAGCTCTTTTTCTGTAGATCGGTACAACTGCCTTACTTTGTTAGCTTATCGATAGTTTCACTCTCATTACATATAATTGATATTCCACCAAGTGAAAACTTTAATTATGTCTGTCAGTATCATTCAATACCATTTTGTACCAGTCAATCTCCTGCTTCTACAGAAACCCAAATTACAAAGGATGATGTATACCCAGATGTTCTCTTTTGCAGAACTGTGTTTCCTGCACTTGTTATCAACTGATTAAATATATGAATCAGTATGCAATGGCATGTCTTTTAATTAGATTTAGTGAAGTGATTAAACTGACCATTGCCTTAAGATCAGTGGTCACTGCATCGAAATTGACTTATACTTCCCCACTTAACAGGCAAAAAGTCTAAAGGTTAATATTACTACAATATGAAGAGAAATCAACAGTAGTATAAAATTAATAGACCTGGTTAGTCTGATTAACCCTTTCCTTACATTAGCAAAGCAACTGTTTTCTTTAAATATTTTAGGGCCTCACAAGTGACACAATTCTCTCATTTAAATTGCTCACATTTTGTTGGGTTATGGACCCACATCCATTAGGATCTGCCCTGCATAAACTCATTTCATGAGCCGTCTGAATTTCATCCTATTACATCTGGAACTTGACACGGCATAAAATAGTGCACAGGATATTTTAAATCTGATTAGATATAAAGTTGCAGAACTAATAGCCAGTGATGAATTTTGGAAATGTGAGAAACAAAATGGATTTCTACCTGAGATTTTACTTAGTTTGTCATGTGACATTTTGGAAATCTTGAGAGGGGTGGGGGTGTTAGCTATTGTAGATTTCAGTGAATTAGTGTGCCACTTTATAACTGAATCTAACTCTGCAAGCATGGGTTTTTCAGTTACTCTGCACACATCTTTGTGAAGGAATGCTGTGCAAAGTTACTACAGGATGAAAAAAATAAAACTTCTCCCCACAGTGAGCCATTCACCGCCACAATCAAGGTTTGCACCCGCAGCTGTAAGCATCTTTCATGAAATCAGTTGGTGCATAGTGGGCATAGGCCCATAACCCAAAACTATTCCTAATTGTAAACTGGCAATCTCACTCAGAGGCAAATGAAGAAATATCACACTGGTGCAGTAGAGGGTGCTCTTCTGAAATTTAATATGAGGCACATTGTTGAGGCAGTGCAGAAAGTTCTTTATTTTGTATCTAATCATGTTATAGCTGATCTGGGAATGCTCAGTGCCGACACTAGGTGCCCAAAATGGAACATGTTGCATTCACGCAGCCTGAAAAATTGAGAACTTTTGAAAAATAAAACTGACGTTACAAGCTGCAGAGCAAAGAGACATTTATTTGTAACCTTCCCTTCACAGCACATGATCAAGCATTTCAGAGTCACACAGAAACAGTGTTCACAGACAACACAGTGGATACATTTTCAAAGCTTACAAAGTTCTTAGAGAAAAGCAAGTAACCATAAGGGAAAGGTTTTATGCAAAGAGCCAACTTGATGAACTAAGTTGCTATAAAATGTTTTTTTTTCTCAGAGGATGTCAATACAGGAGAAACCAGCCTGTGTGCGATGACGAACAGTATGTTGCATGCGCTGTCTGAATTTGTCATAGCAATGATGATGCGTCAGGCCAGTTAATTTAAGAGGCTTACCACACTTGCTTTTCATAAATCAAATGTACAATCCAACAACTTTACTGACTGTTGTAGAATTATTAGGAATAAACAGTAAAACTAAACATTTATAACATACTTATAAACATTACTTAAACTAAATTACAAATTTGGAGGGTTTGAATGATTTGATCTTTTCCCCATCCTCAACATTTTACATGAATCAAAATCCAGACCAAAGGGAGCATCACAATCGTCATTTAACTATTACCATATTACTATTTTACTGAGTATAAATTTCAGAGACTCTTCAACTTGACTGTGAGGACTCTGCTTTATTTGACTTCTGTTTCATTAATTTTGTCAGAAATTTTATTCAGGGATTTTAAAAAGGAATTGTAACCTATGGTACAAGGTTACATGTATCAGAATGTTGAATCATCACAAAATATTTTGTAATCTCCCTCATCCCTGTGAAAGAAGGTAGAAAAAGCTGTGAAAGAAAGCTTACTTTCAAATCTCACTTTTATGAACAGGACCATTTAATTCAAAATGGCTCTGTACAGAATTTCACCTCACCTAGAACAAAAGAAGAATAAGATTTTTTTAAGAAGTGAGTTTTGAAGGAAAATAGCGCTACAAAACAGCGCTCTTTGCATAAATCCTGAGAATAGACATTACACCAATACAAAAGCAGGGAACAGCTGCTGAAGTGTGTGTTATTTTAAACTGCTGGTTTCTGTGAAAATTGCAAGTTAAAACCCTAGGTAAGAGCAGACACCTAAAGTATACGAGGTAGTAGTACACAGACAATTGTTCTACTACATGAAAAAAAACACTGAAAACGTAGATGAGATTTTACTGGTTTGATAGGTTATATTCATGGTGTGTGGCAAAGTTTGGAGTTAAGCTGCGTTATGAAATGGTCTTGCAAGCTGAATTTTATTGACTTAAGACCATGCTTTAAACCAATCTTTACGAAACAGAGTAATGTCTGATGCTTTCTCTCTATGTTGTTGGTATAATGGGATTGTCTATACATTCCGGCCATTTTTGAAGCAGTGCAAGTGTCGCATTTTCTGGCAGGGCAAGCTTGCAATAAAAAAGTACATATTTTAAAGTTTGTCCTCTGATGCATGTTAAAATAAAAAGATTTTTGCTACGTTTCCTAAAGCAATCACTTTCTATAGATGTAGGTATAAAACTAGTTACTGCAAACTGCCTAGGAATCGTTTAAAAAGTTCATCTTTAGCAGTTGTGCTTCCCTTTATATTCCTAACAAGCTAGAGCACTGTGTAAATGATACCTTCAAGACAAGCTATAGCATTTTATAAGTTTGCTATATGAATAATATTTGTAACAAAATGAAATAACAAAGCTGACATTCAGCAGTTTTACATACAGAAAAAAAACTGTCACATACACTTTTATAGCAGTTGTTACTAATAACAGTCGATAGAGAATTCATTTACATTAAAAATTAGTCAACCATTTTATTCAGCCAAGCACCGAGGCAGAGACGTATACAAACATTTGTCTACTTTGGTCGACAACTTTTGGTCATCAGTTTCACTGTGACCAGTTATTGTGGCTGTGATGGAACCAGCCCAGAGAAGCAGCTATTTTGACTGGAGTAAACATTGTGGCAAATGAGACTGTGTAAATGAGGTGGAAAACACAGTTGACAGTGAGGACATCAAATTCAAGTTACCTGCTGAACCAAAATCACTTCAACATGTTATGCTATTAAGGATACAACAATTATATCGTTATCTGCAATGGAGCAGAGAAGAAAATGTAACCTGATTCATAGCTGGGAAAAACAATTAATTCTGGACTTATTGAAATATCTTAAATAATAAACTGCACCAAGAAGGCGCTGAAGGAGTGTGCAGTAATGTAAAATCACACCTCATAATGTCAAGAGATGAATAGTTGGCAAGGTTTAATGTTACTACTCAAATATACCTGATGTATTATTGGATGAAATAAAAGAATAGTTTTGCATTACACTGCTGACTATGCACTTTCCAATATCTGATTTCTTTTCCTTTTAGAATGAAAAGGTGAACCTTGAGGTGCACCATGTAGTGACAGAAGTAATATTTCCACTCTAGTTGACATATTATGGCCTTGAAATAATTGGTGTGCAAAGGCTAGCATATAAATGTATTCATTTGTATGTAATTTCTTTGCCCACTATTTTAAAGGAGATGTTAAAACACTTCCTTGAAATGGTGGTCAAAGGAACTGCAAATGAACAGGTTAATGTTGTGTACACTAATCTTTGCACAATGTAATTTTGACGCCTAAACTTCTTCTCTGAAGCACAAAATACTAGTGGCAGCTTGCAGGACACATTCAAAAATATATACCCTGCAATACCTTCACAAAGCAGTAATAGTTTAGATTTGAAAGATCCAAGCAGAGCAGTGGATTTTTAGTTCCACCTCTCTAAAGACTCTAATCTAAAACAATTTATCAAATATCTGGATGTACATTACAATTATGTCAGGCTAAAGTGTTACAGGATACATTTCTTCATGTTTTGGTATTGGAATCATACACTTCATTATTGAGTCTTTACTTTTGATTATATTTGGAAAGAAGATTTGAAAGATGTACATAATAGATTTCTTTTTAAAATCTGTGTGAGTTTCAAATATTGATCACGAAGAGCATGTTACTCTCAGTAGGATCACAAATCATGGGCCGTGACTACGTAAGCCATCTAGATGGAAATGTATGAAACATGTTTCAATGTAACAACGTATAAAAATCAAAGCAGAAAACAGAGGGCACATTGACAGACACCTTTGATCTACTCAAGGTCCTATATTTCAGCATAATTTACACCACCGTCATGTTCAGGGTTACTCTAACTTGATAAGTTTGTAATTTAATAAATAAAGTTAAAAAAAATTAAACAGCTTTCCTATTAGGTCAGGGAATTTATTTGGTTAGTAGCTGAGCCATACAGAACAGGAAGGTTCCAATATAAAATTCTTCAGTTGCCCACAGGCTGCATATTAGTATCTTGGCAGGACCAGGTTGACACCACAATGCATATAACCAATGCTGCCACAGGCGTGAATGTAAGCCTTTAATAATGACCAATGTTTCAACCAATCCAATTGCAGTATTTGCTTTATCCATCCCATCTAGTAACAAAAGAACAATGCACTGTGGGACCAGTTTAAATAATCAGGATCTGCTATTGCCAGGGTTACTCCTGGCAGGTTTTAATAAGCTTGCTTAGTGACTGGTTTGTCAATACTAATTAATATGACCACAGTAATCAAAAATTAATTGAACACACAGTTCATGAAATAGCAAGCCACACTATGTTGTTACCTACTTGCGCAGGATTAATGATGTCACTGAGGTTGTGAAAATGTTCCATTTCATGAAGTTGGGCTTTGAAATTTCAATTAACACAGAAAAGGCGAGTTAAATTCTTCAAATTTTAATCCATGCAACGCAACAGTTAATTTCACTTTGAAATACATACAAAATAAAATCAAACCAGTGCATTAGCACTCCCTGACACAAGAGAACTTGAATTAATGACCCCTAACTCACACAGAGTTCCCCAGATTTTGAGTTCCTGTTTCCAGTTGTATTATTGGGGGGGGAAGAGGCACTTTACCACCTGGACCGATGGAAAACCTGAAGGGGAGACAACACATGCCACGCTCAAGCGTCTCCCAGCAGCTGGTTCAAGATGGTATCTGCATAGTCCTGAAAACGGCACTTGCCCAACTGTTCAGTAGGGAAATGGTGCATGACACGAGGAACCCAAAGGGGTAATTATAAAAATTGGGGGAGAATTTTTTTTTAATTGATTTGTATCAATTTTTAATTTAGCACAAGGTGAAAATGCTTTTTGGAACACAATATATACTGAGAAAACAATCTCAATGCAATTTTGTTAACAGACAAAACAAATGTACTTAGCAGCAAGTTAGGGGCTAATACACTGCACAAAATAAATGTTCAACTTCAGACCATTGTGAAGTATAAATTCTAATTCTGTAGTTGTAAGGATATCATAAGACTGACAATTAAGTGTGAGTAGTTCATAATGGTCATCTGAGCTTGAGATCAGATTGCTTCTTTGAAGTAACTATTTAGTGTTTAATACATATTTTCAATTTTAAAGAGGGGTTTTAATCAGTTTTTGTAAATTGTTCTTTTGGATGTGAAAGACAGTGTGAATTACTGAGTGTACTCTATGGTGAAACAATCAGAACATAATTACTGTAAGTTTTGCCTGCATAACAACAGTCACTGTACCCCTCAAGTAATTCATTACATTAGATGCTGTGAGGTGTTTTGATGTGAAATGTGCTATGGAAGTATTATCAACAAATAAGCTACACTTGATTTATCAGAAAATTCAAAGCAAATATATTTTATAAATCAGTTATTCAAATGCACCATTTGTCAGGTTCTTCTTCCTTATTACAATTTTAGGCCACTTAATTCTGCAACATTCTGCACAATTTATGAAGCTTTTAGTGAAGTTTTCAAGCACCTGCTATGGAAGTAGCTTGTAATGTCAGAGGAATCCAGCAGATGGTGCTCCAGAGGTGTGATTTTGGTTTAAAAGTGCACAACTCCATTACTGGTTCATCTTAGGTTTAACTTTATTGTTGCACCAAACACCATCCAACAAAATAAAATCCTGATGCACTAAGAACTTTAGCAATTAAATACAATTAAGGTATTCATGAACAAACCATATGCCACATTTTATTAATCAGTAAACGTGTTAAAGTACCAAATTCACAGAGTGTCAAGAGATTAGATTTAAAAATGACTGGAATGCAAAATATTTCTGATGGGAAAATATTTAACTTATAACATTGTATAATTGTTGTGTCCTTAAATGCACACATTTATCTAGAATCTCAAACTGTCACAAGCAATGCTTCAAGTTTCTTCTATGAATATAAAATGTTTCCTTGACATTTGTTCTTTGCATCATTCAGTAAAAAGGAGTTTTCAGTAAAACTTTCTAAACTATGAATGTGTTAAGTTAGCAGGATCACCAACATTTGTCCTGAGGTATGCTTTCTTAAATGTGTGATTTGCCTTAAATATAACCAGGTTTTTTATTTAACTGAGGTACAATCCAAATCTATGCCGTATCTCCTTTGGATAACAAGTGATTTTTTTCAATTGATCGATATCCTACAAGAACTTTGCTTTATTTTAATATAGCACTTAGCACATCACTAATATTCAAATATCCGCTAACTTATGAGATGCATAACATCATGAATTCCACAAATTCAAACAGTGAGTTGGTAAAATCATACAATACTTCCGCCATCTCATTCACTCTTGTGTATCTTCCTGTCCTCTATGGCATAGAACACCTTGGGGATGAGTGACACACAAGCACAAAATCCATGCGAACACCAGAACAGATGCTGTATATCTTGGTATTGAACCTATTGGTTTTGACATGGTTAGGGAGAAGGGGAGATATTCTCTGAATGTTATGTGCATCAAAATTATAAGCCTTTATAAACATAGTTGCAATTTCATTCCACAGATTGCACAAAGGAAATCTTTCTCCAGCGTTACAGATTTAATATATCAATGTTTCCTATTCCATTCTTCTGGTACGCTTTGCATGCATTTTGTACCATGGCAGTCTATGTGGTTGCTAAGCAATATAATAATCTCTCATTTCCCACCAATATATTGATAGGAGTTGGGGCTGTAATTCTAATGGCCAGAAGCACCTTGTGTTACCAATGTCAGCAGATTTCAAGTGTTCCCCCCAATGTCAGAAGGCCAACATGACATGGGTGTATGGAGGTCTATGAAGACTTGGGTCAATGGCAATAACTTACACACCAGGCAATTTTCTCTTTCTATCAATTCTGTCAGCCCTGCCTCTATTGTAACAAAAATGTTAGCTCTCTTTGCTAAGGAAGTCATCACGCAGTAACAGGAATCCAGGCTCAAGGCTCTCAAGATCGATCAAATGCATCACACAATGTGGTACTAAGCAATACAATGTCCTAGGTTTGATCCCTGTTCTGAGCTGAGTTAGCTCATCTCAATGGTGAAGTACTACAATTGAGCTTTGAGAGAAAAAAAATCAGCCATGGTTTGCACTCTTTTTCACAATCCAATGGTCCTTGATTAAAATTATGACGCCCCCTATAGTCAAAAAGCCTGCCAATACTTAATTGACTAGGCTTACACACAGAGCATGCCCATTCAGATGAGGTACCAGAGAGCTGCTGGCAGCTGTAAAGTGTACGTTACATGAGTCTTCCCGAGAGGAGGGAAGGAGGACATTCAGGGATAGGAAAGAATCCAGATACAATAATTTAGGTTTATAATTTGTTTTTCAAAAAGTATTTTAAATATATATATATATTTTTAAATTTGCACTTGCTACATTTGTCAAATTACCAGCCCCAGCAAAGGAGATGGGCATCAACATGGGGAAATTTCCATGCCAATTATTTACATATGAGCATCTATCAGTCACTAACTGTCCTGGGAATGTCACAGCCCAGTTACCACCATTAGTTTGTAATAACAGGTGTAATCTTTTATTTTAACCTCTAGTTAGAATTTACATATATGAAATTCAAGCATTAAAAAAACTCTCAATATATTTTGGTGCCAATCCTTAACATGTGCCTCCAGTGCCCTTCATGTGAATTTCAGATGCACATCTAGAATATTTTCTTAGCATTAACACAGCATTTACATTGTAAATTCACTTCCTTTCTCTCCCTCCTTTTACCAACTTACTGTTTTTGCAACGTGGTAAGCAGCAAATTCAGAACCGTTTTACAATTTTTTTTTTCTCTCAATCTGGAATTGTACATGAAACCTGTAGATAGTAATTCAGAAATAACATTATTCACTGTAGTTAAATCACTGTAGTTGAGGAGATGCACAAATGAATTGTATTTTGTGTACAGCAGCAACCAACCGAGAGACTATATGAAACTAAAAAGAGGTAGTTGTGATCAAGGAAACCAAAGAAGTTGCATCTGTTCAGTACAGTACTAATACTGTAAAATTATATGAAAACTGAGTAATGAACTGACTCCTGCTGAAAAACCTTTTAGGTAGATTTCACTCTAAGTAGTATAGAAAGTTGTACTTTGCCAGTATTTTAACAGAAATATTCAGCAAAACTGTGGATGGTCTGTTAAGTTGCCATTATTTTTTTGCCTCATTACATCTATTGTCACTTTAAGAAGAAATATCCCATTTGCTTGTCCTTAGACTGAATATTTAATAACTACCAAACAGCTCCAATTTATTTCAAGTGTGTTTTTGACTAAATATTTAGAAAAACACAGCAATTTATAATAGCAATACTACTGAAATTTGGCAGCCATTTTTGTTCAATGCAAAAAGTACTCTGCTTTTGTTCAAATGTTGTTAAAGGACACAAAACTCAAATTGTTCAATTCAATATCCTGAGTACTTCGTAGAAGAGAGTTTCATAGATTCAAAATTCTGATATTTGAAGTCACAGTAAGCTGCGAAAAAATACTTTTGTTATAGAACATCTGTTTGTTGGGCTATACTGGCTGGCGTATTAAAACTACACTTACAATAAAGTGTACAATATTTAATTGTAAATTAAATACAAGATCACGGGACATGGAATAATCTGTTAATGACATGTTGGCAAAACCATTGAAATTATCCATGTAATGATGCTATCACTGTGCACAATGCTAATTTTAAAAAATAACTTAAAGGGAATAAACGTTTGTTTCTTTGGTTCAGTTCTATTATGTTTTAAATCCATAACAGGTGACATCACATCCTCAGAAATTTGTAACTGAAGCTTTTTTTCCAAATTAATTAAAAGTATGTAGCTAGTAAGTGATGACCATAGGTTTGCCTCCAGGATATGTAATCCAGAAAACAAGATAATAACAGCAAGCAACTTGGTCCTCTTTAGGTTCAACTTGAGTAATATCTATGCATCATTTGAATAAATTGATTAAACAAGCACAATTTGTCATCTCCAACCAGGGAAAAAGTAGAATTACAGCTTAGCTCTAGTCTTTGGTGTTTGTTACAGTAAAGCAATATTACTTGGTTGTAGCTGGTGAGAGGTATTACAAATCTAAGTATGAAGGTACTTTATAAAGCACTATATTTGCAATTAATACCTCAAGTACTGTGTTCTATACGCAATTATTAATGCCATTTTACCATGTCTCTATATAGTTCAGTCTCAAAATTCAGCAAGTCATAAACTAGGACCTAGACATGCAAGAAAAGTAAAAATCAAAATAGAACTCGTATCTTTTAATGCACTTTTATCCCTTTATTAAGCCTTGATCCAATATCTGCTCTAACATGGCTTAATTTTCAGCAACCTACCCTCTTTCTCCTTGAGTATCCAATAAATTTTAAGGGGTTTTATATATATATTTATGTGTGTGTACCCAATTTGTTAAACACAGCCTATACAGTCCAGCAAAAGGGATACTTTCTCTTACTTGCAGAATATTAAAAAATAATTAAACTGTGTTGCCAGAGTATAAATCTTTATATTACCTTAAACACTGAATGGGCTAAAAGAGATGCAGCAATTGTGGTCTTTCATTTAACTGGGCCAATGGATCCAGCTTGACTTTGTGCACTTGAATACATATTGATCAGTAGGGCATAGGAAAGTCAGTTAAATCACAAGCTGACAGTAATGTACTACTTTTGGTGTAACTGTTCTGGGCCAGACAAAAGTTTTTAATCCTGTGTGTAATTAATATCATCATTTCTATGTAAAAACAATAGTATTTTCAATGTTGGAGTTTAAGATAATAGTTTAGAAATAGAATTCTTATAAAGTGGATTGGTTTCAATAGCTAGTAACTTTTATTTTGCAGGCATTACCTGAGCCCCTATAGTATTATTATAGTTTTGAAATGAAATAATTCACTCACTGACATTTTGCCTCATGCAACCTACAAGTTCCTCTGGACTAAAGATCACTACAGAAAGGGGGAAATAATCTTTGCCTGGCCACAAAACACTTCTTCACTGTCAATGGCACATTACTGCACTGCATGGGCATTTACTGATAAACCAAATCCTAATCTAGTTGCTTGCAGCTCAGAGATTCTGTGGTCAAATGCCTTTCCTTAGGCAGAAAAGATCTTGCTGCTTCATATTATGGAAAATTATACATGCATTCAAAATAAGAAAAAAGTAACAGGGCAAAAGTACTTGATAATAAAATGTTACTCTTTTAAGTTTCACATCACTTAAAATGTATTTGCATGTCACATAAAGTATGGTTTGCAATAACATAAAAGTTAATTGATAATGTAGTATAAAAATTACTAGCTCCAGGCAAACAGTTAACTATTATATAGAGCCTAGAGAAATGCCTAGTCCTCCTAAAGAGTCAGAGAGACAAGTCTACAAAATAAGAGATCATAATCTATTTCAAAGACTAACATAGATTCACCTACGTGATCCTAAGCCATGCCAAAAACAATTTTAGTGTATGCTCATTAAAAAAATGATTCATGAAAGAAAAATAAAATAAAAAGTGGATAGTTTTGTGGCCTTGAATATGGTGGCCATTTTGATTTGTGGGCATTCTACAATCTAGCATGGAATTTTAATGCGGAGTTTGCATTAACATTCTATTACAATGGCAGGTTTGAAGAGTTGCTTTGTGGTGTACCACTATAACATCATTATCTTCATGTTTGCCAAGGTCATCACCTCCAACATGTGAAATACATTTTCTACATGAATTGTCAGCAAATCCCTATTTGTTATATGATATTTCATAGAACTAAAATGTTGATTGGCATGGTCCTTTTACTGGTTTTACTTGAGAACTAATGCTTAGAAGCTTACCAGAATGAAAAAAAAATGTGGTATGTGAGCTTGAATGTTTAGACTTCGCCCTTTATTAAATGTCAATTTCTTTGAAATACCTTGAACTGTACTAAAAGAAAAAAAATACTGTAGTGTTCCAGTGCTGTTGTAGTCCCCTGTTAAGACTATGATGAAAACAGTGTGATAGGGCTTTAGTCCAGTCATTGACAGGAGCCATCTGTTGAATGAGGTAGTGCCAGTCTCGCAGATTTACTGATCTTCTTCAGAGGATTCTTGGGAAGCATGCTCTTCTTCTTCCTGCTCCACCTTTTCCTGCAAAAATAAAAATGAGATATACAACCAAAGAACTTGGATAGGGTTTGTAAAAAAAAAAATCCCTATAAATCTAGTTGATTTGGGCATCCAAGTACGTTTCCCTCATGTTTGTCTTTTGCACTGTAGAATCCAGGCCAATCTGCAAGGCCGTAGTGTAGCTATAAAACGAAAGTGAAAGGAAGTATGAATGATCAGCAAAAAGGAAGAAAAATAGAGAAACAAAACGCACACAAAAATACTGAATGAAGACATATGAATGGGAATGAGCTGAAGTACTTGTGTAGGTCACTTTGTAGTATAAGTTAAAGGGGAGTTACTCTAGTGTTAAGTACAGTGAAAGGTAACCCCCAGAAGTGTCCAAGGGAGTTGAGAATATTTTGTTTAAAAAATGCATGTGCACGATGTGGCATTGAGCTAAGGGATAATAATTACCCCTGGTGTCACTTTTTCCTATAATTCTCTTATTCTGCATGAATTATATACTTCTAAATTTGAAACAAATGCTCAGCGGGCAATTACATTGAACTCTTATTAAACACCAACATCTTCTTGAAGAAGCAGCTCAACTGTAAAATTTAACTGGGATAGACAACAGGGGTCAATCCTAGCATTGAGTCCTTACATTTCCCCAAGTGTGCTCCCATCAAAGGCAAAGTATTGAGTAATTAATATACCCACAGTGTCAGCTGAAAGGTCATCATGAAAAGTCTGCCTTGCAGAATAATAAAGATGGCTACTGCCATTGTCCCAAAGATCTGAGCTGGGTCTTAGTTGGGAATCTGTGAAATTATGTGAAGGACGTTAACTCTGAATATCCAAAAAAATGTTCTCCAGGCAGATAGGTTATATCAGGAATCTGATTCCTATTTACAAATTCTCCAAGTTCATTAAATGGACTAGCGTGTCAAATGGAGATTGAATGGTGAACACATCCCCCAATCTGTCCTGAAATATGCTCTTACTAGAAAGTTGTCTGGATGTGGGTTAATGCTTGGCCTTTGAGGCACAGATATGTGGCTTTTATAGGCAAACACAAAGATCCTAAGCTCCAATGCTAGAGAAAGAAGGCCAATCTTGTATGAGTAACACATGCTCACTGTCTAATGCTGGTGGATAGTAGGATTATCTATGAAGAAGTTTTTTTGGATTCCAAAATTTGTAATAGGTCTAAAGTCCCCCACCCCCCCAAAAAAAACCTATTTGAGGATGTAAAACAATGAAAATGGAACTATCCCCTTTTCTGGCTTAGTACCTCTCATGTTCTTAACAGGAACAGGAGTAGGCCATTCAGCCCCTCGAGCCTGTTCCACCATTCAATCAGATCACGGATGACCTGTACCTTTATTCAATTTACCTGCTTTTGATCCATATCCCTTGATACCCTTCCTTAACAAAAATATATTGATCTCAGTCTTGAAAATATCAATTGACCCAGAATCCAGCCTTTTGTGGGAGCGAGTTCCAGATTACCACTACCCTTTGTATGAAAGACTGCTTCCTGAATTCACTCCTGAATGGCCTAGCTCTAAATTTAAGATTGTGCCCCTTGTTCTGGATTCCCCCACTAGAAAATAGTTTCTCTGTATCTACTCAACTGAATCCTTTTAAACACCTCGATTAGATTATTCCTCAATGTTCTATACTCAAGGGAAATGAAATTATATACTTAATGACAGTATTTATCTTTTTCTAGTCTTGTGTTGAGCTAGCTGATCTCAACTAGGGTGGCAGTAGAGCTGGTACAATTCTAGAATCATAGAATGTTATAGCACAGAAACAGCCACTTGATCCATCAAGTCTGTGCCGGTGCTTTTCTCCATGTGAGCCACCTCATCTAACTCTCCAACTTAGTTCCCATACCCCTTAATATTCCTCTTTTCCAAGCAACTAATTCCCTTTCAAAAGTACTTGTGGACTCTGCTTCAATAATGAATTGCGGCAGAGAATTCCACATCCTAACCATCTGTTGTGTAAAGATATTGTTTCTAACCTCCCCTTCGGCTCTTGTGCTGCTGGTTGAACATTGTCATGGATCGGCTCACAGATCTTCAGTGAGTCAGAGTCCATTTGAATAATTAGGGCCTGCTGTTGTTGGAAATGCCTCTGATTGGGAGCTTGCTTACTGGGGGAAATAGTGTGCTGATGCAGGATTTAAAGGTCTGCAGCAGCTTCAAGGGCCAGGCATCATCAGCATAATTTTTGGTGCATGAATCCAATTTATTATCGTCCAAATGTCAGAAAGATCTGCTGTAGGGTACAGAGTCCCTCAGACTGCAGATTCAGATGGTACAGTGCTGCAAGAGGAAGTTATGTCTAGAAGGAGAGCCCTCTTTGGAACAAACAAAGAGGAAAGCTGCTCAGGACCAGTAGAAGGAGATGGCTGGAGTGGTGAGTGCAAGCACAAGCATCCATACATGGCCATTCAATGCTGCAACAAGTTTAATGATCATACAAGATCAGGCAAGGTGAGAGGAGCCAACCATACCTTCCAAAACTGCATTCTACTAAGCCACTTGCACTGACCTCCCCTTCATGTTAAAATATTTCAGTTGCTTATCAATGCCCATGAAATAGGAAGGTGCCCTCTACAGCAGCAGCCTTCATCTGGAAGTGTTTATTCACTCACATCCTTCCATGCATTCACACCACATAAGCCACACATAGCATGTAACTGTTTGTTGTATTTGCCTATCATCGTACCCATTATGATATAGTGACACTACAGTTTTATTGCAAGTCATAGGTAATTCTCATTTTTACTTTCTTTTTAAGCTCATAACAGCTAAGAGAGATTGGTGACAATGAATCATATAATGAAACTCTCACATCACTCCTTCTACTGAAAGTGACAAGTTTGCTCCTCAGGAAATCATTCTAACTCCTCATCTTTTTGTTCTCTAGAAGTGCCACAAGAAGGGGAAGAAGCAGACTCTCAGCATCCGGCAATGTCAGCACTTTGCAGAACACAACCACACTGTACCTCTACCCAGCACCAGCTGAGAGACAATCGCCCTGGAGGAAGTTATAAAGTGAGGCAAAGGAGAGTGCATTGGGTGACCAAAAATTATGCTGATGATGCATGGCCCTTGAAGCTGCTGCAGACCTTTAAATCCTGCATCAGCACACTATTTCCCCCAGTAAGCAAGCTCCCAATCAGAGGCATTTCCAAGTGAGTAGGAGCAAGAAGACATTGCTCGCAGGAGGATTGGAGGCACATTACCTCTTGGTTGAAGAGCCTGTTGATCAGAATCTCACAGCTCCTGTGTTTAAAAGGATAATCCTGGCAATGCATTAGGAGGGAGTTCATTCATTGAAGACTATTTCAGACTGTGTGATACAGATGGTGGCTTGAGACCACTAGCAGCATGCAGAGTGCACTGCAGTCCACCATGGAATGTGTGGCAGCTCAGGAACATCACAGAATTCCTAAGGGCAATCTGTACTTCCTCTACGGATGCTCAGACCGGTGTCATAGAGGCCTGGTATGCCAGATTGCAAAGGATCATATGAGATCCTAGGTTTACTAAATAGAAGAAAATAAAAGAGGATATACTAAACCTATACAAATCAATGGTTAGGCAGAATTTAGAACATGGTGACCAATTTTGGGCACCTTACTTTAGAAAAGACCATAAGGTCATGGAAAGGACACAGAAGATATTCACTAGGACGATGTTAAGAACAGGATGGTTTTGTTATGGAGAGACAATAGAGAATCTGGAACTCCTTCAGAAAGCAGGTGAAATTGCAATAGGTTGAAAGGCCCCTTTTTGTGCTGTACAATTCTATGATTCTTGTTGATATAGATCATTGGTGAAGGGAGTATTGCAATGTAAGTGCAATCTATGACTTCTTGAACCTTTGAGAATCCAGTCACTCTTAAGATTGTGGTGCCTTGTCAAGCAGTTATTGGTTGTCCATGGGGAAGAAGATGAAATTGCTAGCTTTAGCAAACAATGCATCTGTGCCTTGCTTAATGAATCTGTGCACTACTGATTGGCTAATGTTAATGATGTCCCAAGTGGCAGCCTGAAACGACCTCTTAGAATAAAAGTTCAGGGTGGTTGCGATCTTAATAGTAATTGGTAATTTGGTGCCTGTGAGGCAGCTTGGCCGTAGATTGGGTTGCAGCACATAGCATAACTCAGTGATGAGTTCTTTTGTAAAGCGAAGCCTCTGAAAGTACTGCTTCTAGGACAGCTAGATGTCGGAGCATCTCTGACTGTATATGCTGGTGTGAGGGTACCTGCGGGCTGGTACGGTACGCTTCAGTCAATGCTGACATTCCTCCATTGCTCTTTCTCTTCTTCCAAAAATCAAAGATACAAGGGGCTTCCTAATGAGAAACATATTAACCTCTGGCTGAAATGGAGGGGGTTAGTAACTGGTAGCCCCACAGCAAAAGTCACAAAGCAGGAAGGTAAAGTAGTTTACAATAGAAAATAAACAAAAAAGAACATCACCAAAGTCACTTCAGAAATAATACCTGAGTATCTGCTCCATCGGCATAAATGCAGCGGAGCAGAACCCCCGGCCCACAGTAGCCCCAGGCCAGAGACCCTGGGGGAAAAAAAATTGCATTGGGCCTATTATTGGGCGGGGTTAGCACGATCCGCTATTACCCCATGCCCAATGGCCCCTGCGCAGGCAGGACGAGACTTTCGAGAGGCCTGAGGACTTACCTTCAAGCAGCGTTCCGAATCAGCATTGACATGAGGATTCAATTCAATTCAATTTGCACTTTCCACCAGCAAGGGGAGCTCCAATCTCTTAAAGGCAGGCTGTCTCTTAAAAATCTCTTAAAGGTTGCCGGTACCTGTTATTTGCTGAAAATAACAGTCTGCTGTCTGCACGGAGTCGTAACAGAGATCAGACAACGCACATGCAAAACACAGATGCAGCTCCTGTCCCTATGTTTACAAACTGATGAGTTATGTTAAAACATTCAATAAAGGTTGCACACTACTAAATCCCACATCCTCCAATCTGCATGCCAGACCTCACCAATCTGCCGATCTGAGTTTGTACCAGGCCTGCGAGAGAGCATGCACCAAGGTTCTCTGCTGATGCATTAGAGGCCATGGTGCAAGAGGTGGACAGAGGAGGGACATCCTATATCCACAGGAGGGGCGGGGGGGGGGGGGGGGGGGGGCGGGCAAGAGGTCCTCCAGACATATACCCAAAAGGCAGTGGGAGGCAGCGGGGGACGAAGTCAATGCCAGGTGCATAGCATCATGAACATGGATGCAGTGCAGGAAGAACATCAATGCTTTGACATGATTGGTCAAGGTGAGTGAGGTCAACTGTCAAGTGGTATCTCCTACCAACTACACCACTAACCGCATCCACTGCTCCACACACTACACCCCCATCACCCACGTACCAACAAACTCTTTCCATCAGTACTCAACTCTTCCAATCAGATGCTTCCTCTCACCCTTACACATTACCACTGTTAAAAGCCGCCCACCCACAACTCACAGGCCACACACATTGGCAGCTATTCAACCATGACAGGCACATCACCCAGACACACATCCCGCTTTCTTGCAGGAGAAGGTAGCGCATATCAGGAGGCAGCAAATGGCAGTGGCATTTAGCCCCTCAAGCCTGTTCCACCATTCAATAAGATCAAGGTGAACCTGTGACCTAACTCCATATACCCAAATACCCTTGATTCACAGAAATCTATCAATCTCAGATTTATAATTCACATTTGACCTAGCATCAACTGCCGTTTGCAGAAGAGTGTACCAAACTTCTCCCACCCTTTGCGTGAGGAAGCATTTCCTAACTTCACTCCTGCATGTCCTAGCTCTAAATGTTAGGCTATGTCCCCTAGTCCTAGTATTCAAGTATAGGAGACCTCCAAAGACAGTTACAAATGTCACGGCAGCCAGAAGTTGTAATCCAGCCACTAACCTGTAAATCCTACCTGGTCCCTTTAAATAGCCCTGGTCGGGGTTAAGCGTTAAGTACCAAAATGGTGTCGATCACTTTAAATCAACGTTGCACACTGATTGTATCCATTTTCTCCTTACTTTACATGCTTCCAGCATTCGGTATTTGCACATGCGCTAACTCCTATATCAAGATGGTGTCCAGTGCACATCACACTGGAAACGTGCATGCGCAGCCAAGACGACATCTTGGATGTTGGAAAGACCGTGTAGCGTCGAAACAATGGGCCCTACATAGCCCAATTTAGCGCCCCTTGTTCCAAATCCCGGGGACAGGGTTTGCATTTCTGGAGCTGGCCACCAGCGCTTGCAAGGGTACATCAAGTCTGGCTGGAGTGAGTGCTGCTGATCAGCCCTTCTAAGACGGAGCAGTGCCCTGCCGCTCTGCCTGAAGACCCCATGGCCCAACTGGGCTGAGGAGAAACATTTTTTTTAAGATTTAAAAGTCTCCAGCTCACACTGGAGCCACCCTGATGCTAAACAAGGGATTAGATTCCCTCCGGGATTGACTGCCCTTTCTATTAAAGGTATGCGGCCTTCAGAGGGCTAGGTCTGAACAGACGGCATTTTGTTGAGGGCTTTCAAGGGCATAAGGGGAGGAATTTCCAAGCGTATCCCAGGAATTGTCCCCTGACGTCCCGCACCCCCCCCCCCACTTTGCCATAGGGGATTTGGGTAGAACTGACCAGACTTTAAAAGTTCAGTCTAAATGGGGCGGAACCAAGTTCTGGCCCATATTCCAGGTCCCCATCCCAGGAATTTTGAAGCCAAGGCTTCTGGAAATCCTACAAAAATTGTTGCTGAGCTCTTTAAATTCATTTCTGCAGCACTTAGCAACCCTGGAAGATTGATTATATCGGTGAGAACATGAGGTGGTGGAAATGAGGCAGAAATGTCATTAATGCCTTATTCACATTCAGTTGTTCAAAAATGGGCCGGCACTTCCTCCACTTGATGGAAATGACATTGAAAATGGGGGCAGGTGCTAAAATGGGTGGAGTTCCAGCAAAAAGGAGTGGAAGATTCAGACTGGGGTATTGTCACATTGATGTACCTTGCGGTTGAGATGTATTTGGAAATTAATTCTGTTGTGAATGAAGACTGAATTAGATAACCCACTGAACAGAAGAGCAGAGTAGATGTTAGAGAGTAACAGCAAGCTTGTTTGTAAGTTACAGAAAGCTGGAAAACATCAATAAAGACTTGTCGATATTCTGTGGAATTGTTCGTAGAAATGTGTTTTTTTTTAAATCTGTGTCACAGTCCAGTAACTATACCTCTGCTTCTCTTCCACTCTTGTCATTTTTTCTCTGTCCTTCTCTGTTGTACTGCATGTCTCCCACTCTCAGCGTTCCTCTTTCTTAGTGTGAAACTGTCTGGCTCATTTTTTTCTCATTGCCATATATGGCTTCCACAGGCACATCCTATCCTTTTGCATCACAGCAAATGTTCCTAAAACCCTGCCGGTATTTTACCTCAACTTGGATCAATTCAGCCTTACATAAGTTCAATTATGTAGCACATACTTAAAAAACCACTCTAATGCTCAATCTTGTTACCAACCAGCAGCTAAAGGGATACACAGGTGTAGAGATAGGGTAGAGATGCACCTACACCTGAGATGGGCTGGATGCAGCTTACGAATATGCTTATGACTTATGAATTTGCGACACCAGAGCATCCTAGCTTTAATGATCCGCCCCCACCCAACATAGTGAGTTAGGAGGAGAGCGGGATCGCTAGCAGAGTGGACGCAGCACGAACAGAGAACGCGGGAGCTGGAACAGTGAATTTGAACTGTGGCTATTTTAATTTGTTGTGAGATCCTACTTCAGCAGAGAGACTATTTTCAGCAATCCCTCAAGTCCAGTTGACAGCTTTGATTAATTTCAGACCTTCAGTGGGACAGGAAATAACTCTTGAACAACATTGCTCATATGCAGGGATTTCCCCACCCACATCGATCAACTGGTGATAAAGATACAAGACATAACCCCAGTTTACAAATACACTGTCCATTCAAAAGGTGTGGAATATATAATAGGATTTAATCATTCACTGCAATAGCAGGTATTTTGAATAAAATACAGTTTGTATAATATAAGCACTTTAGAAATTCTGGATTTCAGTTTATGGCACTTAAACTGAAGGGAAACCTACATGTGATCATTGACTCCGAGTAATATTTCCTGTGCCAGAAAGACTTATTAAGTAGATTTCTATAGTAAAACATTGCGGTACTTGACAAGACTGCTTGTTCCAAACTACAGCTATGTGGAAAACAGATGAGTCAATTTCAAATGTGACTGTGAGTCAGCATAGCCATTTCCTCCTTGGCACAATGGTTGAGAGAATCAGATGCAGAAAATTCACTGAGTAAAAACAGGACCTAAAGTAGGCCAACACGTCAGTCTTCACTGATATACACAGGCCTAATAGAGAGCTTCAGCTGGATGCCAGCTGCTAATCTTTGTTAGTTTATGCCAGAAAGAATCTGAATTTCTCAGTTTCGTGCCCTACCTTTCTGCATTCTAATGCATTTTTTCACTAAATTGTCTGTGAAATAAAGTGAGTTTCATGTTAGTGTTTAGTCATATACTCCTCTACTTTTCATTTTTATCTCCCTGCCTGTTGAACTTTTTTAAAGTACAATCATAATTTGCCAAATCCAATATAATTTATTGTTAAAAAATAAGACACCACAGTAAAAGCCCGGAACTGAACTTTATACATAAATGTATCTCATCACTCTGGTCTTTAAACTGTAGATGACATGCCACTGCAATTTAATCGTAAGTTTAGAAACAGTTAAGATATTTTATATTTTTCCCACCCTACATATAACTGCTTTTGTCAGAGGTTCCGTTACAGTTACAGAGTATGCACTAATAATCAGGAATGGATAGAGATTTGAGAAAACATCACAGTTTCTGCAGACATCTACAATACACAGCCAGGATGTAACTAAACACCACACGTCTTCTATTTTTTTTTCAGCGAATAAGAAAATCGCCATTAACAAAATCACTCATACAAACATACGAAAATGACAGACAGGAGATGTCCAGCTGGTCCATCAAGCAGGTCCCATACCATCATGGAGCAACTGAGCATCATGACTCCCATCGCCGCTACCCGCCACCCCCCACCCCCAGCCCGCCTCTGCCCCACCCACCATCAGCCATGTAATCTCGTGGGAGAGGCATAAAAAATGGAAGGAAAAACCCTAGGTCAATTTAAGGAAATAAATCTAGGAAATTACCCTCCAACCCTCAAAGGTGAACAGACCATATTCCAGGAGACCACAGTGATCATGAGACACTTTGCTCAATATTCCACCTACCTTTCATATGTTGTGATATCAGCCACAGCTAGGAACTCACTCAACTCCCTTTGGAATCGGGTGAATCCGCACTCATTGCACGAGCCAGCAACTTGTTCCAAAAGTCAATGACCCTCTTAGAAAAGAAAAACCTCCTGACATCTAACCTAGGTCTAAGCTTATGTAACTTACATACATGTCCGCTGGTTCTCCCTAACCTATCCAACTCAAACACTATATCCACATGGACATCATTAGAGCCCGATGTGCACATTTCAATAAGACCCCACCAGCTTTAGTATTGCAGTTGGCCAGATCGAGATGGGAAAGGAATGGGTAAGTCCCCCGTTCCATTATAACTCCCCCACCCCCTTCCCCCACATCACCTAGTTTCCGCCAGGAAATAATATAATTTCCCCATTCTGACTTGTTGCCCTTTTTAAATATTGGCACCACATGGGCCTGCCTCCAGTCCATGAGAACAATCCTAGACCCTAGTGAGCTGCTAAATTTATGAGCAAGGGGCTCGCTGAACATAGCTTCCACTTCTTTGAGCATCCTCAGGTGAATATCATCCGGACCAGCAGCCCGATCTGTTTTGACGTGCCTTATTCTATTCAGGACTATATCTGCGTCCGCTTTGCCAGTTACAATTTTAGAGTCAACTCCACACTGCATTATTGATAGCTGGCTATACACTGTCGGATTTTTGTTTCCACTGAAGCAAATGGAAACAAAAATCGGGCGCTGTGTAAAATGGGCTGCCGATTCGCTATGAGCCCGGTTCGCGCTACTGACGAACACCAATTTCACTCCCTCTGTTTTCCCATTTACAGAGTAGGGCTGAGCATTGACATTTCAGAATTATCCATCAATCCCTCCCATTGACAAACACTGTTGCTTTAGCACAATATTTAGACATTTGAAAAATAAGGTAATCACCCTTACATCAGATTTTCACATATGTGATTGAGGTAACAATAGTTGTGAAAACTTTTGTCAAACCATATAAGCAATAAGTTATCATACCTTTGGAGTTACTCCGTTTAGTAACGATATCTATGAACTGTACTGACCCTAAGATGGGGTGAACCGCTTATCCTTACACTGTTTGCACAATCTGTGATTGCTTTCTAAAGGGGTTTCTAAAGGGAAACAAAATGCATTCAATATGCAGTATGTCAGAGTGGAAGGATGTAGGTCTAGTAGGGTAGATATAGAATTCATGAAGACATGAGACAGACATACGGGCTTGGACACTGAGGGATAGAAATTCGTCCCGGACGGTAACGCAAAACGGGCGGTATCGCATTGGCTGCCTGCTATACACCCCGCCTGATAATCAGTTCTATTGATGTCAATCAACTGAATATCAGACGGGGCGTATAAGGGGAGGCCAAGATGAATTTCTACCCCTGAAGCTTGTCCTAAAAGGAGTACCTTGGGGAATGAAAGAACAAAGTACATTAAACTTTACCCAGCAGAAACCTAGTTCTAATTCTGATAAAAAGCTGGCAATAAAACTTTGCATCTTTGTGGAATTTTAGGAATAAGGTCCAAACGAAATAAAACACAACTGGGTCCTATTATAGCACTTCTCAGTAGTGGTTTGGCCAATTTATGTAGCACCTCAGCCATTTGGACCTCCATGCACTGCACTCCTGTCCCACTTCATCAGCAACTGGAGATTTACTGGTTTTGAAACTCAGATTCACTGAATGTATTACTATTGAAAATCAAACGACTCTGGGGAAAGCACAACATTTGTCCCCAGCTGCTTTTCACTAATAAATTTCTGTGGTGACAGAATAAGGCCCAAATGCAGGCCAAAATTAATAGATGACTGCTAATTAGGGCACCAGTATGGGAGTCTTAAAAAAACGAGGTCAACATCCAAAAGTGACATCAAAAATATGTGTTTCTGAGGGGAAAAAAAGAACAATCTGAATGACACAGCCTCACTCCCAAAATAGGCACATTCTGAGGTTAGTTACAAGACTAACTTTTCTGCCGAAGGAATTTCTAAATTGCAATTCAGAAGAAACCATCAAGAAATTAGTGGTTTTCTTTTTCCTTTTTTTGATACTCCCCCACCCTCAAGATGTTACTTGCATATTGTATTTAGATACAAAGACCCCAAAATTCCCACCAGGAGGTGAAAAGTTTGACAGATGAGATTAAGCCTGATGCAGAGCTTCAGTATTTAAAATTTAAAAAAATCAAAGACAGATTACGAAATTTAGTGGAAATTTAGTTAAGTAGGCATTAATTCTCTGAATAAATGAGCTTCTTTAAATTGGTTAAACTATCACAATTATATAACTGAACGACTTATGACTATTTTTGAAATGACATATTTTGCCAGTAATGAGATAGGTTTGAAATCTATTTAATGTTAAGCTTTTTTAAAAAAATGCCCATCTACAGGATGTACAAATAAAGTACACTTCATATAGCACTCCAATTACATACGGTTATATATAGACAGTTAGGCACAATTGGGAGCAGCACTACAAAAGGACAGAAATAGTGTTGATGTTTGTCAGGTGTTGGAGGCTGAGTGGGGGCAGGTGGAATCAAAACATGTTATTTACTGAGTGCGTGCAATATCTTCCTTGGCCCGTGTAGGTTGGGGGCAATCCGGGGTCGGGGGGGGGTGGTGAGAAGAGGGAACATTAGGGTCAAATGAGCGCATGGGAAGGGTGGTGAGACATAATAGATTAAGATATTGGAAGCCTGACTGGCTTTTTTCCACTTTTTTTTTTGAGTAAAGAGAAAGGGAGTTCACTACTAAACAATTTCATGTCAAAATGTCAACATCCAAAAGATCCTAAATTCTTTCAGGATAGATCAATGGGATATCCGTTCTGTTTGAATGTATTGTTTTGTTTGCTTAGCACTGTTGAAACAGTGAGTGGTGGGTGGTATAGGATCCTAGAAAACATACTTGACATTCTGTGAAAATTCCTGCAGTAAAAAGCCTTGAGCATTAGTGCACGTTTCCTTATAACACTGGATAAGATGTGGATCTGTTGCAACACATGTCAACTCTAAGGAAAGGACCATTGCTATGCATAAGAAAATAAAAGGTCTTTTACAAAAACCTTACATGAGTATAAAATTCAACAAAAGAACAGAATACAGTTGGATGACACCATGCCAATAGGAACTTATAACAAAGTACAATAACAAGTGCAGTTTTCATCTACCAGTACTAATGATGGCATTCAGCGACTCAGCTACAAAGTGTACAGTGTAGGTGCAATCAAAGAATTTGTGGTAATAATCTTGGAATTAACTTCTAGTGCTGTTGGATTTTGGCCATTTCTTCTTCCTCTTCCCAAATAATCTGCCTTTTCCTCTTTTGATAGCTCATGTTGGGGTACAGTTAAATGGGGAAAGCGAGCACTCTATTACCGCACCTAGGGAGGGATTCTTCATGTGAGAGTCTCCTGATATCTACAGGTGCACTTTCCAGCACTGAATAGTAATCGGGAGTGGGAACATCTTGTTCATTCTTCCCTCCCTAAGCTGGAGGCCAGCACTTTATCTAGTGCTATAGCTGGGTTTGCCAAGGTTTTTACTGTCATGTTTTCAATTATCAAAATTACAGGGGGAGGGGGGGGGGGAGGGGTGTACTCTACCCTCAAAATCAAACTGTAGAACAAAAGAGTGATTGCCTGAGGACTAACTTACAGGCTGAGCAGTTATGTTCCTCTTCAGTTCATAGCTACTTTTTGGTGCTGACACAGTTAGCATTAGTGGTGTAATGCCCCAAGGTAAAGGACTTCTCTAGCATTAGAAGATAACTCTTTTTTTAAATCTCTAATACAAATAAAAACAAGCTGAAGAAATCACTTTTAAATCTATTCTTTTTGGTAAATCCTCCTGGGCAATCTCTTAAATAGACTTGCTGAAGTTCTGTGAGCCTTATTTACATTTCATTTTAACATGGTCTTAGTGTCACTCTATTCTGTGCCAGACAGTAATATAGCGCTGTTGCACAATGGTCACAGCCGGATGGTACTGTGCTTGACTTTATAACATTGTCAAGAGCTGAAAATTATGGGTAACATCTGGTACTGGGAAAGGAGACTGTACGGTGGTAGAATCACTCGTCTAGACTACAACATGGGGTTTGGCCCCTGATTAACATATTCAAGGGGTCTCACGCCTTTTAGGCGGCTTTTGGGATGCCTAAAAAAATGGGCAGGACAAATTTAAAAGTGGGCCCAACACTGCACAGATCAGGTGCAAGCCATCCCGCTGCTAAATTCGTAAGATTTGCACCTGTTTTATGCCCTTAAAATGGTTACAACGCTTACCAATTTCTACCTCGATATCTAATTTTAGGGAGTGGCTGCCCTGTAATTGTCATATTTATAAACTGCTTAGAAAATGTCCAGTTTTTCCCATGCTGGATTTTAAAAATGAACCACAAAATGGGCCCCATTGTGCATGTGCATAACAGGACACTCGTGTTATGTGCAAATATGAAACAAGCCCATTTTGTAAGTGCGATCAGCCCCCTGTTTGATGGAGGCAGCTTTTTTTTTTTAAGTACCCATTCTGCTTTTGGACTGGGTAAAAAAGCTGGTCAGCTTAGTCACATCAAAGGCTTACAAGAACTCTCAGTCTGTCAACATCTTGGATACAGCAGAATATGCGGCTTGATTACAAAAAAGGAATTTCTGACTTGCAAGTGAATAAATCTGTACAATGACTCCTTTAATGCAGTCTCTTCAGGGTAACATAACTTTCTCTGAAGATCAGTTTGCCAAAAGAAAAAAAATATTAGAGCTTGACTAAGAAGTAGAATGCTTAAATGTGGTTGACAGCATTGTATGGATGTGAAAACTAGACCTTGAACACTAAAGAAAGAAGGCTGGAGGCATTTGAATTATGGTGTTACAACCGACATGGAAAATTAGTTGAAAAAGATGAAAGACTACCGAGAAGATCCTTGAACTAGCATTAGAAGAGAGAGATGTGATGTGCACATTATTCAGGACTCACAAGGAAAGTTGTTGAGGTTGCTGCTGTCCGGGAAATTGATGGTAATAGATCAAGAGGCAGGCAAAGAAAAATGTGGCTAGACGATTTGATGGAATGGGCAGGTATAACATTCAGAGTTGATATAACTGTATAGATACCAGAAAGTACCAGAGCAGAGAAGGCAGAGAGAAATTAATTGACTACATTCTGCAAACTGGAGGAATTAAAACATGGAGCCCTCAAACTTCTGATTAATATGCTCAAACTATTCAGCACAAAGTACCAACTAGGTACTTTCAGTTATAACCCCGGGTAATCTAACTGGTTAAAGTATATTGACACAGGTAGGTTTGGTAATAATTTTAAGAATACTCAAAACATACTACAAAACACAAAGCAAGGCCCCAGTAAACAGGAAATTTTTATTCTGGATCACTGCGAGTGTTTAATAGATGAAAATACAAAACAGAACAATATACTGCAGCAGGTGGTATTACAATTGTAATAAATATTTGATAACAATCATGAATCTACTTTACTTTCAGAATAGCACAGGAACAGTGCAGCAATTAGTCTCATGCCACAGCCAGTCTCTCGGGAAGAGCCATGCTGCTTACTTGGCACTATGTTTAATTTGTATAACGCTCCAGGTACAAAACAAGACCATAATCAGTTTCCTATCCACCAAAACATAGCAGCTCAAAAGCACTAAATCACAAACAAATTAAAGTAAAACCCCAATGTTTAAAATATATCTTTTTCTTTCACTCAGTGTATCCTTATTAATTCCTCTTTTTTCTCAGAGAAACATTTCAAGAGTCTCTCCAAATATCCTCATGTATATCTCATCCTCTTCCTCTCCACTCTCCTACGAGAATCTAATTACAGTTTATTTTGTTATAGCAGTTACAATATTTACTGTTACTGCTGCAGTCTCCCAATATCACTCTCAACCAGGACCCAACAGTTGTTACACACAGCTCTGCACCTCATACATTCCGAATGTACATTATTGTACAGTGAAACCTGTAAATTAGGGACACCTCAGGGACTTGCATCAGGTGTCCTTTATTTGCAGGTGTCCTTATTTTCAAAATGGTCATTGTATGTACAGTAAAACGGATGAGCCAAATATCCCAGGATTGGCTGTATCTCCTGCAGCGTTCATTCTTTTGTTCACCCTCATCTGGGATCCTGCCTAATTCTGGAGATCTGCCAAAGAGATGCGATTTCAGTTCAATTTCTGTTCATTGGGTTTCCCAGTTCATTGCCATCCCGGGGTCCTTTTCCATTGAGGGAGGAATGTTGTGATCCTGGGATCTGCTACAAGGCCCGGTGGCTGCTGTAGAGTGGGGGAGAGAGGAAACCGAGGAACCCGCCACACCCCCTCATTTCAGAGACTTCCCGATTGCCGAGACTCCTCGATTCCCGGCTCTTCAGCCTCCTCCCGACTGCGCTCCATGGGTGACGTCACCGAGCTGGAGACATATCCAAGAGCAACCGGAGGGGGCACACTGCGGCAGGAAATTTAAATCATTGAATCTCCCAGGCTATTGGAGGCAGCACTTGGGGAAGTAACCCCAGATTCCGGGAAACTCCCGGTCATTCTGGGAGGGCTGGGAACCTTACTCCCTCCGTGTGCTGCAGCTACTAATGTTTGAAGTACTACGAGGTGGTTAGGGGGCTGTTAGCAGCTCATCAGTACCTAACGTACTGGTGGACTGAAGTGTAACGTTACCCAGTGCAGTTACCGACTTTTGTGGAATGGGTCGTTCTTTACCCAACATCCATAGCTGCAGAGAAACCGCTCAATCCCTGGGATAGAGCTGTGCAGGCATTCAATCCCAGAGATAAAGGGCTAGAAATTCGGCCGTATTGTGCCCTTTTTTCAGGTGCTACGTGGCCACCTGAGGTCCAAAATGGCGTCCGGAATACACGCGCATGACGTGCGCCGGACGTCATCTTGGTAAAGGGGTTCGCGCAGGCACAGGTAACGAATGCCAGCAGCATGTAAAGCAGAGAGAATATGCATTACATCAGTGTGCAATGCTGATTTAAAGGGATAGATACCATTTTGGCACTCAACAGTCCACTCAAAATACTGCCTTAATCATGACCAGCTGCACCTGTCTTTGATGCCCTGGAGGACCCCCCCCCCCCACCAGCGCTATTTAAAGAGACCATGCAGGATTTATAGGCTAGTTGCTGGATTATTGCTTCTGGCTGCTGATGCATTTGTAACTGTTTGTGGAGGTCTCCTATACTTGAATACTAGGATGAGGGGACATAGCCTAACATGTAGAGCCAGGAATTGCAGGAACAAGATTAGGAAACGCTTCTACACGCAAAGGGTAGTTGAAGTTTGGAACGCTTTTCTGCAAACGGCAGTTGATGCTAGCTCAATTGTTAATTTTAAATCTGAGATTGATAGATTTCTGTTAACCAAAGGCACTAAGGGATATGGGGCTAACTCACAGATCAACCATGATCTCAATGAATGGCGGAACAGGCTCAAGGGGCTAAATGCCATTGCCACTTGCTGCCTCCTGTTATGTGCCACCGGCTCCTGCAAGAAAGTGAGAAGTGTGTCGGTGAGTGTCCTGCAGGATGTCTGGGTGATGTGCCCGTCATGATTGACTAGCTGCCAATGACCTGTGAGTTGTGGGTGTGCAGCTTGCAACAGTGGTAATGTGTCAGGGTGAGAGGAAGCATCTGATTGAAGAGTTGAGCACTGATTGAAAGAATTTGTTGGTATGTGGGTGATGGGGAGTGTAGTGGGTGGAGCAGTGGATGAAGCTAGTAGTGCAGTTGGTAGGAGGTGCCACTTGACAGTTGACCTCACTTACCTTCACCACTCATGTCAAAGCATTGAACTTCTTCTTGCACTGCTTCCATGTTTGTAGTGCTATGCGCCTGGCATTGACTTCGTCCCCTACTGCCTCTTGAGCATATGTCTGGAGGGCCTCACTCCACTGCGGATATAGGATGTCTCTCCTTCTGTCCCCCTCTTCCACCAAGGCCTCTAGTGAATCAGCAGAGAACCTTGGTGCACACTCTCTTGCCGGCCTGGTACAAACTCAGATTGACAGATTGGTTAGGTCTGGCGTGCAGATTGGAGGATGTGAGATTTAGTAGTGTCCAACCTTTATTCAATGTTTTAACGTAACTCAACAGTTTGTAAACATAGGGACGGGACCTGCATCTGTGTTTTACATGTGCGATGTTTGATCTCTGTTCAGACTCCGTGCGGACCCGTATCTTATATTTTGCACATAAGAGGTGCAGGCTGCCTTTAAGAGTCGTGAGCAACTTATACGATATCTGGGCTTCCCTGCTGATGAGAAGTGCGAAGCTGGTGACAACATCGCAGTTAGGCTTGGTTGCTGCGCTACAATCAGGTAAGTGAGAAGACAGCACGAATCTTACGTGCTGCTTGCACTGGAACCACCGAGCGCAGGTTAATCGTGCACCGCAATGCCCGCGCCCAGATTCGGGGGTTAGCCAATTTAATTCCCGTAGTGCTTTCTCTCACTATGGATGCTGGGTAAAGAGGTCTCCATTCCACAAAAGCCGTTTCTTTCGCCCATTGCCGCCTCGCGCTTACCTCCATGTCCTGCGTTTTAAGCTGTAAACGGATTTGGTGCATTGAAGGCTGTCCGTAATTCGTAATTTGTGAGTGCCCGTGGTTTCAAAGTGCAGCTTTTATCTATTACAATGTAAGTTATTTGGGACTGTCAATAAGTGTCTGTTTTGAGGGGTGTCCGTTTGCACAGGTTTCACTGTAATAATCATAAAATCGCCCAGCCAGTCATTACAATAATGCAACAAAGCCTCATACTTCTCCAGGGCATCACTGCAACAGTGCAATACTTACAAGTGTCCCATTACCAAAATACAGCAGGCCTCAGGCTTTCTCAGTGCACCATCACACCAATGCAATAATTTCCTCAGTGCACCATTACCAAAATACAGCAGGCCTCAGGCTTTCTCAGTGCACCATCACACCAATGCAATAATTTCCTCAGGACACTATTACAAAACTGTTCTCTATTCAGCAATCATACAATATCAGAGGCCTGGCACTTGGCCGACGTAACTGTCTAGTGTCGGAAAAATAATCAATGAATGCCGTATTCCTTTGATTTGAAAATCTAATAATTGAAAAAGTGCATTTCTGAGCCCCTACTGTTATGTTGAAAACAAGAGAAACATTATTAAAAAAGTTACAGAAAATGCTAAGCAGCCTTCAAATTCTTTATAAGCAAACACTAAATAGTAGAATTTTAAAAGAAAACCTGCTTTGCATGGATTGCCTTTAAAAATAATCAAACTTGAAAACTAAAAATTTACTTCAGAGTATTTGGATACATTTCAGTTGGTTCCCACACACTAGTGTAACTTTGATATCAGAGTGTTTTATACATGCATACTGTCCTGACTTAGTATTCTGGAAATCTACACATTACTCTTAAATGCTGGGTGTACATTTGAAATAATTGGCTGGGGCCTCAATTATTATTACTTAGAAAAAACTAAAACTAAAAACTAGAATCCTGCTGCTTAATACCTGCCCTTTATTTAAATAAGCAGACCAATACCACTGTTTATTAAAAAGATGGCTTGGGGGAGAGCAATATAAATAAGGATAATTTTATAGAAATTGCACTTCTAGTGCTGACCCTCACCTCCTGGGAGTGCGTATCGTGAATCTGAGCATATAGTCCCCACGATTTTCTGTCCATTCACTTTAGAAGCTCCCAATGGGTGAGTTCCATTTCAGAAACAAGGTTTTGTAAACTTATATTTTCTCCCCTCGCCATTTATTTTATACCAAAAACTTGGGTCAATACGTCCTATCTTTTAAGAGATATCTTATTTTTGATATTTTTTATGCGATAATTTCAGCAGTTGCAAAATACCCATGAACACGAGCACAAACTTGAACCTTTTTTTCCTTCTCAATGGAATGTATGGAACACAGACTCTCCAAAAGGTGCGCAGTCTGTCGGCACAATAGCATCAGCACTAGCACTAGCACACTGGAAGCACGCCTGAGGCACTTCAGGCACATCTGCTCACTAGTAAGATTGTACATCTGCTAGGAATATTTTTCTCCTAACAGTTTATCACTAGCAGGAAGTTATGTAAAGGGGCCTTAAACATTAAACATTTTTCCTATTGAGTTTCTTTTGTAGTTTTCAAAATATGCATGTTTTTAATCACATAACATCTGCAAGAATGATTTCTAAAAATATTAATAACACGTACTGCAAAATAAGGGTCGAAGGACTGAATAGAATAACGGAAGTTTCCCAGTTTCCTCCCAATAAAGTACTAAACTGTAACTTTGTCAGGGTTGCCATTAGAAAGTTGGACCACCTGGCTCCATCTTTAAAATTCATGTGTTTCCCCTCTTTAGTTTATTTTTGCTTCCCTGGCACTGTGCCCAGAGATGGGACATCTGCGGGGCATCTGCCAAAGCCACTCCTGTGTCAGTCGCTAGAAGGTGCACAGTGACAGCTTCAGGCGATGCCTCCAACAAGTTTCCCACCTGGTGAAGGGGTAGGCTTATCCCAGCACCTTCCCCAGAAGGGACGCCAAGAGTGATACTGTATGTGGAAATTTTTTTTAAAACTGTAACTCACAGGATGGCAAGACATAAGAAATGTTAAGTGTTTTTTTCCCCAATTTTAAGCCTCGTTTAACAAAGTTAAGGATTTGGGTATTTTTTTTACACTAAACCTCGTAGGCAACACAAGTAGAAGAAGTATTCCCATCCTGTTTTGAAATTTTGTGTTTTTGTCTTAGCATGACACAGAAATATATCATTCTCTCTTGATCCATAGAAAGAACACCTCATAATGAAAGCTGAACTGGAGCAATGCTATTTTATCAAATTTCTTCGGTTAATGAGAGGACCACGAACAATTTTATGTCAGAAGTTGTGGTAGAATAGAGTGTTGTTGTGAGTAGTGTATATAAATGATTGACACTGAAAAACAATAACTTTCATGGACGTAAATGAGGCCATGTAATCCCACATGAAGACTGCACCATAAAAACAAAACTACCTATAGAACTGAAAGTGAGGAAGCTTCTGGCTTCCACTCAGCAGTACAGTGGTTATAGAGCAATTACGTAATCGCTGAGCTATGGGTATACTCTGTCTCCATTAATGTGACAGTAAGTCTCTCCCAACTGGTAGAGGCAGAGACACATTAGATAAATGAAAGCAGCAAGAAGAAAAATAAAATAAAAGAGAAAAGTGAAAGAGAAACAAAACAAGTCTTGCCATGCCAGGTGCTGGCTCCCACCCAAGCACTGATGCCCATTAGCATGAAGGGCGGGGGAATGGGACTAAATGGATTGTTCTTACAAAGAGCCAGCACAGGTTCAATGGGCCGAATGACCTCCTTCTGTGCTTCTACGATTCTATAAACATGTTATGGAACCAGTGATAAGCGCTGCTCATTTGGAAGGCAAGTTATAGACATAATTAATAAATAATCTCTCTCTTAACAGGCTTGAGACCCTCCTGTTTTCTGCTGGATTTATAAAGAATTTGATTGGGGCTATAGAAACTGAATCAAACTGACTTGACAAAGTGCCAAGTGCAGTAAATGAAGATTCAATCAAAAGATTCTTAATTCAACAAGGAAAAGAATGCACTGAAGCAGAAGGGACATAACATGGCATGTTTACATTCAGAATGTAAACTTCAGTGATGGGAACAAACAGGCTAAATAGATCTAGCTTTCTTTCTTGTATCATTATTTCTGATTTGCATGTCTGCAAATCTGTGGCATTCTATCCACTACATACATGCGGCAGAGTTGACACTCAAGGTATTACTATTTTCCAGCTTTATAGGTTACATGCCCAAAACTCCTCCAAAAAGGAATGCACACTTAAATTTTTATAATTTAGTGAAAGGACAGAGAAAGACTAAGGGCAGAATTTTCAATACAGAATACTTTCTCATGTGTATTATTTAACAAAAAGCTGTTTGTAACATTTTAGTGGCACATTTCATGTGTAGCATAAACACTGGCATAGGCCAGTTGGGCTGAATGGCCTGTTTCTGCACTGTAAATTCTATGTAATTTCTTCTCCTATGGAGAGCTGCCATTTTGGATCATTGCTCATAAGCAGAGCCATTTCAATTATGTGCTTTCCAGAATAGCTTCATTACGTTATAACTTAAGATCAGTACAGATGCACCTGAAATTTAGTTTTATAGTAGTATGATCTAAAGCACTGACTCCAGGATGCACACAAGTCACCGCTGTGACTTAAGTCATAAGAGAATCTCTTGTTCTGGGTGAAAAACCAAAATGTTGGATCGCCACAGGAGGGAAATTCCATTACTAAAACACCTCCTTCCATGTAGGGGTACACATGTCAAGCTTTCCCAAATCCTGTGTATGTGTCAGCATTTACTGACAAAAATCAGAGCCTCCTGCTGCTTCCAGCACCTCTCCCTGGGATGCTTCAGAATGCCCTGCAATTTGCTTATGCATATTTGCAGAGTTTCACATAAGTATGGGTTTCAAGTGCTTGTGCATATGCAAAGAGGTTATGCATGTGCATGAATGCATTAGAGATCACCCGGCACCCATCAGCAAACTGGTAAGGAAGAATCAAAATTCTTGCTACTATCCATGGTTATTATGAATTCTTCTGCCCTTCAGCAACTTTAGAATATTAGGTTGCAACCAAATCTGACGTTGCTCCTCACTAGAACAGAGGTCACTTACTTCCTTTTTGTGGATTGTAGCAGTAGAGGAGTCCAAATGTATCAAGTGGAGATATGCCACAGAGGCTGGTGTAAAATGTACAGGGAGATGATACATACATGTCAACCAACAGTATACAAGGTGGGGTGGTGGGGGTGCAAAGTTCTTGGAAAACAGTGCTATGAACCATTGACACATCATGGAACTGCATCTTCTGAGGTTGGTGAATGGGACTCTGAGGCATACATATCCTTGGTAGTCCAGAGAGAAGTTGTGGTTTCTATCCACAAGGGAGGAATCTGATGAGCCTGAAAGCCATCTGGAATTTTGCTAATATCAGTGATTTTTATAGTGGTTCTTAGGGTTGTTGTGGCATGTCCATTAGCTGTGTCATAAGGCTCAGAGTAACACCCCACTTATGTTGCTTTTATTGATTTTTACAAGGCTTTCAATCTTGTGCAAGTCGTACTGCCGTCATGGAAAAGCTGTGGTGAAACATTGCCAAATCTTGGATTTTATCTGGATGTGTATTCCAGCCCCAAGGTCCATGTACAGTTATATGGGAAACTCACTGAATCTACCACTCCAAAAAGAAAAGTAGAGCAAGATTGTTCTTTTCCAACCATCCTATTTGATGTATTCAGCAATAATGTGTTGGATAGCATCGTAAGCAATTGACTCAGAGGGCTCGATTTTAGCACCCGCTATCGGGTGCGTTCTCGGCGGGGGGGGCCCCGAAAATCGCGAAATCCAGGAGCGGGACTGGATCACGCCTCGATCCCGCCCACTTCCGGGTTCCCCGCTGACGCGCCGGCGTGCGCGCGCAGCCCCCGCTGGTGGGAATCCCGCAGGCAATTAAAGCCAGCGGGATGTCACTTGACAATATTTAGTTTGGTATTTCAGGTCATTAACTGACCTGATTAAGGGACTGTGTGTGATTTTTGATCAACATGGGACTGTTTCCCACACTGGGGGAAAACACTCCCAGCTCAAATGGACGTGTTACAGCTGTCAGCCTGTGGCAGCTGCAAAGGTCCATTTGACAGGTGGGGGGGTGGGGGAGGAGAGAGACCCTCACCCATTGCAGGAGGCCACTCTGTCACTTGGGACAAAGTTTGGCCCCCACCACCCTCCTCCTGACGGTCAAAGTCATCAACCTGCACACTTACCCCGGGGTCAGGAGACATGTACCTACCTTGAGGACCCCCTCAGATGTACATCTTGCGGATGGGGGCCGCCGTAGCTGCAGTCATGACCTCCTCGGAGGGCGAACAGTATCACCAGCCTCACCATCCACGCCGTCCACCTCTGACACGTGGAGCTCCACAACAGAGTGCTGTGACACATCCACCTGTACAGCAGGAGGGAGGGCTACTGCAGAGAGAGATGCGTCGCAGAGGGCACTACCCTCGCCACAGGTTCCACAGACCGAGGCTCAGCCTCCTGGACCTCTCTGAGCAGCAGTGCACACGGAGGCACAGAGTCACTCGACATGTAGCCGTGGACATCTGCAGCCTCTTTCATGCTGAGCTGCTCCTGGCTGGCCCGTGCACCATCTTCCTACCTGTCGCTGTCAAAGTCACCACTGCCCTCCCGAACTTCTCCTCCACAGCCTTCCAGGGTGCAACCGGGGACATCGCCGATGTCTCTCAGTCGTCTGCGCAGAAGAGCCCTGCAAATACACCTACACCCACTCTGTAGTGACACAATGGGTGGCATCAGTGGTGGGTCCTCATAGTGATACCCAGGAGCGGGCATTATTGCACAAACTGGACAGGATTCGCGAAGACATGGCAGTAGTGGTGCCAATATAATGTGTGATGTGAGTTGTTCTGAAACTCAATATAAGTAACAACCATGACAAACCCTCAAACACCCTTGTGCATCCCCTTCATGCTCACGACACGTTTGCCTTACGCTGCCTACTGCACATATGTGATACATGCCCTGTGGCTGCAGCACAGGTGGTAGCAGGTTGAGTGAGGCTGGCTGTGAGAGAGATGCACAAGAGGGTGAGTACGGGATAGAGGCATGAGATTGTATGAGGATTGGGTTGCGTGGTAGTGGCGGGGTGAGTACTGGTGAGGTGAGTAGGTGCAGGTAAGATGAGGATGGGGTTTGAGTGGGTATGAGGGGTGATGTGACAGAGTAGTGTTGGCAGTGCCAAAGGAGATGTGGGGTGGGGGCAGTGATGTGGCAGACAGAGTGTAGGGGAAAGACTACGTGTACTCACTTTGGCTGACCTACTGAGGTCATTGGACCGCCTCCTGCACTGTGTGCAGGTGGGCGATATGTTGGTGGCGCAGGTGACCCCCTCTGCCACCTCGAGCCAGGCCTTCCTGGTGGCGGAGGCGGGCCGCTTCTTCCCGCCCGCCGGGTGGAAGATCTCTGTCCTCCCCCTCCTCCTCACCCCATGTATTGATACCTGGGGTGAGGCATCATTAAACTGGGAGCAGCCTTCCCCCTGGGCTGCTCCATGCAGTCATCTTTGCTATTGGTTGCAGCATCTGTCAGTGGAGGACTGCCCCTTTAAATAGAGCGCCTCCAGCTGACAGATCTTAAAGCGCATGCGCAGCCCGCCCGACACGCAGATCAGCAGCGGGGAACCCGGAGGAGCAGGTAAGTGAATCCAATTAGTGGGTTGCCTGCTACGATCGCGCGGGAAACCCACTAATTTCACCGGGCGCGTTACCCACGCGCCCGCTTGCCCATCCGCCGAGAACCCGCATCCCTGCTAAAATCGGGCCCAGAGTGTCTGTTCTGGCGATTTCTGAAAGAATCGCAGTGCTCCTTTTTGCAGATGATACTGTGTTGCTGGTGGACTCACCTGGAAATCTAGACCACACTGCTCACTATCATTTTTGGCTTCAAAGGCAGAATTACAGTCGACCTCAGAATGCCAAAAACTCACTAAGGGTCAGCATGCCCCAGGTTCCTCCAGAAAATACATTTAGCACCTTCACTGCTAACTTTTGCCTCTTCAGTCATTTCTAAATCTGCCTCTACAAAAAAATGCACTTTTGTGTAGTTTACTGTTTTACCTATTAAACAAGAGGCGTAATATTGGATACATGTGACTTAAGTTATAACAAGTTCATGTCCACTACTCTCAACTCTTGTGAGTTTTCTGAGTTGGCATGAAGGTAAGAGAAAGCTTCTTCAACTTTCTTTTTTAAATAATAAAATTTCTACTTTTTATTTAAAATAATTCTAACTTTTCTTCTGTATACACTGGTCAACAGAAAAAAAGAAATGTTCTGATTTGTACAGTTTCATTTTTATGTGGAGTATTTTTTTCTTTCAACTAAAACAATGTAGAAAAAGGGGATATGTTCTGTGCCAAATGTGGGAAGCAATGCTATTGATACAGAGCTCGCATAGAACCTCTGGATCACTGCCCACAGCTCAGTGTGAGTAAGACACCCTGTTTATTTTGTGGTGAGTTTGAGGAAATGGGAACCCTTATGACTAATGGCTGACTCTCACAGGAAACAGGAAGAAATGCTGATTGAGATCAGACTCGCACCACAGTGTTGACTACCAGCTCAAAAATCCGATAACCCTGATGAGCAAGAGTGAATAGCAGATCGTGAACTTCTATTGCAAGCTTCCAAGAAAGGAAAAATATCCCATCTTACACTGTAGAATAAACTACCCTTTTATTTCTCTAGCATTAAATCTGGTTTCTTAATTTTTTATGAAACTGTCTGAGATGTAACTGCAATTTATGCTTGTCTTACAATTTTGCAGTGCTGTTATCAATGACAATCCCCCAATATAAATAAGGCGAAAGATGTACTCTCAAACACCATCGAACGGGGGCAGGGGAATGGGAGTTCTTATTTGCTGTCTTTTGGCAGCATAAATCCACTGGGGCAACTCTCAAGTTGCCATGAATTTCAAAGCTGGTACAGCAAATCTACACATGCATGGTGAGCACAAGCCACCTGTAGCACGTTAATACTGTTACACAGATTTGGCTACACATGCTTCAACAGATGTTAAACTCCACATATTCATTCATATAAATAAAACTAGTGCTTCCATGCCCCCCTCCCCCCACCCATTTTGTTCCTCTTCTACAGGTCCTGATTGATGCTGAGGTACAGTCCCACAGGTTTCAACAACCCACAAGTATCCCACCCAAATGGCCTTTTTTCATCTGTGAGCCTAGACAATGAATATCAGCAAGCTAGTTCACTGAGAAGGGCATTTCAGCCAAGCTCAATTCTGTCCTCACACAACTTCTACACACAGAAAAACTGTCAGCAGCAAGAACCCTCATTGATTTTTTTTTAAACCCTTTCTTGCCAAACAATGCAGAGGACAGTTGTCTCAGCTGAGGTCAGCTCACTCAGCATAGGCCAAGGACTGAACCTTGGAGTATCCATGGACTGTATGGCTCAGTACCAAAGCACAAGGGGCATTTATCTATTAAATCTGGTTTCTTAATTTTTTATTTGTCTTAAAAAATGAAAGCCTTAGTAAATTCTAAAATTACGTTTCTTTGGTACAATCTATTTTTACAGAGTTGCTACACGCTGACATAGAGATGCCAATATTTAGGGGGAGGCCGAAAACAGCCGAAGAACCCAGCATGGCTGGAGATGCAGAGGTCCTGCCAAGCTTAACGGCAGGAGCTTATTATTATTTTTTGGATGGTTTCCCACCCGGCAGCCGGCCAAATTGACAGGCTGGCCGGTGGCCGGTAGGAAAAACCAGCAGCAGGGGGTCACAGTCGGGCACCCTTGGAGACGGTCCCCGGCAATCAGGAGATGGGAAAGGTCGGCGATCGGGGCCGGGAGGAGGAAAGGTCGGCGATCGGGGCCGGGAGGAGGAAAGGTCGGCGATCGGGGCCGGGAGGAGGAAAGGTCGGCGATCGGGGCCGGGAGGAGGAAAGGTCGGCGATCGGGGCTGGGAGGAGGAAAGGTCGGCGATCACGACTTGGGGGGGGAACGAGACAACATTGTGGCTGGGGGGTGGGGGTTGATGATCGGGATGGTGGGGGGAGGAGAGGGGCAGTCGTCGGCAGAGGGGAGGTCAAAGGTTTCCTTGAGGAGCACACCTGGCCCACGAAGAGTGCTGGGAAAAGCACTTACCTTATGGTGCCGGCAGCTCCCACCTCCCCGAACCCTGGGAAACCCGCGCAGCAGCAGTTATTTTAAATTTATATTGCACTGTGGGAGCCCGATTTGAATATGTTAATGAAGTGCCCCACCTTTCCACGGCAGGACACTCGGACGCCACAAAACCCGCTGCTGTAAAAACAGCAATGGGTGCGTGCGAGGCAGGTTGTGGTCATGTTTCTTGCATTTGGTGGTTTAACCCCCCCCACCCCCTTCTGACCCACTGCTGTTCATCGTGGGGGAGGGGGGGGTTAATATCGAGGCCATAATTTCCTAATAGTTTTGTCAGGATTCTAACTTTCATTGAGATTTCAATACTAATTGAGGGGGAGAAAATTGTAAGTTCAAAAAACCCTATATAAATAAAACCATTATCCCATATACTGTAATATAGTTGTATCTTTTAGACAGTATCTCTCAGATTCTGTATTACTCACAGGCTTTACGCTGATTTGTTAACTCTTGCTATTGCTGTACACTTAGGGCTCGCCCATCTGGTTTGCAAAAGCAGCAGCACAGCTTTTCTCAGAGATAACAGTTGATAGAAGAGATCATGAGAGCTGGATTTCAAAATGTGTACATTGGAGCTGTTGCACACATACCAACAGGTAATAACACACTACTCTTTTCAATTCCACAGAGACCACACAGGCGATAGAATATCAAACCAGTTCATGATGCACTGCATTACAATCTTTATTCTGGCATAACCTCTAGACTCCAGTTGAACCAACGACATCTTACAGTTTTATAAACACCTTGAACATTTTTATAATGTCTTTAATGTAATAAAATGGCCCAAGATGTTTTACGCAGGATAGCATGACAACTGAACGGTAATTGAAGAGTGACAGAAAGATAGTTTTTAAGGAGACTTTAAAAAAACTGGGAGAAAAGCAGCAATGTGAAAAGGTTGAGGCCGGAGGTTCCAGAGAGTAGGGCCGAGATGACTGAAGACTGTGGCGTGAATGGAGGGGGATGCACAGAGGTCCAGAATTGGGAGACTGACAGAGGCGGGCTGGGACTTGAGGCTGGAGGAGATTGCTGAGGTAGGATAAGATGAGACTAAGACAAAGATTTTAAATTCACTGTGTTGGGGGCCAGGGGTCCATGAAGGTTAGCAAACACAGGGGTGATGGGTGAACAGAGCTTGGTGTAGGATAGGGCACGGACAGCGGAATTGTGGATGAACTGGAGTTTGTGCAGGTAGAGCTGATGAAGCTGGTGAGGGGAGCTTTGGAGAAATTGAGTCTTGAGGAGACAGACAGTTATCATTTCAGTGGCAGTGAGGATGAATTGGGTGGGCAATGTTGTGGAGGTGAAAGTAAGCAGTTCTGGAAATGGATAGGGTGTGGGGCCTGAAACTTGGGCTTATGGTCACTCATCTGGTTCTGCCTGATGAGCAGCTGGAAAGGGGATGAAATCGGGATAAGGATATGGAGTTATTGGTACTTTAGTTATGAAGAGAGACGGGTGGGTGGATGGGAAGGAAGGTAAAAATTGTAAAAATGTAAAACCCGACCCCAACTTGCCTCTAACCCGCCCACTTCCAGTTTTAATGGAGGTGGGTCGGACGAGCAATCCACTCTCAGGAGGCAGGTCGGTCAGTAAAATCTTTTTAAGGAGGCTGTGTGCCTCCGTTTTAATAGCTTTTTTATTTTTAACTTCTGGGGGCCGGGATTTCCGGGCCTTCTGATTCACCCCACATAATCAACATAAGAGGTAAGTGCCTCTACTACACTGCTTGTGGGCCAGGAGGAGCGAGAGTATTTCCTCCAAGCCCAATAAGCTTACCTGCCGCAATTCGACACACGCGATCAATTAAACCTCCCACCCACCGGCCCCCCGATGTCTCCGACCCCCCACCCCCGATGACCGGCCCCAAACTCCCTGATGACCAGCCCCAAAACCCCCGATGTCTGACTTATCTGGCATCCACTCCCCGGCTGCTTTTCCATCTGACAGGCAGCCAGCCTGTCAATCTGACTGGCTGTCACGCGGGAAACTTGCTGAAGAAACTTAAAAGACGCCCTGACATCAAAAGCACCATACTTCCGGATTTCCCATCCGGAAATCCTACCCTCCACAGCTCGGAGTAAAAGTCCAGGCCCAAGGGCTCTGTCAATCAGAGCAGAGATGGTTAAGAGATCTGATAGAGGTGTTCAAAATTATGAGGTTTTAATACAGTAGATAAGGAAAATTTATTTCCACTGATTAGTGAGTCAGTAACTAGAAGACAAATTTAAGATCATCACCAAAACAATGAAGGGACTGGTTAGAACAGTGGTGGAACCAGAATCCATAATAGCTTTTAAAGAGAAGTGAATAAATACTTGAAAAAGTAAAATTTAAATGGGAATGAGAAAAGGGCAGGGGAATGGGAGCAAATGAAAAGCTCTTTCAAAGAGCCAGCATAGTTACAATGAGCCAAATAGACTCCTACTGCGCCATAAAATTCTATAATTCCATGATTCCTTGCTGATCTACATTGGCTCCCTATCTCCCAATAGAGTGAATTTAAAATCCTCGATGTGGGGTCCTCAGTTTCAGATGGAGTACAGTCATATAAATTGCAGAATTACAACATGAAACAATTGGTCAGAACAAGTTTACATCTATCCATAGGACATGCACCTAAATTATTCCCTTTGTGTTTAGAGAACACCGGGCTGTTTCAGAGTCTGGGCGTGTTTTCTGAATTATACTTCATTATATTCTGCAGGTGTACTCACCCTGACACTATAAGGACCCCACATCAATACACCATAATGGCCACAGGCTAAGATTTGTCGAAGGATTTATAGTTCAGTTGCTTCCTACAAAACATTCCTAGCAATTTTGTGGTCGTTGATTAGCTTGTAAGTGCATGAAAAACTTCACATTGGGAACTAAGACAATTTGGGATTGTAAACAATAGCAGAACAGGAATTTGGATTTCTTTTTAAATTACAAGGAATACTGGTTCTAAAGGACAGTTAAGAAGGATACCAGACTTTGCTATTGCTGTAGTACACAGGAACCCAACTTTTTCTGCTGAGCTCCCCATTGGAGACTGATGTCCATGTGCACCCCCCTCTTTCTAAGAGACAGTATTTTTGCATAATTAATGTTAGTGTAGATATAACTGGTAACCCAGAATACTTCAGCAATTTTGTCACTTTAGCTGTTTTATTTCTGCTCCCTTACACTTTCGGTTTTTATGAAGCCCAATCATATCAGTAGAACTCACCAGCTGGGAAATTCCTCAGATCTGCTCCCACTTCATTAGAGTTACTTTGCCGGACAGGAGGGGGGTTCCCGCACATCCGAGGAATTTCCCGGTCACTATGACGTTGTAAGCAAGTTCACTGCAAAGAAACTATGGGTGCAGGATGAATAATCCTTTGCAGATGGAATTAGGAACTCATCCCCTCAAACCTGCTCCGCCATTTAATTCGATCACGACTGATCTCCACCTCAACTCCATTTACCCACCTTTGCACCATATCCTCGGATACCCTTACCTAACAAAAATCTATCGATCTCAGTCTTGAAAGCTTCAATTGTCCTAGCATCCACAACCTTTTGGGAACAGTTTTCCAGATGTCCTCTACCTATTGTCTGGAAAAAGTGCTTCCTAATTTTGCTCCTGAAAGGTCTAGCTCTAATTTTAAGATTATGTCCCCTTGTTCTTGATTCCCTCACCAGAGGAAATAGTTTCTCAGTATCTACCTGATCAAATCCTTTCAACATTTTAAACACCTCAATCAGATCACCCCTCAATATTTGTCAGACTAGATGTCAGAAAAGCAGTCTCGAGATAGCACAGGGGCAGTGGAGGGCTTCAGATAGATGGTGGAGAGGCAGAGCTGGGTGTCCAGGTGTACATGTGGAAGCTGACCCCCTGTCTGCAGATAATGTCATCAAAGGACAGCATGTAGATGAGGTAGAGGGAAGGATGGATTCTTGAGGGACTCCCAAGGTGATAGTGTGGGGTGTGGGAAGAGAAGCCATTGCAAGAGATGCTCTGTGCAATCAGATGGTTAAGTCCCACTGAGGTGGACAACTCCGAAGAGAGATGGAAGAAGGATGGTCTGTTCGACCGTGTCATAAGTTGCAAAGTGGTCGAGGAGGATAACGAGGGATAATGTCATTCGTGACATTGGTTGGGTTGTTCCACTTTTTTTTTTATTCGTTCATGGGATGTGGGCGTCGCTGGCAAGGCCAGCATTTATTGCCCATCCCTAATTGCCCTCGAGAAGGTGGTGGTGAGCCGCCTTCTTGAACCGCTGCAGTCCGTGTGGTGAGGATTCTCCCACAGTGCTGTTAGGAAGGGAGTTCCAGGATTTTGACCCAGCGACGATGAAGGAACAGCGATATATTTCCAAGTCGGGATGGTGTGTGACTTGGAGGGGAACGTGCAGGTGGTGTTGTTCCCATGTGCCTGCTGCTCTTGTCCTTCTAGGTGATAGAGGTCGCGGGTTTGGGAGGTGCTGTCGAAGAAGCCTTGGCGAGTTGCTGCAGTGCATCCTGTGGATGGTACACACTGCAGCCACTGTGCGTCGGTGGTGAAGGGAGTGAATGTTTAGGGTGGTGGATGGGGTGCCAATCAAGCGGGCTGCTTTGTCCTGGATGGTGTCGAGCTTCTTGAGTGTTGTTGGAGCTGCACTCATCCAGGCAAGTGGAGATTATTCCATCACACTCCTGACTTGTGCCTTGTAGATGGTGGAAAGGCTTTGGGGATTCAGGTGGTGAGTCACTCGCCGCAGAATACCCAGCCTCTGACCTACTCTTGGAACCACAGTATTTATATGGCTGATCCAGTTAAGTTTCTGGTCAATGGTGACCCCCAGGATGTTGATGGTGGGGGATTCGACGATGGTAATGCTGTTGAATGTCATGGGGAAGTGGTTAGACTCTCTCTTGTTGGAGATGGTCATTGCCTGGCACTTGTCTGGCGCGAATATTACTTGCCACTTATAAGCCCAAGCCTGGATGTTGTCCAGGCCTTGCTGCATGCAGGCGCGGACTGCTTCGTTATTTGAGGGGTTGCGAATGGAACTGAACACTGTGCAATCATCAGCGAACACCCCCATTTCTGATCTTATGATGGAGGGAAGGTCATTGATGAAACAGCTGAAGATGGTTGGGCCTAGGATACTGCCCTGAGGAACTCCTGCAGCAATGTCCTGGGGCTGAGATGATTGGCCTCCAACAACCACTACCATCTTCCTTTGTGCTAGGTATGACTCCAGCCACTGGAGAGTTTTCTCCCCGATTCCCATCGAGTTGAATTTTACTAGGGCTGCTTGGTGCCACACTCGGTCAAATGCTGTTGTGGGAGAAGTGGTAACCTGATTATCTTTATTCACACAAGAAGTTATGGGAGAAAGGAGCACCGATCCAGGAGATGAAAACACATTCGAGGACAAGAGAAAATGAAGATTGGAGATGGGGAGATAGCACATGCATGTGTTGGGATGAGGTGGGTCTGATGGGTTTTGCTGGTGTATGTGTGGAGGTGAGCTGGTTCTGATGGCTGTTTTTTTGAGAAGGGATGCAGATGGCAGTTTTGAAAAGGAGGAGAAAGGGGGTTAGCAGTTTAGTGGGAATGTGGCCAAGGGAGCAAGAAGTAGGACTCATGGATGAGATGAGATTGGAGAGCATGGGGGAAGATGGGATTAAACATAAAGAGATGGGGGTTCAAGGCTAGGGTAGGTGGGAGCTGGGAGGGGGGAGGAGGTGATGGAAAGTTTAGTTTGGTTAGCAACAGGAAGGAGTGAAGCAGCAGAAGCAGTTGAATGAAAAGTTTCTAACTTGGTGACAAAGAAATCCATGAGCTTTTCTTACTTGTTATTGGAGCTGAGGGAAGCTATTAATAAACAAGATATTAAGTAGTTGCATCTGAATGGAGCAGTAGCAAGGACAGATCTTCTCTGAATCTCTCAGTTATTACTTTTTTCATTAATCCAATATTAGTTTGTACTTCCCTGTCTCTCCTTCTATCCTTGAAGCATTCATGTTTACCTAGCTTTTCTACCTTCATTCGCCTACATTAAATACTAACAAAGTTCCTCTAATTCATTGGCTATAACACTTTGCCTGATGATGAGGGAGAAAGTTTACTGATGGCCCGACTTCTTAATTTCAAAGTGAGAAGAGATCAGCAGAGTTAGTCATTAAGTCAGTTCTGAGTATAGGGAAGGTGCTTTTCCATTAAGCACCTCTCCGATACTCAATACTCGATACTACCTGCAGTCCAGATTCGCTCACAGTGTCTCCCATCTCCAAGGTTTTTGCATTCCAAATTAGCGAAAAAAACAAACTGAAATTCAGGACAAAGAAAGAGGCTGAACCTCAACAGTGAAACTAATCTGTGTTTCAATTCTGAAGTCCATGGAAAGGAAAATCCATTGGGATGTATAATGTCTCACCCACAAGGCGTTATTCAGCAATGAAAGGTTTTCTCAGGCCCTGCATGAACAGGGCTGCAAAAGCTAACTGTGAAAAGCAGACAGTTAGCAACTATATCATCTATTTGTTAACATCCATCCTCAGATCCCTTGGGTGGGATATAATTTCCTTTCTACCTTCCTCTCCCCTCCCCCATCTAGTTTTCAATAGCTGCTTCAATGTTCCTCACGTCTCATGCTTCTCACTCTGATCCTATAACCAGTCCTTTCTGTCCCCACAGCGGTATCAGTTACTTATAGAAACATAGAAAATAGAAGCAGGAGGAGGCCATTCGGCCCTTCGAGCCTGCTCCACCATTCAATATGATCATGGCTGATCCTCTACCTCGATACCATATACCCATGCTCTCCCCATACCCCTTGATGCCTTTTATGTCTAGAAATCTATCTAGCTCCTTCTTAAATATATTCAGTGACTTGGCCTCCACAGCTTTCTGTGGTAGAGAATTCCACAGGTTCACCACCCTCTGAGTGAAGAAATTTCTCCTCATCGCAGTCCTAAATGTCCTACCCTGTATCCTGAGACTGTGACCCCTCGTTCTGGAACCCACCCCCCCAAGCCAGGGGAAACATCCTCCCTGCATCCAGTCTGTCTAGCCCTGTCAGAATTTTATATGTTTCAATGAGATCCCCTCTCATTCTTCTAAACTCTAGTGAATACATGCCTAGTTGACCCAATTTCTCCTCATACGACAGTCCTGCCATCCCAGGAATCAGTCTGGTGAACCTTCGCTGCACTCCCTCTATGGCAAGCATATCCTTTCTTAGGTAAGGAGACCAAAACTGCACACAATACTCCAGGTGTGGTCTCACCAAGGCCCTGTATAACTGCAGAAAGACATCCTTGCTCCTGTACTTAAATCCTCTTGCAATGAATTCTCATTATTACTTCTGTACCTATTCATTACTTGTGTGCCTATTTTCCTGGTAATCTTATCTCCTTTACTAAACACAGGGTGTATGATTGATGACAATACACTGTGTTCCCCATCATTAAGTTTTGAATCAATCCTCACATATGCGTCTTTGAGACCCACCATAGTACAGTGTAAAAGTAAATGATTTGGCAGGGTTGTAGACTAAAAGAATGTTCATTGAAAGAGGGAAAAAAAATCATTCACCTAACAGTTAATTTCAACTGATCAAGAATGATGCAAGTTATTAAATAGAGTAGCAATAATTTGAAATTATAAATGGCCCCAGACTCTGAGAATGCTTTCTGACTTCTTGTAGATAAATTGTGCTCCAGCGGCTCCTAGTTTTCAATCAGCGTCAGCTTTAAAAATGATTTATTTGCAGGGACAGGTTTAACTTCAATGAGATCTGACTTAATGATTCCTTTACACAAAAGTCAATGCATTCAGAAACCAAATACAGTTACATTTAAGATAATAGAGGCTTCCAGTAAGTTAGAAGGTAAAGTTAAAACAAAGCAAGTTGAATTAGTTGCCTTAAATTCACTGCCAGTTGTTGGTTATTCCTGGTAATGTATAATTCAAGTATAACTGTTCTGATAATATTATGGCTGCTTTCATCTTTTCTTCGAGTTATGTTGCAGGTGTGTGATAAGCATGACAGACATGACATAACATGCAAAAAGATAATAAAGTTCATACCTAAACAAATCTGGCTTTGCATGATGGGTAGTGTTGTATTATGAGATTTTTTTTTTACTTATGCAGCAGAGTAACAGGAAATATACTACATGCTTTAATGTAATAGAAAATAAACATTTTGAGGTGTAATGTAGATTTACATGGCTTTGAGAAAGCTACACCACTAAAGCAGAGTTAAAAGCAAGGTTTAAAATGGAAAAAATAACATTGTTAGTGAAGAAATGCTTTTACACGAGAAAACAAATTGCTTACCCTTTTTCTTGGTCTACCTCTGGGTTTTTTTGCTCCTGAGGTTTCAGCCTTCTGGAATTCCATGGAAAACATAGTTAGCATGCAAACCAATGATGGTATGACTCTGGTTTACCAATCTGTTCATTTTCACTGAGTCATTACGAAAAGACTAACTTACACTTATACAGCACTTTTTATGTAGCAAAAAACCCCATCATGCTTCACAAAGCGGCAGCTCGGAAACCATGTAGCAACTGAGAGAAGTTTAGGGAAGGTGACCAAAGATGGAAATCAAAGGGGTAGGTTCTGAGGAGGCTTTTGAAAATGGGAAAAGACACATCATGGAGGAGGGGCTTAAGGAACAGAATTCAAATGTAGGGCCCATGATGATTGAAGGCAGTGTAGGAGAAGTAGATGGATAGTATTCCAGACTCGGAACAATGGAGGATGCAAGCTAGGAAATACTGCTGTAGGAGGATGTAGAGTGCAGTAAGATCATGGAGGAATTTGCAAATGAGAATGAGGATTTTTAAATGAATATATTTGGAATGCGAGGCAGTAGAGGTTGCTGAGTGCAGAGCTGATGTATTAGCATGATTTCATATGGGCTAGGATGCAAGTAGTGAAGTTTTGGATGAATTGGAGTTTACGTAGGGTGGGGCTTGTGAAGTCAGCTAGGAAGGTGTCAGAAAAGTCAATCCTTGAGTGAGAAATGGGTGGATGAGAATTTCAGTGCCAGTGTGGGCAAAGTAGGGTCTGAGGAGGTAATGTTTCAGAGATGGAAATAGACGGTCTTAGAGATGAAATGGATGTGGGCTTTGAATCTCAACTCCTTGTTAAGCAATACGCAGTAGTTGCACGCTATCAAGTTTAGATTGAGTAAGCAACTGAATGGGAGGGCTGTGGAATTGGGGGCTGGGTGCTGTGGATGGGGAGAAGGATGAAGCCTTGAGCCATACCAGACCCTGCAGGCATGAGATGAGAATCCATTATCAGAGCTGTGCTGGACACACTGGGATAGGTAGCAATGAAACCCAAAAAAAGGCATTTTCTTGAAGTTGCACCACAGAGGAGGGGTAACAAAACAGGATGGAGTGACCAACCATATCAAAGACTATGGAAAAGTTGAGGACAATGAGGGATAAGACTTCACAGTCGCAGTCATACAGAATATCTTTGGTATCTCTGCCTATGGTGGTTTCAGAGCTAGGACTGGATGAAAGCCAGAATAAAGGGATTTCAAAAGGGAGTAATGGGAGAGGTGTTATGCCAAAACAGTGAAAATATCCTGGAATGGAATACAAATAGAAGGACATTGTGTTAAAGTTAGAATTAGCCTAAATGGCCAAAATACTTCTAACATTTTATTATAGTGTCACGTAAGTCAGTAAATTTTGCAAACGAAATCTTTAGCAAGTATGTAACAGTCTGCGTCTATGTTATTGTCTGTGTTATTATTAGTGTGCACCCTTAAAATTGTCAGTGCCACTTGCCTCCACAACTGTACAGTCGGATACCAAGACAAATAAAGTAGTAAGCCGACTTTGTATATCTATCTTTGGTCCAAGCAAGATAATGGGAATAGTCAGGCTGCAGACATACAGAAATCTGTAGCTCTAGTTCTTTGATGATGCAAAGGAAAAAGTGGTTCTCTCTCCCTCGCCACCCCAAAAAAAGGGGGGAAAAAAGTTTTGTAATATTATGATCATTATTCTATTGCTACAGGAACCTAGTTCCTTTAAAAATTCTGCAAGGATTCTCTAATGATTCAGTTAGGAAGTCCAGTGTAGATTGAGCCACACAGGCCAGGAAGCACCCAGGTTCAATCACTGGTCTGTGCGGAGTTATCTAACCTTTGCCAGGGCAGTGGTTGGGCACTACTACTGGTGTCAGTACCTTTTTATTGGATGGAGTGAAAGAGAAATCAGCCAGGCTTCCCACTCCCGATTGCTATCCAGTGACTCCTGTTAAAATGTGTGCATGTGTGAGCTTAATTAAAATTACTGGATAATTCAATTAAAAAACAGCTTTGAATTAACAGTAGAATGAAACGTGAATGTACATTTGAACAACTTGCATTGAAAACCTACTATGTATTTCTGTTTAAACAAAAACATTTCACAACTGTGCAACATTTTATAAATTATATGATGCAATTTGGTAGAGATCATCAGAAATTAACAGATAAAAGTAACATTCCGAACTTTGAGTTATTCTGATAGCATCTATGTTACAACTGACTCATGAAAGGGCAAAAAGAATGACAGATTTACAGTCAGAGAATGCTGTAATAGATAAAATGCATCCTCAAGGCTAATCTAGCTCTTCACAACAGAAAAGAATTTCTAAATACAAAATATAATTTGCAGATCGTCATATCTTGTAAAATTTTGTATCTACTTTTTTCTTCTCTCTCCAGAATTATTTAAATTTGTATATTTATAGCAAAACATTGTTTTCATTTTATTCAGTGACAAATACCAAGTCACACAGTAGGGCCAGTATGGTTCAAGTCTGTGGTGATGCTGACCAATCATGACAAAAATCCAGGAACAGAAATTCTGGTGAGTATAACCGACCATAATAACCCCAGTAAAAACCACAGAATGTACTTTCATTCCCTAGATTTGATGAACCCAAGCATGTAAAGAGACAGACTTTAAATCTTAAGAGGCTAATTTACAACAATGAAAATGTACTTCAAAATGTATATATTTTTAAATGGTGGTACACTACCACATAGATACTCTCAAGTGGAAATCATCACAAGATTTTACAGATGCAGTTATGAAAATTCTAGGTCAGTGATAGAAAGAAATATTTATAAAAATTGCATTATGATGCAATTATAAGTCAACCAAAATCAGTCAAATATTATTTATAATAACACTTCCTACTATTCACTGAAATTTATTCTGGTGACCTACAAGCCTGACATTCTGCCCTCTCCTGGCACATTACTTCAATTATGGGTCTTGTTGAATCAATGAAACTGTTGAATGTTTTTGCAACAAGAGAAAAATATGCATACAGCACACATGACCAATGCTCTTTGTTGAAAATTGCTAAGTTGGGCTATAACAATGTCAAAGTCTATGCACTGACTATCATACATATCCAGTATGATTTGTACATTCATACCTCCACCTCCATTGCAAGAATGGATGTATATTAAAAACCATTTGATCCATTGGGTCCAAGGGAGACAGTATTATATCAGCAGAGTTTAATCAATTAATCATGAAAGGATGCAATGAGCACAGATTTATTTTCGTCAAGCGAATGCCACGGCATTAGTGGTCGACCAGCCATACTTGATTTGGCACGAGCCAGCTAGGAAATATCATCTCACCAGAATATAATGGTTCAAAAGGACAGCGTGTATTTATTACATATTAAATTCAAATTCCATCAGGAATTGGAATGAAAGCATTAGGCATAGATTTGCAAAATCCCTTTGCAAATTGGATACAGAATATGTTTCTCTAAACTGTAAAATGCCCTCTGATTGAAATGGATTGCAAGCCAAGTTAAGAAATGTTTTAACATACTTGAGAATCACCAATAACTCACTAGAATCCATGTATCTATCTGTAAACTAAATAACTGAAATTTATTTCATTTAAAACTAGAAGCTGAATTCATAGATCGTTTGTTAAAATTCAATAGGTTTCCACTGCACTGGGTAATTGGCTTTAGCTAGTAATTGTTACTTTTCAATGGCCAGACTATTGGGTCCAGATGAAAAAAAATTACAGTCTGATTGGAGCAATAAATTTCTCCTGAGGGGAAGATTGCTTTGGCTCTACTTAATGTAAGGAGTCATCATAATCAGGTTTATACCCTCCATCTTTCCATGTGGATAACTCTGGAAATCAAAGGAAATGAACAGAAGTTGCACAACAACCACTGCTATCATCAAGCGAATGGCAAACTGTCAAGCATTGGGGCTGACTTGTCCATAAAGCAGGATTTATTTTTACTAGTTGCAGATAGGCCCATTTCTTCAAAACTGCCAGCTCCAGTCTATTTGTGTAGGCATACCCAGAAGCAGTTTGTGCAGTTGGCTAATTTATTGTCCACACTGGCCAGATGTTGAACCATAAGGATGACTGAGCAATTCTGATACCACTGAGTAATGTGGAAGGTATCACTAGCAAGACTTGCCTTATTTATAAAATCAATAGTGGTGGCATTTGAATAACAATGCTTTCTGTTGAAAGTCCAACAATGCTAACTATGTCACTAAAAAAGTTCAGGCCTATTTGTGTGCCATTTGAGCTCTCTTGGAATACAAAGGCCTTTGGTCTAATATGCCTTGTGTGTGTGCTCTGCCACCCTGTTAGAAACACATTTGTTACGAATGTCAACGATGATGGCAGAGTTGCAAACAAGGCCCATGCCATTCAGAACCTTATTGTGGATGATTGCACTGACATCTTAGCTTTGACTGAAACTTGGTTCACATGTGACCACAGCTTGCCCCTTACCGAAGCTTCCCTGCCCCCTGCCCCCTGCCCACCGCCCCCCCCCCACCGACTCCAACCTATACTTTCCACCACCTGATCTGTCTAAACCACCGTGGTGGTTACATGGCCCTCATCACCAAGTCATACCTTAGTCTCTCCCCCGGCAACTACTTCTCCTTCGCGCACCTCTCTCGCCTTTCCTGTAAAATCCTCATTGTTTACCACATTTGACACTCTCAAATTAAGTTTCCACCCATTCCACAGCATGAAACAACCTCACCAAAGTTATGAATGACATTCTGTGTGACTGTGATCAAGGTGCATTATCTCTCCTCATTCTCTCTGCAGCCTTTGACAAAGTCAACCGCACCATCCTTCTCTGCGCTGTTCATTGAGACTGCCCTCACTTGGTGACATTTTTCTACATTAAAGGCGTTGTATAAACAAAGAAGTTGTTGTTGATTCCACTCTTACTTATCCGAACATAGCCAGAACATACAAGCAATGGCTTCCCTTCCCAACCCGCATCGTTATCTCTGGACTCTCTTACCCTTCTCTTCATCATCTACATTCACAGACATTGGGTCAGCTTTCACATATACACTGAGGACAACCAGCTGTACTTCTCCACCATCCTTTTCAACCACTCCACTGTTCTGTGTTGTTATACTGTTTGTCTGATATCCAGTCTTGGATGAGCTGCATTTTTCTCCAGCTAAACATTAGGAAGATCGAAGCCATCATCTTTGAACTCCGTCACAAAGAAAAATAATCAGCAAGGTTTTCCACTTCTAGTTGCGATCAATTGACTTCTGTTGGAAAATCTTTGTTTACAGATGTCGGGTTAAGCTCAGTTTTGATGCCCTCCATAGTCAAATTGCCTGCCAACACTCATTGTCTAGGCTTACACACAATGTTGTGTAGGGTGGACTACTGGTGCCTGTAAAACCAATATCCTTTGGAGTTTGAATCCAGACCAGACTGATGGGATAAAAGTCTCCTCTTTCTGCCATCTACAAGGATCCCAAACTAACGATTTAGGTGAGCCAACCCTGTTCCGATAGGAACCCATAATTCAACATCAACTGAAAAAAGGCAAATGCCATATGTGCAAAATAAAAATATTCACAAGAGGGGTTAGTCTTGTGTGATTGAGGTTAAGACTTTGCTCGGCATCAAATCTATGGCACATTTGATTGGGAAAGTATCTAATACTAATCGTGGAGAAATGCGCTCACATACTGCAAAATGCATGAGTGCGAGGCAGCCATACACTACACAGTGCATCTGTGCAGAGACAACAGCAAAATAGTTATAGTGCCATGCACACACATATTGGCAGTATTTTTATCGGACGTAATGTAAACTTACTAAATGCTATTTCTTCAGAATGAATGTTATCTGTTATGTCTCAACATGTACAACAGCAAAGCACTTAATCAAAAAAACAGAATTAACCCCGAGCGCTGACTAAAGTTAAAGCATCAATAAAAAAGGATTAAAATGGTGTCTACATAATATAAGATCTTTAAATGAAATAAAGCAGACAAAAAGAAATTGAACCAGGACAAATAAAAACAAAACAATGAAGAAAGGCAGAAAATTAAAAAAAACAAATTTAGAAAATAAAACTAAAAGCCCTTTCATAAGTACATAGACAAAAACGATGTAGAATCAGTGAATTTTACAGCACAGAAGGAGCCCATTTGGCCCATACTAGCTCTTTGAAAGAGCTATCCACTTAATCCTATTCTCTGCTTGGTACCCATAAGCCATAAATTCATAAAATTTGTGTGAACTGATATGAGCTCAGTTCCAGACTAAATGAAAATTTGAACCAAGGCCGTTTGATCATTCCTACTTCAAATCAATTTACTAAACAAAGCTTTGTAATGCAGCCACTGTATTTGTCCTAAAAGGTCAAGATTTTCTTTAATTCTATTTGTGTGTGGTACAAAAATCAACATAAAATTGGTTAACAGTATATGTCTCATTGAAAACCACAGGCATGAAAACCCACCCACAAGGCAGCTTTTTGTGGGTTATCACTAGTGGGATTAAGATCTCAAAACAGTCATTACAACGATATATCCTGTATGAAAAAATAAATTACCAGACATCTTGACCACAAAATTTATCTCACAAAAGATGTGACCTCTAAAAAGTTAATTACTTTGATATAATCCAGTCCATCATCTTTGAAGGTCACCTCTGACCTTATTGAGTTATTAGCCATTATCCTATTTAATTATTTTCTTATTAAAGCCATTTAAAATTCAGTGAGCAGCATTAATGTTTATTGGTACCAGTCTTTAATTTTCAGAAAACTTCAAAAGATGATCATTTAACCTTTGATGTAGCCCAGTTTCCAACATACACTGTCCAACATATCTAAATGTTGCTCACCCATCAAATTGGTGTCAGATAATACTGCCTCCCCCCAATTTCCTTTCATAAACTACCAATTCCAATCTTGTAAATAGGCCTCCACGCTGCTCGAAAAATAGTTGCCATGGCAGTATCATTAGTAGCAGAATCCTCACATTTCTCAGTTAATTGGTTCAAAATGTCTAGACCATTTCAAGGGTCACATTCACTCAATGATGAGCCATTTCCTTAACAGAAGGCTTTCAACAGACCGATTGCTCCATGTAGAGTGAAAGGGTTTGGCCATTGTGAAGCCTGGAAGAAACAAATGCTCAATATAGTCCATGTCTATTGTGTGCACACACAATCAGTAATATGCCGAATTAGAAACCAGTCACAGCAGAAATAAACCTCCAAACTTGATCCAATTCTACTCAGTATAAACAAACAGTAAGCTCTGTTGATAACCATTGCAGGATAGGTAATAAACAAGAGCACGCTACATATTAAAGTACACAAAGTATTTCATTTTTTTTAACATTTAAATGTCACAACAATGAATGAAGAGCATGCATCAGTTAAGAGAAATAAGATTGCAGATTGTATTGTAGAAATAACCTTCAAAACTTGGTGCTGACTTTTAAAATGTTTACTATGTTCTAAATGGCATTTATAATTGTCATTCTTAAGAGATTCTGTTTCTGTACTGAGCTTGTGCTTAAAGGGCTATTGGTGACACAGTAAGAAATGTTCTGGGGTGAGGTGGTTAATACTATTTCCTCCTGTTAGACTGACCCAAAGCATGCTGGGAGATCCCAAATTGGAATTTTTTAAAAACTTAGTGTCATATATGGATTAGGCAGCCCAAGAGAAGGGGAATTATAGAATGACTTTTGTGGTTCTCAAACTAGAAAAGTTGAGCACTTTTGATACTTCTTGAAGGAAACACTGCATCAGACTCCATTCCTTTGCACACACCAGGGGAGATACAAAGAGCAGCCTGGTTCATCAGACCAGCTACCAAACTACCAATTCTGACAAAAGGTCATTGACCTGAAACATTAACTCTTGTTTCTTTCTCCATAGATGCTGCCTGACTTGCTGAGTATTTGCAGCATTTTCTGGTTTTACCCAAACTACAAGATTGGTGGGAGAGGATACTAGAAACCATGAGTGAGGAAACAAGGCCAAGCCACCAGTGAGCATGCAGCTTGCACTACTGCAGGAAAACCAGGTAGAAGCCATAATACTGTACCATAGTTAGCCCTTGCTCTTTAACTAGTATGTTTGCAGACATAGCAAGGCAATAAACTTGGAGTCTGGGCACAGTGGTAACAAAGAACTTACATTTATATTGTACCATGTCATGTCCTCAGGGCATCCCAAAGCACTTCACAACCAATGTGTTGAAATTGGTATTACGGTAAGCAAACAGTATGGATGTGTATGTATGTTAATTAATTAAAGAAGACTATGTCACAGATTCAACAAGGGATTAGGCTATTTTAGATCTAGTATTGTGTAATGAGACAGGATTAATTAGTAATCTTATAATAAAGGATCCTCTGGGGAAGAGTGATCATGATAGAATTTCATATTGAGTTTGAGAGTGATGTAGTTAAGTCCAAAACTAGGGGCTTAAATTTAAACAAGGCCAATTATGTAGATATGAAGGGCTAGTTGGCTAAGGTAGATTGGGAAATTAGATTAAAAGATATGATAGATAAGCAATGACAAACAATTAAAGAAATAATTCATAATTCCCAGCAAATATACACACCCTTGAGGAATAAGAACTCCACAAGAAAAGTGATCCAACCGTGGCTAACTAGAGAAGTTAAAGATAGATTAAAAGAAGCTCACAATGTTGCCAAAAAGAGTAGTAAGCCCAAGGATTGGGAGGATTGTAGAAATCAGCAAAGGATAACCAAAAAATTGATAGAGAGGAAGAAAATTGAATGTGAGGGTAAACTAGTAAGAAATATAAAAACAGATAAGAGCTTCTACAAGTATAGCAAAAGGAAGAGATTAGTGAAAGTAAACGTGGGTCGCTTAGAGGCAGAGACGGGAGAAATTATAATGGGGAAATAAGGAAATGGCAGAGGCTTTATACAAATATTTTGTATCTGTCTTCACAGTAGAAGACACAAAAAACATACCGGAAATAGTGGGGAACCAAGGGTTTAATGAGAGGTGGGAACTTAAAGTAATTAATATTAGTAAAGAAAAAGTTTTAGAAAAATCAATGGGACTAAAAGCCAACAAATCCCCTGGACCAGATGGCCTACATCCTGGGGTTTTAAAAGAGGTGGCTGCAGAGATAGTGGATGCATAGGTTTTGATCTTCCAGAATTCCCTAGATTCTAGAACGGTCCCCGTGGCTTAGAAGGTAGCAAATGTAACCCCGCTATTCATGAAAGGAGGGAAGAGAGAAAACAGGGAACTACAGGCCAGTTAGCCTGACATCAGCCATCAGGAAAATGCTAGAATCTATTATTGAGGATGTAGTAACAGAGCACTTAGAAAATCATAATATGATTAGGCAGTCAACACAGTATTATGAAAGGGAAATAGTGTTTGACAAATCTATTAGAGTTTTTTTTGAGGGTGTAACTACCAGGGTAGATAAAGGGGAACCAGTGGATGTAGTATATTTAGATTTACAAAAGGCATTTGATGAGGTGCCATATAAGAGGTTATCACACAAGATTAGGGGATTGGTGGTAATATATTAGCATGGATTGAGAATTGGTTAATGAACAGAAAACAAAGTAGAAATAAACGGGCTATTTTCAGGTTGGCAGGTTGTAACTAGCGGGGTGCCACAAGGATCAGTGCTATTTACGATCTATATTAATGACTTTGATAAAGGGACAGAGTATAATGTATCCAAGTTTGCTAACGATACAAAGCTAGGTGGGAAAGTAATCTGTGAGGTGGATGCAAAGAGTCTGCAAAGGGATATCGACAGGTTAAGTGAGTGGGCAAGAAGGTGGCAGAGTATAATGTGGGGAAATGTGAGGTTATTCACTTTGGAAGGAAGAATAAAAAAAACAGAATATTTTTTAAATGGTGAGAAAGTATTAAATGTTGGTGTTCAGAGGGATTCGGGTGTCCTTTTACATGAAACACAAAGTTAACATGTAGGTATACTAGATTGATTCCTGGGATGAGAGGGTTGTCCTATAAGATTGAGTGGAATGGGCCTATACTCTGGAGTTTAGAAGAATGAGGTGTGATCTCATTAAAACATACAAGATTCTGAGGGGGCTTGACAGGGTAGATGCTGTTTCCCCTGGCTGGAGAGTCGACAACTAGGGGACATAGTCTCAGGATAAGGGGTCGCATATTTAGAACTGCAATGAGGAGGAATTTCTTCACTCAGAGGGTTGTGAATATTTTGAATTCTCTACCCCAGAGGGCTGTGGATGCTCAGTTGTTGAGTATATTCAAGGCTGAAATAGATTTTTGGATTCTAGGGGAAATCAAGGGATATGGGGATCGGGCAGGAAAATGGAGTTGAGGTTGAAAATCAGCCATGATCTTATTGAATGGCGGCGCAGGCTCAAGGGGCCATATGGCCTACTCCTGTTCTTATTTCTTATGTTCTAAAGGGTCTATACTTGTTACTGCTGCTTCTGTTTATCATTTAATATTCTATTTAACATTGTTCATTCTGCAAGTCAGGCAGCTCAGGGGTCACAGTATTAGAGTGTCTTTAATATAATGGGTACATTTTTAATCTGTCGCAAATTTATCACTTTGTGAAGCCTTGTGAAAAAGTGTTTGGTCACAATTCTGTCTTATTTCACCTCCATGTTGTTTTCAAACTGTTCCCATCATGACTCTGGAAATTACAGCAATACAACAAAACAAGTTTAACTATTTCAAATCATTCACAGGATATTTAACAGCCAAGAACAGAGTGAATTTCAACTCAAACACAGAACAGCAGTAAAGGTAGCAACATTAGACTGGACTCAAATGGGAGGGATAAGGACAGGGAGTGTTTCAAAAGAGAACAGAGAACCTAGCACCCTTGGGGACATTCAGGCTTGGAATGATTGAGTTCTGCAAAACTTCTGCTTTGATAAGCAGACCAAAAGGTAGCATCCATAAGATACTCTTTAAAAGGATTTCTAGAGTTATATAGACAAGAGCTATATGCAGCCTAAGTAAAGTGTGGGTTGATTTTGTAGAAAGATGTAAAGTACTCAGCTTGACACAGTGTTGAATCCTACCTTGGTGAGGAGGTGCAATTGACTGCATTATTAATTTGTTGGTAAGACAGATGATTTCCAAGGGACTTTATCTTTATTGTGGAAGTACTGGAACCCAACTGTGCCTTTTCTAACTGGGCAAGTCATGTGTAAATGCCTATTCTATCCTCTTTTTATTCAACCCCCTCCCCCATACTGGCAGTGGACAGTTCTGAATGCTTGTCTGGAAAATGCACAGGACCCACTCCACACTCAGGTGGAGGACAGTGAATGGACTCTAGCCTCTTAAAAGGTTGCACCCTATTGTTTCTACCAATTCAGACAGTCCCTTTTGAAAGAATGCCACATACATCTGGCCATTCACTATGAAACACACTTTTGATTGATAGAGTGGTGAACTAGATTCCATACAGCATTATTCCAAACAATTGCAGTCACAAAATAAGTTCAGAAACACCAGTGTTTTGCAGTAATTAGAGGAGAAAGAGGAGGGCAGAAAAAAAAGAATCAAAGACACAGTTTAAGTTTATAAAGTGTTTATTTCCCTGTCTCGCAAACAATTTAAAAAAAAATACTCTCCACAAATTAAGAATACAATGAGAATTTTGTACAATCTAAGTTTACATCAACAAATTCTAACAACCTAGAAAGAGGAGGAAGAATATAAACACAAGTAACTTGCAGGAAGTAAAATCAAGTTGGCCTGTAGTTACAAAAAGATAGCTGGTAGCAGTGCCTCCAAGCAAATTTCAGAAAGACTAAAGCTGTCCATAATGCCAGCTTCCAACGATACCTCCCAGCCTTTATTCCCAGTGCCAATGGTGCCTGATTCAGGTTTCTTGGATAACCTGACGGATATCCAACAGGGCAGTATTAACTGTGTCCTCTAGGGCTTTAATAGCCCTTTGTATCCCCTCCAATTCCCTCATCACATCTCCCTGGAGTTCTTGAAGGCGCCTCTCTATCCTACTGATGCCATCTATAGGGGGAACATTGTCTCTCTCTTGGATTGCCATGGGGACATCTTCAGCAGAATCATTTCCTGTTAGTCTCCTCCTTCGCCTAGGAGGCGTCTCCAGATCAGAGGAATTAGAGTGGAGTGTGCTACAGGGGTCGATACAGTGATTCAGTTTGCTCCCCAATGGCTTCAAGGTAAAGGACTGCAATTTCTTAGTGGTCATCTATTAGAAGAAAGAAAATTAACCCAATATATCACAGACAAGCATAACTAATCTTGAATAGAACCACTGTCATAACTGACACACTTTTAAGGCTTTACATTTGGACAGTTTCTACCATCACATGAATACAAGTAATCCATGTGATAACTGTATTAACAGTAGCAGAATGTCAAGAATGTGTGTAATAACAGAGTGAAACCTACCAAGGGGCTGGCGTTGTTGCTCCTGGGGGGGATTGGTGTTAGGTGTCCTGCTGGGTCTCTGGGTGTTGCTGCTGGCCCGACGTGGAGGCAGTGCTATAATCCTGCCCGCCACCCATTTGAAGACCTCCAGCCTGAGGGCATGGGCAATCAGTTCCTCCAGTTCTGTAAGCTATTCTTCGATGTTTGGGATGGGGGAAGGGGCAAAGAAAGGGGTCTCACATATCCCTAGTGTTCTGTGCTGCCTTCTCCTCTCAATAGCAACAATATCTCTTACTATTTTCATCACCTAAGACTCAAAACGTTGTAATTAGAAACTGCATTTACTTCTCTGCTATTTTTTTGGGGAGGGAAGAGGATGCCTCAAGTCTGCTTTTTATTTCTCCTCTTGGTCATGAAAGATGGAGCTCTCCCTAACCGAAGAGGTCTCCTCCTTGTAGTTGTGAATTGTCCTCAAGATTTTTCCTTACCACAGTACAAGAAAGGTCATATATTTGAATGGAATTTCTGATTGCCTTACTGTATTCTTGCAAAAGCTGGGTTTTTATTGCAAAGCTCAGAAAACAAAAGTGCTAATCTCAAATATTCTACAAAGCAACAAAACTGCCACAAATTTAAAAATGCACACAGGCCAAAAGGTGCTTACAAAAGTTCTATTTACTTTACTGAAAGGGTTTTAGAATGGTAAGGTATTAGCAGACATATTTGTATAGCCTACTATTAAAATCCCATAAAGTTAACTAAAATTCAAGTTGATTGAATGACTATCCTTGGTTTACTGTTATTAGATTTACAATGCCTGCATTTTAAACACCAAAGGTCTACAAACATCTTACGAGACTGGCACCTAACAATGAGGAGTTTAGAGACTCCAGTCACCTGGTTCATAAATTCTACTATGAATTTTTAATCAAATATAAAACTCTTTCAATGGTGGTTAAGTGAACCTATCACACATACACACTGGAGATTTGGTTTTTGTCTCAACCGGAGCTTTTAACCAAGGGCTAAGAGTTGTAAAACTCTTAATATTTTAATGAGGGAGATTATTAGAGAAACTCCAGGAATGGAATACTTTGACATAAGACTACACAAACTGACTTCAGAAAAACCTGTATATTATCTGTCAACAGTGTAGATTTCTGAAAAAGTCTGTTGGGACTCGTGAGAATTAAGGTCAAGTGTTGTCAGACTTGTACATTTTTGGCCACCAAAGCCTTAGTCAGCATTTTTGTAAGTTTGCATACACATTCAATTAGCTCTAGCACTGTGTGATCACAGCAGGGCTGGATTCTCCACCCAAGGATTATGAATGGGCAGCAAAGAGAGTCCAATTCCTACTGAGAAGCAGATTTGCAGTTACTCAGCCAATCTAAAAACCAGGCGTGCCTATCTTTTAGTACTCCTTGTTTCTCATCTTCCATATCCCCAAGTTTTTCTAAAAAAACATAAACATGTCCACATTCAGTTCCCCCAGTGACTTGATGAATAAACATACAACCTGCTGTGTTGTTGAGCCACACAGACCACAAAAAGTCCCAGATTTAATCCCCAAGTTACTTCATCTCACCTGGAATAGTGGTAGGGCAACCACAATTGGCTTAATGTCCTTGGGCTAGGGAGAGGAAATATCAGAGTTCCCAATTCTGATCACTATCCAGTCACCCTGATGGAAAATGAACATGTGTAAATGTCACGATCAGGCTTGGTTGTGATGTTGGGGATAGGGCAGGAAAGTGGAGTTGAGGTTCGAAGATATGCTATGATTTTATTGACTGGCGGAGCAGGTGCAAGGGGCCGTATAACCTATTCCTGCTCCTATTTCTTATGTTCTTATATCCCCCATTGTCAAGCAGCATGCCAACACTCACTGTCTGGGGTCTAACATGAAGAATAACCACTCAAGACAAGGTGCCAGAGGATTTCTGATGTCCGTGGAAATATGCCCCAGTGTGAGCCCACACCTTCAGGACGTGGAGATGCCGGTGATGGACTGGGGTTGACAATTGTAAACAATTTTACAACACCAAGTTATAGTCCAGCAATTTTATTTTAAATTCACAAGCTTTCGGAGGCTTCCTCCTTCCTCAGGTGAACGATGTGAAAATGAAAACCTCGAAATGAAATCGCATTTATAATTCACAGAACAATGCTTGGTGAGTACAGACAGTTTTTTCAACTGCCCGTTGCCCAACACCTCCACTACTCGCCTTTAAACAGCCACCCAACCTCAAACAGACCATCGTTCGCAGCAAATTACCTAGCTTTCAAGAGAACAGCGTCCACGACACCACACAACCCTGCCACGGTAACCTCTGCAAGACATGCCAGATCATCGACACAGATACCACCATCACACGAGAGGACACCACCCACCAGGTGCATGGTTCATACTCCTGTGACTCGGCCAACGTTGTCTACCTCATACGTTGCAGGAAAGGATGCCCCAGAGCATGGTACATTGGCGAGACCATGCAGACGCTGCGACAACGGATGAACGGACACCGCGCAACAATCGCCAAACAGGAGGGTTCCCTCCCAGTCGGGGAACACTTCAGCAGTCATGGACATTCATCCACCGACCTTCGGGTAAGCGTACTCCAAGGCGGCCTTAGAGACACACAACAACGCAAAATCGTCGAGCAGAAATTGATAGCCAAGTTCCGCACCCATGAGGACGGCCTCAACCGGGATCTTGGGTTCATGTCACGCTACACGTTACCCCACCAGCGAACAAATGTTATCTGTTTTTAATATAACGGGTCAGTTGCTGTCTTTTCTATGTTTCTACATCTCTATCTCTGTTTTTTTTTTGTTTGTTGGTTGTTTTTTTTTTGGTGATTTGTATATTCTGTGAGACCCGGCAGGTAACACCTGTCTGTCTGCACTCTGATTGCCTTGGCAACGGGCAGTTGAAAAAACTGTCTGTACTCACCAAGCATTGTTCTGTGAATTATAAATGCGATTTCATTTCGAGGTTTTCATTTTCACATCGTTCACCTGAGGAAGGAGGAAGCCTCCGAAAGCTTGTGAATTTAAAATAAAATTGCTGGACTATAACTTGGTGTTGTAAAATTGTTTACAACCTTCAGGACAGCAGAGGAGAAAACAAAAAGAAAAAGAAAATGTCCATATTGGTATATGTGGCTCACTAGGATAATGCTGCGTTGTCTTTTTCACGTACTCCATCTCAGCATGCAGGGCACATGGAAACACAATTTTTCTGTTCAGTCTCAACTCAATAAGATCAATACTACAAGGAATGCAGGTTTTGTTATTGTTGATTTAACATAGTTAGCAGGTGTTTTGGTTTCAAAGCTGCATTTCCCCAGAATTTTTATTAATGTTATTATACTTCACAATGATTCTAACAATGTTACGGCTATCAATTGCAAATGTGGCACTGTCACTCCATTCACATTGAGTCTTACAACTTCTACAGGGGTAAAACCTTGAATCAGTCTAAAAAATTAGATAATAGCCACAACTCCTCAAGCTGCGATTTCCTGTTGAGGCATTTAGCAAAGACAGGATGCTTCTCATAGAATGGATGTGGGGGAAAAGTTAAGTCAACTCATCGCTTTCATGCGCTTCCAGTAACTAGTAATAATGGATTCTACAGTGGGACTGGTCGAGGCCTGGGAGCAGATGGTTTCAATGTCTTCTTGAGATAGAAAAATGGTAAGTAGTTTAGGCAATCTAAAAATGGGGTAACAGTACAACTTCAAAATAAAAAAGAATCAATGCCACTCAGCCACATTTGGGGATGTGCCCCATCTACCACTTTTCTGTCAAAATTCAAGCAAATGAAATGACCAAAAGATGGCTTCCATTACAGTGTGGAGTTCACACTTTGAAAAATATTAGTGAGGAGGATATGTCTTAAAAGGTCACTCAAAAGTACACAGATACAGATCAATTTCCACACATTATACATAGCATTTCTTGCTTTCAGTGTTTATTTCTTTTCAGGTTTCAGTGTTTATTTTAGCCATTTTCGGTTGCACTAAGTTCAGCAGTTGTGCAAGTATTAGTGTTCTGGTTATTTTATTGTTGGTGTGGCTCATAAACTGTAATCCAGAATTCTTTAATCAGAAGGGGAAGTAAGGTTATTGGTTTAACTCAGAAATTGGAAAGCCTAATTATACAGAATCCATCTTCTTCTGTGGAATTAGTTTAACTAAGAGACTAATGGGTTCATTGATGGAATGTAGCAAACCAGCACGCAAGAGCAAAATAAAACAACTAATCAGCAAAGATAGGAAGGAGGTGAAAAAACTGCAAGTGTTGGCATACTGGATTAATAATCTGCTACAGAGATGGTTGGTTATTCTTTTAGTTCAATAAATTATGAACCACAAAAAAACTTTTTTGAAATCCCCAAGGAGTGCACAATATACATCTCAAAAATTATGGAAAACTGCAGCAATGATGGAGGAAAATGTACGACCGGGAACAGCTTTTTTCTTTTTACAAGTAATGAACAAATTGTAGCAAACAATTCAAATTAAAGCTTGGAAAGTACAATGTTTTTTCTTCTGTTTTTACAACAGAAGAGAATGTACCCAAATATTATTTATGCTCTTCAGAGATAGTACATTGATGGAAACTATTAAAGTGCAAGTTTGTGAGCTTCATGGGAACATTGTGTAGACACAGTCTATGTAGATGCACCAAAAATGAAATCAAATTTCAACTTTTCTAGGATTGCAGATTAGTTTCCTTACCCAGATACTATCTGGCTACAGAATCCACTACAAATATACTCCTCCAACATCCCTTTCCTGGATTTGAAAGTAAAAGCGGCAAAGATTGGCCTGGGGCTACCCGATGGCTCAGTGAGTTTTTTTTATAAAAGTGAGCCATATAAGTCGAGAAAGTCCTAGGTTAGATCCACGACACATGCTGAATTAGCTGATTCCCAACCGGGTAATGGCAGTGGTGCGACAATTGGCCTCAGTGCTCCTGAGGCAGGATGGTTTACCATTCTTGATCATTATCCAGTGACCTTGCTGGAAGTGCACATGCAGACAAGAGGTCCCATCCTCTCCAATCGAATAGTCAGCCTACACTCACTGTCAAGGCACACGTGATAATGGCCATTTGGACAATTTGGCCAGAAGGCAAACCAGTGCCCATGGTACCATTTGCCAGCAAGCAGTCAACACCTTCAGGAGGAAGAGGAAGGGAAGAACACTGGCAAGACAATAAAATAAAAAGATAGATCTCGTTGCACATATAATGCAACAATGTTGATCTTCACATCTGGGTTTTTTGACTGTCTAGAAACCAGTCATTAAAGTTGTAATTAGCCACTGAAAACCCCTTTTTAAAAACTTATTCCCACCTCCAAAATGGATAACGGAAGCAAGAATTTAAACTTTATTTCTTAAAAAGGGAGAAAAGGTTAGGAAGGAGAGGATAGGTTTTTTAAAAAAGTAAAACTTAAGTGAAAAATTGGAAAGATGGAGAGAGAGAATAGGGCAATAGGGGCAACTGGCCAAACAAAGTAGTGTTAAAAAAATATTTTTTAGTTAAAATTGTATTTAAAGTGTATAATTTAGTCTATACAATTGATAATAGTAAAAGCTACTCCTGATGTTGGATAGCTTTAATACTTTACAATATTAGTGTTACTTCCAGCATCACAGTGCGTGAGCTAAAATTAAAATAAATTAGGTTAGCCTAGGGAGATAGGAATCCCTGGCAGTCTAGAAGTATAAAAGTCTAATATGGGTTCTTGCCCTGCCCCACTCCCCATATGTAAATACACATCACAAAAAGTCCAGTATACAGCAAGTGTCTCATTGGCCTTAAGACAGGCCAATTTATTTTACAAATATCATATCTGAAGATCTTCACACCAAAACCATAGCTAAGCTTGGCATATTACATATCATCTTAAAGTAAAATTTCTATACAATTAGCAATGGGTTAACTGCACTCCTAATATTTTCCAAATAAAATGTGTGTCTCAGTACCACATCAAATGGATGCATCATGTCACCATGTCAGTGAAAGACAGGCACAAAGTGAAAGTGTTATGAGAAATTTTATGTTGGTAACTGCATAATTTTGCTAATCCCAATACTGCTGCCAATTTCCTTGAAGTCACAATCAGCAATGTTAGCATTCGGACATCCAATATATAGGGACTGTTCAACCCAGCACTATGTATAATATTAGAAACAAACATTTAGCCTACCAGTTTTTTTGGTCTACCTCTGGGCTTCGTTCCTCCTGCACCACCAGATTTCTGGGGAAGAAACAAGGAATGAAAATAGAGAATGTGCAATCAACTTTTTTTTTTAAAACTTCTATCTTTAAACAAATTCTACAGATGCTGCTGTGCACATCCATCCAGTAATTTTATTAAGATAGCAAATTAAGAGATTAGCAGCCCACAGGTAAAGGGGAAATACTACTAAAGGGAACTTATGTGGCAAGTAAATATACTTATCACACCTGCATTCTGCAGCTTTTTCTTTCCACCAATAACTGCACGAACAACAAAAATGCCCTTCGGGCAGGGAAATTGCCACCCCAACCCTACCCTGGTCTACCCGTGATTCCTGTCCCAAACTATGTGGTTGACACTTAGGACCCGATTTTAAAGGGAAGGCGGGTACGGTGCACGAGACACGAAGCGGCAGCAGACCCAGGGAGTCTGGGGACGTGCAGGCCCGATCGATCTAAATGGCCAGGCCTCATTTGAATGAATGTTCACCGAGACCCATCCGAATCCAGTGAGATCTTACCTACTGGGCGTGTTCTGGCCCACGATTCCCCTCCCGACAGCTTCCCCTCCAGGCCAAACCGATCACTGCTCCCCCACTCAGGCCTTCAACTAAAATTGCAGTTCGGGTCATGATGAAATTATGCTCCCTATACCCAAGTCCAGGTCATTAATGTATTTCGAAAAAAAGTGGTCCTAATACCGACCCCTGGGTGACACTACTGTATACTTTCCTCCAGTCTGATAAACAAACAATTAACCACTACTCTCTGCCTCTCTCATCCAGAGAAAAAAGAAAGGAAAGTGTGGGCTCAACGGGCAAAATGGCCTACTCCTTTTCTTATGTTGCACAAGACTGCACTGTAGGGTATGGTGCATCCAACATTTAATGGAAGCAGCTGTATGCAAGCAAAAAGTGGAGAATTTTCACAAACTATGTACCATTAGGGTAGATTTATAGACCAGCAGCAGTCCAGATTAATTGTTAGGCCTAGACCAAGAGAATTAATCCACCTCATGAACATCAGATCTACAGAATAGCCTTTCAACAAGTACCCAACCCCCAACATGCAAACATATTCCACTTTACATAAAGGTTTGGAGATGTTACACAAAATGTGACAGATAGAAAATGAAAGTGAAAGAGTAATTGCTCTTCTGTGCATCATATTAAATACTATTTAAGATGGTACGCAAATACAATGCACAAACTAAGGATTTTGCTTAAAAGTAAGGGGAAAAAAAAGTAAAACAATGTAAATTAAACCACCATTTTCATCAACTAGGAGCTTGGAACCAGTAACTTCACTTTTCAAACTTTTTCACATCCTGGGATTGAAACAAATTCAAATCCATCCCTTTTCTAGGCCTGGACATTAGTCACCAAGGTCACAGATTCCACTGCGGCTTGTGGTTCGTGCATGAGCAAACAGAAAGGTGGGGGGGGAAATAAGGGAGGGGAGTTAGGTTTACCAATTGGCTCGATAAAGAATGGACAAAGAACTTAACCACACATGCTGGTCAGAGAGTTGGAATGTTTATACACTGCCAGATCTCAAACCAGAGGTGTCAGGCAAATGGCCACGAAATTCCATGAGATATGCATCATTTGGCTCTTTTTTTTAAACAAAACAAAAACAAACCAAGCAATTTTTTATAAAATGGTTCCAACCCAAATAGTTCACATTTAGCAACCTCCATTCATAAATGTGATTTAAAAAAAATATATAAACTGGCTTTGAAAGCAAATTCTCATGTAATGGTTTTCAAAAGGTTTATGCCATAATACAGTTTCTGTCACATACAAAAAGCACTCTCAGAAATGCATCTAATATAGCCAGGTTCAGGATTTGATGCACATGAAGAAACTTTGTGAATGTTTAAAAAAAAGTTGCTTCTTCTTCATCATCATCTTTCACGATATAATGTATTATGGCATAATTGAATTAGTTCATTACGGTTAATCACTTAGATTTACTGGGATCACAATAGCCACTTATGCAGGAGAGCTGAATGCACCCCAGGAAAAGCAGGTCCAACAGTGGTGTGCCTGGCAATGGGACAGAGATAATTGCAAAAAACATATTGGGCAGGAACTGTCACAAGGACAGGAGCTGCTACCTACAGTATGCAGCAGCAGGACTCAGTTAGGAGTGGCATTGAGGGGAGAAGGAAGACGAAAATGGATGGCAGTGAAGAGAAGAGGGAAGGGATGAGACGAGATGAAGAATGGGGTGACTGTAGGTGGTGAGTGGAGAAGGGAGTGGTGAGAAAGAGTGCGGGGGGGGGGGGGGCGCGGAGAAGTGGGGGTTAAGACGAGTAACAGCCTGAATGGGGAGGTGGAAGCAGCATGCAGGAGAAGAGTGCCAGATTGAAGTGAGGAGGGAAAAGAGCGCCAGTGTGAACTGGGATGGCTGGAGGAAGGGAGAGTGTCACTGTGAGTGGGTGGAGAGTTGGATGGAGTAGTGTCTCTGTACTATGTCCAGAGGGGGTAGAGTGCCTTTGTGAACTGGAGCAGAGGGGCTGGACGAGAGAGGGGGAATGTTCAAGTAACTTTTGGGGAAGTGATGGTCTGATTCGTCTGTTCAACATCAAAATATCACTTTTTTTTTTAAAAAGTCATAAATATAAAAAAAGAAAAACAAATTTAATGTGAAATATAAAAAGATGCTTAAAATTAACCAGTATGCTTCATTTTTAATTGAAAATTCAAAAATTTTCAGGGAACATGCCTCCAGGCTACCTAAAAATACACCACCAATTTTGTGCTTTCAACACTTGGAATGCCCCTCAGGCCTTCGTGTATGTGTTTTTTTCTCCAAAACAAGTGAAGGAATGTTGACTATATCTACAGCTTAAGTTACAAAGTCCATGCAACTACTTGTTTTCACATGTCTTAGGCTTATAATCAGGGCTGTTCTTGAATGGTCAGCTTTTTGGTGGCTGGGTAAGCTTTATTTTTTAAGCTATTGGTTAGCTTTTGCCTAGGTTTCGGTATTGGCATTCATGAAAAGGTGGGTCTGTCAGGTTCAGGCCACCATTTCCTGAAAGTAGAGGCTAAGAGATAGTCTCCTGTGTTTGCACATGCTAGTGAACTGACTGTCTCTATGAAAATTCCAAAATTTCATTGGTAAAATGAACTTTTCATAAAGGCTGTTATTTTACTGCTAAAATTGTCTTCCCAAAGCTCCCTTCAGAACCGTTCTTCCTCAAATTCACCTTCCTTACATCGTTATGGTAACCCCACTGTTAAATATTATTCTGACATACTTTCCTCTCCCTGGATTTCTCTAAAATCCAGCACTTAGTAATCAGACTCTGCACTGCACAGCAGAGCTCAGTGCAACTGGCATCCAACTGAAAATTAAGCAGGAATGGTACAAGGAAACCAGTCCCCCTATGCCAGACAATAAAACCTATACATTGAAAGTACTTCCATTCCTAATCAAATGACAGTGCTTTTTAAATATAAGACTCAGATCCAACATAAAGGCCGCGATATTTACTTGGGGCTGTGAAGAGAACCGGGGTTGGGGGGGAATTTTCCGGATGGGAAACCCAGAAGTATGGGTTTCCCAAATGTACTCCACAATTTAACTGCAGGACGTCTTTTAAATTTTCTCAATAGGTTTCCCATGCGACAGCCAGCCAGATTGACGGGCAGGAAAGCAGCCAGGGAGTAGATGCCAGTAGGGAGATCACTACAAGAAAATTCTGGAAGGATGGAAGGTGGGTAAATGTTATAATTATATTTGTACAGTTAGGGGTTGGGGTGCAGACGTCACATGGGAGCATCGGTGCGGTGTGTGGGGGGGGCGGGAGGGTGGGGCCACTGATCGTGGGGATCCGATCTCCCGAGGTGAGCTTGTTGGGCCTGGAGGAAGCACTCCTGCTCCTCCAGTCCCACAAGCAGTGCCTCAAAGGCATTTACCTCATAATCCGGCCCTTCTCGCCTCCGATTCACTGGCGAGATTCACACGCCCCAGGAAACCCCATTGAAGCATTAAATTTGAAAGTCTGTTAAAATCAATTTAAAAAGACCTAATTAACGTCTCATAATGACATTAATTGCTCCGATAACTGCCCGCCCGCACTAATTAAGGACCCGCCTCCGGCGAGTAGATTACTCGCATGCATCCTAAAGTGCCTCCGTTAAACCCGGAAGTGGCTGTGTTGGAAAATTCATTTATTTAACTTACCACGCACCCCCAACCCACCCGTTCTTGGGGGTTAAAATTCCCCCCAAAATGTTCCCAGGTCTCAAGGGTTTAAACATTTGATATTATAAAAGGCAAATTTCAACGGCCAATCACTTTTTAGTAAATAAGGGTTTTTTTTTAATAAAATCTTCCTTGATATTATTTAGAATAAATTACTGAATAACTAAATGGACTGTGGTACCAAGATCTGAAAGCCAGCTATTATCTGGAGTTGATAGGAACCATGTCCAAGCAGAACACTATTTGGCAAATTGATTGTACCTTTATTAGGATTCAGCAGGACAGCATATCAGATCCATATTATAATACACAAAGGGCATAATGAAAAGTACAATGTTGCCTACTTGCAACAGGACTGTTTTCATATTTCTGTACTGCCATTGCTAATTAGTGTTACTGACACTTTTAATGGCATGCTGGAACAAGTACATGACACTGCTGTGAAGGGAATTAGCATAAAAGTGTATTTCAATGCAACACTTCTGAGGTACTTTTATACTTATTATTTGATCCTTCCCCCCCGCCCCCCCTCAAAGAGAGTGACCTCCAGACGTCACCATTCCTTTTTTACATTCTGCTCAGCTGAGCCAGTCCCTGTCTTGCTGCCAGGTTCCACCATTAACCAAACACATGGGACTGATTCCCCACGTTTATTTTAAATTGGTGTCTAACCCAGTGGTGCATATTTATGCATCTATAACAGTGAGTTTACTCTAGGTCACCTGGTTTACACCATAGAGTGCAGGTGACCAAAGTACCATGTCTGCAGTCAGCTTAAAGCAAAGTAGTGTGAAAGCATCTCAGAATAGCTCAATTAGAAAGGTTCATTTAAAATAAGTAATTTGTTATCATGCAGATCCATTCAAAACCCTCATTTTCATTGTTTCCAGAGTTCATTGTGGCAAACTGTGGTGCTTGAACAATCAAAAATGCTATATGTGGCATTTTTCATGGGTGATCACTCCGCAGTGTATCATTTGCTCTCAGTGTATTTGGACCGTGTAGGTGGTTCTGTTGTATTCTCGAAGTAACATCATCTTGACGTATCGTGCTACTAGCCTACATCTCATTAATCATTTTTTTAAAAAATGTATACTAGATTACATGGGTAACCCAGGATTGAGAGCACTGTTTCTGGCATTTACTACGGTCCCACTGCAGCCTAATGTGACAGCAGTTTACCCATCATTGCAATACGTCAAATTTACTGAATCAATAATGATTCTATAATACTTTTATCTGCCACATTATAAAACTTGCTAAGATGACAGTAACATTTTTTTCAGCAGGAGCTGGAACCGTCCAATACCTAGACACAGGCTCTGGAACTGAAGCTGAAGTTAAATCTCCAAGCACAGAGAAAAGGGGTAGACACTTGCCAGGCAAACTTGTTCAGGCATTTCAAAAATTAAATGGCTAATTTTATAAACAAGTTTTCTCAAAACTGTGCAATCTTTAATGGGTTTGTTATGCTATTAATGTTACTTTTAGATGTATATGCTGATCCGAGTGAGGAAAGAAAATGGCAGCCAAAACAAGTTTGAAAACATTATTTGGAGTGATTTGATTGGTTGGTTTCATGGTAGTTGGTTCCTCATTCCTTAACTGGTAGTGGTGGTAAGCCCTCCTGGGAGGTGTTACTTAGGGGTCGTTTTTAGGATGGCTGAGCGGGTGCATTGGGGGCAGACGGGGTTCGTAAAATCGGGGAATCCCGGAGCCCGTCTCCAACCCGCCCACTTGCGGGTTCCCCAGTGACGCGTTCGGATGCGCCGCAGCTCCCGCATGCTGGACTCCCACCGGCAATTAAATCCGGCGGGATGACAATTTAAATACTTACTTACCTAGCTGAGGTACTTGACAGACCTCATTGACAGGAGATTTTGGCAGGGGTGCAATTTTCATGAATCCTCAGTGTGTTTCCTGTGCTGTGGGAAACACTCCCTGTTGGAGCAGACGTGTTTCAGTCAGCAGCCAGTGGGAGATGCAAAAGATTGTTTGACAGTTGGGGGGGGAATACCTCATTTATTGCAGCAGGGCACTCTGTCACTTCAAAGTTTTGGCTGCAACACCTTTGTCTTTCCACTCAAAATTATTAATTTATACCCTAAACTCTGCTGTGCAAACACATTTACCTACTTTGCAGACCCTCTCAAACTCTCACTGTCAGGAGTGTGTGTGGGTGGGGGGGGGGCGCGCCATGGCTGCATTTATCACTTCATCAGAGGACGAGCAACATCACCAGCCTCGCCAGGCACACCATCCACCTCCACCACGTGGAGCTCCACAACACAGTGCGGCGCCACAGGCACCTACGCAAAATAGTCGTGCAACTACACTTACAGCCACAGTAGGGTGACCCAATGGGTGGCATCAAGTGTGGGTGTTCATGGAGAACCTCACAAAAGGGACTTATTGCACAAGCCAGTCAACAATGGCCAAGACGTGGCAGTAGTGGTGACAATATAATATTTAATGAGAGTTGAACCAAAATCAAATATAAATAAAAAACATGACAAACCATCAAACACCCTTGTGCATCCCCTTTGTGCTCACAAAACCTTTGCCTTACGCTTCCTACTATTCATCCCCTGTGGCTGCAGCAGAGGTAGTGGCAGGTTGGGTGAGGGTGACCGTGAAAGAGACACATCAGAGGGTGAGTATGATACAGAGCCATGACTTTGTATGAGGATTGGGTTGAGTGGTAGTGGTGGGATGAGTACTGGAGAGGTGAGTAAGTGCAGGTAAGTTGACGATGAGGTTTGAGTGGGTGTGAGGAGTGATAGGATACAGTAGTGTTGGCAGTGATATGGAAGACGGAGCGTAGGAGAATGAGTAAGTGTGTTTACTTTGGCTGACCTAGTTAGGTCACTGAAACGCTTCCTGCACTGTGTCCAGGTGCGGGATGTGTTGCTAGTGCTGCTGACCTCCTCTGCCACGTCAAGCTAGGCCTTCTTGGTGGCAGAGGCAAGCCACTTCCTCCTGTCTGCCGGGTAGAAGATCTCTCTTCTCCTCCTCCTCACCCCACCCAGTAAGACCTGGAGTGAGGCATCATTAAACCTGGGAGCAGCCTTTCCCCTCGGCTGCTCCATGCTGTAATTTTGGCTGTTTGCTGCAGGAGCAGCATTGGAGGACTGCCCCTTTAAATAGGGCTCCTCCAGCTGACAGCCTGTGATGCGGGTGTGTTGTCCGCCCACTGCACAGGTTTCCAATGGGAAACCCGGAAGCCAAGGTAAGTGGCTTCATTTTACTTGCAATCGCGTGGGGAACGCACCGATTTTACTGGGCAGGTTACCCACGTGCCCAGTCGACCCCCCCGTTAACAAACCGCCTCCTGGTAATATCGGGGCCTTAGTTTCTGCTTCTGTTTTTTGGCTGCAGGTGTTACATGCTGGACAATGACAGCCAATCTAATCCATATATTGATATCCAAACTGGAGAAATATTAATTGTGACAATTTCTCCAAGATTCTTAAGTGATATAAGGCTGATTACCAGAGAATGTACACTTAGACTTGAATATTATTGTACAGGAGTGGTGGGGGTGGGGGTGGGGGGGGGGGGAAAAAAGAGAGGAAAAGAGTATGGAGTGTATGAATTCCACGTTGGGTTTATGTAGTTGTGTCAGTTGTAGGAATGTTCCATACAGCTCGACAGATTAGCATTAATGTCCACCCCAAAGACTCCCAGAAATACAAGTGCGACATGCATTTATATAATGCCTGTAATATAGAAAATCTCCCAAGGCACTTTAGTAGGGGGAAGCATAGTCAAAACGTTAAATTTTGAGAAGGTTTTTTTTAAAAAAAAGGTGGAGGGGAAGAGTTGGAAAGGTTTAGGGAGAGAATTCCAGAGAGGCAGCTGAAGGGTCTGCCACCAATTATGGGGCAAATGGGAGAAGGGGGGTGTGCACAAAAGGCCAGATTTGGAGGACCAAACGGGATACAAGATTGGATCAGCTTGCAGAAATAGGGTGGGAAAAGGCCACAAAGTAAGTTGACATCGAGGACAAGGATTCTAGACTTAATGCGATTAGAAACTAGGATCCAGTGTAAGTCAGTGAGGACAAGGGCGATGGCCAAACAGAACATAGCACAGAACAAGACACGTAGCTGCGTTTTGAACCAGCGATGAAGGTTATGTAGGGTGGATTACAGATGGCCATCAAGGACATTAGAGAAACTGTGCCAAGAAGTAACAAAAGCATGGGTAAGGATTTGAGTGATGGACGGGCTGAGATGGAGCAGAGGCAGACAATGAAGGGAAATCAGTGATGTATAGGCCATAATGTTTGAAGCCCATGTCCAAATGAAACTTGATGCCATGGTCTGATTCACCTTGAATGAGTGGCCAGTGAAGCAGGTTGGATGGCGTTGGGTGTCAAAGGAGTAGAATTTGTGGGAGGCCGAAAACTATGGATTCAGTCTTCCCAACGTTCAATTGAAATGGTGGGGGAGGTACAGCTACATGTCATCAGCATACTTATGTAAGCTGGCTCCACACCAGAGGATGATGTAACCAAGGGGCAGCATGTAAATTAGGAAGAGGAGGGAGCCAAGGAAAGATTCTTGAGGGACACCAGTGATGATGGCATGGGGGGGGGGGGTGGGGAGAGGGGAGAAAGAGAAGCCATTTCTGGAGATGTGCTGGCTGCGCTGGGACAAGTCAGAGGTGAACCAGCAAAGGTAGTCCATGGAGCTGGATAATGGAGGAGAGGCAATGCAGTAGTCAAATGTGTCAATGCTGCATAGAGGTTAAGGAGACCAAGGCAGGAGAACCCCATGGTCACAGTCACAGAGAATGTAATTCTTGACTATGGCTAGGACCAGAAAGGATCAATGAAGCAGGGCCAAATCAAGTTAGAAAGTGGGCCAGATTCAGCCACAGACTACGGGGGATTGGTGTCGTTGAGCACTGTTGTTCTCACCGATGGGAGGGTGAAAAAATTTAAGCCAAGATTCCCCACCCAATTCTCTCTAGTGATTCCTGCTGGAAAGTGTGTGTACTGGGCTATCAGGTTCATTAGTGAATCCTCCACAGTCAAATAGGCTGCCAACTTTCAAAGTCTAGGTTCATATGCAAAGAATGGGCACTTAGAAGAGGTACTGCAGAGCTGCTCATACAGTGCTGCGCCCCAAACAAGAATCAGTGTCTTCAGAACGAGAGAGAAAACTGGAAAAAAGGTGACTTTTAAAACAAAAGTGCACAAAACTATAGGAACAAACTCAAAAAAAACATCCACATATAAATTTAAACAAGGTAAACTGTAGAAGCAGAACCCTTTTGAACTACTGCAGGATTTCTGAGCACATCAACAAAAAGTACACAAAAGAATAGTTTTCTGAGTTGAATTAAGAAACATCCTGTGGTTCCTTATATTTCTATGCTTTTACTTTACAAATAGAATCAGTTAATTTACAGAAATGTTTGCAGATATTACACTTCTAAAACATTGCAGATGCTATTAGACAAAACAACAGTAACTGCTTGTACAGCATTTCCTTCTGTAAAGCCACTCTATTGGAATCTTTCCATTTAACCGTAAAATATACCAAAGAGGTTTCATGCATTTCCACAAGCAGGCACATAATCAGTGGAAAGGAAAATATGACTCCCACACTGCATATATTTCAATATATGTTAACCTCTACAGATTATAAGCTTATACAACAGATTGAAAGGATAATAGCATGCCCATGGGTTTGCAATTTGGAAAGACCAGTTAAATTAAAGACATAACTTAAAAAATTTATTTGAAGTATGGAAAAAAAACTCGCAATTCTACTTAAAAAAAAAACAAAGATGTGGATTGCTTCTTATTGGGCCTTTCCACTACAGAAATCACAATTAATTATTGTGTTTTTTTTAAAAAAGTAGTACCAATTATAGCCTTTTGTTCTTGCTTATTAAGCATGGCAAGATTGTAATCAGGAATGATGGGCACCGAATTTATACAGTTTTCTCATAACAGAAGAGACTTTTGGACCAGTAGAGGAAATATTTATTGTACAAAATATTTCGCCAAGATTGATATTAAAAATCCTGAAAAATACAGTTACAGCAATGACTGCCTATTCTGTTAAAAAGGTTCATTAAACTGATGTGTCTACAAATTCCACTATCTAAGATGGATCATAATGCATTCACATTATCAGGTATGTGAGTTGGGATGAATTAATTGCAAACAAATGGAAGCTTTTTAAGGCATTGCATCATTTCCTGGGAAACATCCAATGACTCACTATTCCAGCTGTGAGCGTGTGTGGTGTTTTAAATGGATTATAAAAACACATCCACCTACTACTATATTACTGATTAGCATTCCTCCACAAGACTGACAGAAATTGTTCTGTTTAAAAAGAGTCTTCAACAACCGTGGCCAGTTTACGAGAATCCATTTCCTGTTAATTTAAACTTAAACAGGAATCTCCGAGTTCTTTGCGAATCACAGAAGACAAGACTTCTTTCTAGTTACAGCCCTGGGCACTAAAGTCAAATACTATATAGCACAGACCTACAATGTTGCCTTAAGTCCTACAACAATACTTGTCCACATTCCCCATCCTTAGACCTCCCTGACTAATATGGCAAATAAGCAGTGAACTGCTTCTGGTTTGGTTTTGTTTTGTAGACTCACGTTCAGTGTGAAATGGATGAACACTGCCCACACTTATTTCAGTTGGGAACCTTAAAGGGGGTGGGGGTGGGGTCCAAGCAGGTGTCATGGAAGAAATCAGATTCTGAAAAAGCAACAGGAACAGCTTATTCCATGAAGCCACTATATCCCCTGATTCTGCCTAACACTGCTAATATTAATTAGCTCCATTTGCATTAAATGAAATCTTTTAGCCACAAATTTTAAATTGGTTGATCAAAACAAACATGTTCACTTTGCACAATTAGTGAGACCAAGAAAATCATGGTCGTTGAAGAAGATATGACTAAATGCTCTAAAAGTTTTATATTAAGGCTACATTTATGCAGTCACTTTTGGATATGCATCATAAAATAGCACTGTTAAAAATTTTGCGTCTGCCTTAGATATTATCACATGTTCTCTCATAAGCAGACCCCATGTTCTTTACATGCACTTGTCCCATCTTCCAAAAATATATTTTGGTTAGATAAGGCTGAATGTAAATCAAAAAATTGGTTTATTTTACAATTATTAAATGAACAAGCAGAGTAACAATTATAGTAAATCTCAACATTCTTTGACTTAATTCAGTATAACACCTCATAACAATAAAATACACTGCATTGTCCCTTTTAGTGGGCTAAATATCACTCTACTGGTCAATAATGCTACTAATCCTGACTGGCTCTATCTTTAAAAAAAAAGGGAACCTGGCCCCACCAGGTCTTACACAACTGACTAGTTGTAAACAATTTTACAACACCAAGTTATAGTCCAACAATTGTCAACCCCAGTCCATCACCGGCATCTCCACATCACAACTGACTAGACCACATGCTTTGTTTCCTAGCTAGACAGGAAGTCAGCACCTTCAGCTCTGACCATCTCCCAGTTCTCTCAATCCAGGGATTTGCCATTGGCCAGTAGGACTTCTAACATTCAGCTACAACAGCAGCCCCCCCCCCCCGCCCCCCCCAAAAGAGAGTCCTAGAATTCTACCTCTTGCTGAGCTGGAATGAATAAACCATTCTAACACAATGACTGTGGATCGTCCACAGGAAGATTTAAATGACTTCCACTGCCCAAAGATGAAGTGGTATGCAGAGGCACCATTTCACAAAGTGGTTCATCTAGATCCAATGCACATCCTCCTATGCTTCCATTCAGTGAATTTAACCTAGAGAGCCAAAACCAGTCATTCATTTTAGGGCGTTGGGAAACATCTAGCAAGCAAGCAGAGTTATTCTGGATTGACATACATCCGAGAAATTGCGCAAGAATGCTGAAAATTGTAATTTTGTAATTGGGGCCTCTACTCAGCGCCCCCCACTACAGTAACAAAGCTGAGGCCAGGAACTCCGAAGAAATCAATCCTGAGCCCTACCATTCAATAGCACTAGACTCTGGTTATTATTTTCTACACTATAAAGGTATTTTCCTGCATGAAAAGGTAAATTGTGGCACAATGCATTAGAGAATGACCAATACCAGTGAAAAGGCGCAGGTTCGATCTCCCAATCTGCCAAGTTCCTCATCTCAAGTCATGTTACTGTGGGAAAGTGCCAAGCAGCATCAAGAAGGCTCCCTATGCACAAGAGGAAACAAATTACATACAAAGCCGTGCCACCCAAGCCACTGTCAGGTGTTTCCTAACACCAGGCTAGAAGCAACATTGGCAAAGGCCTTGGAGTCGGGCACCTGATCAGCCACAGATAACGTATGGCCCAAGAAAAAAGCGCCAGTATTCTATCTCACAAAAGGTAATGGAGGAAAAAAAAACTTGCATTATACAGATGTGCCAAGCTTAGTGGAAGCATCCTGTAAATGAGAGCATAATGAAGAGTGCTGTATAAGCATTCTACCAGAGTCCTGGAGGTCTATAAAAAAAGGCTCAGTGTCAATGCAATGTTATGCCTGCATTAATTGGAAAGTTCTTTACACAAAATACTCAAGTTTAATGATGGAGCACACTTGCAATCAACAATTTCCAAGTTCTGAGAAAGGGGGCAGGGTGCTGTGCAAGTGTGAAATTAAGAGAGTTTCTAGTTAGTCCAAACTCAATTTAAAACCTTTGGAGATCCAAGGGAAAAAAAAACAGAACGTGGAGGTCCAAATTTGGACTCCATTCTGTCGTTTGTGTGCCCCTGAACTAAAATGTCACTTCAATAAAGGACTATTCAAATGCATTGCATTTAACAAAGCCACATTTTCCTGTTCTCTATAAGAGTATCACAATACATGTTATGCTAATACACCATCGAGCATTATCATGTTGGAATGCAGGATTGCTAAGCAACCAACTTGCTTGGTTGTTAAGGAAGCCATCTGGTTGCTGAAGAGGAATGGCAATATGTACTTGGTTACTAGCCAATAGCATCCTTAGCAACAAAAATCACACAATCCACAAATCAGCCAAGAGAACCTCAGGAATTGGAAATTGATTGTGTAATTACAAAATTCAGATGTCTTTGTATATTAAATCTCAGGATTTGTAACCCAATCTTTTTGACTACTGTGCCCCAATACATCATTACTGGACTTTCAGCTGTATTGAAGAACTTCTCTCTTATTTTGTTGAAGGCAAAACAATGAAGCAGCCCATGCCAGACTACAGCGGGATCTGGATTACATCCATGCTTGGGTAGACAAATGGCAGGTGATATTCACACCACATAAATGCCAGGTAATGATCATTTTAAAACTAGAGAAAGCGAACCACCTTCCTTTCACGTTCAACAGCACCACTTTCACCAAGTCCTCCACTGTCAAACCTTGGGAGTCACTATTGACCAGAAGCTGAACTGTACCAGCTTTAGCAATACCAACACCACAAGAGCAAAGCACAGGCTGTGTACCTGTGAGGAGCTCACCTCCTGACCCCTCAATGCCTTTTCATCACCTACAAGGCTGAAGTCAGGAGTGCAATGGAGTACTCGCCACTCACCTGAATGAGTGCAGCCACATCAACACTCAAGAAGCTTGACATCATTAGGGCAGGCCAGTTCACTTGATTAGTGCCCCTGCCACTGAACTCAATATCCACTCTCTGCACCACCAATGCATTGTGGCTGCTATATGTACTATTCACAGAATGCACTGCATCGACACCAAGATTACTTAGACAGCATCTCCCTCCCCTAAGACCTCTACCACTGAAAAGAACAAGAGCAACAATGTTGTGGGTACACTATCACCTCCAATTCCCCCTTCAAGTCACACCATCCTGACTTGTATATACATGCCTGTCCCTTTATTCCCACTGGGTCAATATCCTGGAATTCCATTCCTAACACCATTGTGGGAGCATCATTTCCATAAGGACTGCAACAGTTTAAGGTGATTCACTACCACCTTCTCGGAGCAACAATGGATGGGTAATAAATGCGGCCTTGCTAGCACATCACCCACATCCAGAGAACAAATAAAAACAAAGACAGCTGAGGGATAGGGCTTCAGGTAGTGTCTCACAGACATAAATTTATATTGCTTCAATTCACCCCTCCAAATGTTGTTGTTACACAAGCGACAGCAATATTTGGTTTTGCCTCAGCACACTCGAGGAAGGGGATAATGAAGAAGTCTGTACGCTGACATGTTAACAGGAGATTGACTAAATATAGTTCATACCTCCCCCTCCTTGTTAGGAATGGATGAATGAACGTTATTTTGAATGCTTCATTCATAGTATATCCAATGCTTCTTTTATTTCAATAGGCAATAGAATGACAACCAGCATGAATCATGCTGTTCAGCTGGCAACCTTTGCCCCATGCAGGATGTGAGCCTGCATGAGGCATGTTTAGAGTTTATGACATATTTAGCGCAGGTGGGCACTGGTATGAAATACTCATTCTTATCGGAATGATGGGCATTTCACTACTCAAAAGAACAAAAATAGATATCTATGCTATACTAAACTAAAAGTCTTGCATATAGTGGCAATTCCTCTAAGCTGTCACACTTTAGTGTATTCTCTAACTCACCATGAGCAACACCAGACATAACAAAATAAAGTGTATTTAGTTCCTACTAGTATGTTGCCACATCTCCTCTCTTGCAGCCAATCCACTGGCTGAAAGTGCCAAAGCGTAGTGTGACTACTGGAAGATTATTTTTTTCAAATCTTAAGCTTTAAGACTTTTTTGCTGACCATTCTACCTGAAGAACCAATAAAATTAAATAAAAGGAAAATCAATCATCAATTTTAAAGCAATTGCCAGGTTCATTTTTCTTTGACAATCTATTTATTCCCTTTGAAGTCAGGGATGACGGTTGACGACTGCAGAATAAAAACTCTTCTGCTTTGGAAGTTCAACATTGGATTCAATCAATGGTGGCCCAAGTATAGCATAGCCAGATGTAGGTTCCCCTATTTTGCCTCAAAGTGTTTTAACCCCAATTTTAGATAAGCAACCCTTACTGCACAGTGCAATTCTTTCCTGCTTTTTCCCCCATGCCAGATTTACCACCTTTAAGTAAGTTTGGCAATTAATGTAATTATATGCTGTGGGTCTCAATGCTCCAGGTGCTGGGTTGAAACTTCCAAATTCATTTCACAACACCCTTACAGCTAGCAGAGAGAGGAGACTTCCATCCCAGCAGTTAGAGTTGGAATCAAATGCAGGTTATAAAGATGAAAGGGCAATGCGCTAACCCAGTGCACCATCCAGTCTCAAGTTTTAACATTTTCCTATTGTCTGTGGACGTGCAAAGTTATGCAATGGTACTGGGAACGAACTGCACTTCATACATAGCAATTCCTTCTCTCACCAGTGTGAGTGTGCACGTGCATGTGACATCACACATGTGTAAATCACCTAACTATCAAATGTCTAGGGAGAATACCATTGCTGTATTGTGGTTTTACAGCAGAGCTGAGTTTTATATGTGGAACTTAAGCAACATTTAGCCATGAAAAATTACATATTTTCATAGGACGTGCTTTTGGCTACTTGTGTAGTAAGGGTTTGTATTTTTAAACTATGTATATTACATTTCAAGAATATAGTAACAAAACAAAAGTACAACGCACATTATTTAAACCAATCACAGTTTTATATTGCGTTCAGTGAACTCCTTAAGTTGGAATGTAGCCTTTGAAAAGAAATGGTTAAATTTCTGCAGGATATCAAATTGCACTCCGTATAGCATATGTGCTATCTAGTTTCAATTGTTCTTATTTATCATCTGCTACCTATGCAAGATACTATTTACATTTCCCCCTTTGATTTCCCCCACCCCCAAGTGCTACTGTAAATGTAAAAACTGGATATACTAATAATAGACGATACCATCCATCAAGTGTTGTTTAAAGAATGAGTTTGTACAAGTGGTGTCATATGCCAACATTTTAATACACCATGGCAGGCAAGACAGGGCATGGATTCACACACACAAGGCAAGTTCCAAATCTTTGCCACACCATCAGGAGAAGCACCAGGCTTCCTCACAGACAAAAATAAACAAAACCATCACCACAAATTTTACTTTTAAAAAAAATTGAAACACAAAGGGAGTGATTTGCAGACAACGATCTCCAGGGATTCAGATGGTAGTTATAAGTGGTTTATGACGTTGACAACCCCCTAACCAAGATTTAAAACTGAAAATGCACAGCAGATCCATCAGTATCTGAAGTGTCAAAATATAGATTCATGTTTTGGATATAGTCCCTTCATTGGAACCCTTGATGAGATTACTACCCTGAAATCAATCATGTATTTATTTTTCCCTACATACATTCAGGCAAAAAAACAAATTTAGTTCTGTGATTGAAAGCTTCCATTGCAAAAGTACCTTTAACCATAAACCCTTAAGATTGTAAGATGTTAACTGTTAGAAATAAAAACTACAAAATATCAACATGAACACTTTAAAGGATATTTCAAAGCATTTCAAAATGTATTGTTGCAAAGAATCAATGCAGTGTACCTCCTCATTTCAGGCAACCATTTTTTCCAAACAAATGTGCCTGTTCATTCATACTCTGAGAAGTTTGTATTCCAGTTAATACTACCATTCTGCTTCCTCTATCCTTCTCTACATCTCCATTTAAATATTTATACATTTTAATTTCAGTGCAGTACCGAGAGAGTGCTATACTGCCTGAGGTCCCATTTTTTGGACGAGACGTTAAACTGGTAGCACTCTTACCCCCGAGTCAGAAGGTTGTGGATTCAAGTCCCACTCCAGATTATCTGGTCATTATCTCATTGCTGTTTGTGGGACTTTGCTGGGCGCAAATCGGCTGCCACGTTTCCCTACAGTACAACAGTGACTACAATTCAAAAAGTAATTCATTGGCTGTAAAGCGCTTTGGGATGTCCGGAGGTTGTGAAAGGCACTATATAAATGCAAGCTCTTTCTTTCTTTCCATGACTAACACCGTAAAAACAACAACAAAGAATTAAGTCTGGAAACTACTCTTGGCGATATTAGTGGATGAACATGTTAAACGTACTCGTATGACATTCTACTGTTTAAAAGAAACAGCTTAACAACTGCTCTAAAAAGCAGACAAAGGAATGTCAAACTAATGCATTAAATGTTCATCCACAAATATTGGCAACATTAATTTCTAGGCCTTACTTTTTTCTATATAAAATTGTGATAAGTGTGGTCATAAGCACTTGATTATCAACAGGTATTACCATCTCAGAATTAGAAATGCATATTCTATCTTCTGCCACCTGATTCCTCATCATGTTCAATACTAGGGACAAATCCAACATGGAGTCTGCCAATGCAACTTGTCCAGAACTGCCAGAAAGTTCATAAAAATAATGATTTATGTATTATACTAAAAAAGTTCTGTTTATACATAATAACTTGTTTAATTTGAGTTAGTCTTAATATCAGGGGTAGCACTAGGATTTCAGCAAAGCAGAACGGTGTATATATGAAATTTTCATGATGTGCCCATTTGACCTTGCGCACCTATAGCTGTACAATAATGAGCTATGTCTTTCCACGCTTGTACTTGTGATCAATTTAACCTAGACAACATTAGGGTGAACCACTTGTGATTACAGGCTCATCACTAGTAATGAATTAAAAGCATTACACAACAACAAGTATCACAATGTTAAAGGGCATTGGTGCATTATTAAAGCTGATTGGCCACAAAACAATATTTTTTCCATAGTATATCGGTGCCAATACATTAAATAAGCCTGCATCTAGTTTGAAATGAACACAATTTAAGCCCAGATTCAGCAGTCAGTTTGCATTTTTACTCAGTCATAAGGGGAGAAACTCAAATGTCATGCTAGCTCAGCAGAGCATAGAGAAGGGATGATTTGCTGGATTGAGAGATTAATTTAGACTGAGACTGACAGGCAATATACTACACCTTCTACTATAAATTAGACAAACTATTTAATAGCATCACTACATAAAAGTAGTAAAAACCTTCCATTTGTCACCACTGACATCCATAAATGCTTTAACAAGACATGAAGTAACATGATGTTGTATTTCTTTACAAAGTGAGCAATGCTACTTGTTGCAAAAAGAGCAATGCTACTTGTTGCAAAAACACACCTGCACTTAGGTACACTCAGGACACTGACTTCAATATACTTATCTGCAGATCTCAGAAACTTCTAATCATAACCAGCCAGTTTGTTATCAAAGTTCCTTGTCTGAAATGGGTTTGACTTGACTATGGTGAATGGCTTGATTTGATCACCCAAAGGTTGAGGAAAAGTAAACAAAATAAAGTATTACACGTACTTTCAATCTCCAACATAAACCATTTTTATGATGCTTTGATTGGTTATACAATATAAAAAAAATATATAGACAGCATGTACTTACTCTGCCAGATTTAGAAGAAACTTTGTTTTTGCTTCCTCTTGGTCTTCCTCGAGGTCGCTTTGGAGTAGGAGCTCCAGTTGGTTCCTATTAGAAGGAAGGCAAAAAAAAAAAGTTTATAAATGAATTACTGACATAGCTAAGGTAAATTAAATCACTTGCCACATGTCTATTCCTGTAATTTTTGCAAACTGCACCATTCTTAATTTGGTTAGAGGAAGACAAGTTTTTATTTGGTTCATCCACTATTATACTTTTATCTTTCACCCAAGACATTATTGGTCTGTAATCACTGTAATCAGAACATGACAGTCACTATATTTTATTAATTTAATATTTGTATTCTTTCATAAAATTGCTGCTAGAGAAACATCAGCCCTTTGTCAACTCCATCTATAATAAACTGGTTAGCCTGGTGGTATAGGATACAATACTAGAGCCCACTCTTCAGTTACTCCCAAGCCTTTATTCACAGAGACCAACATTACCCACTGTACAGCCCCCAGAAAAACGCTCATATAAATGGATACAAGAGAGTCCCCAATTGATACACACCACCTGAATACAATTAACACTAATTGCTATAAATCATATGGATACAATTAATACCACCCACTAAAATAAACACCATGAACTAACAGCTTCAGCCAGCAACTACATTGATGCACTTTGATACAATAAACCAAGCCTTTCTTATTTAACATACTTGGAGAATAAATGATCTCCATCAATTCTCCTACTGCCCCATTAAACATCTCCATCAAACAGGAAGGATCTGAAATTTATATGAGCAGGTTTATAAACCTTGTAAAATGCTAATAGTATTAAAACACAAAAAATTAAAGGGGCATTGTCATATGATAAAAGTGGAAAACATTTTATTAGGTTTGAAAAGCTGCATATAATTGATGATAACAACATCATCAATAGATTGTATCTTCTAACAAATTCTCACTGTAATAAAGGGGAAAAAAAGCCCTAAAACTTTATGCTGCAGCCAAAACAGTGTGTACTTCAGCGGCCAATATGACAGAATTTCAGCTGGGGTTTCAGAACTGGTCACTCAAGAAAATTAGCCTGCCTGAAAATGTCCAATATATCAACATCTCTTTGAAAAGGTACATGGTCAGTTAGTAAAATTTCCCATAAGACAGCTTCTAGCACTATTTAAATGAAACACATGCACTCAATATATTGCAAAAGTTTGCACTGCAGCAGATAGACAACCAAACTACTGCATGAATGGACCCTAGCAGCCAATCCTCAGACTGAGCAATTTCTTCACAAAGAGTTGCTCCAAGAATTTTTTTTTAACACAAGAGTAAGTTGCTCCAAAAATTCAGGCTGTCTGGGACCTGCTCTGCAGTGACATTACTGTTCTAATTACCACCTACCCTCATTTTGAAACAATCAACACGCAATAGATACAGGGGCGAGTGAGATACTTGCATAACTATTCACAAAAGTTATGATTCATTGCCATTAATACAAGATTTATTTGTTTTATAAGTTTTTTTAAAAAGTCTTCAATTACAACTCAAAAAAATGTTTCACAAGATCAAAATTTTAAGATTTGATGTTAATACAATCAGGGGGGGGGGGGGAAAGAGGAAGAAGTCACAATTAAGATAACAAAACCCTCTTGCAATCCTTATTACCATTCTGGCAACAGTCAACCAATTGAGTCCTGTTTGGGCTGCAGCCATTAGCAACACACTGACGTCAACCCGGGGCAGGACAAGCGTAACCTGACTGGATATACTTTTCTCCCGATTGACAGCTCGATCAGCCACACACAACCCGGCGACCTCCGTCACCCAGCCAATTGGCGCAGGGAGGAGGCCGGGACTACCGGTTCACAATGGTTTAAAGGTCTCATCTTCAGCTGGTGCTGAAAGCAACATTGTAACAAAGACAAAACTCCAAGGAAAGGGGGTCGAGTATAACGTGCTTGAACCAGCCTAAGGCAACACAGCCTGTCATCCCCTTAAAAATACCTCGAAGGTCGTGTAAATAAAAATGAGAGAAAATTTTCACCAGGTTATTTATGGCCAGATGGTGCTCCGCAATTCGTAGTAATTGTGAAATTGATAAATTATTCAAAAACGGCCTCATGCATTTTATATTTAACACCAAAATAAACTGCGACCAACTACAACTGGCGTATTTTATGAAGACGTGTTAGCAATCGGACGACTAGATTTACAAATGCAAAAGAGAAAAACTTGCATTAAAATCTAAAAACGTGTTCCTGGGTCGGTAAGAGGAAAAATGTAGTTAAAAAGCGAAATGATAGCTATTAACTTAAAATAGTAACTTACTATTTTTTTACGCGAGTGCATATTTGTCTGGCCAAGTGAGAAGAAAGTATGCAAAGTACAGATTTAAGTAAAACGTATTATAAAATGTAAATTATACATTTCATACTTGGGGTTGCTTCCTGGGTCTGCCGCGTCCTCTCTTTAGCGTTACATCCTTCTCCTGTTTTATTGCTAAAGGCTGGCTGGGCTTTGCACCTGTGTCACTCATCGTTATTTTTCTGCAAAAAAAAATAAAGAGTAAGCCATTAAAAAAATACAGACAGGTGAAGATTAAACTGCTTCACTGCAGCAAATTCAATCTGAAACTTCCATCACCGTGCAATCGATGCAGTAAAAGCTTGCATTATTATATGTAAATAGCAAAACACTCACAAGAAAGCAACGTCAATATGCAATAGAGACCCCCTTTGCTCCTTGATCAAAATAAAACAAAAGCTGCAGCAAATGCAGAGCCCACATATATATATACACACACACACTAGGCCTGTTCCAGTACTCGATTCCTACCCTGAATGATGATCACACTGCTCTAGTACGGCGGGTGGAAGGAAACGGAGAATGAAAATAAAAAAAAACACTCTTGGCTCAGATCCAAAGGCGGGCAATACTATAAACAGTAATAGTATATTTAAAAAAAAATAATAATAAAAAAACCTAAACAATATCAAAGCAGCTGCCACAGCCTGGACCGAGTTACATAGCAGCAAACCAAGTTCTGATTGGATCCCATCCAGCAGGTTATTATACAGAATCCTCCTAAGAGATGATCTACCCACTCAAATATGCACGCTTACTATTATTATTTTCAATAGGGGATCTTTTTAGACAAATTATCACTATTTAAAATATGTTGCAATGCTTCTGTTACGCATGTCGATAATCATAGGTTTATATTTTGCAGCATCACATGCTCTGTGACTGGGCTCGGATTGTCACCTCCCACCAGCCGGCGAGCCTTTGATCACAGCCGCGCACACCATCGCGCGCTCGCTCTACTTGTTGCTTTCCCCAGACCGGAGAATCAGCGAAAAGTTCGCCTGAGTTTTAAGGCGTAGTTCGTCCATACGCTATTTATTTAGGCATGTGCGAGAACTGCACCTACAAATTTGCATTAGAATTTTTACTCGTCCTCCTATTCATTTCAGAGCACTTTAACCCCGATGCCAGGTAACGAGAGACCTTTAATGTCACCAGGCCCTTTGTAAGTACTCAGGAACTTTTTATATGTTTACCATAATTTAACATTAATGTTAAATATATGAAAACAGGCCAATAATTAAACTTTGGTGACCTTCAAATTAAGTAATGTGTTTTAACCATTTGTTTTCTTCCCCTTTATATTTTAACTATTTCTCACACACTATTCTCCAAGTAAAAGGATGGTAGTTACCCTGTTCCCAAGTTTTTCATTTTGCCAGTGCCACTTTGGGACTGGCAGTTAGGATTTTCACAAGATGTTCTAGGTTCGTCTCCCTCCTGATTTTCTATACTCCCTCTGCAGAAGGGCCTTAACTGTTTGTCTTTCCAATGACCTTTGCTGAGATTGGGACCACACTGTATAGGAAATCACTGGTGTACACACATAAACTTTCTTCTTTGAGGTATGCCTTTCTGCTGTGAAGGTGATATAGTGCTGACCAATGTAACATAGGCTGAATCCACCACAATCTTTATGAGAATTCTATTTTTGATAACCTTAGCGTGTAACCTTCAAATAGAGGCAGTGAATAATGATTTAATTGTTTAAACTTGTTGAAAATATTGTTATTGAAAAGAATGTTTTGAGAGTCCAATAACATTTGACGGCACTGTTTTAAACAATAGACTATTTATTTGCATCAGAGTTTTTGCCTTGCTAACCAGATATTCCTGGTAGCAATTATCCTTTTGCATTTCATAATCACTTTTTTAAAAAATAAACTCTATAAATACCACAAGGAATGCAGTCTTATTTTGACTAATGAAAGGTTATGCTCAAAATATTAATCTACTTTTTCAGATGCTGATAGATCTGCTGTGCATTTTTAGTATTTAATTCAGCATTCACAGCTTTTGTTTTCTCTCAGTCTTCTATTTTGACTTACTATTTTATCAAAATATCATTACTCCCCTGAAATTCAATTTTTGAATGGTAAGCTCTAGTTTATGAAATCAGCTTTGTTTTTAACTGCAAGTACAGTTTCATATGTTCTCATTGTGCCTCGCTTTGCTTGGTCGGACAAAAATTACTTAAACTAGTTTAAACCCAATGCAGTTTAATGGGTTAGAGAAACTAAAGTTGAGAAGTGATTACAACAATGCTTTTTTTTCTTGCTTGATATATTTTTAGAGCATTATTACTTTTAATTTGTCTGCTAAATCTTCATTATTTTTAGCATCACATTATAATACAAAATTATTTTGAAAAATAATTCAGTCTTCCTCTGTTGAAACACTTCACTCAATCATCCTTCAGTTTTTTTTGGAGTTCGGTAATAAACTTGATTCTAATCAATTAAAAAACTGCCCCAAGTTTGCAATTTTTTTTTAAAATATTTTTTTCAGTAAAAATAATAGCTCAAGGACAAGTGTACTGCTTTTTCACATGACAATTTTAAATGTGTTTTGAATGGAATAGTTTTTTGGGACATGCAAAAATATAGCACTACAGGGTCCCAGAAACAAAGAGAATTAGATCAAAGTCATGCATAAACAGAGTACAACAATATCCTGCATATTAAGTTATTATGTTTTATTGTTTATATTTTTCTTTTAAAATTTTTCTTGCTACTAGGATCTCCTCGTTAGGCTAGCCTCTGGATTAAACAGCTCTTAGCATTAAATAGTTAAAGGTTTCAGACAAGTTCACTGTTGCAGGAATGCTGCTGTCCATGGTATTATTTGGTATTAATGCAACCTTTTCCAACAGGAATGTTCAAGTTACAAAGAAACAAGTAAAAATCAACTCCCTCTGGTAATGCACATACTTTGGCAGTGGTCCAGTTAGCCAGATTCAGTTGTGAATGATTTGTGTGAAATATTGCCATGGTAAAAAAAAATGTTACTTAATTAATTTTTTTCAAATGGCACAGCAACTCTGGATTATACAGCACACTTCATGCAAACTGTTTTGTCATTTTCTGTTTAAACTTGACTTCCTAATCCTACACCCTTGTTTATACAGGAAATGCGGTCAAATAACTGAGTCATGCCTGTGCTTGGTAAAAGCTCCATGCTAAATTGGAAACATAAGAATTTTGACTTTTGAAATAATTAAAGATATTTGTTCTTTAAAGACAGTCTAGTACATCCTGTGGCAAAACTGTTACCTCAAATTTCTTAATTTTTCAAACGCAATGAAAAATTATTTTTTTTGTAGATTTGATAAAATAGTAATGTTACAGGCGCATAGAGAGAACAGGAAGCTAGTTCACAGCACTAAATGGTTATGTAAACAAGTAACTATGAAAAAGGCTTGCAAACCACAGCAGACAGCTGAGCATATGTAAACAATTAAAAGTAAAGTGGCTGTGAAGCTGGAATCTTTATCTGGTTTTATGTTCCACTCAGGAGAAATCATATGCTTTCTATATTATTTAGATAAGGAAAATCAAAGCTACTATTTAATGCTAGGATGTCAACAGAGTATTCCTTTTGTCTTATTTTTAAGTTCTTTTGAAAAGTAAGTGGGCCAACTTAATTACTGTAAAATACTAGTATTTGAATATTTGTGATGTTTTAAAATAAAAATTGACAGAATTAACAGACAAAATGCTCTTGGTTTAGTTTATGAAGAGGTCAGTACATCTACTGTTTAAATGTGTCAAACTCACTCACATTTGCTTGTTTTCAACAGTAGAGAAAGTACTTTTCTTTCCCCATTAGGTTCATCGCCAAGATAAACCCAGGCAGAAAGTAGGCATGCAACCAGTTACCAAACCTCTTCCAATGGCATTCTTGATCTAGCCACTAAGAAGCGCATAAGAGCAGTCCAAACTGACTCTCCCTCTGATTTTTAATCTCTCCCAGTGCCAAAATGACTGATCTCCATATTTCCGCTCACATTTGGCATGTCAGGTAAGATAAGAACTTGCCATTGGGGAATTCGTGATTTAAAACTGTGTGCTGCCCACCATGCTATAAAGTAACAGGGTACATTAAATTACAATATTTGACAGTTACATGTGCATGATTTCTTCTTTCCTTTCATAGGTTCCCCACACCCACAAAGATTCCTAGGTTTTGGTGATGCACATCCAGAATTGGCTGCTGAGTGGTGTGCATATTGATTTGTCTTCTGATATTTCCCTCACTGTGATGAAGGCTTTTATATTGACTTCACGTGGACAACATGGCTAAATTAGTACCTCTTCTTGGGGGATACAAAAGTTCAAACCCATATCCCACCATTCTGTGTGGTGCAGCACATTGAGCACCAATTAATAATTCAGACTCTGATTAACAATATAGGATTTAAATATTATAATGAAGATGTCTGATATATTACTAATCTGTTGTAGATTAAATTGGAACTTTGCAGTTAGTTTTCCCCAAAAATTAGATCAGAACAGTGCATCTTCTTGTTCCAGTAGCATCTAATTTGCAGTGGAGTACCTCCATCAAAAGCAGATAGATTGGATTGTTATTTTAAGATATTAAATTAGGTTGATGTATGAAATGTACATTAAAGGTGATGGTCAAATGAAGCATTAGAACTTTACTACTTTAAAGAGAATGAGTTAGCTTGTTCAATGCGATCTAAGTGGCTTAGTGACAAACTCTCATCTTTGAGTCAGAAGGTCATGGGTTCAGGCCCCACTCCAGCAATTGAGCATATAATCTAGGCTGATATTTCAATGCCGTCCTAAGGAAGTTCTGCACTGTCAGAGGTGCTGTCTTTTGGATGAGATGTCAAACTGAGGCCTGCCTGCCTTCCCGGGGGATATAAAAGATCCCAAAGCATTACTTGAATATCAACAGGGAAGTACTCCCAGGGTCCTGACCAACATTTATCGCCCAACCAATACCTTTGAAAATAGATTATTTGACCATTTATCTCCTTTCTGTTTGTGGGCCCTTGTCATGTGCAGATTTGCTGCTGCATTTCCCTACATTACAACAGTGCACTTGAAAAATACTTCATTGGCTTGGTGCTTTGGGATGTCCTGAGGTTGTGAAAGATGCTATGTTAATACAAGTTCTTTCTTCTTTCAGAATTGATTTTCACATCAGAATTAGATGATTCAGAACAGATCTAAATCATTAGAAAGAAAGCTTTCCATTCAAATGACAGTCTTTCAGACCTGTAGATATTTAGGGCCAAATACTTGATCTGTGTAGACTGAAAAATCAATGGGTTTCAGCAGACTGCAGAGATGAAAGTCTATATCTAAATGTAACATTCCATAAATGAATTGCACATGAACAAGATACATGTCAATTAAAAGCTCAACAAAACTGCAAAACCTGTAAAATCCTGCCCAAAATATTAGAATCAGCCATAAAAAGTAGATTAATTACAACAAAGTTGGATGATGCTAGGTCTTACCTGGATTAATGTGCACAACAGAGTATGCTTATTATCAGCTTTTAATGTCACTCTTCACTTATAATTACTTATTTTTAAAGTCTCAGTTTTTTCAGTAGATCCATATTCATTTGCTAACCAATGATAGTTCCACGCCTTCACTGTTTGTCCCTCCTTGTGTTTGAAGAATGCACAATACGCCGTAATATGTAAAATTTGCTATTTCTCTTTAACATATAGGAAAATAAAAAACCCATATCACTGCAGTTCAAAACACATGTTTAATCATGGAAACATAGGCTATTCTCTGCTGTGATACCCACTAGCAGCAAAACAAATTAAATGCATCGCTCTGTTGCACTGTGCCACTACCTAGTATCACATCACAACCTTCATGTTATGTTTTCTATATGATACCTTATCACATCATTGAGATACAAGTATTTGCAGCACTCTCTAAATTGTAAATGTAATCAGTATCTTTGAAGAATTGCAGTACTGTAGCAGTCTTTGCAAACATAGAGTATTTGTTTTGCATTGATGTTTGTTGCAAGGCAGTTCATCGTAAATTTCCCTCTGAGAATACCATCATATTGAAGCAAAACAAACTTAGAGTTTGATGGGATGTTTAAATTTCAATAGTAGAAAATGGAATTGTTAGTATATAGTTGACCAATAATCTGGATTGATAAGGAAAAGGCCAGAACATGCTCCAGACTTGAATAAAATTGGTGTAAGACCCATTGAACTCCTTGTGCAAAATGATATGGTAAAATGGCAATTTAGAGAATGGTTTAGAGGCTGAGATGCTTTAAAATTCATAGGCAGATGCATCAGATATACTGTCTAATTCAATCACATCACAGACGAGAAATCGAAGCATTAGATTACATAACAGAAGAGAAATCTAAACATGAAAAGGTACTGTCATCTTGGTAAAACAATTGAAATATAATTTTACCAGGCATTAGCAAGCAGAGTGGTGCAATGACATGGGGCTCGAATTTAGCAGGCCTGCGGGTTCCCAGCGGGTGGTCCTCCGGGAGCGTGGAAAACGCGGACGGCTAATCGTGTGCGTCCCCCACGCGATCGCGGGATAATTGAACTGATTAAGCCCTGCTTCCGGGTTCTGCGCTCCCCAGCTGCGTGCCGGCCGGCTGCGCATGCGCAGTACCGTCGACGCGATGTAGGAGCTCCAGTTAAAGGGGCAGTCTCCCAAAGCCCCTCCTGCTACAAGCAAGCGGTTTGGGACGATGGCTCAGCAAAGGGGAAAGGCTGCGCCCCGTTTTTCAGACCTGGCACTGCAGCTGATGCTGGAGGGCGTGAGGAGGAGGAGGGAAACACTCTTCCCAGAAGATGGACGCAAGTTCCCTGCCGCCGCAACCAGGAAGGCATGGGCAGAGGTGGCGGCGGAGGTGAGCAGCAGGGGCAACACCCCAAGGACTTGGGAGCAGTGCCGCAAGCGCTTCAATGACCTGACTAGGTCTGGCAAGGTGAGTACACCAACGCACCCTCCCACATCCCGTCCCCACCATCACGCCAAACAGATCACAACCCCCTCCTGCACAGCCACCACTGCGCTCCATCAGCAATCCTCACAGCCACTCATTCACCATCCTCGCCGTGCACGCAAGTACCCACCGTCCCTGACCCCACCCAAACACTACCACACACCCCAATCCCCATGCAATGGGATGGGCACGTGGCCCACGCTTCCTCCCATCCATCCGCGCCACGCTCAACCCAACCACACCGATGCTCGATGCGTCTCACGATGCAATACGCACCCACTCACACATCTGTGTTTTGCCTTCACAGGAGAAGAGAAGCAAGAACAATAGGGAAAGGGCACGCACCGGAGGTGGGCCGCCGCAAGTGGTGGAGCTCACCGACGCAGAGGTGGAGGCGCTCGACCTCGCCCGCACGCGACATTGCCTGTCGGTGGGCGATGGCGAGTGTGTCGCTGCCGAAACGGCCGGTAAGGGAAAGCTGACACTCAACACCCATGATCGCGAGTTACCGTCTCATCACCTGCCATCAGGCGCACTGTCAGGTTGGTCCACATGCCTCAAAGTGCCCTCTGTTCTCTTGCAGGTCCGTCTTTGGGTGAAGCGATCGTGGAGGGCGATTCCTCAGAGGACATGGCGGTCTCTGAGGGTGCATCGTCACATCAGAGCCAACCATCCACCAGCGCAGAGACACGCACCTCGGTGGGTCCCCCTCGCCAACTAGTTGGGGTAGCACTTGGTGAGTCACCGCACACGAGTGAGCATGAGCAGACCCTGGTGGCAGGGGCAGCCGCGGAGGGTCCGCGACGGAGGGAGCACTCATCTCCAGGCTCTGCTCAGCCGGACCCAGATGCTGAACCCAGGGGGCCACCAGTGAAAAGGAGAGTCGTCGAGGGCCACCAGCTAATTGCTGAGGTACTGGCAGAGGTGCCGTGCGCATTGTCCACAATAGCGCAGGCGATGGAGGAGTCCAACTCCTGCATGTGGGCATTGGTGGCGCAGGCACAGGAGGGTACCGGCGACACAGTGTCGCAGGTAGGTGCGGGACTGTCTGCGGTGGAGGACAGGCTGGCCTCCCTCGAGCGTCACGCACAGCTCCAGATCGAGTCCATGCAGGCCCTGACAACGTCTGTACGGATTCAGGGTGAGCAACATTCCGACGCCATCAACAGGCTGAGGGATACACTAGGGGTGGCCTTGCAAGGCCTCACACATGCCATCCAAACTGCCGTCCAGCAGGGTGGAAGGGGTGATGTGGGCCGAGGCCAAGAGAGGGATGATGGTGACCGGGGACATGGAAGCGGGGACGCCTCTCAAGGCGCCCCCACGTCCCACCCGTCGCCCACCTCTCAACCAGTACCCGCAATGGTGCCTCCTCTCCAGGTGGCCGAGTCTGCCCCTGCCCCGGTGCAGGAAGAGCAGTCTGTGGAGGTGCCGTCACGGGCACCGAAACCCAGGGGCCGTCCGCCAAAAGCATCTATCCGGTCAAGGCAAGAAGACGAGCAACCTGCCACTACCTCTGCTGGAGCCACAGGGGTAGCACCACGTAGGGGTTCCCGGAAAAGAATTGCAAAGGCCTTATAATCACAAAGGGAATACACCAGGGTGTTTATTAATTTGTACTTTTTTTCTTATGTAATGTCACATTCGAGATATTAAATTATCTATTCTCACCACTCCTGCCACCTCTCGTCCATTCTTCTGCGGCTTGTGCAATAGTTGCGTTCCGTGGAGGCCATCATGACGGCGAACACCTGCTGCCACCCATTGGGCACACTGCTGTGGGTGCAGGATTACTGGCAGAACTCTTCAGTGGAGGGGGCTGGTATGGCCGCTCGCATGTGCAGGTGAGGAGATGCGAGCGCCTCGCAGTGTCTGACTCTAGGAGAACCGTTGACGTATGAGTGCCTCCCTGGCCCGGCGACCATCCCGGTGAGTCGTGGCTCGGCGCATGGGTCGTCCAACATCCTCTGGCGCGTCCGCCTCCTCCTCCTCGCCCTCGCCTTCCTCAATGTGGGTGGCGGGTGTGGATGGGGCCTCCTCCAGCGGCACCCCCCTCTGTTGGGCCATGTTGTGCAGGGCGCAGCAGACAACTATGATTCGTCCCACTCTGAATGGTGTGTATTGGAGCGCTCCCCCAGAACGATCAAGGCACCTGAAGCGCATCTTGAGAAGCCCTATGGTCTGCTCAATTGTAGACCTGGTAGCAGTGTGGCTGTCATTGTACCGACGCTCCGGCTCGGTGATGGGGTTCCTCAGAGGTGTCATGAGCCACGTGTGTAGGGGATACCCCTTGTCGCCGAGGAGCCAGCCGTTGCCGGCGTTGGGTGCCTGCAGGATGGGCGGGACGGCGGACTCCCTGAGGACGAAGGCATCGTGGCAGCTGCCGGGGTATCTGGCGCACACGTGTAGGAATCTCTGGCGGTGGTCACAGATGAGCTGGGCGTTCATGGAGTGATACCCCTTCCTGTTGATGAACAGCCCTGGCTCATGCGGAGGTGCCCGTATTGCGATGTGGGTGCAGTCGATTACACCCTGCACCCGTGGGAAGCCGGCCATGGCATGGAATCCAACCGCCCTCTCCATCTGGCTGCGCTCGTCCATGGCGAAGTTGATGTAGTGGGAGGCCCTGTGGAACAACCCATCGGTGACCTGCCTTATGCACTTGTGTGCAGAGGACTGACAGACCCCGGTGATGTCCCCGGTGGCACCCTGGAAGGAACCGGATGCGAAGAAGTTGAGGGCAGTGGTGACTTTGACGGCGACAGGTAGGAAGATGCTGCTTGGTCCATCAGGGAGCAGCTCGTCGTTAAGGAGGCTGCAGATGTCGGCGACTACCTGGCGATTGACTCTGAGCCTCCGTATGCACTGCTCCTCGGAGAGGTCCATGAAGCTGAGCCTCGCTCCGTACACCCTGTGCGGAGGGTAGTGCCTCCTGCGACGCATCTCTCTCTGCGGTTGCCCTCCCCCCTGCTGTGCAGGTGGGTGTGCCGCAGCACCGTGTTGGGGGGCCCCACGTCTCCGAGGCGGACGGCGTGGACTGCGAGGCTGCTGGGGCTGGTCATCCTGTTCGTCCTCCGACGATGTCAACGCACCACCCATCTGGCAGGTGTTGGTCTGAGGGGTTGTGCAGGGTAGGTGGGTGGGTCCTCGGACTGGGGCTGCGGTTTCGTGTCGGTCTGTCCTCTGGCTTGGCGGGGGGTGGTGGAGGGCAGGGGTTGCCCTATGTGATGCGGTAGCCTCCTGCGTGAGTGAGGGCTCTCCCCCGTGGAGCGCACCTTGGCACCTGCCATAGGCTGCTGGCTGCAACACGCCTGGTTTGAAAGGTACTGTTTCCCCCAGTGTATGAAACTCACTGCCTTGAACCTAAAATCCCACACTTCCTCTTTTGACAGCTGCTTCAGCTCATTAACTGACCACAACGAGCAAGTTAAGTACTCTCAAGTGGAACCCCGCTGGCTTTAATTGCCTGCGGGATTCCCACCAGCGGGGCTTGCGCGCGCAGCCCCGCACGTCAGCGCGGTACCCGGAAGTGGCCGGGATTTCGTCGCGATCCGGTCACGTGACCGGATATCGGGATTTTCGGGGCCACCCCGCTGGGAACCCGCCGGAAACGCGATCGCAAAATCGAGCCCATGATGTTGACTTGATGACATCAATGCTGTTGCATTTCGATAAAGGAAAACTGAACCCCAAAATAAAAGGTTTTCGGTCAACCATTCCCATGGACATTTTCCCCAGTATAGCAGAGTCAGCTGATGATGTCATCAGGACAGCTACTCTTCGTCCCTCCCTAAAATACTACATTACTCAGAATAGGTAACTTGGCTATGAAAGGTGAGGATCGCTGTGATTTTGTTTGCTGTGTGTGGTAAGGCAGCTGCTCTGAATAAATCTACTGTGCCACCAAAGACACCTCTGGAAAGGTTTAGTATTTTGTATAAAAACAGAAAATGCTGGAAATACTCAGCAGGTCAGGCAGCATCTGTGGGGGGAGAAACTGAGTTAATGTTTCAGGTTCATGACCTTTCATCAGAACTAAAAGAAGTTAGAGATTAAACCGTTTTTAAGCAAGTACAGAGCCAGGAAAGGGAGATGAGGAAAGAACAAAAGGGAAGGTCTCTGATAGGGTGGAGGGCGGGAGTGATTATATGACAAAAGGGATGTTGGTGCAAAGCAAAAGGGGGTGGTAATGGGACAAGTAAAGAAACAAAAGATGGGTCTAGAGGAACTGTAAATGGCAACAGCGGAACCATTACCAGCTCCTGTTGTCCGAAAAAATGGGAGCAGTAGTTATGATATGAAGTTGTTGAAATCAATGTTTTAAAGTGCCTAATCGGAAGATGAGGTGCTGTTCCTCGAGCTTCTGTTGAGCTTCATTGGAACAGTGGAAGAGGCTGACGACAGAGAGGTCAGAGTGGGAGTGGAACGGAGAATTGAAATGGCAAGCGACCGGAAGCTCAGGGTCATGCTTGTAGACTGAATGGAGGTGTTCAGCAAGGTGATCACCAAATCTGCGTTTAATCTCCCAATGTTGAGCAGACCACATCATGAGCAGCGAATACAGTATACTAAATTGAAAGAAGTACAAATAAATTGCTGTTTCACCTGGAAGGAGTGTTTGGGGCTCTGGACAGTGGGAGGGGAGGAGATGAAAGAGCAGGTGTTGCATCTCCTGTGCTTGCACGGGAAGGTGCTGTGGGTAGGAGAGTGGGTGTTGGGGTGATGGGAGAGTGGACCAGGATGTCACGGAAGGAACAGACCCTATGGAATGCTGAAAGGAGAGGGGAGGAGAAGATATGTTTAGTGGTGGCATAGCACTGGAGGTGGCAGAAATGGCGATGATCCGTTGAATGTGGTGGCTAGTTGGGTGGAAGGTGAGGATAAGGGGGACCCTATCATGGTTCTGGGAGGAAAGGGAATGAAGGGAGGGCAGAAGTGTGGGAAATGGGACAGGCACAGTCAAGCGCCCTGTCAACCATATTGGAGGGGAATCCTTGGTTGAGGAAAAAGGAAGACATATCAGAAGCACTGGTGTGGAAGTTGGCATCGTCAGAACAAATGCGACGGAGACAGAGAAACTAGGAGAATGGAATAGAGTCCTTACAGGAAGCAAGGTGGGAGAAAGTGTAATCAAGGTAGTTGTGGGAGTTGGTGGGCTTATGGTAGATATTGGTGGATAGCCAATCCCCCAGCTCCTCTAGACCCATCTTTTGTTTCTTGGCCCATTACCATCCCCTTTTGCCTTGCACCATTATTCCTTTTGTCATTTAATCATTCCTACCCTCCACTCTATTTCACACCTACCCCTTTGTTCTTTCCACTGCCCCCCCCCACCCCCAACCTCTTTCCCGGCTTGCTTAAAAACTGTTTAATCTTTAACGTCTTCCAGTTCTGACGAAAGGTCATAGACCTGAAACATTAACTCTCTTTCTCTTTCCACAGATGCTGCCTGACCTACTGAGTATTTCCAGCGTTTTATGTTTTTATTTCAGATTTCCAACATCCACAGTATTTTGCTTTTGTTTTAGTATTTGGTAAATGGATGATAATAACTTAGGTATCTGGTAAACATCATTTGACATGGGCTTTTACAAATTTACTGTTTTCTTTTGAATAAGCTCAAGTTTCCAGTCATAGTATCTACAGTTCACAGGTAACTTCATGGTTCTTGTAAATTGTGTTTAGGTGCTGAGTTATTCTTACAGCTAGTTTGTGCAAATTGATTTCCAGCAACTTTAACATACTTCAAATCATTAAAATTTGTTGATCTTATTTCACAACTTGTTCTTCTATGTAACAAAACAAGCTCTGCCACGGTCTCTTCACTTTTAAGAGAGTTTTATAATAAAATTTAAATAGCACATTGTCACGTCAAAAAGTGTTACAGTACCGCATGTAACGGAATACTTTTTGAAGTACGGTGGTACAAACATGGCAGGAATTCTTCAGCAGTCCCTCTAACATTAATTAGGTTAATTATCAGTTAATTTTTTTTGGCAATACTGATTGAGCCAGGACATCGAGCGAAGGTGCCTAATCTTCTTCAATACCTGAAACCACCAGAAAAGGCAGCCGTGACATTGATTTTAGCAGGAGTAATTTTCTGACTTCTTGCTTCCAACAGGGAGCCTAACTTATTGTGAGCATATATTGGAAATTTGGCTGTGCGCTGTCACTGATTTTCCAAACACTAATTTAATTGGTCAGATAATCATTTGCAGTATGGGCCTAAATTTCCGATATCTGCAACTGGCAGGTGAGGCTCTCTGTCAGGAGCATGAAGTTGGAAAATTACACTCTAATCACCATTCCAAGAATGGTGCCTGCAACATGCAGCACCCCCTCAGTACTGCACCAAAGTGTCAGTCTAGATTATGAGGTCAAATTTGATTATAGAACTCACTCACAATCTTCTGACCCAGAAGCAACTGAGCTAAACTTTTATGATGTTAATGAACGCTTTGTAAAACACTAAAAAAGGTATACTTTCGACATTCCAAAATATTCTGGATACTCTCATGCCTTCTGGTGGGAACAAAATGCCAATTTCCAGATTATGAAACTCCTCTCAACTAAAGCCACTTAGAAGTCTGATGTAGTTCTTTCCAAAGGAGGTTGTTGCTTTAAGAGACTTGCCCCTCTAAGCATTCTGACTTTGCAGCAATATCTACACCAGTGGAGGAATAGAGTCAACAAGCTAGTCAGACTTATTTTCAATGACACCGCGCAACAATCGCCAAACAGGAGGGTTCCCTCCCAGTCGGGGAACACTTCAGCAGTCAAGGACATTCAGCCACCGACCTTCGGGTAAGCATACTCCAAGGCGGCCTTCGAGACACACGACAACGCAAAATCGTCGAGCAGAAATTGATTGCCAAGTTCCGCACCCATGAGGACGGCCTCAACCGGGATCTTGGGTTCATGTCACGCTACACGTTACCCCACCAGCGAACAAATGTTATCTGTTTTTAATATAACGGGTCAGTTGCTGTCTTTTCTATGTTTCTACCTCTCTATCTCTGTTTTTTTTTGTTTGTTGTTTTTTTTTGGTGATTTGTATATTCTGTGAGACCTGGCAGGTAACACCTGTCTGTCTGCACACTGATTGCCTTGGCAACGGGCAGTTGAAAAAACTGTCTGTACTCACCAAGCATTGTTCTGTGAATTATAAATGCGACTTCATTTCAAGGATTTCATTTCCACATCGTTCACCTGAGGAAGGAGGTAGCCTCCGAAATCTTGTGAATTTAAAATAAAAATGCTGGACTATAACTTGGTGTTGTAAAATTGTTTATAATTTAAAATCAACAAACCTTTTTAGAATTGACTTCGAAAAGCTTCAGGGCCATTTTAATCTTTAAGCATAAATACAAATTGTAATCACTTTAAGAATGCAAGTCTTGGATAATATACTGACAATATTCAATCTGAAATAGAAATAAATCACAAAAGCTTCATAACAGTCCCTTAGGACTTATTCCAGTGAATTCATGTAATTAGTCTTATTCCATGTTGAAATAGTCTCTGGCTCTGATAACAGGATTACTAACTTTTTAATATGCCATAGGCATCAGTTTGTGTGGTTCTATAATGGAGGTCTGTAGCATAGTACGCAAAGTTCTCTCCCGCATCTCAAAATTGCAACCCCAAACAATCCCATTGAATGAGGCAGACTCCAGCATACATTTTTCAGGAATTATTCCTACTGAGATCAAGGACAAGTCAGGAAAGCATTCCTCGGACAGCTGGCTGGGAATTCTCTTACTCCGTGCCTTTTAACCCCTAAAATGCAGCAGATAGATTACTGTCATCAGCTTTGATGTGTAGTCCCAGCACTCAAGTTGCCATTTTGCTGTCTGGGACATCTGAGGATATAAGAAGGATAAGTCAATTTGTCACCTTTCCTTTAATTAAAATTGCTAATGTCTGGTAAATAATACTGTGACAAACAACAACTCTACCACAGTAAATGAAGGGCATAGCTGCGTTACAGTTTTTGAAATACACGTCTCATAACTACAGTAGTGCCAAGTATCATGTGGATTACAATAAACTACATATGCTTCAACATCGCAAGGTCCGACTAGTCCAAACAAATTTTAACAATCTGAGCCTGAAATGGGTGCGGGAACCTCATTTCGGTATTAAAATGATGCCTACACTCATTTCAGGTGTCCACCGGAGCCACCTAAAAAAAAAGGCCCCAACCAATTTAACAGTGGCCTGAACACCCTCTTGGGCGCGCGCTTCTGAACGGCTAAACTAGTTATCATTATGCCCGTTTTAGGCCCATAAAATGGGTGCAATGATGTTGAATTTAGACCCTATTAATGTGTCTTAAATTTACAAGGAATCACCTCCTGTTTCATGTACCACATCAATCCCGCCACTGAGTGGCATTGTATTTCTAAACCAATATATGAGGCAGCAACAAGACCGCCATTAAATATTAACATTGTTCGGAATTTGAGCTGCGTGTTGTATCCGGGGACCAACCAAAAAGAAAATCTGTCTTTAAAAACGACATCCTCAGAAATCAACTAATAGATTCCAGGTTTGTGCAAACTTGTTTTTGCCCGGACTGTTTACGACTGGTTCAAACATATGCTGGATGGGGTAGATTTTTTTTTTGTTTCACTCTCAGCAATACGATGAACTTATTCAATTGTAAACAATTTTACAACACCAAGTTATAGTCCAGCAATTTTATTTTAAATTCACAAGCTTTCGGTAAATGTTCAGGAGCTCCTCGAAGCCTACGCATTTATACATTTAGAACAATACATGGTGTTTACAGAATGCCCCTGCAACTGCCCGTTGCCAAGGCAATCACCGTGTTCAGACAGAGAGGTGTCACCTGCAGAACCCCCGAATACACATTCAAAACAGATCTACACTTTTAACACAGTTATGAGACCTACAGAAAAGATGGCAAACAAAAATTTACTATTTATAAACATTACTGCTCTGAAGTTTAATTCTTCTGACATTTCTGCATTTTTTTTCATGCAATTACCTAGCTGTAGAATCACAGCTTCAGGTAAGTTCCAACAGGCTTGGTGAATGTTGGTTGCAAACTTGAGTTTTAAATAAAGATCCCTTCTGAAGGATGGGTAATTGATTTCTTAAAGATTGTATCAAAACAGATGAATTTCCATGTTCAAATATGGTGGCCTATAAGGTCACATTATAGTCTTTTTTATATGATCTTTCCAATTGAATTAAGTGTAAATAATGCAACCTACTGTATCATACAAACCATAAACAGTCACTGGTGAGAGATGTTATCAATATAAAACAATTCCTCTCCCACTGTCTGATTCTCTCTCGGTATGGCTGTGTTCTATTCCAAAAGTGACCCAATGATCGAAGTAGAAAGCAGTATCAATATATAGTAAATCATTTGCATATTTTTCTTTTTAAAAATCTATCAATACAAGAGTATGGGCGCTGACTTCAACCTGTGCCCAAGTTTGGCCTCTATAATAGGTTTTGATAATGATACCAGTGGTCAGCTTTTTGGTGAGATGGCAAGCTGCCGTCAGAATATTTTGAAGAATGTAGAAGATACATATTTCCTTGAGGCTCAGCCTTTTAATGCAATGAATAACTTAGCTGTACAAACCAGAAAGTTCAGAATTTGCTTATCTCAGCTGGGAAAGTGGTAGGGCTACTACAATTGGTCTCAGCACCCCAGTATTATGGAGGGGAAAATTGGTCAGGTTTCCCATTCCTGATCTCTATTCGGCAACTCTTGCTGGAAATACATGTGTGTGGACATTAGGATAGGATTGAACTCGGCTGAATGAGTCATGAAGAATGGCCACAGGCAAAGTAATCCAAACAGCATCTGTGGAATCATAAAGAAAGAAGAAAGACTTATATAGTGCCATTCACAACCTCAGGACGTCCCAAAGCACTTTACAGCCCATGAAGTAATTTTGAAATGTAGTCACTGTTGTAATGTAGGAAAGGTGACAGCCAACTTGCACACAGCATGGCCCCACAAACAGCAATGTGATAATGACCATGACCAAATAATCTGTTTTAGTGAAGTTGGTTGAGGGATAAATATTGGCCAGGACACCAGGGAGAACTCCATTGCTCTTCTTCATTGGAGAGGGTGCAGAGGAGATTCACCAGGATGTTACCAGGGCTGGAGCGCTTCAGCTATGAAGAGAGACTGGGAAGATTGGGTTTGTTTTCCTTGGAGCAGAGGAGGCTGAGGGGGGACATGATTGAGGTGTACAAAATTATGAGGGGCACAGATAGGATGGATACTAAGGAGCTTTTTCCCTTCGTTGAGGGTTCTATAACAAGGGGACATAGATTCAAGGTAAAAGGCGAGAGGTTTAGAGGGGATTTGAGAAAGAACTTTTTCACCCAGAGGGTGGTTGGAGTCTGGAACTCACTGCCTGAAAGGGTTGTGGAGGCAGGAACCCTCACAACATTCAAGAAGCATTTGGATGAGCACTTGAAATGCCATAGCATACAAGGCTACGGACCAAATGCTGGAATATGGGATTAGAGTAGACAGGGCTGATGGCCGGCGCGGACACGATGGGCCGAAGGGCCTCTATCCGTGCTGTATAACTCTATGACTCTATGACTCAATTAGTGCCATGGGATCTTTTACGTCCACCTGTGAGGGCAGATGGGGCCTCAGTTTAACATCTCATCAGAAAGACAGCATTTCCGACAGTGCAGCACTCCTTCAGTACTGCACTGGGAGTGTCAGCTTGGATTTTGTGCTCAAGTCCCTGGAGTGGAACTTGAACTCATAACCTCTGACTCAGTGGCAAGATTGCTGCCACTGAGCCACAGCTGTCTCACTAATAGCTCTGATAGTGATTGAACAGTTTCTTTCCATTGTTCTTCCATAACTTACTTGACTGGTTTCTATATTATTCAAGTTTCATTCTTTACTACAGACACTGAATAGCTACCCCTGCCTCACACAGCAAATTTTCCATCTTTAGTTCTTGTTTTCCCTCAGGTCTTCCCTCAGAGACTAGCCTTTATTCCTATTTAGATCAGTTACATTTTCCCATGTTCCACATGTTATTTTTTGTGATTATTTCTTGTTATCAATAAAATGGAAAAGATATGAACTCTTTGGCTTTAACACTGAAGAACAATAGAAAAGTCCTGATAAGAAACATTACTCATAGCATAATGTACTGAATGCACATAAATATAAATTTACTTGTGTAATTAACATTTCCTCAAGAGTTAAAGATAGCAACAGTGTGATAAGAGACTAGTACAATACTGTTGAAGTCTTTCATCACTGAATTCTCTCAGGGATAATATTGTTAAATAATTTTTAAGTGTTAAACCAATAAAAAAAATTCAACAGCCATGTCCATCAGTGCAAGATTATAATTGAGACTTCATGGCAGCAAATAAATTTAAAGACATTGTTTAAATCTGGTGAGTTATTAAATAATAGATATGGAATATGCTACATTAAATTAAGGCTCATTTCAAATTCTGTGACGTTGAAGAAAAGGCGTGTACTGGTACATTATATCACTGCACTTCAAGTAAAGCCACTGGAATTCTACGGTAGAAATTCTGCAAACAGGTTTATAAATTCAAAAGAAACTCCCCCAACAATTTTACATGAATTTTACTTTGTGCTGATTTGGGTTAAACAAATGTTTGTGAAGAGCAGAAAAGAGAGATTTGAACTTATTTTACTACTTAACTTTTATTCTTTCCACTGCTGCAGGTAAAAACCCAATTGCATTCCTTCACTGTTTCATCTTTTAATGGTAGTAGTTTTGCAGCATATGCAAACACTATTTGTATGCCTTGCAGTCTACAAAACAGGGTTGCTTGCTATTTTGCCTGCTGCACACTACACCCTACACCCTTTAAGCTTATGAGAACTATCACCATTTTGTTGTGCATGTTGATGGAAGTTTATAAGAATATGGCAATTTATCAGGAAAACCTTAAACTTCAACAACTATGGAATTACAGAATTTCAGAGGTCCAAGTGAAGTTTCAGTTTGTACAGACTAAGTCATTGCATACTTTCCTTTAGCCTAGGATTTTACTTCTGGTTCCTAAGAATCTTTACAACATTTCATGGACTCTGCCAGCACAACATTAGCCTTTTCATCATGGGGCTGTTCTTTTCTTAGTCTCTGTTTGTTTTTAAAAGCTTTTCTTGACATTTTCCCTGTTGCACACATGCACAAACAGTACTGCACATGTATGATAACTTAAGGTAAGTATGGACCAAAAAGAGGCCAGATGGTACATCAAGCCTATTCTACCTAATTCCTTCAATCGCCTAAGGAAAAGTTCTGCAGAGTTTCTCTCTTCTCTCCAACGTTCCTAGATAATTATCGAGTCCTATACCCTATATTACAGTTTAAAGTTTAATTTTAATGGATGGAAAATCCTGTGGTGTGTATCAACTTTTGTGCCTGAATTTCCAACATGCAGTCCCGGTTCATGAAGCTTCACCCTTATAAACCAATAAAAAGCCTTTATATACCTTTGACCAGCTGCCTTCCTGGGCATGACATTTCCATGGTCCCAACAGATCAGGAACGATCATGTTCCATGTAGCATTCAATCATCTCTGTAACCTTTAGTCCTATTTCTAACTGGATAATGATCCATTTCTAGTATGAATCATAACAGTATTAACTACTTTAGCTTATTTGTTTCATATTGTGGCTGGGATGTCAATTCAGCTTGGTTGAAGAAAAGTCACACATAATCACATAGAAGAGCTACACGTTTGCACAAAACATGAGTGATAGCACATTACCTTGAACATAGTCCAACGAGCGTATGTGAAAATAAGGGCCTCATACCATTAAATTTGGTTAAGCATATCAATGAGCAGTCCATTGGTGTGTACAATTTTGACAAATGAAAATGTCAATGATGCAATACAATATCCATGAGCCCAAATCTGTGAAAAACATCTCATCATCTTTCTGATCTAAAATTTATTAAAGCCATCACTTTGCAGGCCATGGTTCCATTTTTCACCACCTAACATTTGTTGTAATGATATTCCACGATACAGTACATACCAGTTAATGGGCACTCTGCTATTGGAAACATTTATTCAGGCACTGACTCATTTCCCATGCATTCGACAGTCTTTGTCAAGTAGGAACATTTGGGTAAAGGGAATGTTTTACTCGCCATAAGGTTGTTCCCATTGAGAGGAGTCTACTGTGTAAAAAGTGACTAGAATGATATCAAAAATAAATATGTCTGATTATTATTATTTTAAGGTGAATTATTACAGAAATTCTTCTACAATACATAACATTCCAAAGTAATGTTTTAACAAAAAGGCAAAGTTGATGTAAATGAATGTTGTATAGACTAGGTTTTGTTTACAATGATTTTAAATGCCGTTCCACTTACCCAACAAAATAAGTGCTGCCTCTTTAAATTCCACACTCCCACCTCCCTTATAGGCACATCAGAACAAAACAGGAAAGTAAAGTAACTACTACAGTCATATCAGTTTGTACTGAATTCAAACCACTTTAATATTTTTTTTTCAAATCCGGTTAATGAATTCCATTTTCTGCTCTGCATGTTATTCTTGGCACATGCTCCCCTAATGTATGTTACTTTAGACTAGTGTTTTTTTCTATGCTCGTTCCATATTTTATGTTTGAAATAGAGCCAGATGTTCGTCTATGAGTACTGTGTTGAAAATGCAGGCCAGCTGGTGCAGGAATCCTGACCTCATTCCAAGACGGTTTTAACTGTGGTATTTTAGACAAAACCGATAAGTTGCCACTTAAAACAGAACTTGCAGATACATGTACAAGGATTTAAATACCATACTTTCATTTCACATTCAGTTATTTTAAAAATGTTTAAACACTGTGTAACCCTATAATGCCCTCTCACACCACAAGCTCTGGCTCCATTGTTAACAGGGAAACCACATAAAACTCATATGGCACTTCCCATAGGACAGTACTAGAGAGAGGATCTGAGTTTATAGTGCTTTATGTTACGTCGTAATTTACAGAGAATTACATAGAATTTACAGCACAGAAACAAGCCATTCGGCCCAATCGATCCATGCCGGTGTTTATGCTCCACATGAGCCTCCTCCCACCCTTTTTCATGTAACCTTCTAATCCTTTCTGCCCCATGTGCTTATCTAGCTTTCCCTTAACTGCATCTATGCTATTCGCCTCAACTACTCCTTGTTGTAGTGAGATCCAATTTATCATTTACCCAGGCCATTCTGTCCCATTGTGCCTTGTTGATGTATCCATAGAAGCTCCCTTAGACTTTACCAGCAGTGCCAGTAAATTATCCAGGCAGAAAATTGCATTTTAGGCAGAAATTTCAGTTTTGGTTTATTTTCCGGCAGTTCATATCTTCCACCCCATGTGAAATCAAGTGAAAGTTTTTTCCACAAAGTCTACTATTTAGTCCACCTAATAGAGAAAAAAAAAGAACTTGTTTCTATATAACACTTTATCAGATCCTTAGCATGAAGAGCGCAGTCATTGCCGGCATTCCTTCAGGCCCCCTGGAGTATGAGGACCAGGAGCTTAACTCCAGCTCGAGACCAGCAGGAATGACGTGGTGGCTGACGGGTGGGAGTGGAAAATCAAGCGGGTGGGGGGGAGGAGGTGTCAAGCTGCTGCCAGGGACCCACGGAAACGGCCTGCAACAAGACAAGTGAGGAATGGGGGCGGGGGTGGGTGGAATCAAGGGGAAGCCTAAGATACCCTTGTGGGGCCAAGAGGTACACTCCTCCTAACCCACAAAGATTCCACATAAAAGTAACTTTTTCCAACTAATCGTTGCCTCTTTTAGCCACTCAGCAGACTGCCGTCCTGGTTGAGATGTTGGGGTTGGCCCTGTGCAGGCCTCCCGAAGGCGCAAGTTAAAATGCCGTGCCGGTGCCTATGACATTCAGTGTAAAGAAGGCCCCCCCCCGGCCTGGCAGCCCTCCTTTGCTCATTCTCAGGTACGGTACGGCATGAGAATGGGGGAGGGTGGTGTGTTGTGGGCAGGCGAGAACATCTCGGGAACACGATGTGACACCCCCCCCCAACTATCTTAACCCCCTTCCTGCTGAGTGGGGGATTAAAACCTATCAAAGTCATTCTGGTAAATTGTGGGCTAGCATTAGAAAAAATACCATGAAAGCTGTCGGACAATTGTAAAATCATAACTGCTTCACTAATGTCCTCCAAGGAAGGGAACTTGCACCCCATCTGGTCTGGCTTATGAATGGCTCCAGTCCCACACCATGTGGTGGACCCTTAATGTTCTTAGGGCAACTAAGGCTGCGCAATAAATGCTGCCTTGGTGTTCCACACTTCTGAAGAATTAATAAATAAAAAAGTTTGTAAAAATGAACAGGGATGCAGCTTGGTAGTTTATTTCCTGCCCCAGTTCTGTTGCAAGAGGGTTGGGAAATTCCAGCCATGAACTTTAAATCAAATAAAATATCAAATACACCATCTAAAAGGAAGGTTAGACATTTCTCTAAAATATAATGACATATTCCATTGTCTGATTCTGACAAAGTGACACTCTAGATAAGATTGATAACCTTGATACTTGTTGGTTACAGTCATTTCAGTTGAAAATACATGGGCATTGTATCTGTGAATGAGACATATTTATTATCCCTGTGGATATACAATTGCCAATTTGGCAACACACAAGACATATAGCCGCTTATAACTGAGGCCAGATCCCATACTGGACAGCACTTGAGAGTTCAGAAACCTTCCCTTTATTACAATACAACTTATGAGTTTGGAATCTGAAATCTGAAATGGATTTCGAGGATATTTGCACACACATTGCATCCCTCTTCATCACGACCATTATCCAAAAGAGCTTTCTTCTTAGCTGACCAGGCTGTTAGCTCCATTCTGTTTGGTTTGGTTTCATCTTGCGAGATGCAGCCACAAGTATCCTTGTTAAGACATTGTTATCTTTAGGCAAATTCAAGGGCAAAATAGAGGTGAGGCTGAGTTAGGTGTGGATTGTGGTTATGGCTTGAATTCTGTTTGCTTTGCTGCTGACGAAAATTCATTGAAACCATAGTAACTTTAATAATTATTGACTCAGCATCATAAGAAATAAAAGTAAATGGATAAGATGGACTCTTGTTTTGAAAAAATTGGATTTTTGATGTCCAATTTTCACTTTTGAAATTTCAAAATATGTCCAAAACCAGATCTGTGATATATGTCCACCATATTATTACTGTATTTTCAAGACTTTTTGGGATTGTTTCATCCTACCTAATTGTGAGATCAGCAAATGACATGATTTAATAAAATACATAATCAGGGAAAACCGGAGGTACATTGAGTGAAAAAAGGAGAGCAAATAAGCAATTATCACAACTTGCAGCCTTTGTATAGTTTCTTTAATAATCTGCCTGTATAAAACACACACACATATTAGAGCATACGTGCACACACACTACCGATGGCAACCCTATTAGGCACTTAATGAGGTTCAGGTAGGCTATGCATTTCATCTAATGTCAGGCCATAAACTTGACATTTATCCTCCTACTCCTCCATGTCCACTAACTGAATATGGTTCTGAATGACTCATCATGGAAACTTAGGCTAGTAGGCTTTAGGCCTCCTAAGCATTTAAAACAAACAAACCGCGATTGTTCAGCAACATAAATGAATGACACAAAAGAACTCTTACTCATGTTGAGTGGAGAGCTTTGTCGTCTACTTAGAATTCATTTCAAAAAATTGCAAGTGGGATCATAGTGCAATTCTTACCTTTATGCCAGTTTTGCATTGTTAGCTATGTGAACCCATTCTGATTGGGCTTAAGTACCATGGGCAGGGTGGATGTTAAATGAAAATGGCTTCAAAATACTTTTTTCCTTCCTCCTTTTTCATTATGGATATCATTACAGAGTGTTTTTATGTTTTTTTATTTTATTAGGAGGTGAAGATTAGTATTTTTGGTGCTACCTTTTTTATTATAACCCATCAGTAACTATTTATTTTCTATCCCAAAAAAGTATTCCATTGTTGCCTGATAAATCACCAGCAGGCTGACTGACAGAATAGGACTTCAGCGCAACAGGAACAGCTGAGAAAAAGAGGGCACATGAAAAGGCATTTTTTCAAAATCAACTCTCATGGGAGTTCAGGGAACCATAAAGCAACTAGGGGATACAAATTCTGCTTCTAGATGTGCTGGGCATGCTTCAGAAATACAGATTGGGAAATTTTGCACCATCAACCCATGATTTTCTGCGTTTACCCTCAATTGTTATTTAGCCCCCCTACCCCCATTTGGAATGGGTACTTCAGGGAGGCCCAAGGATGTAAAGGTTTTGCTGCTGGGTGGCCATCTCCCTAATATAGAGCCACCCTTTATTAGTTGCCCAGGTTTTTCAACCTTCAATGCCCCAATCCATCAAAGAGACTTAAGTCCCAGCGGCTGCAAAACAAAATGTTAGCAATGTTCAAGCAGCCAGCAGCTATTCACTGTCCACTGGCACATGACAATTCTGGCCCTCTATTCCCCTCCCCCTCCCAACAACAGTGGCGCTCCCAGTGTGCCAGACACTACACACCAGGAGCGACACTAAAATATTTAAATGAACTGACCTCACATTATGGTGTGAGGTCAACTCATTTCAGTGCAGGTGCATCAAATGCTTAGTGACTCCACTGCACAAGGACTGAATTATCGTCTCTCATGTGTTTCTGGAATACATAGGTGATCCCAAAGGGCATTTTGGCCAGAATACATCGTCAACTTAGCAATAAACCTCCTTGATTTTGTACTTAGCTTCTTGTAAACTGATAGTGGTACAACATTAGGAGTCAGGATAGCCGAGTGGTCTAAGGTGCTGTGTTCAGTTCTCCTGGGGGTGTTGGTTTGTAATCCCATTTCTGACATTCATGGTACTAGATACCTTTTGCTTGTGTGGCTGGTCTATGATGCTTAATTAAGGCTCCATTCTCTATGTGGGTGTGGGTTTGAATCCCACCACTGCCAGAATTTGTAGCTGGCATAGGCTTGTTGGGCTAAATGGTCTCCTCCTGTGCTATAACCATTCTATTATTACATTGACCTAAAATAAGCAACTCTATCATTTTCCTAGAGGTCGACTATCCATTTAACATCATCCCCATCTGAATCATATCCATAAAAAAATAATTCTCACTCTCTCGGACTGCTGTTCCACTCAATGAATGTTTTTTTAATCTTCACTTGTCTGACAAGGTGGTTTTGCTTTGGCTTTGCATACTTTATCAAAATGGTTTCATTTTTTACACCTCATACATGTTTGGCTATACACTGGACCTTTTTTCTTCACATGATTTATCATATTGTACTTTTTAAAATTTTTTGACTTGACATTTCTGCTCCACTAACATTGCTTATTGGATCAGTACTTATGCTACATATTGCTGTCTTCTGCTGCTCTGCAAATATCAACTACTTTCTAAAGATCTTTTTTCTCTTAGTAATCTGGCACTGACTTGATCATCCATTATACTGACTACAATTCGGTCTTTAATGAGGCTGTCTATGAGGGATCCATACTCAGAAGAGGTAGCCATTTTATTCAAATCTATTACGTAATGATCAACGCTTTCTCCATTAGCATGGAACTTTGTATTAAACAGCTGTCTTTCATTTGCAATATTCTTCTTGGGTGTGAAATATTCCTCAAACTTATCCATCAGTACCTTCAGCTTCCATTTTTTGTTTCCCTCGCCATATGTAAAAATATTGTGCACCACTATCACTTCTTCACATATCACATGTTGTGAAGTACTAGCCTGCATACAACTCAAAGGTCTGTTTCCATGACATTTCCTTCTAGTCTTAAATTATCTCTAAGCTTTAAATGTTACAGTTCCATTCTGACACCGCTTAATGGTCTGTAACAACAACACTTAGAGCACTGTCTGCAATATAACTGAAGCTTTATTCCAAAATATCACCTCCTTTCAAAGCATGTAGTGTTTCTACATCAGTGTAAATGGAGTTGAGGTACAGATCAGCCATGATCTGGTTGAATGGCGGAACAGGCTCGAGGGGCTGAATGGCTTACTCCTGTTCCCCGTGTTCCATCTCTTAAGGCCAGATAGCTCTATAGAAATTCATGTCCATCATTACAGTTTCTGCAAAGGAACATTTAATTATGTGATTAATTTTTGGGGTTCAGATATGTTTCATAAACCTTGAGAGCAAAACACAAATTAATTTTTGACGTCATCTGAACCCCGCATCAGCCCGATCAGTCCTTACTTTTATTGTCATAAAAAATATATAAAACATAATTCACAATTATTATTTCTTCATTGGTCAGCTGATTAATTTATTCTGTAACAATATTTCCAGAGAACTGCTACAATACCGAGTGGCCTCCACAGAACAAGCTGTCTTGAATAGCTACTCCATGTGGTATCGTTTTAAATTCATTTCTATCAAATAACCTCAAGGTGGCACATGCTTCATACAACAAAAGATCCTATGGAGTGTGTAGGCAGCTGAGTGCCTTGTAGACAACACGATTTTTTGAACAATTTCACTTGCATTTTCAAATTGAATGTATAAAGTCGGATTAGAGTTCAATGTTTGGAGGGAGCACTATACGTGCAATGAAAACGTATTTGTATGGTTTTGTTGTATGAATATATATAAATAATAAAGTTCTTAATAAATATTATGAAAGGAGAGCATTGACTGCTGCTGTTTCATAGTGCCAGGGGCCCGTGACAGTTGTGATATCATGGGGGTGATTTTAAACCCCAAGAACAGGTGGGTTGGGGGCAGGTGGGAGTTGAAAATAGTTGTTTTATTGGGTCACAACCACAACATTTTCGGACTTTGTTTTCACAGTGGGAAGCCTGTACTTTTACCTGCCGACGTTAAACCCGGAAATAAAGCCGGGTTGCGGTCACAAACCAAAAAAACAACTATTTTCAACTCTCACCCGCCCCCAACTCACCCGTTCTTGGGGTTTAAAATCACCTCCCATGTCTCATGGGGCCACTTGTGTCTTACCTATTCACTGTAGCAACTGCACATGTGGGATTGCATTGTGGCCTTACTGTTAGGCATTGCCCGTACTTGGGTTTTTTTTGAAAAAATATTTTTAACAAGATTTAAAACACATCAAATTCCACAAAATGCTGTGTTATTTAGCACTGCATTGGAAATAGCATTATGTTTTTTTTTCACATCAATTGGCTTGATTTCACTTGTGATTCTGGTGCAACCTGAACTGAATGTCAGAGAGCAGGTTATTGGTGAATAGCTGACACCTTGATTGTACAATTGATGAATTCTTCCATCACTTTGCTGCATTTTCCAACTGGATAATAATTGACAGCAGGAAACATGCCGACCTAGAAATGAGCAAAAGCTGATCAACAGCTTTAAAAAAAAAGGTGACACAGTCCCAAAGCTGATAACTCAAGAATGCTCCTGGCATGTGAAAACAAGTAGTTACATGGGCTTTGCAACTTCATCTGTATGTATACCCAACATTCCATCACTTGTACTGGAGAAAAAAAGAGTAACATTAGTACATGGAGGCCTGATGGGGAAATCCAAATGTTGAAGACATAAAATTGGTGCATTTCTGGGCATGCCCTCCCCCACTGAAAATGTTGAATTTTTATATTAAAAGTGATGCATTCTGGTTAATTTTAAATACCTTACTACTTCACAATTATTAGATTTTTAATTTAAAAAAGGAAATAAAAAGTTACAGACAACCAAACCATCACTTACCTCAGTAACTCTCCGGCATTCAACCCCCCTCTGTTCCAGTTCACAGAGACACTGCACTCCAACCAACTTCCTACACAGTAACTTTCACAGAAATATTCCTTCTCTAACCTTCCCCGTTCCTACTGGTACCATTTTCCCTCTCTCTCAACAATTCAACCTGATACTTGCCTTCACCTCCAACCTAATGAGCTGGTACTCTTCCTCCATGAGCTGGTACTCTTCCCTCCTTCCCAGAGTTAATGCTGGCAGTGTATGTCCCGCACCCAGTCCATGATGCCACAATCTCTTCCCATTCCCACACAGTTAATGCTGGCACTCTCCTTCCTCCCCCGCCCCAAAGCATAACACCAAGCCTCTCCTCTTTTCGCCCCAAAGCACCACTCCCTGCTTCTGCCCCCTTTCCTCTTCCCCATATTACTATCCATTATCCTTTTGTCTTCATTGCAATTGATTTCACCTTCATTACCTTCCATTCCCCTCCTTTCTCTGCATTCCACTTTTCCTCCACTTCCACCAGCCCTCCATACCCCTCTTGCCATGCATTTTGGCCCCTCCCTTCCTTGACCCTTCCCTTGTATGCATTCTACTCCATCCCCTCCCCTTTCCATACATTCTGTTCATTGATTTGAGATGAATTTGCCCCTCCCTGCTCCTACCGGACAGGTCCTGCTCAGCCTCTTTGTGCACTTCCATCGCTAATTGCCAGGATTACCACCACCATATTATAGATGGAAATGCCCATTCTTGTCAGAGTACCTTTCTACAGTGCAGAGGTGGCATTCTAGGCCATTAACACTGGGACCAGCGAAGAGGAGGAGCAAGACCTGTCCAGTGCATTAGCTAGTGGACTTGGGAGGAGCAATTGTGCAACTTTGTATCAGGAAACACTAATAGGCTGACCAAGTCCCCAAACGCTGATGTCAGTGTGAAATGTTGATGGTTGACATGTCCAGGGAGCCCTGGCTGATGTTTCCCCTCCCTAACCCAGGGATTCTAGTACCAAATGAAGCACCTCTACTGCCACTTCAGTTGAAATCAGCTAACTCAGCACAGACCAGTGAGCGAACCTGGGAGCTTCCTGATATATTACATTTGCACAGTAAAACGTGATTTTTGAATGATAAATAAACCTTTCGTCTATAGACACGATCATTAAATGAAATTAAGGATGCTCATTTTATTTACTCAGACACACATGCTATGAAAAATGCTTTTGCTGTGGTTTCTTTGCTCTTGTATCTAGAAAATCATTCTAACGGAAATTTCCTTCGGGTGATTCATTTCAAAAATTGAACAGTTTTGTTTTTCAAATTATTATTGAAGGCTGGGACTTGGCTTTTTCAACTCCCATTCAGCCTCCTCCATATTTGTAAAATATTTTCCAACAATAATATAGTTCAGATGACTGCAAAAATGGATCCTCCTGCACATACTGTGCTAACAAAGCATGTCATTCTCCACGTTATGTTTCCTAAATTCTGACTCAGTAGTCCCTCCTGTATATCTCACTGACAGGTTATGATTAGCTTCTTGTAGTCCACATCCTCTCACAGGAAACTTTCGGAAGCCTGGAATGTGAAGGGCAGCTGTCTGCGCTGATTCAGAAGTCATGAGCACTGCATGACTCATTCAAGCACCTAAAAAGAAACTTTATGGATTAAGGAAATACAAACAAAAACAGGACAAACATTGGCTAGGGGAATTTTAATAAAAGCAGGATTGTCAGGCATTTTGTGACTGAATTCCTACATTGTTAAATTGTGGGGCTTTTTATTATTTTTCCTTCCTTAGCAACAATTCAAACAATGGAAAACACATGGTAATACCATGATGCTTTGCTTCTGTGTTAATGTCAGAGATGATTTATTGAACAAAGAAGCTGAAATTTTCTGTGATGCTAAGCAATTTCCCTTTATATATATTTATATGCATGTAGAGGTAACTTCATTTCAGATTCAGATAGGGTACTGTACTGTAGTAACAATGATAAAAGCAAGTTCTACTTAAGAAGCTGTGGCTCAGTGGTAGCACTCTCGCCTCTGTGTCAGAAGGGTGTGAGTTCAAATCTCCTTGCAGAGACTTGAGCACAAAATCTAAGCAGTACAGTGCTGAGGGAGCACCGCACAGTCAGAAGTGCTGTCTTTCGGATGAGATGTCAAACTAAGGTCACGTCGGCTGTCTCAGGTGGTTGGAAAAGATCCCATGGCACTATTTTGAAGAAGAGCAGGGGAGTTCTCCCTGGTGTCCTGACCAATATTTATTCCTCATACAGAAGCACTAAAATAGATTATCTGGACATTATTACATTGCTGTTTGTGGGAGCTTGCTGTGTGCAAATTGGCTGCCGCTCTTCCTACATTACAACAGTGACTACACTTCAAAAGTACTTCATTGGCTGTAAAGGGCTTTGGGATGTCCTGATGTTGTGAAAGGTGCTACGTACGTGCAAGGCTCTTTTTTTTTTATCCGTGTAAACACTCTTCTTCACTCATTTCAATGTGATCAAATTTCTGCCAAGAAAATTACTTGTTCTTAAGCAAGTCAGGATGATGCAACACAAACCAGGAATCATTTGCATGAGCTCTTCTAAGTCAGATTTCTGATTGTGTTGCAATGGTCTTTAAGGGTTTATTTAAAGGATCGGGGGAAATTTGTCACTGATGCGGATGTTTTTTTGGGGCAGAAGATTAGAGCTGGAGGACCAATTACCAAGTGCCCAGGCCGCCTGCCTAAAGCAGGTGTTATGTGCCTTGACTATGCTAATCAGGAGCCTATCACCAGTTTCAGGACCCCGCTGCCAAATTCAGCAAAAACTGGACAGAGTATGTGCCGCACATACTCCGTGCAGCTTTTCCGGGTCTACGGTGGCCTTACCAGCGGTCCTTAAAGAGGCCACTGAAAGCTGTCAACGGAAAGGTAAATAAACGTTTTTTTTTACTTACATTAATGTGGAGCCAGTTAGAGAAGGAGTCGCTCCTAGCCCGGGGTAGCCCCCACTCTGGTTCACCTCCCCCCCCCACCCCCCAACCCACCCCCCAAGACATACCTGTGGACTGGCTGGATTTTCTAGGGCCCCAACTGGTGGGCTACATTGACATCTCGCAGCTTGCCGGTTTTACTTAGATGAGGCCTGAGGCCCAATTTGAGCGAGGCTCATGTTGACATCGTCGGACATGTGTTCCAGACGTACTATTCACTTTGTATTGGTTTCTGGCGCTAGGTCAATTTCTCCCCCATCAACTCCCCGTACCCTCCCATTTTCTCTTTCTTTCTCTCCTCTCCTATAGGCAGTAAATCGTGCTAAGATCCAATTTCAGATTCCTCTGGTACTTTGTTCCAAGTAACCATTCTTCATGTGTGAGCCTAGTGAATGAGTGTTACCAGGCCATTTGATTGTGGAGGGCATCACAGCTGTACCTTAACCTATCCTCACGCAACATTCACACATACATTTTACAGCATAGATCACTAAACAATGATGAGGAATGGGAATCCTGGCAGATTTTTCCTCTCCCTTCATAGTGCCACTACTACCACTGCCCTGGCTGCGATCAACTAACTCAAACACAGACCCAGGATTAAACCTATTTCAACATCCTCATCTGTATTGCTCACTACCACACTGGGAGGTGCATTTATTCATTGACCTATCATGACATAGTATTTGACAACAATTTTTATGTTTGGGGAAAGAGCCAGAAGACTCATACAAAATTTTTGCCACAAGAACTTCACACACGAGTGGTGCGATGGTGGATTTGACATGGCTTACAACATGGCCTTATGCCTTTGTAAAGAAATAAAAAATGGATCTGTCTGATACTATTTCTATGTTTCTATGTTTCTATTCTATGATCGTTGGTGCCCTTTTGAAATATTTCAAATTTATTGTAGCACTCCCATGAGATAGTGCCATGATTGAGCACTGATATCATTTTCTACATATACGTTTTAAATTTGTTTATGTTCCTCTGCCATATAAAAATATTTGATAAAAAATGATTTGTGTTTAAATAATGATTTACCAAGTAAAAACAATTACTGACGCGAGATGTATCCCATTCAAAATTTCTCCTTTGGACTTGTAACTTATCTAGTTCCAAACCAGATCCAACTTCTCCGCATTGTGCTGGGACATTTTCTTGATTCACTCATCAAAAATTTAAAGCCCTCACAACAGTTTTCCAGTGAAGCACACAGAACTCAACCTCTGCAATTATTTTTTGATTTGTCATCTGTCTCGTTTTCATTCTGATCAGTTCTGTCTGTGGAATAGTGTTTCTTCGTAATAGTTGCAGCTACTAACAAATGTTGCAAACTGGCAGCATACATTAATCAGTGCAGTAAATATTACAATCTTGCACTCTTAGAATGAACTTTCAGATCATAAGTAATACCATAATAGTTCTTAAAGCACCACTAGTTGCTTTTATTGAGGCTACTAAAGATTATAAGTAAGCATCATTAAAATTGGTCTTTATTGCTAATTTAAAAACCTGAGGGTTTTTATTCAGTAAAATAGTAACAGTTTCAGGTAGGAGAAGAACATAAGAACATAAGAAATAGGAGCAGGAGTAGGCCTTAAGGCCCCTCAAGCTTGCTCCGCCATTCAATCAGGTCATGGCTGATCTTCAACCTCAACTCCACTTTCCTGCCCAATCCCCATATCCCTTGATTCTCCTAGAGTCCAAAAATCTATCTATCCCAGCCTTGAATATACTCAGTGATTGAGCATCCACAGCCTTCTGGGGGAGAGAATTCCAAAGATTCATAGCCCTCTGAGTGAAGAAATTGCTCTTCATCTCAGTCTTAAATGGCCGACCCCTTTTCCTGCGACTATGCCCTCCAGTTCTAGACTCCCCAGCCAAAGGAAACAACCTCTCAGCCTCTACCCTGTCAAGCCCCCTCAGAATCTTATATGTTTCAATGAGATCACCTCTCATTCTTCTAAACTCCAGAGAGTATAGGCCCATTCTACTCAACCTCTCCTCATAAGACAACCCTCTCATCCCAGGAATTAATCTAGTGAACCTTCGATTGATTGCCTCTAAGGCAAGTATATCCTTCCTTCGATAAGGAGATCAAAACTGTACACAGCACTCCAGGTGAGGTCTACCAAAGTCCTGTACAATTGTAGTAAGACTTCCTTACACTTGTACTCCAATCCCCTTGCAATAAGGGCCAACGTGCCCTTTGCCTTCCTAATTGTTTGCTGTACCAGCATGCTAACTTTTTGTGTTTCTTGTACCAGAACACCCAAGTCTCTCTGAAAACCAGCATTTAATACATTCACCATGTAAAAAATATTCTGTTATTCTATTCTTCCTACCAAAGTGAATAGAACCATAGAACCAAAGGAAAGATACAGCACAGAAGGGGGCCTTTCGGCCCATCGTGTCCGCACTGGCTCGAAGAACAACCAGGTGCCAATTCTAATCCCACCTTCCAGCACCTGGTCGGTAGCCCTGCAGCTTACAGCACTTTAGGTGCAGGTCCAGGTACTTTTTAAAAGAGTTGAGGGTCCCTGCCTCTACAACCAATTCGGGCAGTGAATTCCATACACCCACCACCCTCTGGGTAAAAAAGTTTTTCCTCATGTCTCCTCTAATACTTCCGCCAATCAGCTTAAATCTATGTCCTCTAGTTCTTGAACTCTCTGCTGGGGAAACAGGTACTTTCTGTCTACTCTATCTAGGCCCCTCATAATTTTGTACAGCTCAATCAAGTCTCCCCTCGGCCTCCTCTGCTCCAAGGAAAACAACCCCAGCCTATCCAATCTCTCCTCATAGCTGCAATTTTCAAGCATTGGCAACATTCTTGTAAATCTTCTCTGCACTCTCTCCAGAGCAATTATGTCCCTCCTGTAATGTGGTGACCAGAACTGTACACAATACTCGTCTGTGGCCTTACCAGCGTTTTATACAGTTCCATCATTACATCCCTGCTTTTGTATTCTATACCTCAGCTAATAACGGAGATCATTCCGTATGCCTTCTCCACAATCTTATCTACCTGTACTGCCACCTTCAGGGACCTGTGCACATGTACTCCAAGGTCTCTCACTTCCTTTACCCATCTCAGTATATTCCCTTTTACTGTGTATTCCCTTTTACTGTTTGCCCTCCCTAAGTACATTACCTCACACTTCTCCGGGTTGAACTCCATTTGCCACTTTTCCACCCACTCCACCAACCCATTGATACCTTCTTGGAGTCTACAGCTATCCTCTTCACTATCAACTACACGGCCAATTTTTGTGTCGTCTGCAAATTTGCCAATTATGCCCCCTACATTCAAGTCCAAATCATTAATATATACCACAAACAGCAAGGGACTCAACATTGAGCCCTGTGGCACACCACTGGAAACGGATTTCCATTTGCAATGACATCCATCGACTTTTATCCTTTGTTTCCTGTTACTGAGCCAATTTTGGATCCAATTCGCCACATTTCCCTGTATCCCATGGGCTTTTACCTTTCTGACCAGTCTGCCATGTGGGACCTTGTTAAATGCCTTACTAAAATCCATGTAGACAACATCCACTGCCCTACCCTCATCAATCCTCCTTGTCACTCCCTCAAAGAATTCAATCGGATTTGTAAGGCATGACCTTCCCTGAACAAATCCATGCTGACTATCCCTGATTAAACCATGCCTTTCCAAGTGACAGTTTATCCTATCTCTCAGTATTGATTCTAATAGTTGGCCCACCATCGAGGTAAGACTGACCGGCCTATAATTGTTCGGCCTTTCCCTCGTACCCTCTTTAAACAATGGTACTACATTTGCAGTCTTCCAGTCCTCCGGTACCTCCCCTGTATCTAGTGAGGATTGGAAAATGATCCTCAGAGCATCCGCTATTTCCTCCCTGGCTTCCTTCAATAGCCTAGGAAACAATCCATCCGGCCCTGGTGACTTATCAACTTTCAAGGATTCCAGTCCCTCTAGTACTTCCTCTCTCATTATGTTACCTTATCCAGTATGTCACACCTCTCCTCTTTAACTATTACATCCGGATCATCCCTCACATAACTTCACATTTCCCCACATTATAGTCCATCTGCCACCTTCTTGCCCACTCACTTAACCTGTCTAAATCCCTTTGCAGACTTTGTGTCCGTCTCACAGCTCACTCTCCCACCTAGCTTTGTATCGTCAGCAAACTTGGATACGTTACACTCAGTCCCTTCATCCAAGCTATTAATATAGATTGTAAATAGCTGAGGCCCAAGACCTTTGGTCCATTGAGCACACCTATCCACAGTATTCCCTTGGTGCATTTCTAATAATCCTGAATCCCATTTGTTGACACGAACCTGTTTAGTTCCTTTTTGAAACTGATGAAGGTTCTCGTTAAGCATCAAAAAACATGAAAAAAATCAGACCCAGAAAACTTCGGGTAAATTCAAGAAAATTAGTCAAAATCAATATTTTTTTGGAATGTTGATAAAGCTCAAGAAAATAAACAAGGTGAAAGTAACAAAGAAAGAACCTTGCATTATATAATGCCTTTCACAGGTCGTCCCAAAAAAGGCATAGTCAAGTTAAATTATAATGCGCAATTATTTACACATTTCATCATTAGACTCACTGAGCCTCTAGTTCTTTTAAAATTAAAGTAAAATTTAAGAGCTTGTGTTTATAGTTAAGGACCCAGCCACCTGCCTGCCTCTATGATGATTTTAGGAGAAAATTGACCTTTGCCATGCCACCCCCTGAAGAAGTATTCGGTCATTTATGCTGAAAAAATCAGTAAAAAAAGATTTTAATGATCCTAATTATAAAGAGCATTCCAATGTCTTCAACAGCAAATGAAAGCAACCTTGAGATGGTCACAGTCCTCAGCTGCATCTTATACTTTCATCAGCTGTTTCTCATTCCAGCGCAAATATACTGGATGTTTGTTAAAACCATAGGAAGCCACTGTCCCCCATTGTTTGACCTCTATTTTGCATCAAATTATATTAATATCAAGCTTTGCATTGACACAGCAAATGCAGTACTTCCTGGCACTTTGAATAACTACAAAAACAATCTGAAATGTAACTGCCCACCCAGTGTGCTTTGAGTGGACACTCTACTCCTCTGCCACCAGTATGCACTGGATAAGTGAAATACTGAAGAGCAGTTTCAGCTTTTTTCAGTTGTTTGTGGAATTTTTAAAGTAAAAACGCATTTGCAGTTCTGCTGTGTTGGGGTAGGTTTCTGGACTGTTTTCTTGACTGTGGTTTAAACTTAACTACAAAATGAAGATAAAGCTAGTTTCAAACCGTGCTTCACACTGATCACAAGGGAGGAACCAAAATAAAAATAAACAATAAAGGCACCCTTTATAACTTAAACAAAAATATGTATTTCACCAGAGGGAAGGTGAAATCATAGAGGGATCTGTAAATAAGGGCAAAGATTTCAAATTCAATGCACTGGGGAACGGGGAACCAATACTCCTGGGAAAACATAAAAACTGTAATTGTGTTAACGACACTCCCTAACTTTAGTGGCTCAAAGTTGCAAAGCCCTGTTGATAGTGAGGAACCTCACCAAAAGAAAGTATGGAATGAAAATCAGGCCTGTGCATCCAATATGCTGTATGTTACATTTTGCAGCAAAGTTGGCTTTCAGGAGGCTGCGCTCATCTCAGCCATATAAAATAGGCACACTACTAATCCATTGGCTTGGCCTACTGAGTTTGGATTCTCAAAGCTAGGTTTGGATTAGAACAGTTGATACTAATCTTGTGTTTATTTTTAAAACACTGATGTTTAGCTACATTTTGCTCCCTATAATTGTTGTCTCTTGACTTGGGGGTGCCATCTTGGCATCTTGAAATTTTTTTTTAAATGTCTTTCCTCCTATGGTTGTTTGCTGCTGCAAATAAAGTTGTAACAAATAAAATTCTGAATCTGGGAATTCTTTGGGGCTTCTATAACACTGTGACAATTCACATAATGCGTTCGTGAGAGGACAGCAAATGCATTGGGGCATTATATCCACATCTTTTATTAAACCCCAGGAGGATCTGTACTTACAAACTCTGATACCCTCCCTACCTGCACATGTCAAAGAAGACCATTTCAAATGGGAGGCTGGTACAAATCTATGCTGTCTGCTGCAGGCAACAGCTAAGAAGATAACCAGAACGTTGTACTTTTATGCCACTGGATTGTTCCAAGCCACCACAGCAGATATCTTTCAAATAAGTCAGTGTACTAGCCATAGATGCATCAAGCAAATGAGAGATGAAGTATTTTGTTACGGGCAACATTTTCATCACTTTCACAGTGGAAAGGGGTCATCAACTGGACAGATCACAGAAATTTTACTGAACTCTCAAATGCTTCAATTACAGTGGGTTTTCAGTGATTTTCCAGACAATGCTTAGCTGCTTTACATTTCCAAGATGTTCTGATGCTAAAAGCAAAAAACAAATTAAAAAAAACCAAAGAAAAAAATGGAAAAATAGCATTAAAAAACACCCATTAAAAGTGGCTCTGCCCCTTTAAGAGTTCCTTTGCACCCAAAGCTTCTTTTTATGCTGACTGGAAATAGGTGAGCTGAGCATGCAGCATGATTCCATCACAATAATGAGAAATTGTGTGCACTCTGACTTGCATACATTGTAATATTCAAATAAATAGACAAGGAACTCATCCCCCGCATGCCTGAATGGTGCAGGTGGGAAGGGGCCCTCAAAAGTCTTAGCATGGTAGAAACAAAAATAGGGAAGAGAGGAGCAGTTACAGATAACCTCCAGACAGTCTGCAGCTCCGATTCCTCTATGGTGCCGCTCTTGCCTTTACAGATATTCCAGAGATGCCAGATTTGCAATACTGTGGGAAAATTGAACAGATGAGGCATGGCCATTGATTGTCCATGCCAGAACCTACTTAGTAGGAAGTAATATTCTATACACATTCCACACTTGCACATTTTTTTCAAATAATATTTTCCCCATTTATTTTGAGGCCCTTTCTCCACCACCACTCCCCCCGCCCCCATCCCCGAAACTATATGTGATGAATCTGGTGAACTTAAAGTTCTTATTTTCTCATTCTTATATTCTAGCTGCTATTTTATTTAATGATCCCTCATCTACCAACCTTTAGAGAATGTTGTAGTCAGTTAAGAGAAATTCCGAGCTGTAGTTTCTTAAACTTGCATAGACTACCATGAATGTGTGGAGATTATGGTTTGGAGAAAGACTCCGGGGGCAATTTTCATCTCGCTGTCACCCCGTTTGTGCCTAAAAATGGGGCAGTAGTGGGACCAAACTCGCATGGGAAACAGAGCCGCTGTTTTGCCACTGGTTTTTCCCATTTTCGGGCGGATCTCAATTTCGGCAGCCAGAGCTCCTGCTGGAAACAGGTGGGGGCCCAATGAAAATACACAAATCAGGGACACTCTTAGGATCCTCAATGCCATTTTTGTCTCTGCCCACATTGCTACTGGCAGCTCCTGACCCCACCTACAAACCATGGATGATCCAGCGATATTTAAAGGGATCCTCAGCTACTCTCAGGTAAAAGGCTGGAAAGCTTTTTAATCGTATTACATTGTGGTTTTCTGCTACTTAGATGATTTCAAAGTCATGGTAGTGGTTTTAGAACGTTCTGGCAATGCACTTTTTTCTTCATGGGGGAATCCTTCTGGCAATTTCACTCCAACAAGAGGTGGAGGAGCTGCAACAATGGGGAAAGCAAATAGAAGGTGGCATGCTCGCAGGAATCCTTACCCTCCCAACGGGGTTTATAGGCCCAGAACAAAATTTCTGCAGTTCTCTGAGGAGCAGTGCATAATGAGGCTTCGCTTATATAGGAAGGTTTTCACAGAGTTGTGTCACCTCCTGCAACAACACTTGCAACCAACTATCACAGCTAGTGTAGCATTGCCTGTTGCAGTCAAGGTCACTATTGCCCTAAACGTCTTTGCCTCCTTCCAAGCTGCCACAGAGGATATCAGTCAGTCAGTCCGCTGAGCGTGTGAGTGAGAGAGTTCAATAGACGGAGAATAAGGAAGAGAAGATGCCCAAATACCCTGCTGTGCCTGGCCAGCTCCAATGCTGCATGTCCTTGTCAATGATGATGATGATGGCCTCTTCCATTGGTGTCAGGATCTGTATAGAGGCAGGACCTCCTCCTATTCTCATATTCTCCCTTCTATTTTGTGCCAGCTTCTGCTGATAGAATAGTGGAGGTTATTTTACACCCTATTAAAGAGGCAGTTACCATAGTGTGTACGATGACAGGAAGAAGCAGCAAGTGTTGCCAAGGAGGGCAGTAATTGCGAGGGCAGCAGTAGGTGTTGAGGGTGTGGCTGCAAGCAGAACAAGGTGCAGTGAAGTGTCCTTTTTATGATTGGAGAGGCATGGGAAGCAGAGGAGGGAAGGGTTGCTAGTGCTGCAGCTAAAGTAGGGTGGTGAGGTGCTGTGCAGAGAGTAAGAGAGATGTGACTGGGAGTCTTACCTTGGCAGGTCTGCTAAAGTTATTAAATTTCTGCCTGCACTGCAGTCAGGTCCTGGGGACTATGCCTGTGACATTTACATGTTCTGCCATCTCTCTATTTCTGCTGAGAAATTTGTCTGGGCACCTGTCATTCATCAGTAGGGAAGAGGACCTACGTCCTGCTGCTGACGTGGTCCATGAGCATAATTACCATTGCATCAGAGAATGTGAAGGCTCTGGTTGAAGTCATGACGCTTGCTGCTTCAGAATATCACTGGCCGGCATCCACCATTGACAGTGCACCAATCAACTGTAACACTCAGCCTTATGAAGGATTACATAATAGCATGAGCTTATATAAATTTTAGTTGAATTTTTAAAATACACCATAATGAATTAGGAAATTTCTAGGCAGCAAAACAGGAAGCAATAAATAAAAAGTTGAATTTTACCCCCACTATTTCTTGATTCTCCTATCTTCTTTCCTGATCTTTTCAACCTTGGTGTTGCCCTGTCGTCTGGGCTTTGGTTCTTTTTTCAGGTTTGTTCATTTAAAAAGACATCTCAATGCAGGTTGCTCAATATCATTTTGTCCATGTAGTTTTACATTAGGGTTAATTACAAGTTTTGATATGGTGACAATTCTCATTGATGTGTAATGGCTCCCTGGTATATTGGCTCCACTGGTGTAAAGGCTCTCCTGGTTACTTCACGTTTCTGCACTGGTTACAGTTGACATACAATGGTGCCTTTTTTTTAAGGTTGGCAATATTCTGACCATTACGAGATTTGTTCCCTGTCAAAGTCCACTTTACTAAATAAGGGGAAAATTGGAATAAACAGATGGGGAATGATGGTGCAGAACTGTGGGACAAAGAAAGCAACAGAATACCCATCAAGTATAGATATTAAGCTGAAACACTTACAATGAACCAATTTTCCTTTTAACATTCAATTTTTTAAGTGTTCAAAATCAACATAAAAATAGGCAACTATTACCACAGCCGTATTCAATTAAAACCATAATGAGCACATTTTAACATTAATTTCTCATATTTGAAGATAAATTTTAAAACATGCATGAGAGTGTTACAGCAAAATCTCATCAGTGTTTACTAAAGACTATGAAAGGGGCTCTTATATTATCAAACCGATCTATCAAAAAGATTATGACACTTTTTCCAAACTTACCACTTCCTATATGATCTGGGATGACAGTAATATTAAGCTGAGCTTGAGACTTCTACAACAACATTACACATTTCCTACTTCCCAAACAAGAAATGAATTGGAGGTCGCCGGTGCCAGAACTTAATGAATCCACTATTCAAGGTCTTAAAGTACAGCGCAACATGAAATATGCTAAATTTCATGATGTTGCTGATATTTGTGAAAGAACAGTGGTTCCCAAAATAAAAAGGGAAGAAAAGAAAGTGGGACACACTACTCACACTCAGAGAAGGTTTTTTTTAGAAACTAACGGATCGCTTGTGGTATTGCTCACAGCTAGTCATGAGTCTGGAGAATGGTTGTAATGTTTAGCTGCTTACCTGGCCTGTGCCTTTGCGCTTCCTATACCCTAGGCAAAATATAAACATGGCTAAAAACAGCAAGCTCTGTCTGTCACATGGGCCCCAGGGGATGGCTGAGTGGGCTTTAATGTATTCTTCTTATCTTCTTCCTTATCCTTTGTTGTCCTCCTTCCTATCCTTTTTAAATTCTCTTTCACTTCTTTATCTCCCTCTTTCTCTGTCTCCTTTTCTTTTAGTTGTCTGCTGCTGCATCAACATCCCCCTTTCTCTCTCTCTTCGCCCGCCCCCGGTCTACTTTCACATATACGCTTTAGGACCAATTTTAACTCCCATGGGAAGCCAGTGGGAATGGACAGGAAACTAGTGCGGGACTCTTCGTCAGAGGCCCTGCAGATTTTAGCTGCCGGTTCTCATTTGAATGCTGCCAGTCAGATGGAAAGTGGCAGCTGGCCAATGGTGGGTGGGGGGAGGGGATTGGGATTCCCAGAGACTGCTGCAAGCAGCCAAGTAAATCCAGGAAGAGGTCGGTGTTGCGAGGGTCTTATGGCCGGGGTGGGGGTGGGTGAATCCAGGGGCAGTACAGGCCTGGACCTTCCTTGTGGGGCCCAGAGGAGCAGTCCTGCTCCTTGGCCCCACTGAGGAAAGTTTTTTAACTTCGTTGAGGACGTCCTGATAGTTTTACTTGGCGGTACAGCCGTAATTGGCGCCCTGCTCAGGAGTGGTTTAAAATGCCATCGGGATCCCATATACGTCATGGGACCCCAATTTGCATTTATTAATGAGGCTCCAACCGGAGTTCGGCAGGCACCTCACACGCTGCTAACACCAGCGATGTTAAAATGGAGAATTAGGGGGAACGGAACTGGGAATGGAGTCATTCCATTTTAACTGCTCTCCTGCTCCTTTCCTGCTGATCGGGTAGAGTTAAAATTCCCCATTTTTTCTCTCCCTCACACACACACATACACTCATGCACATGCACACACACACACACACACACCCACACACACACACTCACACACACATGCAAACACTCATGAAGAGTAAAGAAGGCACGAGGTAATATTCTACTCATCAGAGGTGTGGAAAAAACACTCCCATGGAGCTGATAATGATTGTATTAAAATTTTAGCATTTGACTGAAATCTGGCTCACGGATGGTGACCCCTTGCTTCTTGCTAAAGCTTCCCTACCTGACTATACTTTCTGCCACCTGCCCTGCCCAAACTGCCAGTGTGGCTCTTATCAATAAGTCACAATTTGGTCTCCTTCCATCTCCTTTGGCACCTTCTGCTCTTTTGAGCTCCTCACCCTGTTCCAATCCTCTCACTTCTCCTTTAAAATTCTTATTGTCTATTGTTCCCCCCCTCAACTTCCACCCTGAGCTTCACCACAAGATGATTGACTCCCCATCCTCGGTGATTTCAATCTCCATCTCAGCTGTCCTTACCTTCTGAATTCACCAGCCTCCTGTCCTGTCCCATCCAGATCTCTCCCTCCATATAAACTCTCCTACTCATATTCATGGTCATCCTCTCCACCTTGCCATCTCCCATGGGCTATCTACTCCCATGGTCTCACTCACTGACAAGACCATCTACAATCACTTCCTCGTATCCCTCACCAACCACATCCCCCGCCCTCTTCAACCCCACTTCCTTCTGCATCTACATCTGAAAAGAAACTGGTCCCCAAGTCGCTTACAGCTGCATTATTAAACTCCCAGCTGCCTAGCCTTTGATCTCCATTCACCATGACACCTCTGCAGCTGTCAATTTTCTCAACCACTTTCTTACCAACCTCCACCTTTGATGCCCTTATCACAGCAAAACCTTGGTGAGGCCCTCCCATCTCCATTCCTTCAAGTCCACTTGAGTGTATCTGGTGCACAACTGATTTAGTCATCCATCGTCAGATCTGGCTGAAACACATCGAGCTGTACCGGCACTCTTTCTCCTCTGCCGAAACCACCAACTACTCCAGGATCATCCTGGTGAGCCGAGATAGCACCCAATTTCTTTTTTCCACTACTGTCACCTTAAACCCCGTTCCCCTGCCACCTCCGACTTTAGCTCTAACAAAAGTACAAGGAGCTCATGGACTTTTTCATCAAGATAAGGATCATCTGCTTAGCTGCGTCTGCTGTTTCCCACAATTCCCCTTGCCCACCAAGTTAACCCTCTCCCAATCCCTTCTCTGCTCTAGCTCTAAATCCTTGCCTCTCTCTAGTTTATTTCCCATTTACCCCCATGAACTCTCCGACCTACCTCCTGCTCCCTTGACCCATTCCCAATAAATTGCTGACCCACCCAACCTCCCTGTGCTAGCTGAGATTTTAAATGGTTCCCTCTCCTGAGGCACTGTCCCCCTTCCAGTCAAAACTAATCATCACCCCCTCCTCAAAAAACCCTTGACTCCTCCGACCTTGTAAACTACCACCACATTTCCAACTTGCCTTCCCTCTCCAAAGTCCATCAACATGTTGTCGCCTCCCAAATCTGTGCCCATCTCCCTCACAACTCCCTGTTTGAATCTCTTCAATCAGGTTTCTGCCCCTTCCCCAGCACTGAAATGGCCCTAACCAAAGCCATGAATAATATTCTCTGTGACTGTGACCCTGGTGCATTATTCCTCTTTGCCCTCATTGACCTCTCTGCAGCCATTGACCTCTCTGCAGATGAGGAGTTAACCACTCTATTGAGGGTGGCAGCATCATAAAAGAGAGCAATGACACTTCTGGTGACATAAACCAGGATGAAGATGAATATGAGAAACAGAGCAGGGCCAAGCACAAATCGCTGAGGGACTCCTGTGTGGGTGGTGTGATAAGACTTTGATTTTTTAGCCTGTCCTCTTAATGTTTGTTTTTTTTTACTCCATCATCCCTCTTCATTTCTAAAGCAATCACTTTTTTCAACTTAACATCATAAATAGGTTTTTGTAGCTTTCCTGTGTTCAAAATGTTTCTGTATTCCATGCTGAGTGTATCCAGCATTTTCTGTTTTTGTTTCTGTATTCCATTTTATTTCTTATGATCTCTCTTATTGTCTTCTACTTTCCCATCCTTTCCACTTTCTCTCAGGATTAACTGCTCTTTTCAAGTTCTCATTGACGTTAAATTGCAATGTCTAATGTGATGGAAAGCTGTTGATGGACTCAGGATACAATAAATTCAGGCATTTGGAAAATAGGATTCCAGTGAGTTAATTGCTTCAACAACCAATTATTATTTATAGTTCCATTGTTGCAATATTCCTGTTATAAAATCAAGGTATTTTTCCAGGGTGAGATGAATGTTTGGAAAGAACACCAAACGACCACATGCGACTTCAAATATTTTAAATTATGTTGTTAATATTTTCATTCAGAATGCATTCTTATCTTTATTACAGTCTTTAAAATTGATTTTCATTTGACAATGGGTCTTTTGATTGCTTTTGCAACAATTTGGATCAGTTTCCCATAATATCATATATTTTTCTCTGAAACCTACATCACAGATCTATTTCTGGCCTTGTACAATGTATCTGTTTCAGTACTGGGTCTTCCCTCTATTACCTGTTCTGCCAAGACTAAGATGCTGTAAATACCTCTCTTTCCATGCTTTTATGCTAATGTTCTCTGGAAACTCATTCAACTTATGAGCCTCTATAACCATTAGCTCCAGATTTTCACCCTTGGATTTGGACCTATATGTTCCAGAATAAAGCAGGCTGTTTAATAAACTGAGCCATTGAGTCTCTTCCCGATCTTTTTAACCAATATAGGGTCGGACATTTAGGACTGAGATGAGGAGAAATTTCTTCACTCAGAGGGGTGGTGAATCTTTGGAATTCTCCACCCCAGAGGGCTGTGGATGCTCAGTCATTGAGTATATTCAAGACTGAGATCAATAGATTTTTGGACTCTATAGGAATCAAGGGTTATGGGAATTGGGCAGGAAAATGGAGTTGAGGTCAAAGATCAGCCATGATCTTATTGAATGGTGGAGCAGGCTCGAGGGACCATATGGCCTACTCCTGCTCCTACTTCTTATGTTAATATGTAATGGACTACCCTACCAAAGAATTCTCTTCAGATTGAAGGCTGGTGCATAAGGGAGTTGTCTCTTTGGAGTTACCTCTGTAGTGTTTCTTATTTAAATTTTCAATGTGTTGAAAAGCAAAAAAAAGGATACTTTGAACCTTTTGAAGCAACAGAGAAAATGAAGAATTAGGAACATGGGAACAGGCCGTCGAGACTACTCTGCCATTTTGTTAGCCATGAGAGCTCCATCTCTTTAATTCCAATTTCCTGCCCTCACTTCTGTAATATCTTTACTTCCCAGGTAAACTTTACTTCCCAGGTAAGTATCTATCTTCCTTTTAAATCTTTCAAATCTACATCTATAGCTTTCTGGGGCTGTGTATTCTACATTCTCACCACTGTTTGTGTGATGACATTTTTCCTCTATTTACTTTAACCAACTTAGTTCTAATGAACAGAATCAACTTTAGGATGACTTAAGATTTCAATGTACCTTTTAAATGCATTCACCACCAAAGGCTCCATTTGACATACTGTGGGTCCAAGTCCCTGCAAGGTGCCATTTGGCTGTTGCTGGTGTGCAGAGTGGAGGGATGCGAGCTGTAGCAAGTAACATTAGAATGACAATGTGTAGCAAATAAAGTAAATAAACATTTTTCCAGTGTATGAATTTTTTTAGAGTATAATTTACAAATTGTAGTTTACATAGAAAGCTGTATTTGAAGAAACCAAAGTCACAGAAATATAGTTTCGAATCACCATCTTTCGTTTGTCAAATGTAGCAAAAAATAGCATTGATTTTCACTGCACTATATTTTATCAGTAATTAGTAACAGTATCTAATTTTTCCCTTTAATACAACATTTATTATTATACCTAAAGAATAATGAGTATGATAGTTACAAGTGTGCATTTTATACTTCACACTCTGGAACTGTGTAATCATTTGGATCATAGATTTTGATTATTCTGGCAAAGTATCCGATGATCTATTTTGAATGTGGGGCAAGAGCAAATGTAGCTCCTTCTTAGCTCTTTGTTATACAGGTGGACATTCTCTCCCATGCATAATTCACCTAGTTCCATCTTTTATCTTCTGAAAAAATTTCAATGAGATTATTCAGCCCAAAAATATATCTTCTTTCAGGTTCATCACGAGCTTCATAATAATACTGAGAACCCTTGCATGTTGTACGAGCAAAATCTATCATAGGACTGTCAATCTTTGATGAACCACTTAAACAGGCCTGCAGTGAGTGGGTGGAAGAAAAATAGTTACCACAATCTTGGTACCACAATGTTCATACAATCATAGAAAGGTTACAGCAGGAAGGAGGCCATTTGGCCCATCTAGTCCACGCCAGCTCTATGCAAGAGCAATCTAGCTCGTCCCACTCCCCCGCCCTATCCCCGTAGCCCTACAATTTTTTTCCTTTCAAGTACTTATCCAGTTCCCTTTTGAAGGCCATGATTGAATCTGCCTCCACCACCCCCTCGGGCAGTGCAT